>NC_044019.1:22817182-23515682 GCF_900496995.4 Aquila chrysaetos chrysaetos | reverse complement strand
AGGTAATAGTTTTAAGCAGATTTCATTCTCAGTCCATGAACAGAGACAGGCCAGCAGCAAGTGCTTACATGATAGGTATGCAGACCTGTTCAGCTTTTTTCTTTCCAAAGGAGCAGTAAGTGGCAAACTTGGTGCCATCACCTCAGTTCACACCTACATAACCATCACAGATAATCCAGTCCTAAAGCAAGTTATTACTCAATACGAGTAAAAGTAGCACAAAAACAATTCAGTTTGACAATTAAACTAGTAACTGCCTAACAATTCATGACATAACCCAAGTTCTTACTTTCCACTTGGTTACTGCCCTTTTTTTTTTTTTTTTAAATACGTAGTTTAACAAGCAATTCAATGAGACTCGTTAGTACAGCCCTCTCAACTTCCTTCTGCTTGCTGTCTTCCACACATTGTTCTCTAGCATCTATGTGCCACCTCCCCGCATATTTCGGGTAAAAAGCAAACAAAACCAAACCACCCCTTCCATTTCACTGGTAGTCAACAAGTACTGCTGAAGCTCCTGCATGAAGATCTGAAGGTCTGGTGACCGTATGCAGGGCAACAAATTTTGTTTGCCACCTAAAAAGCTCGACCTCAGTGTAAAGTACCAGCCCTTGCCTACTGCTCGGGCAGACGTTCTTAGCCCATCCATAGCCACCACTGGTTTTCAAACATCTGCCTCAACTGGAATTATCGCTTCTTCTGATGAGGAAGAGAAAGGTCAATTTAGACTCTTCTTGTTATACTGGAAGGGACAAATCCCTGAAGAACTATTTTGTAGCAGCAAAAACCACCCCATTGAGAAGTTATAAAGTTTCACGTTCAGGATATCTTCCATGGCTCCCACCCATGACAGCACTCAGTGCTGACCTTAGGAGGTTCAGGGACAGACCCCTAAGGGGAGCAAGGAGCATGCGGAGGGGTTGGTGCTCCTCCTGAGGAAATGGTGTCTTGGGACATTTGTGCCTTCTTTCATGCTGTGACGAACCGAATGCCATGTCAGTACCATACAACCTACCAAAAATGTTGCAGCACCTAATTACACCACTTTTTGCAAAAAGACTGCCCATGTTATTCCTCCAGTTGCCACATCATAATGTCTAACATAGCTCATTTTAAAAAGTTTCCTTATTTATACTGACAACAGAATGCACTACATAAAAAAACCCCATACTTACCGGGGAAAAAAAAAAATAAAATTTTTTTCCCCACAGCAGTTGACAATGTCAACTGATGTCAGTGAATTTATGTTGACATTAACAAGTAACTGGCAACTGGTCTGCTGCCCCTGACTGAGCAGCACAGCCCCCCAGCCACCACTGACATGAACACTACGCTCTTACATTAAATCTAGATGCAATTGTTCCTTTACACTAAGTGTTTATTAAATAGCAGGCCAAAACTTCATTCCTCATATCCCAGTGTAAACCAAGAGTTATTCCTCAGCAGCTGTTAAGAGTATACTAACGTAACTCAAGAGCAATGGAGATCAGAATAAGGTTCAGCACATACAAAACAAACCCAATTGTGACAGAAGACCAAGAAAATCCACTATGGCACAACAGACTCCTTCACTAAGCTCCAGAAGGAGCTGAACTGGAGATGATTTATTTCTGAACTCTACAGCCGGCGTGCTTTAAGAGGTGCTTTGTGTCTCAGCAGCAGCTTGGGTACCGTGAGATGCTGCAGTTGCTGCAGGGGACATTTTTCTTCTTGTGCAGGAAAGTAAATAAAAGTATCAGATACATGAATCATCAGCTGTCTGCTCCACGGGAGACTGCAACTTTTATTCTCCCTACCCCCCATATACATTTTTCAAGTTGTCATGAATACATGCATTTCACACATCCAGGCTAGTCCTTTCCAGACGACTACACGTCCCCTTCCAGTATCAACTGGGAAGCGTTTATGAATAGGGCAGAAGGGTAAGAAGGGAGTGGAGACCCTACATGAGTCCTAAGAAATAGTAACCCATGCAAGAAACTCACAACTCTCTCAAAAGACTGTCCAGGTAATATAAAACCCTATTATCGTATATACCGTATTAAACGGTGGTAGTAAAAATAAGTCAACAGTACATATCATCAGAAAGCACTTTATGAATGGCCATACATCACTTGGTCAAGGATTTTGACTGCAACCACATTTGTTGCACTACGTGATAGCTCCTTAGGACAGAAGCAGTAAGAAATCACATCCATCTGAAAGCAATGCTCTTGGAAGTTTCCAGACCTATAAAGCCTGATTTTCAGAAGTGTCATAGGCAATCCTACACGAAGTCAATGGAAACCATGTAGACATACAGTATGGCTGACATCCAAATTCTACGTAATTCCAGCTTTCTCTGGGATCTGAAATTAGCAAAGAATGTTTTTTGCCTGTAGCTCCAAGCGTTGGCATCTACAATTTTAATATGGGGAGTAGACTCTTCGGATGTAAGCACAAAACAGAACACCTTAGTAATGAAGATTTGAGAAGCATCATCAATATCCACAAATTCTACTGAAATTTATTTTCAGCAAAACTGCATTTATAACTAAAACAGGCAAAAAGACACAATACAATTCTGTCTTCAGCATTATCATGTGAACCTTCAGGGACTGCTTATCATGACACCTTGTTAAAAAGCTGCAATTATTACAAAGTTTCTGTATTTGCCTTCATTACATGGGATAATAACTCCTACTCAGTAAATAAGCCAATCTTTATAGCACTGATTCGCAGACTTTGGTGAACATCAAGCCACCAACTTTCAAAGTTTAAGTTTTAAATCAATTTTTGTTTAATTAAAAACATCATGTAAAAGCAGTTTTGCTGCAGAAATCACAAACTGATTGCCAGTGCCTCACCAATCAACAGACTTGGGTAAATCACAGTTTGAAAAACTGCTAGAAAAAAATTAAGTTTCAACGTAGGAGATGAGAAGGTGAAAACACACTAATCTTACCTGAACTGCGCTATCAGCAAAAAAGCAACCAATATAGAAGGGAAAAACCACAAGGAATTGTAGAAGCCAACATCAGACACTTGGGTTTTAATTTTCTTTTCATTTCACTCTACAGAATATCCTCAAAGAATCAGTTCATGGGAACTATTTGCTGGTAATAAAATATTAAGTAGTTCACAAGCTTCAACGCAAGAATTTACAAACAATATTAGCAAACACCCATATCACTAAAATTAGATGACTTAGTAACTGCTCTCTAAGACTTTTTCCCAGTTAATTTGGAAGATACTTTTAAATCACACATGCTTTCTAGAAGAATTACAACAAAAACAGACTAGCACCATATATTATGACAAAATAATGGCAAATATTCCCCCCAAAACCACTGCCCAAACCAAAAATAGCTCGTATTTTAGAAAACATTCATTTTACTATTCCTAAACTTTCAAAAAACAAGTTAGTCTATGCAGAATCAAGGAAGCTGTCCATGTAATAAAGATAAAATATTAGTACAGGCCTCGGATACGTCAAAGAAATTTCCACTGAGAAGCTGCCCTACTCCACCCGTTCCTCCACCTTTACTAGAAAGGCCTCGGGCCTACGAGCCCAGAGCTCTTTTCAGGTCCTAATATATAAAATAAAGTTCTAAGAATGAACAAAACGAATACCTAAGAGTACTTTCCCAACCTCTAGCTAGCGTCCACGGGAACGATGCTATCGCACAACAGAAGGATCACGTCAGCAGCTGCCTAATGCCCCATTTCAGCAGGACTACGCTGAAGGACCCATTCTGGTTTGGGTTATTACATCCAGACATAGGTCCCCGAAAAACAGCACAACACCTACAAACCTCTCAATTGCCACCAAACAAAACAGAACAACAACAAACAAAGCAGAACACCAGAAAACCTCCACGCTTGCCCTAAACTTTACTGGCATGCTGAAGTTCACACTCTGTGTCTGAAAGGCTTATCTTAAATTTCTTGTTCTTTCGTCACTTCACGGTATCATCTGTCAGCCCCAGCAACCTACAGCTCTGTCCTGAAACTAAACTCAGCCCCATGCTTCTATTTGCGGTGTCTTCCCTGGGATGTGCAAAACGGACACAACAGCTTTAAGAGGGAAAAGATTCCTGCCCGTGGATCTGTCAGGAAAACGAAGGAGAAGCCGGGGCAGACCCGCACCTTTCAGCAGTCAGCCATTAACCGGGCTTATCTGTACTAAGCAGCCAGGGTAAATCTTCACTCGCTAACCAACTTTAACCGAGGCACGTCAGGGCGTGATCAGGCAAGGAGCTGGCATCGAAACTAAAATGATGAGCAGCCAAAGGTGGTAACCTCTTTAGCAAGAAGAGGCTGCATCTCGGGGATAACATGAATCACAGCCTTACAGTTACAATTAGTTTCGCCATTTCAGGTAGAAGAGATTTAACGCCAGAATATAAACACAACCATGCTCCCTCCTACAGTGCTATTGGTGCCGTGGCTGCAGTTTTGAACAATAAGTAAGGCTCCCACACTCGGTCAGAAGTTTTGTCCTTCTTCCAGGAAGGTACTACAGAAAAGAAAAACAACAACAACAACAAAACAAAAACAAAAATCCCCCACCAAAAAAAAACCCGCAAACAACTAAAACAAGTAGCTTGAAGAAACTTACTGAAAATGTTATTTCACCACGCCAGGTACTGCAGAGACTAATTTTTACAGGCCAAAGGTGAAAAATCAGGCCATGGTACTCCAGCAGTCATTTGCTGTCTTCAGCCTGCTTCAGTAGATCCCTTCAGGATATGCTGACAACTGCTTTAATCTTTATTTCCAGCTTAGTTTAGCAAAGTCCCCTGCTTTCACCTAACACAGAAACACTTTAAAGTCTTTAAAAATACTTGTACATATACTAACCAGCAAGGATGCCAAGAGCTATGAAAACCTCCCTCTGTTGAAAATAGGCATCAAGTGAGATAAATTAACTTGGAAGAGGAAAGCACCTTTGTTGGACACAGTAAAAAACACAAAGCACCGCATCTCCTCTCTGCATAAAGCAGGCGATTTAAACTACTCTCAAAGCAACCAGCAGTGGAGATTTCAGAAACGTGAATTAGGCAATGTAATGCACTTAAACTTTTTTATTATACTCCTTCTGTGCAAGAATTTCAGTTCCTGATGGAACATTTTGGACGTTTTTTTGTTTTAAGGATTCTTTATTCTACCACTAACCAGAGTCAAACTTCCCCAGACTTCAGGATGAGCAGAAATACTTCATATCTTGAATGGCAACTCGCTAATTCTCTCTCATTTTAAAAAAACAGAAACTCTTCATTATCTTTAGAAAGTGGATTCAGTCACAGCTTTTATCAGTGGTACCATGCAAAAGAGAATTAGCTAAAATGCACAGCATGTCACAGCGTCTCCTGCAGGGCACAGATAGCTTTCTCTCTCATTTTCAAGTACTGCCTCTACCATAAAGTAGCCTGACCCTTGTTAGATTTATCCTAAACGTCTTTCTTATCGATTGCCAGAGCGGGATTCTGGCTAGAAAGGCCAGCTGACTAGAGACAATGGAATCGGAGGAGGGGGACGATAATTCTTGCACGAGAAGAAAAGCTGCAACAACAAAGAGGGACCACAAAATGGGAAACACAGGCTTCCTGTAGAGGGCTACAGAAAGGACAGGCAAAAATGATAAATAAATTAGCCCAAGATATAGGCAGAGAATGAAAGCTAACAGCCTACAATAACTGATGGGCATTGAAAAGGAAAATGATGCCAGTCTCTCTGAACTGAGGGACATTTAGCTGCAACAGCCTTTTTTTTTTTTTTTTTTTTTTGACAATACCTACCGTTCTCCACTGCATCTCCCCAGCCAAAAGGTTTGCACATTTTAGGCAAAGAAACCTTCCTCGCTACCCAGCTCTGGTGTGCCGGCCTGTCTCCTAAAACTCTTAGGAGATGCCGGTCCTACGCTTTCTATCCTGCATTGCAGCCTCGGCTATCAACACATGGATCTGCACTGAACTGGGGGCACGCGCCCCTTCCCACCACATTCATGCACTGCATCTGAAGGCATGCTAACGACTTAAAATACTCCACTTCGTAAAAAAGATCCTAAGCTGGAAAAACATGAAATATCTAGCTACGGAAAAGGAAAATCAGATCTCAGCCAAACCCAATCGAGATTGACTGCTTTAAAAATAAAATCAAAATACTCCCCTGTGCTCCCCTGCACTTCATTAATAGCTAACTGCTTTTTGGCTCTCCACCTAACCTCTATCTTTTGTGAAGTTTAGAAGGGAAGGGGAAGAGAGAATATGAGAGAGAGGGAGAGGGAGAGGGAGGGAGGGAGGAGTGTTTGTTGAAGGGAAGAAGATCATGTTTCAACAAGGCACCTTTAAAATCCTGTAAAATACTCCCTCTGAGCAAGCTTAACCTGTTTGCTGATAGATAATAGCATGTAATACTGTAGGCTCCATTCAGTCTTTTCCAAGGTCTGGGCCCTCTGCCACTGAGTTATTTAATTATAACACTTACAAAATGATTTAGGCAGAGCTATCTATATTTGAATAAAGCCCTCCTACCTACCTGTACAAAACCATTAGGTAAAAGGTCTTAATCTTATGTAAAATTCCCCAGGTAGTAACCCTGATCTAGCTTCAGTAGTACTAGGCAAAGCTGGAGCTGTTAATATTTTTAGAAACTACATTAAATAAGCCAGGTTATTGCAAATGCAAGTCAACATGAGGCTGGAAAATACTCAACAATTAGCCACCCATTACCACTGGGACCATTGATATGTGGATAATGTCCCGATTATGTTAATGTCAGTGAAGATCAACAAGACAAAGCAGCAGATATTTTTCTTAGTATACCAGACCAACAATTATTTGCTGATTATCCAGGGGGGAGAAAAAAAAAAAAAAAAGACAGAACTATATGTAGCTGTATGGCAATGGTCAGTGCTTCAAATTTGGTCCAGGTCTCATCTGCATTAACCAGGAGAACTGCCTGGTGTGGCAGAAGGGAGAGGCAGAGCAGAAGAGGAGAAATCAGGGAGACTCAAGGTTAGACCAATCTAAGTTGCACTGTGGTGCTACGGTCTTGAAGAAACACATTCGGTGCCTAACTCCTTGTAGGAACACGCTCACATGATGAAAACCAACGTAATTTTCAGCCAAATCACACACCTTAGCAGCCAGTCCCAGGGGAGACCAGGAGCTGAATTACACCCCTGATTTAGACTTACTCCCCCTTTTCGCCAGTTTCTTCAGGATTAACATAAAACCACTGAAGGGACAGAGTAAATGAGTTTGCATTAATACTGTCCCATGTCTTAATCAAATTCGGTATGTAATGGAAGTATGGAAAGCCTAGAGGATCAACAAGGAAATCCTAATTAAATTCATTCCATTAAAAAGAAAAAAAGTTTGGGGTTTGGGGTTTTCTTGTTTGTTTTACTTTATCTTCCTGATCACAAGAAGCGAACAATTCTCTTCCAGAAGCACCACCTCACAACTACTGCTTTGAACGGTAATTGCCTGCACTGTGAATCCAATGAGCGTAGCTAAAATTCAAGGATATGTGTTACATGCAGACATGCCAACCTCAGCAGCTAGAAATCATGAACAGGAGGCAAACAAATATCAGGCAAAGGAAAGATGATGTTTACAGAGGAGCTTACACTTGGAAAGTGTTTAAACTTGCATTGGTGTTTGAGTTTAAAAACAAGTTAAAGTAATATGCTGAGTAATTAATTTCTTACCTTTTATATACTACCTATATCTATTACTGCAAGGTTTGGCTACCTCAGCCTATACTATTAGCTAACATTTACATGGTAATAGCACACCAATACCCCAATATATTAGACTGGTATTTTATTTAAAATTTACATTCTCCCGATTTCTGACAAGGTCTGCACAACTGCCAGTGCCCAACTCCCAGCGGGAAGGGCCCAGCTCGAGGGCACCTCTGGGGACGCCAACAGCCAGGACTCTGCAGTATTAACTATCCCACATCCTCCAATCCTTACTGCCGTGCCCCATCATGTTTTTCTCCTCCTGATCTTCATCTACCGTTCCTTTTAACACGAACAAAGTTGTTAATGATAAAACAAAACGGAAGGTTTGAAACCATTTTTTGCATTAACGTAGATTTCTCTCCTTGCGATTCCATCTCTCCCCAACAATCTTAAGTATGGCCCTACTGCCTCTGACATGATCACAGAGACCTCCAACACTTAAAAAGCACAGAAACCTGTTCTGTATTCACAGCCCATTTTGCAGTCACAAAAAGCCTATCAGCCATGCCATTTTTTCATTTATGAGCGTGTTTCCTCTTCTTCTAGGAAACATTCTTGTAAGAAAGGAAATACCCAAATAATTAAAACCTTAGTCAACATCTGCTGTGACTGGCTGAATAAGACACAGGTTACATTCCCACCCAGCAAATACACTTGCCATTTCCTAAGCACCCATGCTATCTCTCTAATGAGCACAGCGTCTTATCATCTGTTGTTTGTATTGCATCAAGAAGCTAAGGGCCCTAGTTCAACATGTCAACGTGATTGGCGCTGTACAAATACACAGCTGGAGACACTCCTCACCAAGAGTTTGCTGCTTAAATGGACAAGACAAACAGCGTGGACGGGAAAAGAGGCACACAGAGGTGAAGTAACCTGCCCAAAGTCACCAGCAGAGCCTGGAGCCCCCTCCAGCTGCCCAATGCTGCTCTCGTGTGCTATGCCCAGCTACTACCCACCATGTCCTTTTCGAAACAAATGAATTACCTTAATTTTTCCTTTGGTTTGTTTGTAACAGGGAAACAGGACAGGAGACTGTTCTGACAGTTTCTCATTTGCTAGATGTGCAGGTTCACTCCATTTGGTAGCGGTGAAAAGAAATTACGCTCTAACAGCTACGCAAGCAGCTTACATGCAGTGTTTCCATCCACTTTTCTGTGGCTCAAACTAACTGGAACATTCATGTGACCGCTCACTTGGGGATGAAGCACTTAACCTGCTTTTTCATGGAAGCAATCAAACTTCAGCCTACCCACCAACCCCGGCGATTAGAGGGGACTGAGATAATTCAGAAGTTTTAGGAAATAGGGGTACACGGAGCCCTTTTTCAGTACAAACATGAAAAAAGCATATAAATCCTGTTGATTCCAGTAAGCTTTTAGCATTTTGCTGAAGCAGGACCTACAACATTTTCACTGAGTGTCACAGAAAGGCTGAAAAAATTCAGACAGGTCTGTTCCTGCAAGAGAAGTAACGTCCCCCTCTTTCCCCTACCATATTTGTAAGTTATTTCTCCTGCCTCCTCCTTCCCATGTCACATCAACCTGTTGTGGTTTTTTTTTTCTTCCAACATGATGTCTTAGCTTTCTTTCAGACACAGTAACTAGCTCTAATGTACCCTATTCATGTGCCAATCAAGCCATCATCAAGATCTTAGAGAGAACAATACTTGTATGCAAAGCCCTATTTTGAACTGGTATTTGAGTCACTGCAGGCCAGCCATTAAGCAATCACACATACGGTTAATGGCCTATGTTGACACATGGTGGGGAATTAACCCAGAAAAAAATTCCACTGCATTATTATGAAAGAGATCATATCCTGGAATAGGAATACAGCGCAAGTTAACACGCTCTTCGGTTAATTTTTAAGAGCCACACGTTTGGTGCGGATTACAGGCTGAAGGAGGAAACCAAATGTCTTTCGGTACAAGAGTATTTCCCTTACATAGTTGGAGATTATTTATAGAAGAGAGTAAAATTATGCATTATTCATGGTTTTATAATTATTTATTCTCCGGAGTACAGTAACACCAGGGAATTGAGTAGAAAAAAAAAAAAAAAATCAGGCCACAAGTGTGACAGGCACATTAGTCAAGCAGTCTGAGGGCAAGCCTGTGCCGAGATACTCCTCCTATACCTATGAGTATCCATCACAAAAAGCAAATAACCAACATGTGCAAAACCATGAAGAAGTCCGTGGACAAAACCGAGTGGCAACTCAGATCATCCACACCCCCAATCTGTAACCAACCTTGCAAGTCCTCATAGAATCACAGAATCATTTAGGTTGGAAAAGACCTTCAAGATCACCGAGTCCAACCATCATCCATGCCCACTAAACCACCCAAACTCCTGGTAGGGAACCTCTCACAGCTACCCTCCGACTTGAAAGTTTTTAAAAGTCATTTTATAAAAAGTAATATGGTTATCCAGGACTCCAAGAGTAACTACAGATTAAAATGCTGGAAAAGTCATTCTAAGTATTTGGTGATAATCCCCTCAGATTCACACCCACTCAGGGTAACACAGACTATGGGGGGGACTTCAGGAAAGCAGCAAGGCAGTTAAAATCAGTAAGGACCACCATTTTTTGAAGGGCCACTGCAAAGCATCTTTGCCAGGCAGACTCATCATGCCCTGCAACTAGCACAGCAGTTGTTGAGTGGGATCAAATCTAAGCAATGTAATTATTTTATGCCTTCTGCATGTCTTCTGCAATTTATCCAGCTTGTCTCCTGCCTCCAGACAGCATGGCTCGGGCTACACGCGAAGCCACGGCAAGTTGTAAACCTGGCAGTAGAGCCTTTGGGTGCAAGCGTTCAAAAAGCTGTTCTCCTATTAGCGATACTTTTGCATTTCACTGACATGTCTTCCAGATATGGGAAACTATGAGGAATACTTTCATGCCTTCATCTCATTTAACAACAGTGCCAGTAAACTGGCTGGAGTAACAACTCTCCAGGTAAGGGGCTTGAACCTGGGATCATCTTAGCCCAAACCACGTGCGTCCAAACCATTCACTACAACCATCGTTTCTGGCAAGACTTGAGGTTATTTGTAAAAGCCAGTAAAGGTAAGCAGAAGGATTTTTTTTTTTTTGTAATCCACAGGTATCTACATATAAAGGGAAAAGGGCAACACAGCAACAGGTTACGTGCTTAAGGCTTCAACCTCCTACATCCTCCAGGGTGTAGTCGTACGATGTATTTTCTTTCTGACGAAGGAAATTGGCTTATATTCCCATCACTTTCCACCTCCATGGTGGAACTGTTTACAGTCTGCATTCTGTAATCAGATCGTTATAACAATCTGGATGTAAACAAAAACCTTTCTGGGTTTTGGCCTACTTTTTTTTTTTTAATCAGATGGGGTTAGCTGTCTTCTATATAGCACGGCCTCAGAGAGCTGTATCAGCACAACTGTGGAGCAGCAGACTCCTATGGTAGCAGGAAAGAGGAAGGGTACTGGAGGAGACAGTGGGAACTCCACACTAAAAGAAAATGTAACATGAAGCTATGCCTGCAATGAAATCAACACCAGATTCCCTAAAGGAGTTTTACAGAAAGATATTTATCATGTTTTAAGTAAATAAAGTTTAACACTGTGTTTGCAACCAAGTTAAAGTAGGGCAGCATTGCCAGTTGCAACAGTTGTCCTTATCACCGCAGAGTCATATTGAACCGTCAGCCACCAAGGGAACTTTGTCATTTTTAAATGACTCTAACTTTGATTTTTCTTTAATGAGTTAAGTCAGCCCAGGTTAGACACATATCGGAGTTTTAATTTAAAGCACATATTGCTAAACCCCGACACAGACACTTCACCCATGACCAAGCCAAGGTTTTGTTCGTTACTATTGAGGAAGTTCTCAGGCATTTTTTCCTTATTGAAAACTTCTGTGAATGACCATTGCTGAAACACTAGGAACATCACCAAACTATGTAATCCAACCAGTTTAATGAGATCTGGGTGTCCCCCCCCTCCAGTCTCAGGTCCCTGCTGCATAACCACGAACACCTACAAGGCACGTTTTGTTCCATTTAACAGCCTCAAGGGCAATTCCATAAAACTGAAACTGCCTCAACAGGAGCATTGGGGAGACACGCTCACCCTTTGGACTCCAAGGACACCACGTCTCTCTCCACCTAGCAACACAGTATTTACTACAACAAACGTTTATTTCACACCAAAGCTCCCCGTTACAACTCCGGACACAGACCTGCTGAGGTTCAGTTCCTTGCCCCAGCAGAGACTCATTTTGTGGGTTGGACAGGTTGCTTCCCCTTCCCAAACCCCAGGTTCAAAGGAGAATAATCTTTTCTGCATCTCTGTGAGGAAGGGAGAGGATAACGCCACCGATGTTTCTGAGCTGTCCAGACAGAGCCCGGCACTTAAATCTGTTTACACTAATAGAAAAGCAGTGCTATCATTACACACATATATTTGTATAAAAAACTTCTGTTGCATTTTCACTCTGTGTTTTTGCTCTGTTGCAAAAAGAGAGCACAAACAGCTACAAATCCAATTTCATAAAAATGCCAACTTTAGTAACTCTAAGTACTTTGAATTTTATTCATTTTCTTCTGGTTTATTTTGGTCTCCTAGTCTGTCCCACCCAATGTTTAGAAAGCAACCTGAGCCTCAAAAGTCTGGGTAAGCCCTACATTTTTAGAAGGCTAAAAGCAAAAAAGCAAAACAAAATTGGTGTATGAACACAGTTACTGATCCAATGAAGCCAGAAGATGAAATGTAAACACTTCAATCAGTCCAAAACTATATACAACAGCTTTAGCATTTAAGAATTTTTTTCACTTACATATAACATGTAACTTGCATGTAACTAAAAATTATTTCTGGCAAAAATAAAATCTTTTTCTGCAATACAGCGCTATAATTATCTACACACTGTGGGAAAACTAAAAGCACACAGTACAGCTTTCTCATGTCAAAATAGATTTCATGGCAGCACCTGGAATGGCCTTTATAGAACCAAACATGCTTTTATGTAGCAATTTTCAAGGCATCTTGAAGTAGCTCATGAAGCACGAGCAGTTTTAGTAAGATGTAAAACTTAGGTTTTGGAACATTCTTGACCATCAACTATTGCACTGTACTTCAACAGAAGGGTAATTTCCACTTCATGCATTTGAAGGATTAAAGTGTGCCCGAAGTCTTCTGAAGTTTCCCACGTGGCAGCGTTCATGTGTGCTAACACACAACCCTTGCGTTTCACTCCAGAAACGGCACCTTCAACAAATGGTAAGGCGAGGGTTGCTGCCTACTGACAAGACGTGTAGCTAAATACAAGAACCCAAACAGCCTCGCGAGCTTTGTACAAGCTTCCCAACCTTTCGAGTTATACTGATTTCAGCTACATTCCTCTTTTTGATTTATTTGAGATGGGTGGCCAAGTCCCTTACACGCATGAAGACACGGGTTGAGCATCCACCTTACCTTCCAGTGAACCTTAGACACAAATTGAAATGAAAGCTGCCTGAAATGTCTGCCAGGACACTCTTACAGAAGAGCTACAGGTTCAGCTTCTACTTCAGTAGTACAGGACTGAACAAGGGGCATCAAGGAAGTATTCAAAACCAATTTTATTTCTTTTTCTATAATGAAAGCGTCAGGAATTATCTCGTTCTTATCTGACTTATCACAGAGCTAATTATTTCACTTCAAGAAGCAAAACTTCATGTATGCTTTGCCTTGTGAAAAAACACAACTCTTTCCTTGGCAGTCAAAGTTGCGTAGCTTTTATTCCTCCCCCCGCCGTAGCTTTTATTCCTCCCCCCGCCCAACCTGCCTTTGCTGTCATCTTAAAGCAACACAATATGCTTCCAAGGTCAGGATCTACAGTGACAGCAGCATGCGTGCATACACATAACGGTGGGTTTTCTCCCCCAGTGTCTGCGGTAAAAAACTAGCTAGTGTTATGAGCATTTGGGGAAGGGGGAGGAAAAAAAAAAAAAAAAAAAAGGACAAGTGATTATTCCATTGCTTTTCACATTTGGCCACCAACTGGTCCTCTCTCGGGAAGATGGGCAGACTAACTCTACTTCTGCAAGTAACCCTCAGACAAAGCCTTCTCCCCCAGCCTCCCACCAGAGAGAGCAGGGTCTCGCACCTGCAGACCTCCCTTTGCCGGAACATCAGACTGCGGGACGCCGCTTCCCCGAGAGCCGGGCGGCTTGCCGCCTCCCTCGGGCGGGCGGTCCAGGCCCCCGCGCCCCGGAGACGGTCGCCCTCGTCCCTGCCGACGCGTCCGCGCGCGGAACGCATCTCGCGTTCCCGGGAACTTGGCGGAGGTACGGCCCCACCGCCGGCACCGGCCGAGGTGACAGGCGACACGTGCCCGCAGAGCCGCATCCTCCCACCGATCGAGAGCCTCAGGCACGGCTGCCTGCCCCACGCTAAGCTCACGAGGGGCACAACTAACTTCAGTCAATGTGGGTTGGCAACAGAGCGGACACCGGCAGGGGCAGTCACATCTGCAGGTAACAAGCCATCCAGTAAGAAAATCTGTAAAGGAAAATGAGCAGTCTGGATGCAGAGAAACCAACTGAAAGCACAAAAACCGCCTCTTTATGCACCAAGAGATGAAGGAGGAGTGTCCTCATAGCGCTTCCACCTCTGAAGGTCAGAGGAGAAAAGGCAGACTGTCCTTTCACCTGCAGCAGAAAGCCACATAAGATGAGGAACGCCACCTTTTTTTTTTTTTTTTAATACTATTATGAACTATGCCGAAATGCAGATTTCAGATGGCTACGCAGAGAGGCCACCACAAAAGCAGACGAGAAGTCTTTCAGTGTAACAAACTAAGATGGAACAACTCTGGCTGAAACGTGGGGCCTTTCTCAAAATTTGCCCCAAACTGGAGGAGACTTCTGCAGAATCAAAACAGTCGGAGAACCTGGTTCTCCATCAACCGAATCTTTTCACAGATTTAAACCACAACTAGAGACTCAAACAAAGACAATTTGGGGAGAAAGGAATAAACGTTGAATTATAAAAGCGAGAGTTGTGGGAAAAGGTTTTATAATGTACTGGATCAACTGATAGAGATGCGGGAGAAGGGGTGGCAAGTTTCAGGCACAGAGACACTTTCTGAGGTCCCTAATGGCATGCAGACGTTTATTTCGCTGTTGCAGGGCTCCCTGCTAACCTGTGGAGGTTGTCCCTCCGTCACTACAGCACACAAAGCAGCCAGCACAGTCTGAGCTGGCAGCCATAAGAGGGTTAATGCACACTGCACACCAATTAGAAAAACCCTATAGTTAAAATTAACTGCAACTGCAAAGAGAAAAAGAATATAAGAGGAGAAAAAGAAACCCCAAAACCCTCACTCTCTCACATGCCCAGAGAAAAAGCCAAGTACGCTGTTAGTGTGGGGAATCCAGCCCTTTACACGTTCCCATTGCACGCCAGCATATTCACACTAGTTTTCAATAAACATCTACACGAGTCACTGGAGGGGGGGGGGGGAAAAAAAAAAATAAAAAAAAATCTGTTTTCTTTCATACAATTCTACAAAAATAACTGTCATCACAACCATCCTTGTGGCAGAAAAGTCCATATTTGCCTGCAGTGAAATCCGTCTGCAGCTGCCCTGTGGAAAAGACAGCCAATAATTGGCTTCTTTCACCTCTGTTAACCACGAACAAAAGTGTCATTCAGCTCCCAAATGGACAGAAGGCACCAATGGATGGTCAGCTCCCTGAGCCAATGGGCTGGAATAACAATAACCCTGTAGCATTTTCTTTTTCCTTTTGTTTAGTCTTTCAAAGCCCTTAATTAAGACCCTCACAAAGCACCCCTACAGGCTGCTTTCAATGAGGCATTACACGCCTGTTTTCTTGTATTTAAGGAAGAAAAGTAACAGGGATTTCTGAAACACATTAAGCACTACACACAATTTCCATGTATTCACAACTGAAATACTGTTACATTTTAGCTTTTAAATATTATCATCAATAAAAGGAAGTTCAAGCTTACTGTGCCCGCGCATTGCTGTACATCCCTTGCTAAGTCAAGAAAAAAAATAAATACAGGCGGTCGTAAACCTGGCATAACTACAACAGCTCGCCCAAATCCATCGCAAGCCAGCAGCTCCCAAACGAAGGCAAGCGGAACAGCGCATGTTGATGAAACATCCCTGGGCATCCCGAAGCAGACAGCTGAGAAAGGACCGGGTAACGCAGGGAACTAATTTGTTGAGACTGCACATGACGCACTGGCATTGTCTGAAAATCAGAGCTTGGGAAGGCTAAGGTATAGACCCTGCCGGTTTAGTGGCCTCGCGTACAAGTAAATATCTGCTTGCATTTAATATATGTGAAGGTAACCTGCACTCCGTTATTTACGGCCAAACTGATGCAATATCGATGCTTGTATATTAAACGGGACATTTGAGGACTACCTCTGCTTTTCAGCAGCACAGGCGGTCTCTGCTTAACAGAAACGGTATAGAAACTTGCACCATTTGAGCAAACAACATTTGAGCAGCTCCTTTCTTGAAGGACCCAGCCACGAAGAGGAAATAAAAGAGTTTTAAGAAAGCACCATTGAAATATCACCCTCGGAGGTGCAGGCTAGTTTGGGGAAACCTAGTCGCCTGCTCCTTTCCCGCCGCAAACCAGCCTGAGCGGCAGGCTAACGTGGCCGCTGGTTTTTTGTGGGGCACCCAGCGCGTGGGGCGATGGGTGCAGGGGTGTGTGGGGAGCACCAGGTAGGACCACCACCTAAAAAAGCCATCACCCGGCCAGGGACGGTCCAGCCCCTCCAGTGTGCTGCTGTCTCTCTCCATTGTCTTGTAAATGTCCTTGTCCTGTGAAAGGCGGCATATGGTTCCTCGCAGGAGACCGGCCCCGCAATAGAAGGTGCAGCCCAAAACTACCAAAATCATTAGCAGAGGGTATTTTTCACGTCAAAGAACCACAGGCTGAGGCTCTGGTAGTCTCCAAAACGCTCTCCCCCCTGCAAGAAAACGGGCATGGCCTTTTTATGACTGACAGAAACCCCACACAACACGAAGAGAAAGAATAGAACAAAGACGTTTTTATCGCTACCACCAATCTGAACCAACACAAAAAGCGATGGTTTAAAATCCTCCTCTCCACGCTACCTCCGTATCCAGCAGGCATTCTCTAACAAGCACCGCTTGCTATAAAGACTGCATGCATCTAGGCAAGATGCAACTGGGTATAAATCTGCTTAGACCTTTTTTCATTAATTTTTTAAAAAATATACCAAAGAGTTAGCTGCTTGTATCTGTATTCACATAGTCAAGGAAGTAACTTGCCTTTCAGGAATGGTAATCTAGCAGCAGTACACAGTGATTTTGCTTTTCAAAAATCAGACTCCCTATTTAGGTATTATACACCAAAATCTCTTCTAGTCTTACCTTAGACCACTGAATTAAGGCCCCAGCAAATAATACATGACTATCACCTGCCCTATACAGTGTTCCTGTTTCCTCCTACTACAAGAAAATACGATGTAACTGTAGTAAAAGATAAGAAAACAAAAAGACAATGTCTGCATGACATGGCTTTGAAGGCCTAACCCCAAGCACACATTTTTGGAAAGCCTGTTCACAAGCCTTTATCAGAACGTGCTGTATCTCTGACCTTGACAGAGCTTCAACATCGATCAAGCAGGAGTTTGCTCTCAAGTTCTGTTATACTATTGACAATTTCTGTGATTATTTACCACAGCAGTTCAGGAGGGACTCCTCTCCAGCAGCAAAGAGCAAGAAAAGTAATTTGAATTCTGAAAACGAGCATGAAATGTCATCTTAAGTGCATCAGCTACAATCCAAATTCATATTCCGAGTATCTGATGAAACTGCAATATAACGTGAGAATATGCCACAGCAATATAATGAGAAAAAGAAAAACAAGACCTAGCCCCTCCCATGCCCCCAAAGCCCGAGACACAGCTCCCAGTAGCACACACAAAGGGTAAGGCTTGCCTCTTACTAGTTGTATGGCTCAGCGTCCAGGACAGGGGTATCTCAGTACCTAAACTGCTATGGTCTTCAAACAAACAAACAAAAAAAAAACACCACCAAAAAAACCAAACAACCCCCTCAAAAAACAGTCCAGACATCAGAGGCGCTAGCCAGCATGACTTCGCTGGTTAGGAATCGCATCCCAAACTGGATAGTTGTGCTAACCAAATTTTGTCGTACAGCTCTGGACTTCTGGATTCTGCCCTCACATGAATAAAAATAATACTACTCACCATTGCTGACCCAAGAATATAAACCAATAAAAAATTAGCATATTTTCTAATTTTTAAGGAAAATGTATACAAGCAAATGAAATCTTTCACAGAAACCCTCAGCCAAAAAAAAAATGATAGCCATCGCTCGCCATTATAAATAAGAGGTCAAAGAAGCGCTTTTTACTAGTAATTTTCTTGAAAAGGTTAAGTTCTCTCTTCAGTTTAACTCTGTTCTCAGGATTTACATGACTACACCTATTTAAAACTGAATAGATTTTAATCACTAAACTGTCAAGAAAAAACCAGCATACTTAATGCAAACAGAACATTACAAGTATTTACATGAAAAACAAAGACCTACCACATTAACTATCCAACCCACACTCTCAGCAACAGAGATTAAGGCTTGTCAAGTTTAATCATGTACATAGGATCAATTTTACACATAAACACGTCTAATGCATGTGTGATGGAAAAGCAAGAGACCCACAAAAGGCAATCAAGTAATCCGCCCATATTTCTAGCCTGCTGGTAGACAGAAATAGCACATGTATCTTTCCGGCAATATGGATTTTACAGACAAACTCCAAGAAGCAAACTGGGCTCGTGAACCCTTGTCTCCTTGGCTATCTCCACACCACAAACATCGGCATAGTTTTACTTCATCAGAGCTACCCTATAGGCAAGGAAACACTCTAGCTCTTAGCTAAAGGCCACCAGTCAATGTAAATTCCTTTTTGATGTATAAACCTATGTTGCAGTGAAGACAACTCTAATGGATGCAAGATGGACAAAGAATACCCCTCCCAAGCTCCATTAATAAAAAGATCTGGTTTTTCTTGTTCTCACTTGTTTCAAAGAAGTCCGGTTTCTTCTGCCTTGAAAGACTATGGGTTTTACTGAATCAGTAAACTGGGGCCAGTAAAACTTGCCATGCAGCTCAAAACCTGCCCCTAATATGGACACCTTAGTGCTACTGACACCCTGTTTTCCCCATTACCAATTTCATCATTTACTACCATCAACACATCAATTTTTCCAATCTATCACCAGCAGAATTGTGAAGATACTATTAAAAAAAATTAACCCCCACAAAGTTGAGAGGGTGAAAAGGTTTTTACTGAAACTGGCAAACCATATCCTCTTTTCATTTTTAATAACAGTACACCTATTAACAACAATATTTAAGCTACCAGAAATGAAGTAATGCTCTGCAATTATGGTGTCACATCCCACAATAAATACCAACACATCTTATATTTGCTACCAAATCTGGAAAGTATAAAGCAGATGTAGTAACTTATTTTAACTTTTAGTTGAGGGACAAGTAATCCCGCAACAGATCAGAGATTAGAGCTTTAAGAGACTACCTTAAAAGAAAAAGTGAGAAAACATTCAAAACATGATCACTTTTTGCCTGTGTTCAAGCAAACATCAGGATATAATGAAGGTGGCAGTGTAATTTAAAAACATACATAGCTTTGTCATGTTCAAAAGTTTATTTTTTCCACATACATACATGAAGACTATTACTACTACATACTATTACTGTGTAATTAATAGTAGAGTTAAATAATTATTCCATCTTAATAGCAGCACTAAATATTCAGAGGTCCAAGACAAATGGAACCTTTTGCTACTTTTCATTATATTTACCACAAAATAGTTATAATAATGTAAGGACTATTTACAGTAAACATGGTAGAGAATGAAGCATCCCTATCCCTTTGACATATCAGATTGTATTTTGTATAGCATACAGATTAATACAAGTTGCAGAAGACAAAGCTTTTAGAACTAATTCTGTACCACCCATTCCACGAAATGATCAGTCGTACCTCCTCTAACTACTTTTGACTTAAAATTAAAAACATTTTAACAAAGAATTTATGCACTTTATTCATGTTGGTCTTTAACTATTCGTGTTTTCTTTTCTTTTCTCCATACCACGTATTAGGAAGGACAGCATGAAGAGCAATCCTAAGGATATAATCCTGAGAAATTTCCACAAGATTAAATATGTATTTCTTTGCTATCACAGGAGCAATCAGTCTGGCAGCATTGCATCACACTCATCTCATAAGGAGTCATTCTCTTTTGACATTTAAATAGTGTATGACTAAACAAGAGATGCTAGTAGAAAGAAATGGTTGAATTAATGGATGTTATTTGCTAACTTAAACGTCCTTTCCTTTCTACCTGTATCGCCCCACTACAGAATCGAAGTGCAGTGTAAACTGGTGCTTTTCTGCTGAACTCGTACCACCTTTAGTTAAGGGAGAAACATTTAGACCTTGCTAATTCGGTACATCTAGTAGTCGAGTTTCAGCAAACTGAAGCTTAACATCATGCTATGTAAAAGGCATAAATTATCTTTCCAAGACAGCTCCAGGCACTGCCTTGTTTGGAGTTGCTTACCGAGCAACTACGTTTCTCCAAACAAACTAATGTGCAGAAGGGTAAAGGGCAGTGAAGGTAATTATTGGAAGGAAATCTCTCCCTAGGCCAGAAAAGAATAATTAAGCTTGTGCATGTTAAATCACATAGGGGAAGTGAACACTGAAGTAATCGAGTGTAAGCGATAGCAAGACCTATCTACAATCTTCTTGAAAAGAAATTAAGGCAGGGGGTAACCTAAAGCGGGATTGTTTAGGCAGCATGAAGGCAGTATCCCCAAACTTCATTCACGGTTCTTTGTATAAATGTACATGTTTCCCCTACACACACGCACACGTACCCCCCCACAGTGGAGAAAACGTTCAGTAACCCAGTAATTAAATGAGTGTGCTGAAACCTACAGCAGTTAAACTGCATTCTGCAAGCCTGGATCCAACACAGTTCACTTATTGCTCATTAATCTCTCCGCAGATAATATCTTTTCAACAGTTAAAAATGCTTAAAATATGAGCAAGATTTTCAATGTTTAAGATGCCTCTTGTGCTTCGACCACCACGGTGTTTTGGAAACTGCCTTGTCTAAATGAATGCAACATATGGCAATAAGTGCGATGAGTTTCTAGTCTAGTCCTTCCTCAAAAGCCTTGGGCTATTGTGTGAAAACTTAATGAAAGTCATTTGCACAACCCTGAAAAGCTGGTGAAGAAAAGCTGTAACAGAATCTCCTCCTTCTGAGCTTCTGAGTTGCATATCCGGGGAAAAGAGCCTTTCTAAGACATCAGCAATGCACTGTTGCTGCTGACAAGATGGGTGTTTTTAATCGCACACACTCTTGGTTGTTATTTCCTGAAGCTCCTTGGATGATCTGCATATATTCTCTGAAAATATACTATATGCTAACTGCTTTTAAAGTATAAAGCAACTACGGAACAACACTCCGTATTTCTAACATCCTATGCACTTCAGGGAGATCTAAACCAAAAAGAGACTACTTCATAATGACAGGTTAAGAAGCAATCTCATTTAAGGCCATGCTTGTGTGTTTGAGCTCCAAAAGGAGAGAAGCAAAATGCGTAACGTAGCCAGACCTTAAGGCTTTCCCAATAATTTTGCAGGTATGAATCGTTAAGAGATCTGCTATCAGCCTCAAATGAAGCATCTGCTATCACTGTTCTGCTTCCTTTACCAAACTTTTAAGACTTTGTAACTTGTCACTTAACCCTTTTCGCAAAGTCCTTGGATTAACTTTCAAAGCTGGATATCTCTACACACCATCAGATTTCCATTGATGTACAACAGAGCTAAAAAGAATGGTGTCTGGGCAGGGAACCTAACCACTATCATACACAAGGCTTGCACTGCACTGCAAACATACAGGCAGGGCTCAAATCCTGAATCAGGGTGCTACTACTCAGTGGATTTTCCTTCTTTAAATCAGAGATGCAAAGGACTTTTGTAATACTGAAAATGGTCATACGAAAAAATACCTCTACATTTTCACTGTTGATTCACACTGTGATTCACCTGTTCTCTTAAAATCAGAAGCTACTTTTCAATTTGACATAGTAGTCGAAGAAGGCCACCAACAATTAAAACTTACTTAGCACGTGGGATGAGTGATTGTAGGCACTACATACTTCTTGTCCTTTTTCTCTGCAACAGCACAATGCAACTAATGTATCGTCTTTTAAAAGAAGCGGGTTGTTTGGTTTGTTTTTGTTTTTTTTAAATATACGTATATCAAACACCACACAGAACCCTCAGTTTCCCCAGTACCTCTAAGATGTGAAAAACCAAGCAGGGACCGGTCGCGCAGGAGCTATCAGTGAAACTCCTGTGTTCAACTAGTGGCTGTTGAAGAAAAGTACTCGAACAGGGATAACTCCTCAGTGATGCTGTCAGTCCTGAATGCTGCAGTACCAAACAGGGCAGGAAAAAAAGGCAGAAGCTCTTATTTTAAAAAGCCAGCTAAAGTTCAGAATAGAATACCTGTTGCTTGTTTAGCCACTCAACAGATCCAGCTCCACGTAGGTGGCTCCACACCCATTTTTGCCACGGCAAGTATTTACTACTCCAATATTGCAGAAAAAAAGATCAAATTCCAGCTGTACTCTCAACAAATGGGGGGGACTCCAGTGAGCATAACATGGTTTTAGCAGACATAGCAAAACAGAGACAGCCACAAATGTCTGCCAGTTTGCACGGTATTCTAAAAAACAGCCCCAAACCAGAAGGACAACGGGAACCTATGGCAGTATGTGTATTCTGGCCAAGCAGGCTATCGGACAGCACAGGCATGGCCCAAGCGGTCAAGTACGCATCCCACAGTCACCAAGAAACAAAGCATGTGAACTAAATATTGCCCTTCCATATTGTGGCACGTTTATAGCTATGTATTCTCCGCTGGCACAAGTGAAGTTCATGGAGGAAGATTTCATATTGCCATGGCACGGCAGAAATTCTCAACTTGGTGATTACTTGCACGTTACATTCCTTATGGTTTGAAGCATTTGTTTCTATTATATTTATTATGGTAACAAAGCTTACACAGGCAAAAAGTACTAGTCTGGCACGGACATTAAGACAGCAAGCAGTCAAGGATCAAACTGTACAAAGCTCCCCCAGCCCTCCCAAATACCTTACACAGAAAAGCCCAAAGGGCCTCAGTAGCTCCATACAAACTCGAGCGAGGAGCAAGCCCCAAGCCGTGTCTCCTGCCAGGCACTCGCAGGACAGAGATGAAAAAGAAGATGTCTATTCCCATTGAAGATGCTGAAGGACAAACTGGTGGGCAGAGCAATCTGCACAGCAAAATGGCCTACAAAATCAACCTGGCCCTTTTACAGTAAAATAAATCAGACCAGACACCAAATTCGCTGGGCCCAACTCACTGAAAAATGGCATTAAGAATGAATTTTTTTTTATGTTATTATTCCACTATTCTCTATTCCTGATGGCACTGAATCAACTGGGCCCAGGTGATGCTCTTTGCCTGAAGGAAATGGGGAATATATTTAGCGAGATAAACATCCAGGGTATTTGGAAATAAGCATCTATCTGATGTATGTTACAGAACTTCTCCCATCAATGCAGTTAGTTATTACGGCAAAAAAAAATTATCTTAGGTGAGTGGAGAGACAATGACACTGCAAGCAGTCCTACACTTAAGCAGGATTTCTGATATGTTATTGTTTAAACAATAGCCTTCTCTTTTGAACACATTGTAGATTTATTTCACTGGCACAATCACTTAGGAGAGTTGAAAAAGATTTTCTTGTGAGGAGGAAAAATTGGCCTTGCTGCACAGTTGCAGAGGCTTCTGCTGAAGCAATAAACGACTGCCATTTATTGTCCTCAAAACAAATCAAAACCTGCTTAAAACTCCTAAACATCAAGATACTGTACATTTTTGGTCTGGAAACTAGAGACCTGTCTTTGCAGGAAGCAGGTTTAAAAAAAAACAACATGTAAACAAACTAGTTGAAATTTTTGAAAATGAGATGTCAAGCAAGAGCAAGTCAATTCTAAATAAATGATTAATTGACCTGGATATTGAAGAGATTTAATGCCTCCACTAAACACTTAGCACAGAGCCAGCAGATTTGCCCTTGGAAAAGACATGGATTTTCTACACCTAGCAAGACTCACACTAGTTCTGTAAAATATTAACAGTTTGGTCAATATTAGCACATACATTTTTTTCTTTTTTTTTTTTTTTCCTTTAAACCCACGTGTTAAAACCAACAGCAGTAAAAGAGTACCAAAAGGCCTGTCCCAGTCCAAACCACCAGCAACTATGTTCTCAAAGTAGGGCCCCTTACGAAAGATCATATCCTTCTCTCTCCCCAGCTCAGCTTTCTCCCTCTAATTCCATGAAGACCACAAAGACCCCAAGGAGACACCCAGAGGAAACAGAGCAGGGTGAGCATTTAGTGCCCCAAGAAGGTAGCCACTTGAGTGAAACTGCAACTAAAAGAGATGAACAAGGAGTTGTAGATTGCTGCTGGTGGCAGCTTTGCAAAATTCCCTTAAAGAACGTGTAAGTCTTGGCCTAAACGCATCAATCTTCCAAACAGCACGGGCTCCCTTCAGTAGGTTCAAGGGCTCCCAATTTGCAGGAGCAGCTCAGAGAACTGCTGAGAGAGCCACAAGCATGTTTCTCAGTTTGGGCAAGGTTTCCCCTATTTAAAAAACCAACACATTTTTAGGGCTTCCAACCATAGCACCTGAAAAAGAAGATGGCCTCTTCACAGCTTTTATGTACAAGAATTGAGTGAGGGCCAGATCCACCAGTTCTGCCAAGTGAAGAACACCAGGCAGGTTTCCACACAGAAAGAACCTCTGCCATAAATAGAGGCCTGCACACCAAAGTCACAGGTTTCAGAGTCCCTTCGCTTTTCCAGATGAACCAACTCTATCTGCTACTGTTCCAGATCAACATTTAGAAAAACAGTAAGGAAACTTCTGAAGCAAGAGTTATGAAAAGGAATTTTAAAAAAGACAGCCAGGACACTCCTTACATGAAATTTTAGCAACAAAGGAAGGATTGAAGCTGGATACCACCAAATCCTTTTGACAAACACAGAGCAGCAAGCTTCCCCAAACATCTTCTCCTGACTCGCACCATCTTCTCCTCCAAGGTGGTGCTGCAACAGGAGCAAACTGCCCCTGCTTTCCTGACGCAACCCCAAAGCCCTGCCTGCAGGAAAAACAAACTCTCACTTGACAAGCTAACACACTGCGGTGTCCTGTTTGGATGACAGGGAACAGTTGGTCCCATTTTGTGCTCTGGAAGGGGAAGCAATGGGCACGGCGGGAGATAGACCCCAAGGCACGTTCCAACGGGACCCTCGCATCTGCGCTCGCATCTTCCGCACCTCCTGAACACCAAATACCAACCACCACCACAGTGCCCAAACGGTTGAGAAAAAACATTGCTTAGTATCACGTACTGGGAAGAATGAAATGCGACCACGGTGAACTCTACTGCGTGGTCGCATTATTAAAACTGCAATGCCAAAATGGCTTTGCTCTACACCTGCGTTTCTGGTCCCATGGCAAAACACGGCACCACGCCAAGTACGATGTCTTCGGCAAGAGCGTTTGGATGGCTCACAGCAAACCTTGTGGCTAGCTTACCGATCTACCATGAAGCCTGAAGCCCCCAGCCCTCTGCCCTTACAGCCCCGTACACCGCTTGCAAAGAGGGGAGTGAAATATTCCATATGTTTCCTTTGTCCGTGACATGCCTATTGAAAGTACAGCCACGCCGCTCTCCCCGCTGGGGCACTGGGTCAGGCTATTCATCTGTAACCATGCAGATGTCAAGAAGGTAATGGGAAAACTCCCAAACAAAAACACGTTTTCACAGAACAAGGTTATAAAATACACAACTGCATTTGCAGCATTATTAAGCTAAATTAAACAGGTTTAGGCCTTCCCTGCATACCTCTGAAATTGCACATCCATTTATGATTCATTGCTAATTGTGTACCATTTAAAAGTCCAAACACATTTGCTCAAAAATTTTAGGGCAAAGAAAGTCCTTGCAAGACCTAGCATTCCTCCAGGATTGGTTGGGGAGAAAAAAGGAGGAGGAACACCACTTTAAAAAAAAAAAAAAAGTCTTTATACTTTAGTAAGAAAATGCTCAACTGAAAGCTGCAAAGACGGCTGTTTACTCTCTGAGGGCCTGACTTCTCAGGGTGCTCTTAGGAGCGCTCTCAACAACTTGACTTGACTTCAGAGTTTTCTTCATCTTTTCCTCAGGATAAAGAATTAGCACTTGCTCTCTTGGAGAGAGAGAGAAAAAAAAAAAAAAAGTCTTTTTTTCTGCCCCAAAGACAGCATCTTCTGCTTAACTTCTATCCCTTCTTCCAGACCATGTTGATGGTTTGAGGCTCCTCCTGCATTTTTCATGCAAAGCTTACAGGAGTTAGTTACTGTATTTTTTAAAAAGTGATAGAGTTCTTACGCTTTGTAATAGTTTTGTTACCCCAAAGGAAAGAATTAACTTTAATATTTTCTTAACTTCAGATCAAAAAACACCAAAAAAAAATTCAGACTCAAAGATTACTTCAATTACATCTTCACTGTGCCAAAGTCTTGAGATCGAGTTGTCAAAAATCACCAAGCATTGTCTGAATTACCTACAGGTAAGAAAGTTATAAAACAAGATTTTTTAATTACCTGTGTATTTATCAATATTAGATTTGAACAACATCAACAAAACAACCTAACACTGATGCACACCGAGCATCAAATTTCAGCAACAGACCTTACATGTTTTAGACTTATCACGTTATACCAACAAACAACCGGCTACATTTAAAACTGCTATCACTTGAGAAACACGAGAAACTTTCTTCAGTAGTGAAAAAACATATTGCTCTTATCTTCCACATGCTCCTTACTTTACAGGTTTCCTTACTGAATTGTATTCGTCAAATAGAATGCAAAAAGCACACAGGAGAAGCCTAAGGAATTCATTTTTATTTCTGCCACGCTATGAAGATCATTCTTCCTTTGAGAAGACATCGATTAAACAAGATATATTGAATAATATGCTTTTTAATAGGTATAAAAAAATTAATGCCCAAAGCTTAGCCAACAAAGTTTTACTAACTCCAAAACACACTGTATGACTGAAACAGGCCACCTAAGAAAAATACGACTTCCCTACAACTCAGTAAGTATAAACAGCAAATATAAAAAACCACACCAGGAAAATGAGGCTGACAAAAACTCATTAAGGGGTATTCTTACTTCCCAAAACCAAACACATCCCTCGCAGGTGTCAGACCCCAGTCCACCAGGGAATATATATCGGTATCACCTGTTCAAAAATAGCTATCTACATTTTTTAAAACGTGTTATCACATTGACTGACATTATGCATAATGCCATCAGTTAGCTGTTATATATTCTAATTCAACAATAGCTTACAGACACCTACTTTAAACTGTTATTTTTGAGATCATTACAGTCCTCTCTGTTGTTTTGTAAAAGATGTATATCATTAATAATGTAAGTTGACTGGCTGTATGCAGAATGTGCTTTCAAATTCAGGGTAAAGCTCAAATACAGATTTCCCCTAAGCCTTCAGCGACAGTAATGTGTTTCTGGGAAGTGGAAAGTTCTGACCTTGTCACAATCCTCTAACAGTTAAATCATTCAGCAGTACAATAAAATGCATTCTGCTATTTCAACTATGTATTTTAAAATAAATGACATATGATTTGAAACTATTGGAAACTTTCAACTTCAGTGAAACTCACTGACAGCTGCAGTAACTCAGCACTTTAAAGAAAAAAAAAAAGCAAAAAGGTCAACTGCTTTGCCAGGTAGATCACATGCCGTTTCTGCATGATTTAATTACGCTTTCCAGGCGCTCATGCATCTAGTGCTAGATGTTTCCGATTTGGACATACCAGCTCTATTTGGAACACAAAATTGAATAAATCTGGGCCTGATTCAAAACCAAAGGCTTTCAAACATGTTTACAGCGAGGACAGCTATCTATAGAGTAACGCCAAGATGCTCCTCTCCCCTGAGCCGCTGTAACAGCCATCGCTGCATGCAATTCCACATCAACCGAACCGGTTGCCCATCTATCAGCAAAGGAAATACCAACGGCTACCTCCACGTTTCCAAATGCGTTGTGCAGGGCAAGCTGGCGGTGGGAAAGCATTAAGAACCAACATCACATGACCAGAAATCTCTTTTCAGACCAACGTTTGAGAACATCTTATCAGAAAACTGCAGCAGTACCTGAAAGGCAGGTATGAAAAACTGCAGAAGAGTACTTCCCTGTAGCAAAATCCTAGGTCACCGCTACAGCAGATGGTGAGTCTACCACCGTCTGGGGAGGATGGCCAGGGACCTCTAAACCATGAAATGCTGTTCATACCTCCGTTAGCAAAGCCCCTGTAACTTTTAAATCACTGTTGCGTCAATTTACAGGTTTCTTCAAATAGGGATGGTTTCTTCTCCTCTTCTCCTCTCTTATGCACCTTCTCCCACCTTTGTCTCCTATTTCTAGGATCACACAAATCTCTCTAATTCTTCCCCAAGCTATTTTTGACTTTCTGCTTCTTCCGTAAAGAACCCCAAAACCACAACTTGGCAGCACAGAGCTGCTGCCTGAAACACATTCATCCCTTAATAGAATAACTGCTGGCCATGAAGTCCCATGTGGCCGTGCTGAAGCTAACCAGCCCCATCCATTTCACTCCCTCGCTTGTTTGCAAAACAAGGAGCAGGCAAACCTGAGCTGTTGGCAAATCCTCCAGAACATAAACACAACATCAGCTCCTGCCCCATTCCCAAAAAGAGGACCATCTTTAGGAACAAGCTTTCAGGAAAAGCACAAGGGTGGCCAAGAGGAGGGAAGAGAGAGGAGGGTCTCTGACATCCAGAGGCGCTCCCGGAGCCCCGCAGCTCCCATGCTCTCTAAAATGACATATGGGTGCTCAGCCCTTCTGAAATCTAGGCCAGTAATTTTCTCTGGGTAAATAAGAGCTTGTGTTCTGCAAAAATTGCTGGCTTAGATGTAGAATACAAAACAAATAAAGATCCTTGCGGAGGAGGTTTCTTTGGGTTTTGTTTTGTTTTTCAGTCCTTATATTACAGCTTCCATATTTTCCATCTCAAGCAGATAGTTACTAGTAAATTCCTCTCAAGAACTGAAAAGGTAATTATTTACTAGCATAAACTTGCTTACACTAAAGTCCAACTTTTCTCCATGCTGCAGACTTATCTGAGTATTTATTCCCCAAAATCACACTTTACGAGCCTCTGCCAGTAAGCATCAAACAAGAAATGACATATTGCTGATACAAAAGGGCTCAACGTACAAAATAATTGCCAAATACCTGACAAATTACATGCTATGGCAGGGCACTGGGGTTTTTGGGGGGAGGAATAAAAGCAAAAGAGGAAAACACCAAATTTGCTGCCAATAGAGAACATAAAAAGGGTAAAAATATTTAACAAACTTTGATACAACAACTTCACTTTTCTGTGCACTACCTAAGAGTGTCTACTTTTTTTTTTTTTTTTTTTTTTTTTTACAAGACCAACGGACAAATCAGCCAGTTTAAAATGAATCATAAAGACTCCAATCCTTGGGCAAAATCTGCTGGAGAGACTGCCACTGGAGACCCTGGGCTCTGGTCCAGTCGCCAGGCACTGGATGCTGCACCAGCAAACTCAAGTCGCCTTCCTGCCCATGGGATTTCTCAGGCCTGTACAAATCTAACGCATTTCTGCCAACTAACAGGAATATTCATATTAAAATGACATGACCTTGTCTTTCCAAAAGACGTATGGAAAGCATGCTTTTAAAAAGACAGAATAAGCCTTTTATTACTTGCCATCACATCACCAGCATGTGGCATAGGCAAATGAAAAACTAAATGGTGTAACTGTAAAACCTTCAAACCTCTAATTAGATAAGGCCTTTCTATCTCAGGAGGACTGCAATTACGCTACATTTTCCAGACTCAAGGTCATGTCTGGACATCTTTACTTTTCACCGTAATAACTCTGCTAGACAGCATTCACAAAACCTCAGCCAGGTCCTTACTGTGCTTATCTGACCATAGTGGGATGCTAAATACCTGCGTGTTCGTACCGGACATATTAGAAGATGACATTTCACATCTACCTAGTGCGTTTCATCGCCACTCTACAAAAAATAAAAGCGCCAGATGAAAAGACAAAAAAACGTGCAAGCTCTGCTGAATCCAAAGAGAACCGTATCATTTTGCCATTTACACATAAACGGAGCAGGACATCTGACTCAAACTCAAGCGTGAGACAGTATAGGTATTTCCAGACAAACCTGCATGCTGAAAAGAAGACAGTCAACTCTCCGCAATTGCTGAAGCAACCTGTGGTATGAAACAAGTAAAAAAAGGATCTCTCTCAACTACCACATCTTGATCTTACAAAGCTAGTGCGTTACACAGCACACAAAGACAGTCAGTATTAGGTTAAATGCGCAATAAAAAACAAAACATCAAGATGATCATTTCATCCTGAAGTTCTATCCTCTAGGGCAGCCAGGACTCACAAGCCCTCCCTTCACAACTCAAAGAAAGTAAAATTAAAGCAAAGGACTCTGCCGTTCCCTGAAAATACAAACAAGAAGCACCAGAAGGAAAATTATCTGTACTGTTTTCATATTTCAAGTGCCCAAAATATAACTGCAGGCACTGAGAAGGGACTACATTCTTCGTGGTTGTCAGGCAAGCCCCTGAAACAGCCAGGCCCATGTAAGATGGCTCCAAAGTCATTATCTAGAATTATCTGCTTTTTGTCTCCTGCACAAGACTCACACACAAGTATTAAACCCCCGAAACTGGAACTTGACTTCTCAAACTGACAACCACAAGAAACGCAAGTACAAGTATGCCCAAACCAAAACCTTCTTCCACTAACATGGATGTTTTCTAGCACATGGCACGTGAAATATCATAGCAAAGATCAGGAGTGTACTGCATTGATTCAAAAAACCCAAACAAACAACATTTTCACATTCTTGCATAGGCATCTCAACTTGCTAGACGACAGTTATTTTGCAACAAAGCAAAATCACAACCTTCATAAACAGAAAAACAGGCAGCTGGTAATTAAGAGTTACATAAACACCTACCTAAATTATACAGAACAAATGGCCGCCTACAGTAAAAGTATCAAGTAATTATCCCTGGTCATGTCCTCCTGACTCCCTCTGCGCTCCTTCCCATCCGTCCCATCCCCTCCCCTCCCGCCCCTCAGAGAGCCTGGATCTAGCGCTGCCACCTCTCTCTTTTCCAACCACTTGTATATCTCCCCAAAATCTCTTCACCAAGATGACTGCGGTTGGGACGACGTACTCACCTTTCTTTATTCAAATTCCATCTCTCAAAGCACAGTGATGACTCAAAAGTAATGAGCAGATACTCTGTCTTTCCAAGCTGCTCGGTCTGATGCAACCGCCCTCACGTGACCACGCTGTACTTCGGTAACCGTACAACCCCCCCGGTGTGACCCCTGTCCTTCCCTCCCTGCACCCCAGCGCTACGGTTATAATACATTTAGCCAGGTATGAATGCAGCGGAGTGTCTACGCAATGCATGTTCCACAGAAAAAAAAAAAATAATCTGCTGTGTTTGGAGGAGCTTTCTAACCACCACAGCAAGCAAGGAAGGAGCAGCAGATCAGTCAAGAGCTGAAGAAAGAGGAATAAGGAAAGAGAAGGGGAATCTGAAAGGATATGCTTTTGAGGCTCTACAGAAATCGCTGCCTGACCATTCGTGACAGCCCAAGAAACACGGCTGTAGTTTAAAAATACACCTTGGAAGTTTAGTTAAATTATTAAAATTAATGCAAAGAAGTTAAGACTGCAGGAAAACAGAAGTCATGAAAATTAAATATCAACCCGCTTCCATGGTTCTCAACTGCCTTGAAACTCATTCACTGCCAACTTGGGTGGTGAGCAACTTTTCCTCGGTTGCTCTCTCCTGGCCAAAGCCAAAACGTGGGCACAACTTTGCTTTAGTATTGCAGAACATCACTTGTAACGCTCTTTCAGCTACCTCTACGCTACGGACTCTCTGCTGCTATAGCTATAATAAAAAACAAAAAAAAAAAAAAAAAAAAAAAAAAAGCCCTCTAGCAATGCTAAGGGGATTTCCTGGCATCGTTATGCTGCCTGACACGAAGCATAGAAAACCTTTCTCCTCTTCACGTAGCTAAGATGCTTTGCCATGACACAAACATGTCAGCTACGGGGTGTGATTTTATTTTCTTTTTTTTTCCTCCACACAAGCCAACTCAGCTTCTCTGGCAAAACTATACATTGCCCAGCCCAAGCAGGTCAGAAACGAGTCTTCTATTGCCTATGAAACTCTTTTCTACATACCCTAAACTTCCAGCGGCCTTGCTACAACAAGAGACTATTCAAGCTCAGAAGTGCCAAGAAGTCACCCATTTTTTTCCTTCAGTAAATAAGGAAACAGGAGCTAAACACAAACAGGGACCAAGAGTATCCTTCGCTGCTGCAGAACGAGGGAGCTAAAAGTTTCTGCTTGAGTTTAAAGAAACAAAACCAACAGCGACACAAAGTCATCCCAAAACACGCTGAAGTGCGTGCAGATCTCCTCTCGCTTTTGCCCTAAGTGTTAAGTCAGCTTCTGGAAATTTACCTGCACAGTAAGGAAGAACTTACAAACTGAAACTCTTTGGCAACCTTATCTCTAATGGGTGTTGGCTATGACGACTCGTACCCATTAGACAATGAATGCCATGTTGCAGACACGCAGGGATGTACCGAGCCCATTTTACAAGACAGCCAGACAACGTGGTAGCCATAAAACCTCGCGCTTAAGTGCAGCTTTTACCAGACAGGCTTCAAGTACTATGAGATTGGGTAACATCCCTGTTTTATCTGTGGAGGAAAGAGAAGACAGTTTACCAGCGAGTCCCAGGCTTCACAACGGCAGCTCCTGGCTCCCTACCCGAAACACTCACAAAACACCGTTTCTGCCACAGAAAACCCATCGTGAAGTCGGCTCCCACTAACACCGTACCAGCACGAGAAGGAACAAAACATTTAAGCGCAGGTAACAACTGAAAACTGTAACTTTTGCCATTCATCAAGTACTACACAAGCAAAAGGCCCAGTAACCTTTCTCCACCCAGCTCGAACAATTGAAAGAAAAAAATAATCCAAACAGGTAGCAGAAATTGGAAACCTGCTCAGTGAACAAAACCTCCAGTAACTAAGAATCAGACTCTCTTTGCATATTAAGTAAGCGCAGGCAAAGAGGGGAAAAAAAGGTGACATTTTCGAAGGCACGCACCACTACTGTATTTTGACAACGCAGCAGTTCAGTTCCAATCTGAAACCACGCGCCGTAATTTGCTGTAGCGCGCTCTGTATTGTATGCTGTAAACGCAGCGAAGCTTTAGTAATAGCAGACCTGACCACTGGCCCATACAAGACCTCGCTCCAGCCTGTGAAATCTTTGCTGAGAAGTGGGGCAAGACTGACAGGTTTTATTGTGAAACTTAACAGGTTTGTGGATTAGCAGAACTACCATATTGAAAGCTGCAAATCCCTCTTCGGTCATGTCTCTACAGAACGGAGTGTTCATTCCTCAATTAAAATTTTATTATTAACGTTACCAAAACTCAGCGCAAGATCCACCAGTTTGCGCCTGCTTTGCGATATCACCACAGGATACCGGAGAAAGCGTTTTAAGAGTTTGTATTTTTCCTCCGTCCGCAAGCAAAACTCGACAAAGCTCCCGAGGCTTGTTTACGTTGGGGTTTTTTTTTCAGGGTTCAGCTGCGCGTCCCACACCGAGAGGTTCCGTAAAAGCCAAGGCATCCTAATTTAACCGGATTTACGCCTGCTGCGGACTGAACGTGCCTCGACTTTGGGAGAGCATCGGCTAGCCTGGGGACTGTTTTCTGGAGAGAACCGAGGAGAAAGGCGCCTTCAGTGCGAGGACATCGCGCAGAGGCACGCACATGTGCGGGCTGCGGTTGCCCCCCCCCGCCTCGGGACGGCACCAGGACTGAGCCGGACCCCACCAAACCCCCCCCCCGCCATCCTCCCCCCTCGTCCCCACAGCCCCCGAGCGGCTCCCCCCCCCCCCCCCCCGCCGACCCTCCCGGCCTTTTCAATCTCCCGAGGCCGATCCCTTCGGGCTTTTTCGGAGGGCTCTGCCGGAGCCCAGGGGCCCGGGCCCCCCCGGCGCGGCGCTCGGAGGAGCGGGGCGGCGGCCGGGGCCAGGTGCCGCCTCAGGCCCCCGCCGCCCTCACCTGCCCCGGCGGGGCCGGGCCCTGCGTGCGGTGCGGTGCGGCCCGGCCGGTCCCGCCGCTGCCCCACAGGCCGCCCCCCCCGCGGGCCGGGCCGGGCCGGGCCGACCGCCTCCCACCGGGCAACGGCGACGACAACAAATACATCAACAGGCGATTATTGGGGTTTTCCTGAAATAAGAGGGGGGGACAAAGCACCCGGCCCCACCGCCGCTACCTGCCTGCCCGCCCCGGCCCCGCTCCCGGCCCCCGCCCCGACTCACAGGGCGTGCGTGAAGGCGCTGAGTCCCGGGGGCACGGCGGCCAGCCCCCGCCCGGAGCAGTCCACGCCGCGGTCGCCGTCGCAGCTGCAGGAGGCCGGGCAGGGCGGGGGGGACGCTCCGCCGCTGGGCCCGGCCCAGCTCCCCAGGCCCCAGGCGACGAGGCCGAGCAGAGCGAGGCACCGCATCGCCGGCCACCGCCGACCGCCGGCCAGCCTCCCCCGGCCCGGCCCGGCTCGGCTCGGCTCGGCCTGCCGCTCTCCGCCGGCGCCCTCCGCGCCCCGAGCCCCCCCCACCGGCTGGCGGAAAAATAGATCGAAAAAAAAAAATAACAGCAACAACACTTCCCCCCCCCCCCCCCCCCCCCCAAAAAAAAAAAAAAAAAAAAAGAAGAAAAATAAAAAACCACCACACCAAAAATAAAAAGGCGCCTCCGGCCGGCGCGGCGCGGCCCTGGGGGCTGCCTCAGCGGCGCGCCCGGGAAGCCAGCCCTCCGCCGCCCGCCCGCCCCATCCAACGCCCGCAGCGCCCGTCGTCGTCGTCGCCGCCGCCGCTCATCTCAGCCCAGCAGGTACCGCGCGGGGGCGGCCATGGCCGGCTCGCCCGCCCCGCTGCCGGCGGGTGGCGGTCCCCGGGGAGCGCCCCGGCCCCTGCGGCTGCCTGCGGCGGGGCTGCCCTCGGCTGCCGGCCCTCGGTCGCTGCGAGCCGCGGCGGCGGCGGCGGCTGCTCTGCGCCCAGCGCCGAGGTGCATATGCTAATGAACGTCCGCCCCCGCGCCCCTATTGGCGCGGAGCGGGCGCGGGGCCGCTGAATATGCAAAGCGGAGCTCGGCCGCGGCCAACGGGGCGCGGGGGGCGGGGCTGCCCGCCGGCGGGGGGCGTCACCGCCCCGCGCTCCCGCCACGCCCCCTCCCGCCCGGGGACCCGGTTAGCGGGACGGGAGCGCGGGACCGGCGGGGTGCTCCGTCACCGTGGGGGTGCTGCTTTGCTCTTCCACCAATTTTTCTTTTTTTTTTTTTTTTTTCTTTTTTAAATGCTTTCGTTTGGACGCTCCTAACCCTCAGCCGCCGCCAGGAATGAGCCTGCTGCAAGTTCGGCTCAGCTCACCCACGCTCCACGCAATGGCCGTACCTTACTGGGGATGTCCCAGCAGCGCTGGGGTGACACCAGTTGGGACCTCTCGCCGTTGAGCTCCCTCTGGTCCGGACCTCGCAACGGGCTCCGAGCCCACAGACCTGGCTGAAGCGAGCGCTGCGAAGGCACCCGAGCCTGCCCCGGTGGGAAACACCATCTATTTTACGGGTCTCGTTTGGATGCTCCGAACCCCCTTGGGGAGCTGCCGGCCCGGCTCCGCTGCCCAAACACGCTGGATCACACCTGGGCAGGTGTCTGCACGGCCCAACCTAAACTGCACAGATATCCACAGAGCCCGCTGAAGAGCTGAAGCTTTCCTAAGCCCTTCTGCAGCTACAGAAGTAGGCAGGTATCCTTCCGTTCCTTTCCTGGATAGGCGATGGAGGAGCGCAGAGACAGGGAAGCGACTGACAAGCTGCCTCCGCCGTAGCAGCGAAATGGGACGAACGCCACCCGCCACCGAGCTCCGCCGACTTCCCCGAAGCTGGGAGCGGATTTGCAACGGGGACGGAACCCTCGGTCCAAAGCGGGAGCGACCACGCGAGGGTTTCACGTCAAGTTGCCGCAGGCGCGTCCGAAAAAATCCCAAATACGCGCACGGCGAGTCCAACGCGTCGGGGACGTGGCATCTCGCTGCCAGCAGACCGTCGGTGAAGAGGCGGCGTTCGCAGCAGCCCTGGCCCACGCTCCGATGCACACGCAGCGGGGTGAGGAGTCGAGGGTACCTTACACCTCACTCCTTACACAATTCCGTACCTTACACCTCACTCCTTTACACAATTCCGTACCTTACACCTCACTCCTTTACACAATTCCGTACCTTACACCTCACCGTACCGAGGGCTGCCCTCGCCGACACGGACATCGCCGAGGACGCTCTCCGCACCGGGCTGAGGTCTGGGCCAGTCGTGCCTTCCTCGTGCTGACTGAGGTGGGGGAAAAGAAGAAAAGCGTCGGCTTAAAAGCGGTCGTTTGGTGAAATTTAAAAATCAGGCATGTAAAACAGTGGAGACCTGAAGATTTTAAATCACCTGTGCTCAAGAAGGTAGAGTACGCACTGAGGACCCTAAAAATACAGATCTTCCAGCCACCACGCCTGCCTCCTACCTTTCTTCTCATCGTTTTTTCAACTGTTTATTCCCTTCTAAAAATGTTAACGCTATTTTACCTAATATATTATTCTCTTCCATATCGGGAATCCTGCTCCTGATGCACTGATTTTGTACGAACATCATCATTCATCACTGCAAAAATAAGGTTATTTTAATAACTCACTGCGTGCTTGTCCTATACCGTGTGAGCAGTACAAAATTCTCACCGAAGCTGAATTTACCGAGGTATGATAAAGCTTTGCCGTAAATACATAGACACATATGGTTATCTCTTGTCCTTCTCCCTGGTTGATCTTGGCAGGGGAAACGTGTCAAGTCAAACCCATCTTGTTCTAACAACTGTCGGGTCCAAAGACACTGCACGTTCATGTCACGGTCTCTGTGCCTGCGCTCAGGGGCAGCGATGGAGGAGTAGCAACCAGAATAGCAGGGGAAAAAAATTAAAAAGGAATTCTTTTCTAGACAACCCTCTACCAAAGAGACCCAAACCAATGCAGATAAGAAAAAGTGACCTTTTTTCCCCCAACTGGCAAAGAAAAATAGCAAAGTGCTTATACTCACTCTGCAAATAGTCTCACTTCACTAAGCAAAGATAATGGGAGCAGAAATGGCCCTCGGTGCCTGCCCGGCGTTCGGAAGACGAATAGTAGCACAGCGCATACGTTGTACTGCAGCAGTGGCGACCTGCAACACCCGCAAAACTTCTCTTCTGGAAAAAAAGGACAAAAGATTTCCAGTAAAAGCAGAATAACAAAGCACTTTTTTTCATCCTTTGAAACGCTGGAATAATTTAGCTTTTCCTCTCAATCCTTGCCTGGTTTCAGTCTTTCGAGTTCTTTTCCCAGCCTCGCTTCAGGCGTTCTTTCCTTAGTGGATCTATCTCAAGTCTCCATCTTCCAAACTCCTGTCCTAGGAGCAATCCACTTGTCCTTTCCAATCAGATGATACTGCTTTGCTGCTTCCAGTTAGCCCATAACTTGTTGTGGCAAATTAACTTCAATACTTCCCTTATTTTTTCAACCTCTGCCTCTCCCTTGCCAGCACTGTTAGAGCACTGCTCTCTGCTCTCCATCAACAGCCCACGCCTCTCTCTCTTTCTTCTTATGCAACCACCTGTTTGCAGGCATTTATTGGTTTTATTTTCCTTTATGAGGAAACCCCTAATGTTTATTGCAAAGCTGGTTTATTTGTATGAAGATCTACATGCTAAGGTATTTCAAGCTGAAAAAAGGTAATGGGTACTTTTTATTATACGACCTATTTAACTAAAAATTGTACCCATGGATTTTGAAATTGTCATAGTTTAAAAATCTAGTCTGAAACAATCCTCAATGCCACAAATTCCAAGGAGCATCCTCCAAAATACAGCATAAGGCAGGAATCAGCTTGTTTAATTAAAAAAAAAAACTGCGGAGGAGAGAAAAATCCCAACGTGTGCTTTAAACCAGGTGAAGGAGATGAGGAGCCAACAACCACGTCAATTCAAAAAAATAAATGAAAGATTCACTTCGGTTGAGCTGTGGGGAAACTACGCTCTGCTCTTCTTCAGGGAAACTGGAAAGCACCATAAACCGGTCTATTGCTGCATAAGATCTTCAGGATTTAGAGCCTGATATATAGGCAGGTGTTCGTGAAACTTTTGTCAGGCATTTGCTGAAAAGGCATTAGGAAAGCTTGAAAGACATAGGGAAAAATTACAAAAAGTCTGAACGTTAGATTTTTCTGCTATTGCCACGAAACCGTCTAGCAACACAACCACTTCTGGCAAAAGTCTGACAAAAATCCTGCATCAAAGACACGGATTCAGTTGGATTCAATGGGAGTTTGATGTGAAGGAGCATGCAGATTAAGACCCGAAGCACAGACACAAAAATAATACAATTGGAAGTTTGACTGGAGCAGCAGAACCGGTGGCTGGAGCTGTGCCATGGGAGGATGGCAAGTGAATGAGAACGTAAAGCTCATCGTCACGATAAAAACTTTGGTTTGCTTTAAGAAATGATTAGACTTTATAAAACAGGTAGCTCACCAGTATTGGACCAGCAACATCACCCCCAGATTTTTCTTCTCCAACGTTGCTGTTGCCAATTGATGCCACGAAAGCAGCGCTGATTTAAGAAGGAATTGTGCAAATGGTTAATGCTCCTATGGGTCTGAAGGGGGTGAGAGGTCCGGCAGAGAGAGGCAAGGACTGACACCGACCCTTGGGATAAACGATCCTGTCCGTGCCCTGACGCAGGCAAAACCAGCACCAGCTTTCTCACCGTCGGCACCGATGCTGACTGTCAAAGCTAACCTGAGAAGCCAACCAACGGGCTTTGCGTGGAAATTTCCATTTATACGCTGGGGTAAAGTGCTGTCGGTGCGTCGGTCCTGCATCGTGAGCTTCTCCGTCCCCGCTATCACCGCTGGTTTCGCGCAGCCCGAATTATCCTCGCTCAGAAAGGCGAATGTGGAGGGATGGGCTCGAAGGGCTCTTCCCCCCCCCTGAGGGCTGCCCAGGCCCGGTGCAGCGTGCATACGTAAACACACAAACAGTTTAGAACAGCTTTAAATTTTAATTTATCTCTGTCTGGTGATAAAAGTAAGGTTTACCCTCCAACAGGCTAGAGATGGATCTGAAGGATTTATCCAAAGCCTACTGTACCCAAGTGTCATCAGCAAAACCTGCTGATGATGCTGTTTGAGCCCCATGCTGCCAGGAAATTCAATTAACGCTTCCAGCTGCAAGGAAATTAACAGTATGCTGGAGAACATCGCATAGAGCTGCTGTGAGTAGAAAAAGAACAAAGTCTGGCATATCTGCACTGACAAAGGGGTTCTCTTAAAAATTAAAGTATCCTGCTTCCCAGAAAATAGGCTGAAATTTTACTCAGTTGAAGTAGAACTGAAAATCGCTTCAGGAAACAAGTGTCAAACGAAAGAGAGAGGCTAAACCAAGTTCAGAGTTTTGTTAAGAAAATGAAGGTAGAGATCCAAACCTTGGTATAGCAGAAACACAGAAAGAATTTAAGCCTTCAGAAAAATGACTGGATTGAAAAAAACTGAGAATTATTTTGGTAGGGCCAAAAGCTTGCCCAGAATCAATACCTACTTTACACCTCTGTAACACAAGAAAAACTAATGAAGACAAGCAAGACCACTAAGATCCATAGTTTAAAAACAGCACATGGAGAGTAAAGAAAAGAAATATACAACTTAAATATTGAATAAAAACAGGAGAGCAAATTAATTTTAAAAATGCTCACAATTAAATATTACCTTTATATGTAAACAATACATAACTTCCAGTGGTACTGTGCCTCCAACTAACTTTATTTGTGTATATGGATTGCCCAGATGGTCCAGAGCGTAATGTATTTTGCAGTCTGGCCTGGTGAATCTATCCTTGCTCAGTTATCCCAAAAGCTGCCTCCAGAATGCAGCGAGCTGGGCTGTGCATAGAAAAGGGATGTTACACCATAAATACAAGAGAATAACACCAGGCAGTTTATTCCAACACCTTCAGTAAATCGGATAGAGCAAAACCAAAAGAGAGGACAGCCCACAGAAGTGGGGGGTTTTGTTGGTTTTTTTTGTTTGGTTGGGCTTTTTTAGCCTAGAAGTGCCAGCTCCTCTGCTGTCTAGAAGTAGCTCTGGAGATTCTCCAGCGCTATGGATTCCCCTTGAAAGAAAAGGGAGAACAGTTCCCACTGTAATGTAATAGCATAATAAAATAACAAATTAATTTTACCTTAGCGCTCTAACCCAACGATCAGCTGAAAACAGGTAACTCTACAGGAACGGAAAAGCAATTTAGGGCAAAATAACCATGAAGTAAGGTTAGGGTTTAGCCCAGCATTCACGTCAACCTGTATTCCATCTAGAAAGTTCTTGTAATAGAAGGTGCTAGACCAGGCTTTAATTCATATTGTGCATCTTCTTTCGAAGGCGGCACGGTGTTCCGCTGTAAGCGGAGAGCACAGCGCGTCTCTGCCTTACCGCACGAACGCAGGCGCCGGGCGCGAAGCCTCGAGCACCCGTCCCTCGGGCACCTTCCCCTCCCGCCCGCTCCCCAACCTGGCGTCTCCGCGGGCAGCCTGACCTCCCCGTCAGGATCCCAGCTTCTCCCGCTTTCGGATGAATCCCCCCCAAAACCGCAGGCCTTTGGCAGAACACGCCGACGGGGCGGACGCCGCGCACCTCTCCTCTGCCGGACCGCTTGCCTCCTCCCCGATACGCTGGTTTAGATTTGGGCATCGCTTAACTTTGTATGCCCTTCGGGGTAATTAGCAAGTTCCTGAGTTAGACTGAGCTAACGGACCCTCACTCATTTTAAAGAAATGGGAAGGATTAGTGCTAAAATGCAGGTGGTTCTGATTTTAAAGGTTAGTTTTCGCCTGTAAAATGTTCATTACAAGCACGGCGCGATCAAGATTTTCTACAGACGTTCTAGCACGAAATACTTTTCACTTTAAGTCAAATCAAATGATAGCCAAAGCGAAATCAGCTCACGACCAGATGGTTTATATATGACGAGCGAATACTTTGCAGGGAAGGGGTTGCAGAGAAGCACACGTAATTCAGTGACGACAGAGCCGCTGTTATTAAGAGCTGAATAGGGAACCGACCTGCAAGAACAAAGCCCGACAGCTCAAAGCCGAGCGTAGCCGCCAATTCACTTGCTGAAAAGGCAACGTCCATATCCGCCGATAGGTTATTTTATGCATTTTGGCGTATTTGACAACACGCGGCCAGCCGAGGAGTAGCAAGAGGAGCACTTTAGGTGAGAAGGCGGGCAGGGGCAGGGAGCCCCGGCGCCGTTCTCCGGCACCATCTAGCAGGGGCAAGCGCTTGCCCAGCCCGCCCCACCGCGTGGGCAACAGCTACTGCCCTCCTGGTGGCCCTTTCCCCGCGATCCTCCGGAGGAAACAACAAGAACCTTATTTTTCAAGTCACGCAGCCGATTTTTAACTTTTTTTATAAGCCACTGAAGCGCTGACCGGTATAAAATTGAAGGCAAGACATTATACTAGGAATTAAAAAAACTAAACAAAGCAGTGCTTTAAGGGTGAAATCTGCCTTTGCAGAGGACCAGCTTAAGGATTATGTAGCTTTAAATCCTACTTAAACCCTATTTTGAAGAATTATAGTGGAGCCCAAGTAATGTAAAGGAGTAAACTTAACTTCGATGATAAATTATTCCCAGAACATGCCCACGATCCTAAGCTGTTTCGCAAAATATTATTAAAGCTCCTCTGTTAGACTGAATAAAGTCCTTTTGTTTAAGTTCTTTATTAAAAAAAACTCAGTTTGATACATTACCTATCATCACCACAGAATAACCCAAACTCTCTGGGGGGAAAAAAAAAAATACACATGGAGAAATACATGGGATCGTATAAGGGAACAATTAATCATAACGTAATTGTTTGGTAATGAAGGATTTTCAGTGCAGTGCTAACAAATGATTTCTTTTTAAGTCACAGATACAAGAATATCCCTGCTGAAGACCAAGGGGATACACTCCCCATAGGTTTCGAGCTGAATTTTCTATTAGTATAAATTAACCCAATAACATTCCCGGATGCAACGTATCGATTTAAATCACGTTGCGCACGTGCCGGATACCTTATTTTGGCATGTCCTCTAAAACGACTAGGTCACTGCACAAGACTGATTTCCTCCTGTACCTGGAGCCTTGAAGGTGAATAGAAGCGTTGGGTTTGTTTTGTCATAGCATGCGATTCCTCATCGCTATCTAACGCTTTATCTGTATCGTTCTTTGTCTCTCACTCAAACGCTGCAGTGGAACAAAAATTTTATTTTTATTCATGTTCTGAAGCAGTATAAGCATTACTAATCTGTCGGTGCCTTAGTTTCTGTAGGACTGAGTTTAGATTGTCCTTTTGAAAAGCTCTTAGAGTTACAAGGCAACTGACTTAACAGGCTTTGGCAGAGTCCTTGTTACCAGAGTAACTGAGGAATCCCAGCCTTATTTTAAGTAGTTTGTATCTCGGGGGGAGGAAGGGAAGCAAACTGCTAAGTAATTAAGATTTATCATCAAGTTGAGCTATCAGATGCCAAGCTATCTTCAAAATTTGGGGCATAACCACACTAGTCATTTTGGGCCTATGTTATGCTATTTTATCCTGCCTGCCAATTTTTTTATCCTTGTCTTTTTTGCTCACTGCTCAGTCACTTCCCGTAATTTCTGTCTGGCTTGCCACGCGGAGAGGTTCAAGTTTTGTTCTGACGCACGAGGTGAATGCGAAAACGGCTGTACCTGCGAAACAAACCGAAAAGCTGCAAACGCCCGAGCACGCTGGTTCGCCCAGAGAACGGTCCTGCTTTTAACTCGCAGGAGACGGGTTGTTACGGTTCTTCTGCCAGGCTGCACCCCTCGCCAAGCCGGGCTTAACCCAAAGCTTGCCTTCGGTATTTGCAGATGGGGCGTATGCCACAGAACAAAATCCAGACAAATAAATCCTTTAGAAGCCATGAGCGTTTCTCCACCGTGGGGATGGGTTTGTTTGGAGGCAGCCAACTCATTTTTGGAACTATTTTTATGATGTCTTCTCTGTCATTAGATACTGAGAAGGGTATATAAAAGCTGAAAAATTCTTCAAGTTTTGAAATCACAACCAAGGCTAAAGGTGACAGTATGCATTTCCACCGGGGAGGAGCTGGTACCGATTCAAGACCTGACACGCGCTAACGCTGATGCTCTCCAAGGGAGCCAGGTGCTTTTCAGAGATACATTTGGTGGAGAGGACCAAACGTACCAGCCACTGATGAATCACTGCTTAGGACATACATCCACCGGCCACCATACCAAGAATGGCCTAACACCACGGTATTAATGCCTAGCAAGCCAGACAGGACATGAAAATTAACGTGAAAACTTTGGGGGGCACCTAGGATAAAGCAACAAACCTATTTGGCAATGCTTAACAGATGACAGAAACTTCAAAGACACAGCATCACTTTTCCTAAGTAACTGCAATCCATTATCATCATGGTCCAACTTTTTTTTACTTACCTAGCTGCATTCTGCTTCTCTAATTCAAATTACTCTTGCTATTTCATTTGAATATGTCCTCACATTTATCTACAGCTGTTGTACGTGGCTAAATTGCAGTGTGACCCACATCTAACGCCAGCAGCAGCTCAGACACACACATTATATACATTTAATACTTTCACAAAACAGCAAAACAAATACATTTCTCAGGCACTCCACATTTATCACGGAGATGACTGAAAAAAAGCATGGCTACTGCAGGCTCTCGGCTTCAGTAAGATGACAGTCAGGAGCCTGCCAAAAAAATAGCAAGTTTTAATACATATACCAGAGTAGGTATTTGCATCTCAAGCTATCTGCTCGTGTTGAGGAGGCTCACTGTTGTACTCCTCAGAAGGAGAAAAAAAAAAAAAATTAAAAAATTGCCCCAAATGAAATTACAGAGGAAACTGCAAAAAAGTAATATTTCATTTTCTACTGTATTTTTTTCCCCCACTTCTCAGAAACATTTATCTTACAATACCAGCCACAAAACCTGCAATTTCTTAGCAAGAGATTGAGGCTCTCTGGAGCCAAACTATTTGTTCTGTGTTTGTACGCTGCAAAACACAATAGGATCCCGATTCAAACCCGGGACTTCTAGGCGCTACTGCAATGCCAGCGCTACAATAAATCACTAACTTTTGCCTTTTACTTACAGCCACTTGAAGTAGGTGAAAGGCCTGATGACTTATTTCCCTGCTGTTAGCCATCCAGTCTCCAACACAGATTAGATTTTATTCAGACAATGCTACCGCACTGCTCCGGCAGAGAAGCGGAGCTGCGATTAGATAAGAACCAGGTACAGGTGGTTTTACTTACCTTTCGAAGTATACAACTCGAAGTCTTGGGCTGTCCAGGACGACTTCGTGGTGGTGGTGTGTTTTGGGGTGGTTTTTTTTCCCCTCTGCAGATCTATTTTCTAGATAGTCAAGGAGAAATCAGAAAGAAACATGGAAGAACGTACGTCTGAGTGCCTAGAACAGATGATACGATGGAAAAAAAATCCAGTAACTTCATACAAAATACTGGGGAACTCTTAGATAGCCACGTTTGCCTTCTATGCTATCAAATCAGATTAACCAGCCAGGAAAATATACTATTTAAAAAAAACTGGTGAAAAGCTGGGTGGGGGGAGTGGGGGGCTGGAAATTTACGCTAGAGGGAGAAAACGACTGTTTAAGTATCACCATTTCTCAACAGGACACATCATTTCAGTGTAAGGTTTTGTAAGACGGAACGTGGATGCCCAGCAATATTGGAACGTATCCATCTCACTCCAGCTTTTGTATTAACACAAGCCTTTCTATATAGGCAAGATTTAGCAATACATCAAACTATACAATTAAACAGATACAAAGGTCATATAGGCATCTGAGGATTGTTCAGTTTGGAATTAATCGATCCAGTTTCCCAAGTCTTGCAATGTGCGACACGGCTCCTTCATTTTTCTTTGAGAAGTGGGGAAGAAATGATTAGCATGTGTCTGAGCAGAAGACTATTTTAAGCCTTTTAAGCCCTTGTTACCAACAAAATACCCAATTTACTTAAGAAAACCAAACAACCAAAAACCCCAACAAACAAAGGTGAGGGATACAAAGTGCTTGTTTCACTTTTCATGTTTTGCCACTCTAGACCCAAGATGGGTCTCTAAACCAACAAGAAATAGTAGCACAGCAAGACTTCAAATTCAATGCTAACTTATTTAAAAAGACTTCCCTGGAACATTTTTTGCAGTTTTCTTGGGTTTTTTATGATTAGAACTAGCTAGCAATTTTATCCCGAGGCACACTTCTGAATTTCAGATGTCTTTTGCTGAGCGTGCCGTCTTAACCTCAGACTCTCCAGGCAAAGGACAACTTCCCTATAAAGTGAGCACTGCAACCCAGGCTGTTCTCTAAAACCAGCTTCTAATCAGGATTTTGCAAGACAAAGAATCACAGAAACCCAGACTGCGCTGCATCTTGGGCTTCCCTGTAATTCCAGTCAGTTTGTCTACCTACCATGGTCTCGCCCTTTCCTTGCACCAATGCGATTCCTCTGACCATGCACTTTGCTTTTTGAGTTCACTTACGTCAATGGAAACAGACTCAAAAAACCCGACAACACAATTCATTGCTTTCTGCTAGCTCACTGAACTGAAACGGCTCTGTACGCGGTCAAAAACCAGCAACTGCCAGTACAAGCAAGTACTCACAGTTGAGGACAAGAGGGTGACAGGAGCCCCAAGTTTCATCACTTTATGCCAATATGTAGGCAGCCTCAGATACATAGAAGGTTTGCTTTTTCAAATTAGCATTTTTGGTTTTAAATTCAGATGAAAACATGTTTTTGCATCCAGCACCAGCCTCCAGAAGAAATGATCAGAAGAGAACAAATTACTTTTACTGCAAAACACTGAAGTTGCTTCTTTTATTTAGTTTAAGTTTGGTTCTGCTCAGTCCATGCATGTTTATGGTGGGATACTGGCTCGGACAAAATACTTTTCCAGCTTGTCTGGATACTGACTGCTAGATCACAGTTGAAATCAGAACTCAGAAATAAAGCATGTTCCACGAACTTTTTCAGTTGTTTTAAGATCAGTTAAGCCTGTAATTGCAATGAAAAACATGAGGTAGATAAACTAGCGCTTTTTAAGTTATGAAATTACATTAACTTCCATCAGTCTTTGGTTCAGTGTTAGAAGCCTTATGTTGAAATTCACAGTTGATCTCCATAAATTTGAACCATATTTAGCAGAACAGAGATAGCCACGGTAAGCCAGAGCATGGAATTTATTTGATTTTAAAATAAAATTGAAAATGTGTTTTTGTTTCCAGTTCATGTGTTATCAATCCTCTACATCAAGTAAAAATATTCACATAAACATTTTCGCATCTATTTTCAATTCACAGTCCAGCCTACCTACACTAAACAAGTCTTTTTACATTCAGAATTGAGGCATTTTCTCCTACCTTTATCTCAGTTCTTAACTCCAGGCACATTTTTCTGAAGAGCTAACAACCTTACAAGGTCTTTAAACACAGAATTACAGAAATTCAACATCTCATTACTTGAGATACGTGCTTCAAACAATTAAAAGATAATATCTGACTCAGAATAATATGCATCATTTGAGTTCATGCAGCTGAGACTAAGGAGGTCTCAAAAATGCAGCAGGTCCAAGGTGTTACAGATACTTCACAGGATTCTGATTTTCTTTGCCAACAAATCACAAAACATTGGGTAGAGAAAGAAAGATCCGTAAGCAATCGGGAGAACAAACTAATAATAGATTTAAAGCTTTTCTCCTTGGATGCCCACACACATGCAGGTTGTTTATGTCATGTCCTAGAGATTATAAACACCCAATTACAGCAGTCTGAAAACAGCACTCAGAATGGAGAGTCAGAAGGAAAACGCGCAAACACAACACACATGAAATTTAACTTTTATTTTTCTGTTGATAAAACCCAAAGATCCCTCACAGCAGCAATAGATGCAGAAGTTATCTGCAGAAGTGATACCTCTTCTTAATCTGTTTGCATATCCAAGTATGCCAAGTGTGTAGGGACTGCATATTAACACAGTACAGGCACTGCTCAGTAGTAACAGAGATCAAGTTTCTTGGCATACTTTAATCCATCCTTTCCTTAATATTATAGGGTTTTCATAGTATTAAAGATGACTGTTAATGAGTTGTCTGTTTATTGGATTTTTTTGTTGTTGTTGCAATTTAAAAACTTTTTATTAAATTCTACACGTACAGTTCATATGCCCAAATACACCTCCCCACATTTTGTTGTAGTGGACAAACTGTATCCAAATGCTACAATTCAGAATGAAAACGCTACTGCATTTAGCAGCTCTAGCTGCACTAGAGTAAATATTTCCATAGAGTACCAAAACACACCTCTTTGTTCAGTAACACAAGGGATACAGGTTTTAAAACGCACATTTCTATCTTGTATCCATACCTTTCTTTAATATATATATTTTTTTATATAGCTCTAAAACAAATCTCTACTATTTTACAATTAAATTAAAACACATCCACAATTGGTCTAACTAGTGATTTTGGTCTCAATACTTTAAACATTAGTTGTTCCATAAAAATATACAATTCAACATGGTTGTATCAGTAACACGAGGCCTTTTGAAAGAGGCCTATGACACATAATCAACCATGCAATTCAGTGCTCAATGTCATCTAACTGATAAATATTTATACTGCATTTTCAAACTATCAGTATCTTTAAAATCCAAATTTCTCTTTGCAGGCTTACCATGCTTACAAACATGCAGAAAGCAATCACATTTCTCACTTGCCTGTAGCAATCACATTTTTTCTTTTCCAATAGATCAACTGACAAAGCACAAACTTCGTGCTGTCATTTTTAGGTCGCTAACCTTTTCCTTTCTTTCACGTACTGAATTATTTCACAATGGATCATACTGCTCCATGTGAAGACCAGGGATTAGCTACATAGTAAGAACTGCACTTTTCAGTTTAAGCTTCTAAGAATCAAATTACTAACAGTCAATTAGGATGCACTCATAGCTGCCATACAAGTGAACAGACACCCAGTAGACAAACAAGTTAATTCTAGATATATACCAAAAGGTGAAGCTTAAAAACAAAACAAAACAAACCCCAAAACCTAAACTACACAAGTACAGCCTCAAACCTGGTAGATCCCAAGAAGTGGACCTCTGTCCAGAAATTTTCTGCAAAAAGGCACACAAAAACCGTGCCACCATCAACCATGCTTGAGATAAGACATTAATCGCTTGTAGCTGGAGATTTCCTTATTACCACCACAGCACCATTCCACAAAGTTTTATAGCAATCGTGATGTAGTACTTCTGTAGTATAAACAAGAATCCTCCAAGTCAGAAGCAGTCAGTAATAAAACCCCAGACAAGTTCACGTCACGGTAACCTGGCATATAAGCCTCAGAATATTTTACTCTTATAAACGTAATAATCAATAATTTAGGTAATAACTATTCCAAGACCAGTACAGTCAGTCTGTAGATAAGACTACAATAGAACATATTAAAAACACAAGAGAGGTATGACAATTAAGATGAGTATTTCTTTTAAACAGCAGAAAGTCAGGGAAACATCTGGAATTCTTTTGCACTGCATTAATATATCTTCTGTTTCTGAATATAAAAATACATCTAGAGAGTCAATCCAGAACTGCATACACAATTACATGTTTCCCCTTAACTGCTTTAAAATTAGTACAAAACAATATAAGTTACAAGAATGATTGCTGCAAATTTGTAGATGTTGGCTATTACAAAATCATTGCATGAGAACACCAACCGTAAATTATTTACAGGCGAGGTAATACAATTTCCAGAGTAACGAATTACAATTTAGCAGAAGTGTAAAAATAACGTACTCACCAAAACATTACAAAATCTGGTATCGTTATAAGGTACACAGTAGATCATGATTAGGTTTTGTAGTTGATATACAACATATTCTTAAGAAAAGTGCCAAAATACTGCTACATAAGAATCTTTTTTTCCAAAATCATTCAGCAAAAAAACCTGCAGATTCTAAGTTAAGTAAAGCCAAAAAAAACAGGGAAAAAGGGATGCCAATTGTACGAGTCTGTCTTATTAAATGCCTTTGAAAAATGTGTAAATTCACTTTAATGCTTAAAGGTCTGACATGAAAGACGTATTAAAAAAAAATCAATAGAAATATCAATATACACGCTTTTTCAGGGTATCTTAGGCCATTTTAAAAGTACACATTCATCTTAAACTGTGAAACACATGGAGACTGAAAACATTCTAAAAATGGCTGAACTGCCGAGGGTTGCTGTGATCAGTGGCACAAAGTCCTGCTGGATGCCAGTCGCTAGTGATGCACCCCAGGGGTCTGTACTGGGGTCTATACTGTTTAACATTTTAATTAACGACCCAGGTGACAGGACAGAGCAGCGTCTCAGCGAGCCATTCAAAGGGACCTCGGCAGGCTGGAGAAACAGGCAAACAAGAATCTCAAAGTTCAGCAAAGGAAAGTGCAAAGTCCTACACCTGGGGAGGAATAACCCCACGCACCAGTACAGGCTGGGGGGCTGACCAACTGCAAAGCAGCCTTGCAGAGAACGATACCAAGCTGACCGCGAGCCACCGTGTGCCCTCGCGGCAAAGCAGCCCAGCAGTCTCCTGGTCTGCGTCAGGAAGAGCACTGCCAGCAAGCTGAGGGAGGTGCTTCTTCCCCTCTGCTCAGCCCTGGCGAGACACAACTCAAGTGCTGGGTCCAGTTTTGGGCTCCCCAGTTCAATACAGACACGGGCATACAAAAGTGAGTCCAGTGAAGGGCCACAAAGGTGATTAGGTGATTGGAGCGTCTGACAGACACGGAGAAGCTGACAGAACTGGGATTGTCTAGCCTGGAGAAGAGAAGGCTCAGGGGTGATCTTACCAACATCTAAATGCCCGATGGGGAAGAGTAAAAAAAAAAAAAAAAGAGCCAGACTCTTCTCAGTAGCATCCAGTGACTGGACAAGAGGCAACGGGCACAAATGGAAATACAGGAAGCTCCACTTAAACATAGGAACAGACCTTAGTAGCGTGATGGAGATCAAAATACTAGAACAGGTTGCCCATGGACCTTCTGGAGTCTCCATCCTTGGAGATGCTTAAAAACTCAGCCTGTCACAGTCCTGAGCAACCTGCTCTAGCTAACCCTCCTCTGAGCAGGGGGGTTGGACTACATGATCTCCAGGAGTCCCTCTAACCTCAATCATTCTCTGATTCTATGAAAAGGACAGGGCTTTTGTAGCCCAGGCATTGGATCAACTGAGTCACAAAGCAAACTATAAAATGTAAATGAAATATATTTTCTCTAAGTTATTGCATACAACGTTAATTTTGCTGCCTGCGTTTTGCCGATCTCATTTTTTCAAATCTCGACTCCATTTCTTCCAGGACCTTTGGCGTGTATCGCACAACTAATTTAACCTTCCCTTGAGCTGCCTTCAGCAGTTCTACTGCTTTTTCATGGTGTTCACCTTCGACACTCTGCAAAGCATAAACCATTAAGTATAGTATTAGTAAAGACACACACTGAAAACAGACTTTTTTTCATTTTTTTGTACAACTTCTATATAATCAAATATTGAAGTATTCTAGTTTGAAGACTGCACAAGGAAAACGTCACCCAAGTTCAGGATTTATTCTTCAGCAAATGAGTAAGAGGTGATGATAAATATACTAATTAGTATTAACAAAAGACTAGTGCAAAACTTTTGGTTAGGTTTATGCTGAACAATTAAATTCTGTATTTACATACGGTAAGTGAAATAAAGATAACATTAGGCAATTAGGAAATTACACTTCAAAATCAACAACTTCAGGAGGATACTTATTTAAAATTCAAGATCGTTTTTCTTCTTTTGGCATGCATTTTAAATTCAGTAGTCACCCTCAATTTGCCTAATAAATTGCCACAGACAACTGCAAGATAGCTGCCTTCTTGATGTTACCCTGCGTTACGACAAGGCAAAACGGTGCATACTGGGCACCTGCAATAGAGCAGCTAACATGCAGTGTGTTGCTTATCTTAGTGCTCCACATGTCTCTCAGTAAATGCAAGGTATTCAAGTTAATTTCCGCTAAATCGATTAAGAATAGCCTAATCCAACTCAGTAAGAACAGAATAAAAATACTTTCCTAAAACAACTCTCAATTTATTAGGGTTATATTAGATTCATCTAATTACAAATGTCAAGCAACAGTTCTCAACAACTGAATCCAAATATACATTCCTGGACAGCAAACATTTTAATCAGCAAAACTTATTTCTCCCAAACTTATTAAACACAATGATGGGACTACCCCAAGCCTACCTCCCACTGGTGCTATTAGAAGCTAGAAGGCAGGTGATGTACCTGTTGATTGGAGGGTTTCCCCGTTACTATAAAGTTACTTACAGAAAGAAAGACAACAGTTAAAAAAACCCAAGTTATTTCTCTTCTATCAGACTTAGACAACACATACATTTGAATGTTTTCATTTTTGTTATTCAAGTGGATGTGTAGGCTGTTCTGTTTTAATAAAAGGTTTGTAAAATTCTACGTTTAATTATATCAAAACACCTAAAATTCTGGAGTACACTCAAAATCTCCCAGCTGAAAAATATAAACTTGTTTTAAGGCACATTCACTGCAGTCTTGGAAGTGGCAATTTTTTTTTTTTTTAAATTATTAAATTAGAAATTACAGTTACAAGAAAATGCCTGTTGTATGTATTAAGATGACAGGATTCCATCTGTAAACATCAGAAGATGACGATTCTTCTGAGACCATGTTAGCATTCTCAGCAGTATTTTATGCACTCGCTGTATTCTTACAATGGCTATATAGAGTTATACATGTGCACGCGCACACATGCAGTCATTGTTAGCTGTACGAACTATCTGATGATCAGGTTCAGTTTTGGGTGGAGTGGTGGTTTTGTTTTCTTTAGGAGGGTCTGTGGGTGAGGAAGGCCTCATCTGAAGACAGTTCTACACCTGTCCCTCAACGCTTCAAAATAACAGGAAGGCTAGGCCGAGGACAATTGTGTCACTACAGCCATGATTTCTCTTACACCTCCTGAAAAGGACAGTTGGACTCCCAGGTAATAGTCAGGAGCCAAGTATGTCAGAGATCTGTGCTAGCAGGGACTTCCAGGAGCACAGACACCCAGTAAGTCTCTATTCCTTTCATGTGTCAAAAAAACCCACTCGGGTTAAAGAGCACAGGATTTAGTTTGACCCTCAGTCTTAAAATAAAATTGCATTTGCAGATGTAATGATGACAACATTAATTTTAAGCTAGCATACAGCTTCTCTGTGAATAAAAGCAAGGTTTTGAGAGATATTCGCATGCATTTGACTAGCAGCTGCCTTAAGTCAAAGCCTGTCCATAGCCACCTCTTTCCAGCCACCCTGTGTTTTGCTTTTTGTATTGTAACTCTTCAGAGAAGGATACTTATTAAAAATAAATATCCACAACAGCACTTTAGACATATACTCCTTTAAAATACGCTAAAAAGGCTCAGTTTTTGAAGCTCAGTACACTTAAGTGGAAGGAAAAAAAACCCCCACGTAACTGAAGATAACACCACCTTGTAGTTCCATCTTATTACAGCTTTCATTACGCAGTAGCATTTTTATTGGGATAATGAGGTTCTGGTCAGTCTAACGCAACATAGCATAATTTACTACTTACCTTAGAAAGTGCACAAAATTATATTAATTAAAATCTGCATCATGAAACTTGGATGAAAGAGGAAGCCATAACGGCAGTTACCATTTCACAAAACAACACTTTCACTGAATTTATACAACCCCTCAGAATCTGAAATACTGACATAAATAGTTCCCAGTTGAGATAGATAACCAAAGCATAATCCTAGAACTTGCAATGCACACAACTCTATAGAAACCTAAGCAAGTTGTTCTTGCAAGGACAAAAAGAAACTATTTTGCCAAGATTAAAAGATGATATTGAGCTTGTGCCATGTATATTCTCTGTATGCCCCCACGTGGAAACAAGCAGTTACTGCTACATAAAGTGAAAACCAATTCCTACCACTCCGTTTACGGAAAGCAGCTGGTCTCCACGTTTCAGGCCTCCATGTCTATCAGCTATACCGCCAGGGATAATTCGAGAGATATAGATTGGAGAATTTTGTTCTTTGCCTCCCATAATGTTGAATCCAAGACCTTCCTCGGTTTTGGGTAGTTCAACCACTCTGGGATGGGAATGACCTTCACTAGCAGCAAATGCAGCCACAGTGGCCTGTAAGAAACAAGATTTTCCTATTTATAAGAAATTAAATATAGACCCCTTAGCTAGACACAATGAGCAGGCTGAAAAAGTATTTTTATCTCAAAGTACTTAAAATATTAAGACAAATGAGATTAATTCCCTAGATACCAACACTAGCATGAAAAATTTAGAACTCCAAGAATAAAATTAAGATGGAAGAAACTTAAAAATAATGACTCTTGTGTTATACCTTTTAATAACCCATTAAGCTTATCCATTTTATCAGACATCTAGATAATATCCTTCTGAATTTTAAATAATCTTCTTCTGCTTCCAAAGTAACAAACTACTGTACTTTACACAAGTTATAGTTTGGCTTTTACCTTCGCTGTTGCATTAGCTCTAACTTCTGGGCTACTGCTGATATCCACAGTTTCGTATACATGTTCATATACCTTTAGAGACAAAACAGTTTAAGTATGGGGAAAACAGATATTTATCTGCTTAGATAATGTAACAAAATATCAGGTGCAACTCAAAAATGTATAAATTAAAAAGTACACACCTTGAATAAGAAGTTACTCCCTGATTCACTACAAGGTGTCAAGTGACACTACCATACTATGAAAAAACAACTCTCTCAGCATCTTTATTGTTTAGTTAGTCCACGCATATCTAGGTCTCATCTCAAATCTTCCCTCCTTCCCCAACCTTCAAGACCTCATCATGAATTTAGAAATGCTTATGGCTAGTCCAACACACCTGACGGGAGACATGGATAACTACCTTCTCTTGTTTGATTAAAGCTGGAACCCTTCAATAAGGATGCATGCAAAATCACTTCAGGACAGCTATTCAAAGCTCTCCCAACAACCCAGCCCTCCTCGCAAAACCCCGTATTTTCCTTCAAATGATGCAACTGACCGAGTATCCTAAGAAAAAAAAAGGGTATCGAAAACACAGAGGCAGTAAGAATACTAACACTAAGGAAGTGCTTACACCGAGAGCTAACCCACATCCCCACATCTACCTGCCAATCATTTGGACTTGCTAAGCAATAAACACACTGTCCTCGATGGGATGAAAACATTAAGATGACACCTATGTCTACAAACAGATCTTTTGAAACACTCCAGGTGTTATTGTCAGTGGTAGCACCAACAGCAATAGCAGGGCACACTTGATCACCTAAAAATCTCCAAAAGAGCATCTAGAATGAAGACGAGGTGGCGCAAGACCCCACCTCAAGGTGATGCACAAGCTGACATGGATTTGGCTTAAAAGAAACAGAAGCAATTGGTACTTTGTCCGTTCTTACACTCCAAGAGGATAACAGCCTGCCAGCTGCCAGTAAAGGATAGACTCTCAAAATAACCTCTAAAAAGTGACTTGCTCCTGAGCCATTACTTAATACACCTATGCTATCCCAAATTATTTTCTTTTGAACTTTTAAAAATAAGTCTTGTTCTATGAAGCTCTGTTAAGTCAATTCAGCTTTTAGAAAGAACAAAATCAGATTTTTGCACTGAATACAAAAAGGAAAGAGTAAAGCATACCGTTTTTTAACTCAAAGTAACTGCTTACGTCAAGTTAACTTACCTCCCTTACAGCATTACAGAATTCGCTTTGAAGGACCCTTTGCAAAGCCTGTAGCTTTTGTGGTGGCACTTCTCCACTTCTCTGTAATTTTTCCAGCAACTCAATTGCTCTGCAGATGTCTACAGAAAAATAAAGCACTAGTAATGAGGAATGCCTGAGGAAATTCAACAGTTTTTATTTTTTGTTTTGTGTTTTAGGGGTTTTTTTGGTTTAAATTAAGTTAAAGGAGCAGCGTGCGTGTGCGCGCACACTTGTATACACCTTAAAACTACATATTAGTTTTATTTCTCCTATAAAACTACATATCTACAAAATGTTACAATAAAACATCTTGTTTTCCCACTATTTTTAAGTTAATCACAGCAATCCAACCCTGTAACATATCTGGAGGTATCACTGCCATATGTGTATTTTAAATACAATCTGATTTTCCCCTGAAATTTAAATCTTGCTGAAATATTCATTGATATATACACTATCAACATTTCATATGCATAACTTCATAATTTATCTACTGTACAGATAACATTTTGTTAAAACCAGGTAGAATATTGTCAAATATGCTAATATTCCTTTCGTATTGGAAAAAATTAGTTCAGCAAGAGGACACTCAATGCTTTCCCTACAGCAGGGCTGAGAACTATCTGGCCTATTTTTTTTCCCAAAGTGCTCAGAAAAACAACCAAACTCCTTTTGATATTCTCAGCTGAGAGAGAATATCTCTGTAGTCTAGAATCCTCAACCCCAAACTTCTTTGTTCCAGTTCCCAGAATTTTTTTCCTAAGAATTCACGTTGTCCATATTCTCATAAATGCAGGTGCTGCTTTGTGAAACTGAACTCCCTGTGAAGGATTTGATTCCAGACAAGACGACTCAAGACAGGCATCAAACGTGACATCAAATGCTACGTGACATGCTTCTGGCAGCTCTACAAGAGTAGAATACATTCATATCCCTCACTTGTATTTCCAAAGTGTTACATTAGTAATGATTCTGAATCACTGAAGTCCTTGAACAGAAGTAGAACAGTCTCTCAGAAAAAGAGATAGAAAGGATTACCTTCGTTATCACAAAGGCAAAGAAGCAGTGATTAATCTACTATATAAATAACAAACAGATTATTTTAGAAAAGGATGAAGCCTGGGACACTGCTATATCCCAAATGCGTTGCTTCCTTTTTTCTGTAATTAACCTTTAGGCAATCATTTTCCATGTGAACGCACGTCCACTCAATGGCATCACGTCAGCACAGAAAATGTGCAACAGCCACAAACTTCCCCTAAATGCCAAGTGTGAGAAGAGAGAATTTACCTAACAGGATGAAAAGACAGTGGGGTATATGTTCTGAAATTAAGGTGAAGTGCACTGGCAAGAGACAACCCACAGTGAATTATCAGTCAGACACATCTTACCAACTACTACACTGAGATCAATTAAACAAGGTACAAATTAACCTCACAGACTGGTCACCCATGGACTGGAAAAAAATCCTTCATGGAAGAACATCCAAGTATTATCAATACAGCCACAAGATACACATTATCTCAGATGAAAGTTAAGGTTTCTATGTGCCATGAGAACTTGGCATTTTTTGGCAAGCATTTCCAAGCTTTACAAGCATCAGTTATCTAAAGCAAAGAAATATCAAAACCTAGATTTTAGCTATCGCTAATTCCAAGTCTACAGAGACCTCATTCCACAGCATGCATATTTGCTATTTGTACAATTACAACATGAAAAAAATGGTTCTAAAGCTTTTAATTTTCTAACACGCATTTTGTATTTAACGTACAAAATAGTTGGTGAAATTAAAGATATTCTAGATGTGATTGTTTATTAATCTTTCAATCTTTTTAGGATGCAAAATCACCAACATTCTTAGTAATCATTGTGTTCAGCAACAACAGTACAAATTGTCTTAATTTCATGAAGTCTCGCACTGAACAGCTTGAAGTAGAATGATCAACCACAGCAATAGCAGCACTTCCAATCCTGCAACACTCCATATATTCATGAAAAAGTCTAGTAAGTATGTAAATTACAATACAGCTATCATTTAAACAGTCATTTGTCTGCAAACATCTGCAAGTATTTCATGCGCATAGAAAGTACAGTTCTACGCAGCCATTCTCGAGTCTGTGGTCCATGAACCACGTTAAGCTGTAAGGTGCATGAACTTGTTATCCAACAGCTTGACTAGGACACTGCAGGAAATTTTAAAGGGTGATAGCAATCTACTGATCCAAAGAGTAGCTGCAGAAATGAAGACTCCAGAACTCCATTTGTTAATTTCTCTTCTTCTTTTGATCTCCACGTTTAATCAATAAACTAGATATATTTCCTACCTGGATCTCCTAACAGACAAAATGTTTAACTACGTAGCATTTTATACCCTAAGGTAAAATTGGCTAGCTTGGGAACCAGCTGTGTCTTTCATAAAGCGTAGACTAAGAGCACAGAATCAGCTTGTCAAAAAGCGACTGGGATACACGGAACTGGATTCCTTTTAGATGAAACTAAAGCAGAATATGTACTTTAATAAAAAAGGGCTTTGAGATCAAAGGACCAAGCTGCTGCTGTAAAGTAAAAACCCAAAGCAGACACACACAGCATGAAAGTTGGGTCCTCAGCACTCTACAGATCTCCGTTTCTCACACCGCACCTCTTGCTCAGGCAGATACAGGCAATGGATCCCATTACCAGGACCCTTTTTCCCCAGCAGTTGTTTTGGTTTACCCTGTTGACAGGAACCCATTATACCAGTCTGAAAGTGAAATGAGCATAACTTTCTCCTACAGAACTGCATTAGGCACTATTAGTCAAAAGCTGAAGATTCAACCTGACCCAGCAATACTGCTCTGGAAAGGAACTAGTTTGGCTAGAAGCAAGTGGCAGAACACACCTTCTTTCATTTTCAAGAGAAGATTGTTGACTGCTCTGCTGCTGCAGTTTGCTTCCTCCTGAACCACTGCTCAGGACATGATCAGCTGAAAGCTGTCTTCCTCACAATATTAACACTACAGTTTAGCCAACTGTTCAGGACCAGAGACCGAAGTGAACACTACAGAATTGTTTCAGTGATGGATTTCAACAAGGATTGATGTAGAAATAACTCCAGAGGGAAGCGATTAAAAAAAAAAAAAACCACCCACAAAACTCATTGTAAAAGGGAATCTACACATAACTAAAAAATGGGATTTTTTTTTAACCTTTTCATCCTTTTAACATCAGTTGCCTGTTCTTCACAAATCATTTTTTGTGATCACAGGATACTAGACCGAACTCCTGAAAAAAAAGATATATGTAAACTAAAAGAATGTGGAAAAAAAGCCAGAAAGATGCCACCACTCCAAGCATATGTGTGAACAAAACACAGAAAGAGGAAAAATGCAGCGTCCTCATAGATACTCCTGATTAACCACCTCCACTGCTTATGTTCAAATAGTCTGGATTCCTAAGGTGTACATAGAGTTATCACACATCACCACCAAACCATAACAACTTCGAAATGTTAAATGTAGTTTCATCCCTGCCCTCCAGCAAATTTGGGTGGTGGTGTTTGCAATGCAGCTTGGAGAAGAGAACAGACGGGGAGAATTTTCAATTGCCCTGATGGTAAGCATATGGTAACCATTTTACATCAGCTCGTTTTCTACACTATTCTCTCTTTTCTTATGCTATATGCCGACAACATTAGTGATGTTCACTTTCAAGGTGATGATGATTCATCATCAGGTTATCTGCAGTCGACCTCATACAATTAACAGAAGTTATTTATTTCTGTAAATAAAGCTCCTGCTTTTGGAAGTCCATTATACTGTGCTCCCTTTTTCTTCTTTTCTTGAAAAGACCAATATGCCAGAAGACTAAATAGCTCCTTTGTTCCACTGAACCCTAACTAACTCTGCAGATTTGTTTGTTTTCATGGATACAGCATAGTGGCAAGGTAATGAGGTGGAGAAGGACGCTGCCTAAGGTTTAACTCCGCAGGCCTACCAAGAGCAACTAATCCACTGCCAAAGCAGCTGCCCTAATTAACAAGCTTTGGAGCAGGGAGGGTAGATGAGCTGTGGAGTGGGAAGCAAAGTCCTTACATAAGTTGCTATTTACAGGCCTTCTCTCACACAAGTGGTTCACTTGTGGAATGGGAAGGAGGCTTAGGCAAATAGAAAAAACTGAATTCTGTGGTAGGCAACACGTGATAGTACCAAACACAATAAAGTGGGTATATACAGCGTATTATACATCTACAAAAAAGCACCTAGCACTGTGAGCAAAGGCGGTGGTCCCAATGGGAACAGCAGCGTGAAAACAGTCAGTTCATCCAGTCACCTACACTCCACTAAATTGCTTTCCTTTTTAAAAAATAGGATTTCTCATTCTCAGTATTCTTTTCCCATTTAAATTCCATTTTCTGATCCGTATTTTCCTAAATACGCAATAATAAACCAATCATATGTATTGTTATACAAGCATGTGTTCACTGAGCTACTGTGGACCTTGCACAGTTCTGAAGAACCATCCTGAAGGAAGTATATCATTGTTTCTTAAAATCCCTGGATAAAAGACACAAATGTACTACAGAAAAAATACCCAACTAGGTTTTGTATTTTCTCTGTTTCCCTACTAATTCTAGTAACACTGCACAGTATTAACAACATAAATTAAGACAGTAACTGGAAAATCAGGACGAAAACACAAATGTGAGAGGGTAATAGAGTTGAGCAGAACCACAAACAAGCGCAGAGGGACCCCTGCACGTGTCAGTTGTCTTCTATAAAAACAAGTAAATTATTATTGCTAAGACACAGCCTAAGAGACTGCACTTAAAGCTAAGAATTCAGCTGTGTTCAAGAGCAAGTTTTCCCAGGAGAGAAACAGAAACAAGGAGTTAGCAGGTGGAGTAAAGAGCTGGCAGAAGCGTTGGCCCTAGCAAAGGCACAGCGGGCGCATCCACAGAAGGAGCGCATCCACGGAAACCCAGCCACAAACCGAAACGCGTGACAAATCTCGCATCAAGGAAAGCCGAAGAAGCGAGTCCCACCCACGCACTGAAAGAATCGGAAGCGGCGGAGAACGCTTTCAAAGCAGCTACCGCCCGGCTGCTCTCCGGCTGTCCCCGGGGGAGAGGAGCCGCCCGGTGCCCCGCGGCGGCCCGGAGAGGGCAGTACCGCCATCGCTGCCCGCCCTCGCCCCCTCCGCGGCCGCGCCACGGCGGTCCGCCGCTCCCCGAGGCCTCGGGCCGCGGAGGAGGCGGCGGCGGGGAGGAGGGGACGACGACGACGACGAGCCGTCCCAAGGGCTCGGGCCAGACCCCCGGCAACGCGCCCCAGGGCCGGGCCCGGGCGGCAGCTCCACCGCCCCAGCTCGCCCGCAGCGGAAAGCGGCGAGGAGCGCCGGTCCCTCGGCCGCAGCCGCGCCTCACCTCGCTCCAGCCGCACCGGCTCGCCCAGCGCCGCCATCTTCTCCTCGCTGCGGCCCGCACGGGAAGTGACGCAGCGCTGCCGGAAGGGCCGCGGGGTGGGGGCGGGCGGTGCCGGGGCCGACATGGCGGCCGCGGTCGCGACAGCGGCTTTAATCACGGTAGAAGCGTGCGGCTGCCTTGCGAGCGGCGTAGGAGCCATTGCAGTGTTCCCCTCGGGTGCGCAAAGGAGCGTGGGCCGCGCAGAGCAGCAGCGGGTCCCTGCGGAGGCTGGCAGCTGCCTGCCCGCCCCTCACTGCAAAGGGCCGCGGTTCCTCCTGGCTGTGTGCTTCCCAGCTGCCAGCCAGAACTGTGGCAAGTTCACTAGAAAATGTCCACTCTTTTTCTTTTTCCCACCCCTTAACGTGACCGAAGACTCTTCACACGCTAAAAACACCCCACAGGGAGTGCGTATCTTTCTGTGCAGCCCGAGTGCCCCTGGAGGTGGAGTATAGATACGAAAATGTTGTTCTGCCTGTGTGAAACGTGAAGCGTGTGCTTTACGTTTCTTGTTAGGCATCAATTTAATCTATGTGTGGGGCTAATGTAGTGCATTTGCCTTCTGTATTAAATTGATGTCAGTATGTACTAAGCATGACATGCTTTGTCAGCTTTTTCTGGAAAAGAGGAGGAGATTACTTCAGGACATGTATTTATATACTCTTAATTTATTCTAAGGGTTGAACTCTTCATGTTTGGCTTTGATTTTGTCTGCATTTTGTATTTTTTGCTTTGAAAGACAATAGTTCAAAACAAGTCTCAAAGTGTCTGCTAATGTGACAGTGATGTACTCTCTCTTCTCTGTGATTCATTTTAATGCCAGTTCCTCTCAGTTTGAAGGATGCTGCATGTGCGTTTCAGTGCAAAGGTCATAGGAATGGAATTTCGCAGGTGAACAAAATTAAATCCTCACAGACTAGTTTCCAGCGAGAAAAAGTGTTTTAGCAGCTGGAACCGTAGAATGTTTCTGGAATAAAATCCAGATGTTTCTATCACAGTGGTGCAGGAACTACCATTCTGTTACAAGTGATTGAAATTTTAAATAGCGTGCTCTGACTTTGGACAGATGAGCCTATGGAGAAAAATGAGTGTTTAGCGATATGTCATAAATCTTAAGATTTTTCCAAAAGATGTGTGGTAAGAATATATGTTTAAACCTATCTTTAAAGTAGCTTTATTCTGACTTCAGTAAAGACTAAAGATTCAGAAGTTAAAGCAGGTGCTTTAACTTTCCTGTGGACCCAGTGACCTGGACAACGACGTTATGAGAATAAGAAAATCCAAAGAGCAAATTTTATGTAGTGCTTCCACTGTCTACTTCATAGCACTGTCCAGCTTAAACCATATCGCTCCCAGAATTTGTGCTGATTTATACCTGCAGAAAAGACAACAAAGTTTGGGTTTCTAATTTGTGGTCTGTGAAGAATGTTGGTAATGTAATAGTTACTTCGTTTTGTTTGTTCTTTGTTTCCAAAGGGGAACTTACTTTCTCTGATTATCTTTGACTTGAGAAAGCTAGGTCTTTTTATACCAGAATTTCTGTGGATAGCAGGCAAACTAGTAGGGTTATAACCTTACAACAGAATGGAAACGAAGCAGTCGAAGTGACCACTTGCTTTGTTTGGGGTTTGCTTTTTTGTTAACACCTATGGAACTCAACCAGCTGAAAAATATCTGAGAGAAAGAAAACTTTGGTATAAAATTTGACATTGCTGTCTGTTTTAATAAAAAAGCTAAAAGGTGACACATACACCTTTTCTGTGACCTCCAGGAGGACCAAAGAATGACAGGCTTCATATTCCAGTGGAAGAAGAAGTGGAATGCCAGTGCAGGACCACAACAGAGGGAAGGAAAATAAGGCTACAGGTTATATAGAAAAAGCACGCGTACGCATTTGCTTTTTCCATTCTGAGGTAACATTTAAGTGCACTGCTGTATTTTTGCAGGACTGCCAGATTTTTGCAGTGGTGTCTTAAGTTACAAAGCCAGGCATTGCTATGGCAGAGGTATTTTAGTGCATTTTTTTGTCTTCAAAAATAAGAAAATGTATTTGAATTAAAGAAATAGCCACTGTGTGTCATGGTTTAACTCCAGCCAGCAACTAAGCACCACGCAGCCGCTTGCTCACTCCCCCCCGATGGGATGGGGGAGAGAATGGGAAGAGTAAAAGCGAGAAAACTCATGGGTTGAGATAAAGACAGTTTAACAGGTAAAGCAAAAGCCGGGCACGCAAGCAAAGCAAAACAAGGAATTCATTCACCACTTCCCATCGACAGGCTGGTGTTCAGCCATCTCCAGGAAAGCAGGGCTCCATCGCGCGTAACGGTGACTTGGGAAGACAAACGCCACCACTCCGAACATCCCCCCATTCCTCCTTCTTCCCCCCCTTTATGTGCTGAGCATGACGTCCTATGGTCTGGAATATCCCTTGGGTCAGTTGGGGTCAGCTGTCCCAGCTGTGTCCCCTCCCAACTCCTTGTGCCCCCCCAGCCTGCTCGCTGGTGGGGTGGGGTGAGAGGCAGAAAAGGCCTCGACCCTGTGCAAGCACTGCTCAGCAGTAACGAAAACATCCCTGTGTTACCACCGCTGTTTTCAGCACAAGTCCAAAACATAGCCCCATACCAGCTACTTTGAAGACAATTAACTCTGTCCCAGCCAAAACCAGCACAGTAAGTCAGAAGTCTAATCCTGTCCCACTAGATGGGAATGAACTGCTGAGTCTGTAGCATGCTATATTTTTCTCAAGAAAAATTCAAAGCATAGGTGGATATGACAGATTCAGTATTAACATGACAAACTGTGCCATCCTAGTCAGGAAATCCCTATCCTGGTAAGCATTTGGAGGAAAAACAGGTCCCAGAAGCGATTCCCAAAGCCTGGGAGATGCTCCTTTTGAATGACTTGGTAAATGCATTTGCACAGTAGTGGTTGAGAAGCATGAAAGATCTAAGCATTAAACTTCAATTGATGTATTTTGCTAGCTATAATGAAATTATTAATTTATTTAGACCCATTTGTCTGTGTCACTCAAGCTTGTGACATTTTTACCACAGTTACTTTACTTATATCTTCATTGATGAATTAGCCTAGGTGTTACCAGCTGCATTTCAATGCCACATGAAATATCAGTGCTGTGTGCTGTAGTATATGTACGTCAGTAGGACCTCTGGGAGCAAGCGCGTCCTGCAGGTTTTTTTGTATGCGGTGCCACTCTGGCATTACTGTTGAAGGATTGTCAATAATGAAGTGATACAGCCTATGTCTTCATTGGAAAATAGTTGCATTACCAGTCCAAGAAAAAATGGAAATTGGTCTCTAGTGTAAGCAAGCAGTTTGTTTTAGGTGAGAGGTCTTAGGGTGTGAGAAGTTAATCCGTAACTGAGTAAGAGGATGAGCTTTCTTTAGAAATTAATTAATAAGATCTTAATATTTTTATGATAGTGTCTTACCAGGCAGCCAAACATGGGGCCCTTTAATTCTAGACATTAGACACAGGTGGAGGGAATGCAAATACGACAGGATATACTCTATGATTAGCTAGGCAAAATGCAGGAAGAAGAGTGGTCCAAGAAACTTTGTTCGCTTTCCTTCGGGCTTCTGCTCAGGTGCAAGTTTTGGGCTCAAGCTTCTCATGAGAGAGAGACACTGTTTACAACTATGCAAGCAGTCATTCTCGTGAACCTCTCTCAGGTGGAATTACTTTTTTTTTTTTTTACAAGAATAGCTTGATTTGGTTTAGCTTAAATACTTTGTGAATGGACATGCTAAACCCAAAAAGCCATCAGAAGAATAAGAAAATGCACATGGATTGTGGCTAGCTTTGTCTCCGCACAATTCTATCAGTGTGTAAACTTATGTCTTAGTTACTTTCCCTGTGTATGGACCTATACATGTGTATAGGTGTTCTTTTGTTAACAGGACCAGTCCATAGTGGTCTTGTAGCTAGGTAGTGTTTTCCTTCACATCCAGCTGACGTGAATTTAGCCACAAGGAGGGACTATAAGATTCTTTAGATGCTATAGAAAACATTGGAGCACAGTTTTCTAAAATTTCATCGTCCCAATAACATCATTAGAAGTTTAACAGTGCTAATTAGTGCATTATTTTAATGCACAGATAGTACAAATCACAGACCCACAGCATTTATTTATGTATGTGTTTTCACATGCATATGGTCAAGAATGATGTCGAAGTGCTTTTAACATTATTAGGCAAATATTCAGTCCAAACTGAAAGGAATTTTTACTTAAATAATTACCTGGCTAATTGCTGTAGAAGGTATCTATGCATCCAGTTATGTTTAAGGAGGAAATGGCAATCATGTAACACAGTACACCAACGTGAAGAAAAAAAAAATTTGGCTAGTAGTGAGTATTAGGACACAATGTATGCTTATAAAAATTGCAGAAGAATCTCTGCTGTCCACAAAGGATAATGTCTGCATGGGAAACCTGAAAGGCCAAATTAACCATGATAGGAGTTTTATTTATGATGCAGAGTGCAAATTCAATTTTTAGATTATTAAGACATCCCTTTGCCTCAGGACTACCATGTGGTAGAATTTTATTGCTGTAATACCTCTGAATTTAATCACTTTAAATCTTTGACAGTTGCATTAGTTTTTGCAATTTCAGCAATACTTTGATTCATTGGCCTAGTCCACAGTGAGTTTCATGGTCTGCCACACACTGTGACTGATTGCTATTGTCCCTGTCAAAGTTCAGGATTTTATACCTATTGAAGAGGTACTTTGGTACCTTTTTGGTCATGCACATACTAGCAATTTTTTCTGTCTTCATATGACAAGAGATTTTTGCTTTGTGACATGTTACAGAACATGCATTTTGATTAATCTCTCACACACTGGTTGATTAACATGTAGAAAGAATCCAGCGTTTTGGTATATGCCACCTAACCTCCATGCCAATTATTTTTTTCCACATAAAATTTGACTATGTGATTTGCCTCTGAATTTTTCTAGCCACTCCTGGCAAATGTGGGAGCACGTAGCAGACATATAGAAAACCCTGCCTGTTAACTAATTTTTTTTTGAAATCTTGTCATTATCCTCCCCACCCCCAGCCTTTTCTACAGATGAAAATACTGATGACAAGGCTGACAGAGGAAGCAAAGTCGAACTGGAAAGTCAGTGATGCATCTAAATGCTAATTACAAGTAATACTCAGAAATATTTAAATGCATCAGCTTTTTTTTTTTTTTCCCAGAGGAAAATACTTGATCTTGCAAATGCTTCTTTTTAATAAAATGTACAATATCTATAAAAGGCCTCATACGGATGGGACGGACTCACCTTACTGTATGATTCAGTAAGCATACGCTCTGTAGTGCAGCTCTGCAGGAACCTCTTCATCATTAAGTTTTGAAGGACAGCAAACCTCTGTTTACAAAAGAGTATAGTAGTATTATATATTCATAGTAATATATTAATATATTATTATATATTAACAGTGTTATTATACAGTGTGGTTTTCTATACAGAACCAAAACCTCCTTTCCAACACTAATTTGACAGAATTTACCACTTCCCATATGCAAGTGGTCATAATGCAATAATTAAGCTGGCACAGTTCTCACCTATAAGCGCATTTCCCTTGGTACACAACTGAAATAATTCAGGGAAGGAAATTGTGTTAATTGGTGAATTTCAGAAGAAACATGGGATGTTTAATTTCACCTTGAATGGGACAGGAATGTTTTTGAAAAGGCTGCTATTAAGTTGTGTCTTTCTGTACAGTCACAGAGGTAAGTTAAGATTGCATTAGCAACATTTGCCTGCCTTTCAAGTGCTTTGCTTAGTGTCCTGTCAAAGCAGCTTACGAGACAAAGCGGTGCGCAAACAGATGGCAACATTAAAAAAAAAAAATCTCATTTGACTTTATGAAAAGTTATTTGAACTTTGAACTGTTTGAGTTTACTTTAAAAAAGAAATAGTGTTGAACTAAAGCTACCCAAAATAGATTTGGCAGAACAGCCTTTTGATAGAAGAATATAAACATGCTGAGTCTCCCTCTGCTTTCATCACTGGAAGAAATGTGTGGCTTCAGGCTCTGGGAAGGGTGGTCAAAAGAAGAAACTCTGCCCTGCAATATGCTCTTCTTCCCACTTTATCTTGGCAGGGCTTTCTGAGTAGGAAAGGGGTGGAAGTTGCAAATTCAGTGCGTGTCCTGCACACATACAGAGACGTGAGTTAGCAATGAATCCCAAAGATCAGCTTTTATTGAATTTAGACTGCACTGTAAGGGAGTAGTTCATAAGGAGAGAATGTTTCCCCCTAAAATATAACACGAATTTCCACAAAGCCTTTCATAAAGAGACTTAAGGAAAACTTTCCAGATCTCGATTACCACACACACAAAAATCACACTTAGAAAAATAATCATAGGAAAATACTTTTACTACATATTAGACAACCACTGGCTCTATGTAATGATTTCAGTGTTTTGTAACACAGAGTAGACTTTATGTTAGCCAGACTTAATATATTCTTTCTACGGTATGTATGAGAGATTTTCCTCTTTACAGAAGAAAACAACTGAGCAGGAAGCAAAACTCATCAGAGTTATATGAAATCCTACATTGTATGTCTTCATCAGGCAATACAAAGTTTGCTATTTCACATCTTTTGAGAATAGCTATCCTGGGCAGATGAACTGTTATGATCAACAAGGGTCACGGCACAGAATAAGCATCTGTGCTGTTCAGGACCTTGTGAGTGTTTGGACTGGAATTTAATTTCATCTTTTGGCTTTTTTCCCTGCATTGTGGTAACTTCTCCGCTGTCTCAGGCTGCATTTGAGTCTTCCACTGACTCCAGTGTTCCTTGGCTAGTCCTTCTGCAATGAACCATTTCTCTGTGTACCTTTAGATGAGCTATCTCAGAAGAAAGCTCACTGGGATCAGAAAAGTCTCTAGAAAACACTGGTTTGACTCCTAAGATCTGAAATTGTTCTGTTTAAGCTCTGCTTAAGTCGTTAAACGTATGCCATTGACCTAAGTGGGAGTTGGACTGAACCCCAGAAGACCATTCAAGTTCAGTAAGGTGGTTCTTGCTCTCCTGTGGTGCAAGTGAGAAAATTTGAACACAGTTAAGATATATATTTAGGATTTAGGACTGAAGAGCAGATGGACTTGGCTGCATGATGGGTAGCACATTTCTGGCTTTGTAAAGGTGCTTTTTTTCCTCCAGTGTTTTTGGCCAAAAATGACTTGTAAATACCATTTCTCAAAGGTCTGATTATAACAAAACAGATACAAACTGCTAACGTAACATTGCAGTGAAATTACTGTTGAACTGTTTATGCTTACAAAAATGCATCCACCATTTAGGGTCCCCAACAGATTTTCCCATCTCCACACAATGAGGTCATCTCATACCGAAAGGAATGTAAGTTTCAAAGACATTGGCTGTGTTTTTAGTAATATCACTGAAGTTTAACGAGCTCTGGAAGTGTTCTGTTGCACATCACTGCACATTTAAAACTCAGGGAAAAGCACTTAAAGTGTATGTGTAAAATTTCCTTTAAAAATATTTGAATAATAAAATATTATCTTCCTGTAGGCTTGCATAGGGCCAGATCACTTGCTGATGCAGATGCACACAACCTTGTCGTCTCTAAGTCTCTGGCTCGCTGGTTATCTTATGGCTGCAATGACAATATAGGCAGGGGTTGGTTCCCACGCTCCCAGGAGTTTTGCTGTTAATTGCAATAGCAGTAGGGCTGGACCACTCTAAACAGGTAACAAGTAGGTATGCTACCTCTTTGTGTGCGTGGTGCAGTATATACCATTAATATATTTTCTCTACATCAATAAGGATTTTCAGAGCTTACTTTCTATATATGAAAGAATATATAGTGATTGTTTCCCAAAACGGAGTCTTTAGCTAGACTTTCCTCTCCCCGTCAAAGGTGCCAACCTGATAGTGCTAGAGATATAGATTAATTTTGTTTTGTTAAAATATCTGATATTGTCATCTTTATGAAGCCAATGAGTTTGACTAATATTAAATAGACTATGTTAGTAGTATCTAACTGGTACAGCCTGTACAAATGTAATACAATCTCCTTCCATACTATTTTATCGTATTATTCTGGTTTCTCATCTTGCAAATATTCTCAAGAGGAATTACTCACATGCAGAAAATAACCTCATATTGTTTAATGTTTGCAGGCTTGGGCCCCAGGTTACAATATCATTTATATTTAAATTGTTTCTGAGTGTAAAAGACTGCTAATTATTCCAGATTCTGCAGTTAGGATTATATTTTGAAGGGAGAAATAATATGTCTTATTTGTCTGATTTTGTCTTTTTCTGTTTCCTTCTGATATGTTTTGTAGTTACACGTATGGGGACCATGATGCACATGGGAAAATATTTGGTAGTTTGGTGTTAAAAGTGTTCTTTGTGCTCAAAGAATAAAGGATTGCAACTGCTTTGACATTTTAATTTTTTTTTTTTTTGGCTAAAAAATAGAAGAAGCAATTCAATTTGTAATGTGATTTGTCAAGCTATATTCTAGTGATCAGTACAGAATGAAATTTGAAACACATTCATTTATTTGCACATTTTAGAAACATGGGGGTTTAGTTTTCTTAAAGTGTGCTTCCTTGTGGTTTACATTTCAGCCAAAGGACTGAAATTAAAGTTGTGTAGGAAGGCAATAAAAGGGGTTTATGAATACATGGAACTGCGACTTATTTTCAGCCTATGACAAAGTGAATTTCCATGGCAGCTTGTAAATTCATGAAATTTAGAACTTCAGGTAATACCAAAAGCAAATAAATGATGGAAGAACATAAGCCCAGCTGCAAGACAGTGAGATTTGGCAACTTAGGCACTTCTGAAACATTTTAATATGTGTTTATGCACGTCTGAACATAAATACTTTAATCAGAGCAGTGCATTAGTGTTTACAGCCTGGCGTTGTGTTCCCTAGGTCCTATTTGTTCTGTGGTTTCAGCGATGCATGCCCCACAGGTTTTAGCCTTGCAATTCAGTGAAAATACTTCTGCATGATGTCCTTGGCCTGCTGCGAAACGCCCATTTGAAGAGTCCCAGCATGAAAGAGCTTCAAAGTCAGATTCTAATACCAGAAGTTGAGACGCAAGTTCCTGTAACAGCAAGGAAAATAGATTCCTCCAACGTTTATAAGAAAAAGACCTCTACTGTCTCTTGCTCCCGTCAAACATGTTAAAACCAGTGATTTGTAATGGATGGGAAGAAAGACTGCTCAGGTGATTGGGTGAAGGGAGAGCTTAACTTACAAGGAAGGGTGAGAAGAAGAGAGGATTACTTTCTTTGAGTACACGGTGGAATATATGCCGGGGATTGAGGGAGGGCAATGGAGATAGATGACAACAAAGAGGTGTAGGTTAGCCAGTAGTAAAGTTAGAAATTATCAGCAAGCTGCCTGCCACTGATGAAATCTGATTCTGAGGAAGCTTTGCAGCTGAAACAGGCAAAAAAACCCCAAACATGCCTGTAGAAGGAAGATCAGTTAATTTCTGAAAGGGGTTACGACATGGTTCTGAAATACGGAGAGACTGGATTTCCCGGCCCAGGTGCAAGACCGCCGTGCCTTTTTAAGGCAGCTGAGTTCTGCATCATTTTTCGGCCTCTCTTTATCCCCTGCATGTAGCACAGTAGGACAGCGGGGCTCTCCAGAGCAGCAATCCCAATCTCACTGTCACTAGCAAGTGGCAGTCCTTCCCCGGCCTATTTGCGGAGCAGAACGCATCAGTAATGGCAAATCGCACGCTTTCCTTCCTTCTTCTTAAGCTCAGTTGTGGCAAACCAAATTCGACTTACCACACTATCAATTTTTCTGTAGGATGAATTGTTTTGTGCCCATCTCCCCCAGGTGCTAGACGTGACTCGGGAGACAAACCTCTGCCACGGTAAAGCAGGGGTGTGCTTGCAGCTCAGCGTAAGCACTTTCCTTAGCCCCATCGAACTTCAGAGGGAAAGCTTGTTGCAAGCTAACCTTTGGCATCTTACCCTCCTGATAAAAATCCTCGGAGCTAATACTTCCAAGGCTCATAAACGCCAGCCTTACTTTTACTCATCGTTTCCCTTTCTCCTTGCAGGACAGTAGATAAAATAGTTGTTCTCCTCAGAAGACCTAAGTCCATGTTCTGCCTCGTACTGTTTATTTTCAATAGAGCACACCTGCTTTTGAAGCTACATAAGCCTCCAACATGTGGATCCTCAGGACTGCTGACTGCATTTTAACTCTACTTTTTATGATTTTAGAGCCTCTTATGCTGCCATGACAACATTCAGTCCCAGTGTCCTCAAGCAAGTTTCTATCGCTTCCTCTGAGAAGCTCTTCTAGCAGCTTTCCAACAACCAAGAATTACCTTCATCTGCAAGTAGTTCAGCTTTACTACATTAAAAAATATGGCAGAACAGGAATGGAAACACCCGTCAAGGTAGAGACGTCTTCAACGGAATGGACACAAGGTCATTCCGTCTTACCCTTTTCATTGAATAGGAAAGAATTTACACTCTGCTTGTTGTACATTTACCTAATCCTAGCTATAAGACTCTACAGAGTACAAAGAACCTGTTTGTAGCAAATCACATGACTATTTAAATGGTCTGACAATTCTTATTTCTCCATGTAGTCTCATCAATATAAGCCAATATAATATAAATACCCTTTTCAAAGTAGTCTTTCATCTCTCTTCTTTTTAAGATGATCTTGAAATACAAGAGTACATTGAAATTAATATTTTTTATTCTTCAGAAAGATCTGGGTGGATTTATCTTTCAGACTTGTCATGTTGTCTGGTTTTGGCTCACACAAAAAGTAAACTTTTTAAGAATATCTAAAAAGTCTTTGTATACTGAGTAAACACACTTAAAAGTCAGGAGGCAAGTAATAGTAAAACGCTTTCATTTAAAAACACGACAGAAAATAAAAATGCAAAAAAAAGTCAGCAGATGAACTGATCTGCAACCCTGAATGGATCTCAGACCTGAAGACATCCGTAAGATTGTGTTAGCAAATACACATACAGAAACCCTGAATGTACATATAGAAACCCTGATGACATCCAGGCTTCATCCCCTCTGCTCAGGTGCTGTGAGTTTTATGATGTCAAATCTGGGGCTCTTAATATAAAAATAAAATAAAATAAAATAAAATTATAAAATACAGCAAAAACATCTCTCCACTATGCAGAGAGGACTACAAGTAGCTTTCATCTCTTTCCTGTGCTCCTAGTAATTTATGGTGGTTCAAAAGGAGTACAGCCAGCTCCCGTCCTCTGGAGTGCAAACACACCGCCTCTTCTCCACTCCCTGCCATTTCTGTTTAGCAAGAAATAAAAAAGGATTTTGCACTGAGCCACACAAGAAAAATAGAGAACACTAAAATCTGAGGCCAGCTAAGCTTGTCCAATTGCCGCTAGTATTCCTCCACAGCTAAAAGAACTGCATCATTAAAGATAATGCATGCTATGGAAGGACAGCATAGATTTTAGAGCACAAGGGGTTTTTAAATGACAACGTTCAGCTGGAGACAATATATATCTAGACTCATTCAGTTTCTCTTGTTTTATAATACAACCTAGTCACAACCTGACCAATGAACCATCTTGCCAAATTGGCAAGAATCTTTGAATTCAAACACATTTTATTTATTCATTGAGTTTTCCTCTGTTTTCCAGGTGGGAATCTCATAAAGACAAAAGCTAGCTTCCTATTTATGTTATGCTTGTCAGAAAGTGCTTAGGAAGCTCACAGGGACTCCAGTGGAGTGGATGTAAGAAGTCCTGCTTTTCTGCAGGTCGCTTGCAGTGCCCAAAGAGACCTCTCTCAAAAGCATTTCTCCTCCTGAGGAGAACTCCTCAGAAGGAAAAGTTTAATTAAAAAGACTTCAATAAGGTGCAGTAGCATTGTGCTTTGGATTATGACTTAGATGTCTTGATGCTATGGAGATTCTAGCTCAAAAAATAGGAAAAGGTGAGTTAGCTGGAAGAGGAAAGAAATTGTAATATTACAAGCATAATCATAATGGTGAGATTTATTGTTTTATCTTTCTTCTCATAGTGAAAATCCACACTTTTTAAAGTGAACACACACTTTTATCATTAAAACTCACCACACGTTAAAACTTACGGAATGGTCTAACACATAGTGAAATGTGCCATCTCTGCAGGCGTAACGATCCTCAAAATCATCATTCTAAACAGGCTACTGTATGTTATTCTATGATATCCTCAGGGTGAAAGAGTATTCGTGTGCATTAACACAACACGATTTTATTATGGGGTGGATGATAGATAAATCTGAGAGGAATAAGTGTCCATCAGTGGCTGGATTTACCAACCGTTTGGCATACGGTAAGGCAGTATGGAGCCTGACTCAACTCCCAAATTCTCAGTGATAGACTTCATCTTGGTTTGTGTCCTCTTGTTCCCAAAACAACTGGGGCAAATCCCTTCTGCTCAGAGAACTGTGAAGAACACCCTACCAGAGCCCAAAGGCCGAGATACTCCTCCTCACTTCCAAAATGTGCCGGTAGCCGAGAACCACAAGAATTCCTAGTCCAAGCTACCACCTACAAGTCCGGGCAGTATTAGGCAAATTTCAATAGCCATACTTTTATTAATGGTTACATAAGACATTTCAAACATCAAGAGAAGGATTAAAAGGTTTGTAGTGCTTCAAGTGTAAAGGATTTTCCAGAAGAGGAAAAACTAGAAAAACTAGACGCCGTCTCTGGCACTCCAGCAAGAGTCTGATGTGTTTAGAAGTGAATGCGAAGGAGCAAGCTTGGTCAGAAAAATTGGTATTTAATTTAAATAAAAACAAACAAACGAAAAAGGCTTGGCACTTAATTTCATTTACATCAAGATGAAACGAAGATGCTTAAAATTTTTAATGATAAGCCAGAATGAGAGAAAGAGACTCCAGAATATCTAGGAATTTTGTGGCTAGGAAGCTCCCTAGGAGATGGGGTACAAAGCAGGGAGTCAAACCTGCGTGTGCCACATCTGAGGTTACGTCAGTAGTCACGGCGCTAGAGTATTTTCTAAAGCTTTTCTACCATCCATTGCCTTTCTGTAATTTGCCCCTACCCCTTTAAATGCTTGCTTTTGTTGCAGTGCAGATCAAAACCAACTACGAGAATCACAGAATTCTTTCTTCATTTTTTTTGGTGAAAATAACTGAGTAATTTGCAGTCTTTGGCTCAATGTATATTGACATATGTATGCAAAATTAAATAGCTCCATTCGAAGAAAGAGGCAAGTGTATCATCAGCTACAGAAACCATATAAATATCTGTAGCCCCTACCTCGTTCTAGTTCCAAATTAGGATCCTAAGCTACCTCTTTCCAGGTGAATAAAGTAATCGTGAGGATATTGCCCACTCTGGAAGTGCTCCATCATTTCCCCTGATTCTCATAGCCCTTGTTTTGATTAGAAATTCTTGCTTGAGCCCAGCAACCTAGTGGTAAACGTATTTCTAAGGAGCCTACTCCAAATTTGGTCAATAACGCACTTATTCTTTCCTTATTTATGAAAAGGTTGATCTACCATTTCTGGCTAGACCCAAGATGCACGCCTACCAAAGTGTTTTCCGAACTATTTCTCTTTTAAAGGAAAAATAAATTCGGTAAGCCCGTGAGTTAAAATAGACCAGCTGCGCACAAAGGTACAAAACCAAAACAGGTAGGCGGAAGCAGAGGAAGGAGTTTGGTTATGTATGGGGTACTGGTAAAAACCCAATGGTTTAAATCGTGGCAAAAAGACCAAGCTATTCTAAGAAAGTGTCCGGTGTTCATTGCTATGGGCTTAAAAAAGTGATTTCTTAGAGGTAAGGAAGGAGTAGCACGCTGAGCTTGCTGAGAAAGCTCAGCAAAAACGGAGCCCTCTTCCCTCCTGCCGCACGCTGGGTGCGTGGGCAGGGCAGGTGGTGACCCGTCGCGTATTTTGGCGTCACTTCTCATTGCTGCTCACGCAGCACTAGCGCATTCGTGGGGCAGCAGCACAACTGTATTCTCTGTATTTCTGTCGACAACGTTTCTTTAAGGGCATGCTTTCCCAAATCTTTGAAAGCTGGGAGCGGTGCACATGGAGTTGCTCGTGGGTTCAGGTGAGGTGCGGCGTGAACTCCCGCGTGGGTGTTCTTCGGGAGCAGGGCGCCCAAAATTCCAGAGCTGCAAAGCGAGGGCACCTTTTAATTCGATTCATAACGTTTCAAGGGCCTGGAAATGCTGCCGATGTCGGGAGGCTGCGTTTTGTTTTCAGAGAGGGTTTTCGTAATCCAGCGTCATTTAAATTCAGAGCAACAGTTAAAGTCCCCGGTAGGCCTCGGAAAACCTTCGTGGATTCCCACGGACGTTTCATGGCTGTCTTCTCTGCACGTGCCATGTCGCGCTGAGCACAGCCAAGGGCGATTTCTTACTCGGCCCAGAGCCTGGCTGCGTGAGGTTGAAGAAATCTGTACTAAAATTGTCTCTAACTTATTTTCAGAAGTCTTCTTGGTGCTTTCTGCCACATAAGCCCGACAGCTAGCAAGTCTGACACTTGCAATTTCTCAGAATATGCCTTTTTTTTTTTTTTTTTGCCCCCTCCCCAAGACTCTTTGCTACCTGGCTTCTGTGGCAACTAAGGACTCTCTTTTCTTTCTAGCGTCCATGATGTTACGCTATTCCAAAATCACAGGTAAGAAATATTAGCTAAAACTCTTGACTATTTCTATCCACAGGAGTAAAAAGTCGGGATCTGGTGATGCATATTTATGTAATGAAATAAACTCTGAAGTAATTCTGGCTGCTGTAATTTTGGATTTATGCAACAGCTTAATAGGAAGTTCTCTAAGCACAAGTTAATTACCACATACCTTTAGCATTTAATGTTTTCTGATGAGGGCATCTGAGGCCATCCTCTGCTTATGCCTGAATATATTAGTATTTCAGAAGGGAATATAAAAAAAATAAAATATGTAGCTGAAGGTATGCTAAAGATTGTGTTTAAATAGCTGAGCTGAAATTTAGCAATAAAGTATCCGTTATCAGGTTTAAAAACCCAAATAATTTCTACATTGATGGAAATCAGGGTGATCTTAATTTTTACTGAATAAAAGACGTATGTTTTTATTTAAGAAAGTACAGTTAAAAACTTAAATTTAAAAAAAAAAAAAATGGGGATTTGTTGGCATCAACAGCTGCGTTTCTAGCTCTGTTTTAAGATAAGCTTTCCTAGCCTTTTCCTGTTACCTTCCCCAGGTGAGTAACAAGACCCTGCTGAGATGCCCTTAGCCATTTTGGCTTTGAGGAGCTCTCGTTTCTTGCCTCCCTGCCCTGGGCCGGGGCAGGGCTGCGGTGACGGATGCCTGTGCCTGCGTGTGTCAGGCGAGGGCTCCCACTTGCCTCCTAATGGTTACGTGATGTGGCATCCCCAAAGGGTCTGTAATCCTTGTTTGTCGTGCCCTGCGTTGCTTAATATCCAGTGACTAAGCACCATTCCCTGCCACCCACCGGCATATTTTCTCTGTTATTTTATACATTGTGAAACCTCCACTCATTTCATTTCATGGGGTGAGGAATGAGCCTGCCCCACGTCGTTATCCAGCACGTTATGCAGGATCTTATCAGGGAACTCTCACAGCCCCAGGAAAAGTTTAGCTCTCATACCTGGCATTTCAGTAAAGGCTCAGTTTTGGGAAAAGATGGTTACGCTCCTGCGCTCCGTTCGCCTGGGCTCTCGCTGTCCTCCAGCAGCGTGCACCAGCTTCGCGGCAATAAAACCCCACCAGAAACGCTCGCCGGCGGAGGGGGGGGGCACACCGGTTACACGGGGGAGCTGCAGAAACTGCGCCGGCTACGCACGTAATGAAAGTAACGTTCATGCGAGCAATCATAGGGGATCCAGGAAATCGAGATAATTGGAGGGAAAGCACGGAGGAATAGTTACTGGGCGAGTAACGAGCAGATGCTCGACGAGAGGCACTAAACGAGCTATGGAGCTGTGCCGGAGCGGGCCGGGAGCCTCTCCGGGGCCAGACGGCCGAGGCAGCTGCTGGTATATTCCTGCTCCGCGGGATGAAGAGAACCAGATGATGCCCCCTCAGCACCGCGCCTTGACAGCCCTGCGCTTCCACGCTGCTTTTCAGAGCCTGAGTACAGTTTGAATAGTCATTAACGTGAAGCAGGCATCCATCTTGTACTGGCAAAGAGACAGGCCGCTCTGATTTATGGCTCTACAGGACACGTCCATACTAACTCTGGGTTTAAAATAAGCAGACTGAATTGCTTAAAAGGAAAGAGCATAAACACTTATTGGTTTTTTTCTGAGGTGGTTAAGGTTTTTAGCTTGGAAGCCACCTCCATTTATTTTTCGTGTTACGTTCCACCAGTCAAGGGCTTCACCTGTATTTTATGCAAGGCGCAGCTGTAGGATTTGCACCTCAGAGGTTGCTTCCCAGAGAACATCAATGCACTATTATAAATGCCATTTAACCAAGCAGCCGTCAAAGCAACAAACTACTTCAAGGACCGAACACGCCGTGCCAGTGGCTGGAAAAGGGAGAATCGTCTCTGAAAATGAGTCCGTAAGCAGTGGCGTATCTCCTGCGTGGCCATGGGCCACAGCACGCCTGCCCCAGCCCCGGCAGGTCCCAGCGGGAGCAGACGACACGCGTGGGCACCGCCGTGTCTGAGCACGGAGTGGCAGTAAACACTTAAACTCTAAAATCTGTAGGAAGTTGGCCAACCTGGAGGAAGCACTGAGCTAGTGGAGTCCTATGAAGACAGGCTGAGAGAGTTGGGGTTGTTCAGCCTGGAGAAGAGAAGGCTCCGGGGACACCTTACAGCAGCCTGCCAGTACCTCAAGGGGCCTACAAGAAAGCCAGAGAGGGACTTTTTCCAAGGACATGTAGTGATAGGATGAGAACTAATGGTTGTAAACTGAAAGAGGGTAGATTTAGATTAGATGTAAGGAAGAAGGTCTTCACTATGAGGGTGGTGATGCGCTGGAACAGGTTGCCCGCAGAGGTTATGGATGCCCCATCCCTGGAAGTGTTCAAGGCCAGGTTGGATGGGGCTTCGAGCAACCTGGTCTAGTAGAAAGTGTCCCTGCCCATGGCAGGGGGTTGGAACTGGATGGTCTTCAAAGTCCCTTCTAACCCAAACCATTCTGTGATTCTGTGGTGGTGGTGGAGGGCTTACCCCATGGGACAAGAGTGCAGTACAAACCTTCCTTGCTATGGTAAATGTGGACCTAAGGTAGCAAACCACAGACACTAGGAAAACAATGTGATGCAAATCTTATTATTAAGTTAATTATTTTCTATTAAATTAGCTGACCAGGCCCTGCTCCTGATGCTCTCTGACCATCTCTCATCAGAGGTAGAATTCAGTTTCCTCATGGACAGGTTCAAGAGGACTACTAGGGGAACCTAGCAGTAGCACCTAAACTACAGGGCAGCAGATTCTGGGTACTAAAAATATTAAATGCAAGAATGTTCAGAGGAGGCAACTTTGGATTTTGCTCATGGGTGTGAAAAGTTTAGTATCACCTTTTGAGAAAATCACCATAGCTAAAACCGGTGTTACTGCCATTGCAAAAATAGCGCTTGACATATCTACAAGGAAAGATCCCCAGAAACAAAGATATAGCCATATGCAAATTGTACACACATTATAAGCACTTCCATGATTGCAGACACACTTTCTAAGGATTTGACCAGCTAGCAGAACAAAATCCAGAGCTGCGTTCAACATACCAGCCTGACTAAAGGCAACAGCTTAAGAAGTTTTGGCACAGTAAAAAACATTACTGAGACGTTATATATGTGGTTATGATATAGGACAAGTCAAACAGGAGAACCCATATCCAAAGAGGGAAAAAATTCATCTCTGGAACAAAATAAGGTATATATTTCTTCACAATGAACGAAAAATGAAAAATATCCGTAAGCCAAAGAAAAACCCATAACAACAAGAACAAGAGATATAGTCTGAGTATGAATGAAGTTAGACCAAAAATGAAGGGGGAAAAAAAAAAAAGGTTTCTAACCCCAAAACCACAACAAATATGTGAGAAAGTTTCTTAACAGGAATGGGGTTGAAGAGTGGGAGAATGAGAGCAGAGAATCCTTTTTATTTTAAGGAGCCCAGTAGATGGATGGGCAGGACCACATGTTATGATTGTTTCTCGGCAATGGGGGGCTGTACACAGTCTGGTGTCTCCACTTTACAGAGAACAGGAAGTGAAAAATCGTGTTTTATCTCAGTTCTGAGGTCAACGTTGCTACTATAAGCTTACTCTGTTAGTATGGATTGGATGTTCTCAGTATGTATGCAGCTCTGGTCTCAAACAGCTATAGCAAGACTGGGGGAAAAAAAGTCAAAAAGGGGCAACAGGCATGACCACAAATCGAAACCTTCCCTATGAGGAACAAGTTGGTGGGCTAAGACTCTTCGTCTGGAGAGAGGGTAACCGAGGAGAAAAGCCAGAGGCCCCAGGTCATGGGAGCAGGGAGCAGAGCAGGGTCAGGCGTTCACAAGACTTTTCCCACTACGAGCACTGGGAAGCATTGGAAGGATCCGGGAGGAGCCGGAGCTGAAAAAGGCACGCAGACACGGTCCTTCGCAGAATGCCCCCGGCACTCCCTGCCCAAGGATGCAACACCTGAGGGGCCAACAGGAGGCTCAGCGAGTATCAGCTCAGGAAGTTCCCTCACCTGCAAAAAGTCATTTTCAGGGAAACCACCGGGGGAAGGATGATATTTACTTGCTCTGTTCTTACTTCTCCATCGCCTGCTCATGCCATTGCTGGAGACGGGCTATTGGGCTGCAGGGACCTTCAGCCTGGCTGCCCTTCTGTTGCCTTCTGACTTTGTTTATAAGATTGTGGGGCATGAATCAAAAGCAGCTTCTGGAATGAAGTAAGATGGATGGAGAAAGCATGGATGGATTTGTTTTCCTTGGAGAGCAGCCATATGTAAATAGTATAATTAGTTCTGGAAATGAGGAGTGTGACTTAGCTATGCTCCCAACCACCTTCTCCTCGGTTCAGTCTTTGACACCTTTCCAGGGAAACAGCCTGAAGTCATGGGAAATTTTCCGATTCTTCACCTTCTGCAGAGAATCGCTGACAGCAGTCTGCCTGGTCTAAGTGCACTTCAGATTCTCTTGAAACAGTTTATTTGTAATTAACATTTTTGGCAGGGAATGAGAACAGATCTGTTGACAGTCGGAAGTGGTCGTAAGGCTTTTATATTTTCAGGCTGGATTGGAACACCTCAGAGAAATACTGGGTAAAAATTGAACTCCTGACAGTAATTGCATGCTCTAGGCAAGATGTAGACCACCGCAATACATTAAATATGATGGTAGACAACACAAGAAAGAGAAGAAAGGATCTGGATGTTTTTTTCCTCCTTATACCATCCCATGAATTCATAATTAGAAATGTCTGCATCATTCTGCAAAGAGAAAATTTTGTATCATCTGCTTAATTTCTTTACCCCAAACTTATTAAAAGTTCATAAAAATCTGGCACAAGGAACACATCATAGGAGTACAACATCTTCAGTTTGACCATTTCTTACCCAACCCATAGGGGTAGGCTGTTACCCAATATTGAAAATTAATGCTATAAATAATTCCAGTGATGTGTTACTGAGAACAGTAAGATTTTAATTGCTTTCCGGCAGTTTTAGATTACACTTCACCCTGCACTGCATCTGTGCTCTACAGATGTTTAAGCCCAGAGCTCTCTTCCAGCGGCTAACAGTCTGGCAGCATTTGCGAAACAGTTGGGGTGTTAAAATTCAGAACATGTTTGTAACAGCCTGGTACTAGAGGGGCATGATATTTTTCATATTAAGTAATGAAATATATGACAGTAATCACAACGTCTTTTCAGCAACCTATTTATAAGGCTCAAAACCTACTTCTGTCACCTATTCTCACACTAGGTCTGCTGCTACGTTGAAATCTATGAATAATCCACTACTAGCAGCATCAGGTTTTATCAGTTGAGGGGAGGGAAAGCAATGGGTCTACTCTTCTTCTTTCTGTCCTTCTCAAGCACATCTCCACGGAATAGTGGTCATAACCAAGTAGGGATCTGGCTCAAAAGTTAACACTCCATTGGCTTTGTTTCACATGGTTTTGAAGAATTTCCTCTATTTTTGCAAAGGCAGCTGAGCACATAAGATGTATGAAACTGCTAGGAAGCTGGGAGACAAGTAGGACTGGCAAGATTAATGCTGAGGATTTAATTCATTGTTTGAGTAGTTTTTGATGGTATATTCAGCTGTATAACTCTCTACCATTGTTTTGAAATAAATTAAAACATTTGTAGAATTATCTATCTTACCAACACTTCTGTATTGACATGGCTCTCTGCTACAGCCATTACGATTTTCCCCCGGGAGGAGCTAGCTTGATAGCTAGCTAGTTTGAGTTAAATGACTTAAATGATAAGTGGCATTTTGTTCTCATTACACTAAGAAAAGTCAATCAATATAAAGCACATCACTGCATTAATGTAAAAGCAGAAACCAAAGAAAACTGATATTAAATGGAAATTTAGAATCCATTATATTGAACACTACAACTCAATTTCCTGAACTAGAGTTGACAAACCACCAGTAAATGTCCAGCAGGGAATAGTTCTGCACTGATTATACTGACTAGATGATTTAATAGGTCTTTTTCCTCTCTAATACCTATGAACATATGAAAATCAATGGCAGCCCACTTAGTGAAAGTACCATGCATCTGGAGTGAAAGAGGGAAGGTTTGAGCTACCTACGCGAAGCGATGCTGACAGAGGAGCCGTCCGTGTGTTACCTCCGGGGGCGGGGGGGCAAGCCCCGTACCGATACCCTAGGCCCAAATCCCGAAGGATTTTGCTTTCAACTCTGGCAAAACCCCTCGTCCTTTCCCGCAGAGGATCTTCAGTCAAAGCCTTGCCCTGGAAGAGGAGGGTGCCGGTGGTTGTGGGGACAGTCCCCAGATGTAGCACAACGTGGGGACCAGAGGGCTGAAGCGGGGGAACGGGGGGGGCTGTGCCCAGCATCCCTTCCCCTCCCAGAAATGCTCTGGGAACACTGGTCCCTGCAACGCTGCGGACAGAGGATGGGACAGGTATGCAGCTGGGACCAGGCACTGACTTTTCTCCCGTGAGGGCTTCTCCTCCGTTTAGGAGCCTCGTTAAAACCTAGCTGAGGAATATGCCAAACAGCCCGGCTACGTGGATTTATCCAGGTTGGTCTTCTCCTAATCACATTGTCCTACGGGCTGCGGAAAGTTTGCGTTTGAGGAGTGGAAGCAGCCACCTCCTCTGCATTGCCAAGGTTTTATTGTACTTGTAATTTCTGAGCTGTCATTTCATTTAATTTCCAGTAGATGCTACTCTACTCTAGATGCTCGCTGGAGCCAGTAATCGCTCCTTCCCTGAACACCAGACCTTTACAGCAACATTTCTGTATTTTCAGAATACAGGAAAACAGTCTTTAGCCATCAAAATTTGATCAATGGTATGAAACTGATTAATTAACAAGCGAAAAGGAAGGAGCAGGGCTACGAACCAGATCCTGTGCTATGCCTACCCAATGAAGCCCATAGTAAAAGGCTAATACAGGACCGGATTCAATAATTTAAAGACATTTTGGGAAACAGTGGCAAGAAGATGTGATATCACACTATACATCAGCAGTGCTGGTAAAAAGCAAGCATGGGTATATGAGAAGCAATAAAATCTTGTTGTTCTGTTGTGGAAAAAGGGAAAAATGGAATAAAACATCCTTTCTGAAAGAATCTTTATGAATATAAACATACAAATTTGACCACAAATAATGTCCTGTTCCCCTTTACAACATTGAATGTTATTTGCACAGCTTATTTTTGACCAATTTTGACATATTTCTCTGCTTTTCTCAAAAAAAAAGCATGTGGCAGAATCCTTTTCATTAAGGAAAGAGTCATAGGTACCCTTGCAAAGTCTTTTGGGACAAAGGACATGGTTTAGCTAACTAAATAAATAATTAAATAATTTCTCAGCCATTTTAACCCATGTGTCCCTACGCGCTCTATACTGTGGACACAAAAGCCTGCCGTCCATTAGAAAGCACGGAAGAAATCTTCTCCTAATCTGAGCTGGGCCATGCTGGAAAGAAAAGGTAAGTTCCTTGCCCAAATTTGTATTCGTGTTATTTGTAGTCGTGCTTTTTACGTGCTCATGCTGGAAGTACTGGAAGGATAAAACCTGATGCCAGGTGTCCCACATAAAGCAATTGTTCCACGTGAAAGGAGGGAGGACGTTTAATTTCCACGAGAGCCCTGTCCTGCTATCAAAGCCCTGGTAGGACAAAGACCAAGAGTACCTGCTTGCAGATGTCCCCATTCAAAACCTTCACCCTCTTCACCGTCTCTGAGCAGTACGTGCCCTAAAACTCTTTCTCCTGCCCCTGCTTTCAAGGAGAGAGACCCATGCATGCTGACTAATAAAGCGACACCAGAAATTCTGTGAAATGACTAAAAAGGTAAAAAATAAAGCAAGGAAGTGTTGCTTCAGACTATAATTAGTGAAGACCTACTGTGAATATTAATGAATGACGCCGAGCAAAGTTTTACCAACATTGCGTATTTCTATAGCGACTCATCTGCAAAAGCCTTCGCCTTTTTTTTCCCCCTGATACTTTCAGTAAATTTTAAAATAAGTGGCAGCATTAACTTAATCTTTTATTTAGCTAATAGGAAAAGGTTGCATTAGAGCTTTCCTGGAATAAATGTAAGTGTACTTTAAACCGAATGCATAACGGCAATTCCCCATTCAGCTGGGAACTGCACTAAATATGGCTTTGTCAAATCTTGAGCTTTTATTGCAAGTGTCACATTATCTGACCTTTTTCCTTAAAGCTCTAGTTACCAGAATCATGTTATTATGTGAAAATCTCAGCTTTTATTAGGGCAATAAAGGTCTCCAGCCCTGATGGCTAGAGAGAAAAATGTCAATTCCAAAGGCTCCTAAAGCAAATGAGAGGTACCCGAGCATCTACTGTTAAAAAAACATAATAACAGAGCTTCAGCTCTACACTTTGGGCATCTATAACCACAAGCATTACAGATGATGTAGCTGTGTGGGAAAACACACTGCTATACGCAGAGTGGGGGAAAAAGGTTCGGTCGTCCCCCCTTTACCTGAGCAGCCACCCTTTGGGATCCCTGCCCAAACGTGGGGACGCCCATCTCTGGGTACCATTACCTAGCCAGGCTTTAACGCCATTCAACAGTGCTGGCGAAACCCGCAGAAGAGATTCAACTCTGTTGAGCTAGGATTAATTTAGCTGCGACAGTCTTATTTGTGCATCTGATAGCCTTTTAATCCCAACATTTCAGGCAAGGCTGTAAGCTTGCTAGAAGATGCTGCCTTCCCTCCTCACCCGCATCACCACCGTTTATCACTGTCTCGCTGAGCCCTGGTCCTCCCCCACCCCACTCCCAAGACAGTTTGTTTCCCATTTGAACTTTAGCTGCTGGAAAGATAATGTCAACAGCAATCACGGCGGAGGCAAGCTTTGCAAACAGGATTCTGCTGCTTTGCATAAAAGATAATCTTTGCCGAACATTTTGCGTGGGAACCTTAATTCGGCATCAGGAGACAGATGACTACAAAAGCATCGCAGGCAGCAGAGCGTACGCACGTCGGGTGCCGCGTGTCACGCTCGCAGTACGAGTTACAAACACGCCGTCCCGCGTGGCGCAGAAGTTACGCTGCGGAGTAGAGCCGCCCCAGCATCGGCTCTGCCGTTACCTGCCGGTCCCAGGGCTGCCCGCTCCCCCGCCGACGGCCGCGGGCTCTTCGAACGGGGCGAACGCAAGGCGAGTGGATGCTGCCAGCACGCCGTGAGCGTCAGAAAATTGAGGTTACCGTGCTCCGGCTGAGCTGTAGGGGCGCAGACCCAAGGGTGCAACGCAAGGGCCAGCTTCCGTGTGCCCTCGCGGTGCTGGACTAGAAGAAAAGAGGGTGGATGGCCGCCGGCAGCCCCCGGGCTACCGGCAGGTCCCCGGGCAGTGCCACCCTTGCCCTGTCCCCGCGGCGGTGGCCCCGGAGGGCTCAGCCTCAGCCGACCCCGGCCAGGCTGCCCGCGCACTGCCTTCGCCTCTTCCCAACCACACCGCCCGGCAGCTCTGCACCCGAAACCAGCCCCTTCCCTTGAAAACGCTGTGTTTCCTCATTGCAACGCGGGGAAGGGAGGCACGCGGGTTTTCTCATTTTCTTTCAGATGAAAGATGATGGGCCAATTTGGAAAAGAAAGGGGACGTGGTGATTCTGCCATTACTTTGCTGCGAAATCTTGAGCGATTCTCTTAAACGCTCTGCGCTGAGTTTACTCGACCATAAAACGCCCGCAGACCGCGCAGCAGCATTCTGAGAATAACTGCAATTTAAGATTCTCCAGGATAAACTGCTCAAACAGGGAAGAGCGCTCTGATTTATTGATGATTTCTTTGGCATTTAGCGTTTTCCACAGGCCATGGCTCAGCCAGGAAAGACGGAGGATGCCATAGTTGTGATCTTTTTCCCTTCCATGCAAATGGTAACCTAGGCAATATGCAAACACATCTGCTTAAATCAAAGCAGAGTTTTACTCCTCACCTGTTCCTGCTCAGGCACAAATAAAGGCAGCAATTAGGGAGGTTCAGAAATAGCATTCAAACACAGAGAGCAAAAGATGAGAAGCACACGACTGCATATTTAAATTAGACAAGGTCAGTAAAGAAATCTCTTTTAGAAGGCCAGCTAATCCATTACGAAAAACAAACAAGCACTTACAGTTATTATTTGTTCCATTTTCATGAAACTGTTTTTAGCATTGAAGAGGTACTTATTCTTCCACCTTCTGCAGTGTCTGTGCGAGATGTTAATTCGCAGGTGATAAATGAGGAACCAAACGAGACTTTTCCAGAAAAATGGAAGAGATCAGACTTATGCCTCAGGTAGGCTATAATTAAGCCATCAATTACAGTATGCACTATCTAAAACCTACCGGGTTGGGGTTTTTTGCTTTACAGCTGGATGCGGCATAAACAACGTCCTTTGTACAATGTCTCTGCCAGTGGTTTTAATTGATTGCTGCATTGATTAGGTGCATGCAGATGGCTGGGCGTTTCCTCTGAAAAGTTTTTGATATCTCATTATAGCATTCACAAAAGCAGCAAGCGCTCGTGGCTTACGCGAGTAACGTTTCAGTTGTTACTCTACGCCACCCCGATGGTTTTTTACACCCTTAGCATCTCCATAGCTGAGCTGGCTGCTGTGTGATGCTGAACGGCTGGCCAGTTTGGATGGGACCGCAGCTCTGGTACCCCGTGTGTCCTGCTCTCAATTTGGGTTCGGGCTGCGATGATCTTACTATGCAGCCCCAGAGCCGGGTACGAAGAAACTGCAAAGCCGGCAGCGCAGGTGGCTGGCACATTGGGAACCCCAAATTTGGGTTTCTGGGTAAGGCAGATCGCTGAATGTCTGAAGATCAGAAATGTCAAGTCGTTTACGGCAGTAGCAGGATTACTTTTATATTTAAAGCTCCCATTTCTGTACATACCTTGGACTGTCAGGAGCGAATACTGTTGCACAACTGTGTCTTACGGCTTGCATTCAAAGCCGGAGCGTGGGTGGGGAGGGACTGGTTACACATCTCTAGCAGGAACCCTAAAGGATGTTGTAACAGCCACATGGAGAAAACATCTGCTCATTAGCGAAGCCGCTCTCTGTCAGACACTGAGAGCACGCAAGCACGAACAAGCCCTGAGTGGAAGCTGCTCACGTCTAAATCCCCACGTCGAGCTCGCGGCCTCTGCGTTCAGCCGCCCCGGCCCCTTCAGCCTCTTCCTACCCCCCCGTGCTCAGCAGCATCCCTGGCCTGCAGCTCCATGCGGTAGTTCAAGGGGGTTTTTTTCCGCCCCCCGGCCAGCTGCATCGCTCCCGTTTCTTCTTCAGCTTCCTGCAAACACGCTCATCCACCTACCAGCATTTTCCCCCGGGTTTAGTTTCTCTGACTTTTCTTTCCCGTTGCTCCGTCTCGTTGCCTCCGCACGCCACATCTTGGCCTCTTCTCCCCGCGGCCGTGAGAAGGCAGGGACGTGATTTCCCATCCGCTTCCCAGGCTGCTCCTTCCTGGGGCAAATCCAGTCCCCTCTGCCAGAAACGGCTTTGCCCCTTCTTTTTCCTTCCTGGGAAGCTGTTAACGGGTCCTACCCTTTTGGCGAAGCACAGACCTACACAGCCACCGCCCCCCCAAAATGTCCTGCGAGCTGCTTGATCCGTGGGGACGGGCTCTCCACGGGTCCCTCGTGGGGGGAGAGCGGCTTTTCCCCGAGACGGGCCATCCCCGGGGCCAGGTTTGTGCGGTGGCCCTGGCCGTGGAGCTCTCCTCCAAGTGAGGAGCGAGAGAAACAACAGGAGGGAAGCGGGACCGAGGGGATGAGACCAACAGCGGTGTGACCACAAAGTAGCGCTAGTTAATCATCCCCGGGGATTTTTGGATGGGTAATACCAGGTCCTGGTATTTTTCCCGGTTCCCAATTACCTAGGCTCACGAGAGCCAGGCGCTCGGACCCTCACGGGCACTCATCTCAAAGGGCTGGTGTCGATACGCCCAGCTTCGCTTTAGAGTTGAGTATCTGTGGGAAACGAGCATGGAAAATGCTGGATCCCGGCTGAGCTGGACCCGTCCAAACACCAAGTGCAAGAGCCGTTTCGCTGTGTATGTGCAGCTCTGTGCAGGGGAGGGCTGGATCCAGGGGCCTCACCGGGAGATGTCACATTTGTTTGCCAGGCAAAAAAAAAAAAAAAAGTCTGGAGCCCTTATTTTCCGTCATTTCAAGCCTGAAGTGTACTTGAGGAGTCTGAAGTCTTTGACAGAGTTTTACACTTGCAGAGGGGGATTTTATTTTGAATATCCTTTAAATACTCTGTGGGTAGGAGTATTTCCAGTTTTGGAGCGGTGCATGTATTCTGATAAATAAAATCAGCCTACAAAGTGGACCTTTGCATCAGCAATCAATACAGCATATATCTGCACTAGTGACTCACACAGCCTGTCATGGGTTTTGTTTAGTTATTTAATGTAGAGTTATATTTATATTACTAAATATTTATATTGTGGATATTTTAACATCAATGAACAGATATTTTGCAATACGTATTTATAGGAAGGATAGAGTTTTGTGTCCAGTGACGTGCTGAAGCCTTCGTAAGTATGTTTTTCAAAACCTAAAAAGTTTTTGGCAGCACATATTGCTCATCTCAAAAGAAAGAAAACTGTAGGCCAGGAGTATGGTGGTAGTAGTTGAAAGAAACACTTTTCCTAATCACATTAGTCAAATCCTGTTATACTTCCCAACCCAAACGGTGTCAGTGGCCCAAATTCCTCTCCCAGGTACAGTCGTCATGTCTGGAATACACCTGTTAAGGAATAACACTGGGTTTGCTGCTCTGTAGACCAAGCTGGCCCACAAAGACGGATCAGCGTGCCTGCCGCGCAAGGAGCGGAGGCAGAGTTTTCTCTCTACAGCTCAAATTTTGTATTTTGAATACAAGTTCCTGCAACTCCCTAGTTACTACCCGCAGCAATCACAGCTTTGGCGGAAAGTCTTTTCTGGTTTTTTTTTTTTTTTTTTTTTTTTTTTTAATATACATGTTCAAGAGAGTCCATTTCCATCTACACGGGCAGACACCACAGCCCCAGTTATCTGAACTCATAGATGTCTCTCCCTATAGGGAAGCCAAGCCACAAAGGGTTTCAAGACATTTGGTAGCCACTAGAAAGGAAAAAGTTCTCCAGAACATCATTCTGATTTTTTTTCCTGAGACTTCAGAAGGACGGAGAATTAAAACTTCCCCGATGACAGAGATTTGCCAGCTTACGCAGCACCTCATGGGAAACACAACTTCCCGCTAGCTGCTCTCGGCGCCTCCGAGAGACGCTATTTTTCAGTCCCGATCCTTTGCACTGCAATTAGCGCCTAGCGTTTTGGATCGGATGCCAAACCTTTCCCGCAGCCGTTTGGTTCACGGGTGCCAAAGCACCCTCTTCCCCGCAAACCTTCCCGCCCGGAGCGTGCCTGGCTGCCTCCCCGCGAGCCCCAGCGCCACGCGGGGCTGCTCGCCGGGCGGTCGGTCCCGACGGCTGAGGGTTTGCTGTGCTGCTGAGGACGCAGAGCTTTTGGGGGAGCTGCCTCTCGGTGCGCAAAGGTCGGGTCGGAGGCAGAAAGTTCAAAATCCGCGGTGGGACGGGCATCCACGGGGGTCGTGGCTTTTGGGGTAGGCTGGGACGAGGCTCGGCGAGGTCCACAGGACACCCGTGCCAGCCTGACGCATGCGGGTGCCACCCCATCACCCAGCTGTGGGATGCTGGTGGAGCTCTGCATCCATACGGCTCGCCAGAGGCTTCCCGCGCGCGCTCTCTGGGCTCAGGATAGCTTGCCTGGGTTTGACGGTATAGGATTAAAAAAGTCAGTATTAAAAAAAATCTCTCTTCCTGAAGGCAGATTTGCAATAGCCATTGAGCAGTGTGGACGCCGGGGGGGGGGAAGGGCCCCTGTGGGGTTTGGCACGGCCGGCACAGCAGCTCCTGCCTGCTGGAGCGGGTCTGGGTGGCCCGTCCTCCTCCTCCTCCCACAGGGGCCAAGCTTTGGCTCTCCTCCAGCCCAAAACCACGCTCGTTTTCGGTAATTTTGGGGGCTCCCCAGGCTGTGGGTTGGGAGGGGACAGTAGGGCGCTGCCTGTGTGACGGTGGCATGCCCGTAGCGTGGGTGCACGCCACGCGCTGCCTTTCCATCAGGGTGCTGCCGGGCAAAGGCAGCACCCAACGGGGTTTTAATTGCACTCACACCCCAGACGCTGAAAAAACACCAACTTTCCCTACTGCGGAGCGAACGGCGCACCAGCTCGGAAGTAATTACACTGCTCTAACACCGACACATCGCAAAACACCGCGGGACCACGACGGTAAGCACTTAAGTGCCTCCTTACGGGGACCCAACGATGCTCAGGGCCAGACACAGCAAAACCCTCTCCCGGGTAACGACCGAAACCTCTGGGTATGATCTATAGTACATGAAGAGGCAGAAATAGATGGTGGCCACAGCCCTGAACCAGAGCAGAGGGTCTGCACTCTGTCTGGCGGGGGATTAAAACCACTGGATGGAACAAGCTCATTTGCTTCAAAGCAAAGTGGGAATTCCTGGCCGGCCGCACAGCTGCGGGACATCTGCCCACAGCCAGGCACAGGGCTCTGCGGCTAGCAACCTGCTAAAAAAAAAAAAAAAAAATTAAAAAAAAAAAATTAAAAAAAAAAAAAAAAATCGACAACATTCAGAGCAACATCAACAACAACAAAAAAGATGAAACGTAATGGGAAAGCAGAGCTGGGGAGCTCGAGTGTGCCCGAGGCCATGTGTCAAGACCGTGGCACTGCCGAGACATGACGGGTTTCTCATCCCTGCTTGATTCCCTAGGCTAGCTGTATCTCAAATACACGTATGTAAATCTGAAACAGACCGCTGGCCTGACTTTAATTTACCAGAAAGCCGAACTCACACAATTTCGGAGCGTAAAGACCGAAGTAGCAGGAAGAAGTCACACATGTGGTTCTTTTCAGGCCCCCGGGAAAGGCTCTGCCCACCGTGCCCTCGGAGCGGCCCCCCAGACCAGGCGAGGTCCCACGCTCTCCTCCTCCTCCGGGACCAGTGGTCACCAGGGCTGGAAGCCACGCAGGCGCGCGGTGGGGTCCGGGCCCTCCCGCCAGCACCGCCTGGCACGGGGGCTTTTTGCCATTACCCTGCAAGCGCTGTAATGCGTTTCTGAGAAAGCCCACACCAATTGAGACCACCGGTCTGGCCACCCTCATGCTTGACCTCCAGCATCGGCCAACGGCCGATGGCCAGATGGAGGTAGAAACCGGGTAATTTCATAGCAGTTTTCTCCCAGAATACTCCTCCACCAGTCTTCAGCCCAGGGACCTCCTGAGCTAAAAACTGATATTGCACAGAATGACTTTTGCTAGGTTTATTCTCCATTGATTTATTGAGTTGCTCTTCAATCCTCCCACTAAATTCAGTAGACACTGTCCTTTTCAAAGGCAGAATTAGGCTCTGTGATTAAGGAGAAATTGTCCTATTTAAAGGAGAGAAAATGGAAAGCTCCAAGAAAGAAGATTTGCAGAGGCTTCCAGGCTTGCAGCTTTGTTCTGAAATGCTCCAACACATCACTGCGTAGGTGGTCATTTCGGTAGTCTGGCACCAAACCGTAAATTATGCTGTAGTTATAGCTCTGCATAACACCTGACACATACTTTATTAGAGATGTTGCACCAGTTCTTAGAAACTGTAGATATCTATTGTGTTACGAAACACGTAACAGAGTATTGTGGTTCTGAAGGGGGATTTATGACGTGACCATTGAGTAGGTAATGGATTGCAGACTCCCAAAATCATCTTGGGCTACAGGAACACTTTATTTCAGGATCTCCGCGTATTAACTTCCTGCCTTGAAAGTTCAAGCAAGGCTCTAGACCGTCAGCCCATTCACTGTATTATTTTCAGTGACAGGCAGGGCTAATTAGCTTGTATAGCTATTGTTTGCACTACTTTATCCTCATTATTTCTCTGACTTGCCGTGCAGGCAACAATTATAAAGCCGTAAGGACATGCAGAGTTATGCCTGGAATCTCTGGTTTAATTTAGAGGAGGCACAGACAAGAGGAGCACTGCTACTGCTAACCGCGGATGCCTACCTGACAGATTTATGAAGAGATTTCACGTGCTCGTCTGCCTTTCCTCTGGGTCCCATGCTGCGCAAACTGAATTTAACAGCTGGCAAACAGGGTCCTGCGGTCCCTGCGCTCGCTAGGCTTACCGGAATAAAATACCTGGCTATCAAGGCCTCAATTCATACAGTCACGTAAAGATTTTTAGCTCTTTGGGAAGCTAAAGGTAACGCATATTCTAAGGGAGCAGGCAAAGCGATGCTTTCCCTCCAATAGCTTCTTCTGAGCGTTTGCCCTAGTTTCCCCTTGGAAAAAAAAGCTGCTGTTTAGCACTTCAGGTGATGAATTTCCATTTCACTACACGGCTCGTTCACAACAAGACTTCTGAAAACAGGAACGTGGCTTATTCCTCCTGAAGCGCTAAGCGGAGACTAGCCGTTGTCAGAATTTAAGGCCGGGGTCACCTACACCGCGGCATACCTTGCAGTGAGCTAACAAGAACTCCTGGTTTATACCTACTACACCTCTACTCAGACGTTGCGTAGCAAGGCAAGGAGAGCCGGCTGCAGACTGCCATGCCCTGCCTTCCCAAGCGGAGGGTCCCTTCGGTTTCCGAAGCTGCATCCCCGTGGCCGCTCTCCTGCCGTAACAGCTCTTTGTCGTAGACCTGCGTGGCTCAGAGGTATGTACCAGCAGCTATTAGCGAGACTGGGTGAGCATGTCTAAACTTATATCCCCTGAAATGGGGAGGTGAGTCCTCCATACCAGCACAGCTGGCAGCGAGGAGGGGAAATTTTGAAGGAAGGAAAGTGTAAGATAATACGGCTGTAGCGAATAGGTAAGCTGAAGCCGAGTGAGACTTTCTTCTGTACCCTTCAGAATTCAACAGCCAGACTACGGCATCTCTAAGACTAATATGTCAATCAAATCCAAAGGAATAGTGGCCAAAAAAAGATGTAACCAGCTGGGAGGTGATTTGACATTAGATAAGCGAGCACGAGTCACCTTGTTGCCTCATTCCAGCACTGGCAGGCGCCTTCTGTTAGCAGAGAGATCTGCACCTCCACCAGCACCATATCCATTTGACTGTACCCTCTGGAGCAGTAGCTCCGGCAGGGCAGAAAGAATATTAATTTACGAGGTGATGTAGTGATTTATTTATTTTGAAAATAAACGTACTCCTGTTGTTGCAGAGACAGGTGCTGTTGCTCTCCAGGTGGGCTGTGCCACACAGGGACGTCAAGGATGGTGATTTTGCTTGTCCCAAGAATAAAGCAGGCCAGAGGGACACACACACACAAAAAAAAAAAAAAAAAAAAAAAAAAGCTGCACAGCTTGGGCAAGAAAAGCGTTGTTTGGGTGCTGTTTGTTTGTTCAAATAAATGTACTTCTTGTAACTAAGCAGGACTTTAGGTATTCATTTGTTGTTGTTTATTCCTGCTCCAAAAGAGTTGGCTGGCAAAGGTGGGGATGTCCATCCTGCTACGAAAAGGGACAGCAGGAGCAGCACGTAAGATGCAACTGTCCTGCATCCCATCATCTGTACTTGGCTTTCAACAAAGCTCACTAGATTTGTTCTTTTTATATTTCTCAAAGCTCTTTTGCGTACATGCTTCCATTCAATTTTACAGCTGTACCAATCTGTGCCTGTATTATGTGTGTTTGAGTAAGAGCAGAGCGTAGAACCGGGAGTGAAATGGCCTCATCGGGCTGTTTCATGGATGTAAATGACGAACTTGGCAGTGCTAACTATTTTTGCAACACAAACATGGCCGCACATACTTTATATTGTCTTTAAATAACAGATTCCCAAGACTGGAGTCCAAATATAGTGGAACTTCTATGAAGTACCACGCTGGGGTTAGAGCAAAAATGAGTCTCCCAGCAGAGTGGTCTTTAGTTAAAGGTCAGAAAAAATTATAATTGGAAACCTTATTAGGATAATTTAAAATCCTCAGTGTAGATGCCAGTTGAAGGAATATTTAGTGCAGTAAGTACCTACGCTCTTATTTAGAGTGCGAGTAGTTTTAAAGGCTATTATAACCAACATAACACAGTAGGAGAAGATAGCTTGGTTTACGTACATGAACTGCAGCTTTAACTTGGAAATTCCAGTACTTTATGGACTTAACCTAGACCAGATTGTTTGCTCGGGGTCTTTTTTTAATAAAGGGGAGGAGGGGATGGTTTAAAGAAAGGATTATTGTAGCAAGGGGAAACATTTTCAGAGTGCAGACGCATGAGATGCTGTTTCTGAAAGTGCAAAACTCTGCGCTCCTAGCAGGACGTATTTCTTCCATGTAAACCAACCCTTTGCGTATCACCTGAGAGATTACTCCTATTAGATAAATCACATGCTTTTGGAGTTCCTGCTCTGGCCTTCTTTCCCGTGATACGAAGGGAGTTTATCGAGGCTCAGAGGAAGATAAGGAAGAGCGTTATTTCACCTCGTGCCAACGGATAAGAGCAACACCTGTACCGGGGACTCGGGTTCCTGCTCGCTGGGGTCGGTACACACAAACAACATTCTTCTCCAAACACTTTAGCTCCGTTTTCCCGAGCCCGTGTCATTCTAGCCGTCTGCCTGGCCCTACTGGAAGGGCCTCCGAGCCCAGTCACAGCCTTCTCCAGTTGCAAGGTGCTACCAGTCCCAGGGCGGCAGGCAGGAGAGCCCACCGCAGCGTCCCTTCGCCACGGCGGGGGTTAAAGGCAGCTCCCTGCCTCTTCCCACTGCCACACGGGTGCTTTGCCCGGCTGGTAGAGGCGGAAAGGAGGGATTTAGCCAAGAAGCCTTGCAGCTCTGTGCCAAATCCTCCTCCTCATCTCCTAAAATCCCCGCGTGAGCCAACCGGCCCCGGTTGCGCTGACGATGAGACCAGCGGCGTCTGCTGCAAGCCGAGGCGGCGGAGGGCTCCCAGGGCACTGGGGAATTACTGGGAATTGCCACCCCTCGGTTCCCTCCGCAGGTTATTCCTACGGAGCAACAGGTGGGGTGGCTGCAATCCTATAGAGTCGACCGCACAGCACCAGCCTGATCAACGGAGACGAACCAGCACTACCAGTGGCTATTTTACACCTAGGTAAATACATATACATACTTGTGACTTCAGTACGGACCCCCGAGAGAACTGAGCAGGTTGCAGGCAGGTTTTAGAGACTCACTCTTGCGCAGCAAAGCAAAAAACCAGCAGCTACGTGTTCTTCCCCTCAACAGAGTTTTGGCGTAGCAAAGAGCAGCTTACCTCCGAGTGCTTTCTACCGCCATCTAACAGGATGAGATTTAAAAGACTTGATTTCCAGAAGCATCTCAAATTCCACAGGTGAATCCAAATCTTGCCTGGAAAAGTTAGACCCACTCATGCCATCTCCAGGCCTTCTTCTCTCCCAGGCATCAAAAAAAGCTATCAGTTTAACTCCATTGATTTATACCAACGCCACAGTCTTTGACTACCCAAAACGGTAGCAAGTGGTTAAAAAAAAAAAAAATTCAGAAAAACCTTCTCCTCTTCCAAAACACCCCCCTGCAGAACCTTCCTAACTTTAAAGTTGCTTCATAAAGTGAGGCCTGTTTATATTTACTCCAAACAAGTGCATCCGTTCCTTTTTCATTTTAATTGCCCTGCCAGAAGGTGTCTTCTCAATGAGATCTTAATTAGGAGAAGGAGCCTGTGGAAGCAGTGTATTGGATCCACCTGGGACAAACTGAAATAAATGTCCTCCCCCTCTCATTGCACTTCACTGTAGCCTTGATATTCTCTTCAAAAAATCTTCCTTTACTGCTTGCTATTGTTTTCTGGCTGAGTAATTTAAAAGTCTAGCTACATGCCTTTATTTCTGCTCCAAGTGATAAAAGCTATGGAAACATCTTTCTTTCCCCCTACGGAGCTAGGATTCAGTAGAGCGTATGGACGCAGGGTTAGCTCCCGTATCTTCCTCTGTAGTTCAAATACATATTTCGAGCGTGACCATTTCATTCCCTAGGTACCTATGCCATACATTTACTATATATTTAACAAGCTAAAGCGACCTCGCCCATCTCTGTCCTTCCTAGGGGAGGAGGCAGGGTCCGAGCGGAGCCGGCTCCCGCAGCCAGGAGCAGGCGCATGGCGCGGCAATACCGCGGCCCCGTTCTGCCATACGCCAAAGGTTTTAGTACGTGTTCCTGCTCCCGTTAGCTTATTTTAAGGCAACAATAAAGCAAGCAACGCACATGCCTGTGTGTTTAATATAAATGAGATTCTGCTGAAGCACCATTTCCTCGGTTCTTGCGGAGACGTTGCTGGCGCTGGGCTCCTGGGAAATTCGCAGCAATAGAATTTTTTAAGAGTTTGGTTTTGTGCTTTTTTTCCCCCCCTTAAGTTATACGAAAGTTTTCTATTCATCATGAGGATTTATTGATTGTTCTAGGGCTATGGGATAATTAAATATACAAAGGCTTGGCAGTTGTAGTAGAAAATATTCTTTTAGAAATGCTAACAATATGTTAAATCCAAGGAATTCCACCCCTAGTACTCTGTGGGGTCATAAATAAGTTCAGTGCAGGGGATATAAATATACATGACACCATTTAAAAATCAGGTACATGACTGGACTATAGCTATTGAGTTTGTCTCACTTATCCCTTAGTCACTAAGGTTAGTAACCCCTCCCCCTCACTTCCATCACACTCGTTATAATAAAATCATAGATACGTGTCATTCATGGGTTTTTAGTCTCGTGAGGATTTACGTGCTAGAATTAAATGGAAAGACATCATTCTGCAAGTGTCCCCAACTTCTACGGAAAGTAAATTCTTGCCACCCCTCCCCTCCCATTAGCTAACTGTCCGGCTATGAAACAGGGGGCTGTCTGCCCTCCGAGTGAGATTTTATTGCTAAAATAAAGTAAAAATTGTTTTAAAACAAAGAACACACATCTTTATAGTAAAACTCAAGTTTGTTTTACAATTAGAGAAAAGAGTCACATGGTCCCCCAAAAAACCCCAAGTTTTATATATATATATTTTGAAAATATATTTAAAAACATAAAAAACTCTATAGTTAAACATATATTATGTTAATCAGTACACTTAAATATAGCTTAATTATATTTACAATATGACGCAGTTGCTTTTAAATTTTAATGCCAATTTCAGTTTTTCCCAAAAAACATAAAATTATATAAATATACAATAAATATTTATGTTACACAAGGTGAATAATAGAGAACAAGGCCACAGACATTAACTTACAGTTGCAAGTCTTTACCTTAACACAGCACTAGGCCTGCTGACATGCATGATATACCTTTGTCACAAACAGACCACAGCAAGAGTTTAATTAAGTGACACGAAAGAAAACCAACACCCCTCCCTCCCCATCTCTGCTTTAACTAAAACTGCCAAGCCTGTGCTCATGGATGTATCAGGCCACGCGGGTGAGAGCCATGGGACCGCAGTTTAATTGCCAGGTTCATGTTATATCAATAGGCGTATTACGGGGAATATCACTCTAGATGTAGTTACAGGACACGGTTCTTCTGTAGGTTCTCAGCTCCATCCCATAGTCCCCCCGGCCGCACGGGCTGCCCTTTACCCCTCCGAACCTACCAGCCCACTGGTTTAATTCTGCCACACCAGTGCCACCCTCGCCTACGACAGGTGAGGATTTCCGAGTTAAGGATATAGCCGTAATTAACTTTGGGAAATGAGGAACTTCATTTCTAGCATGATTTATACATTAACGCTTCTCGTTGGGAAATTCAATTTATTTGAACTGGGAATTATTTTATTCCTGTATCTGAATTAGATTACTGTCATGTTCTAGCTATTATTTCTTTTTCCAGTCTAGATGAGGGATCTGTTTGTTATTCACTCACTAGCATCACCCTTTCCCCTTCCTAAGCAACCGACCCTGATTTTCAGGGGAGCCACCATTACACCATGCCTCTGCTGCAGTTTAGGAGTATTGCCGAGAATACCTCCTGAGCCACGTTTGGGTTATTAAATGCACAGAATTATAATACACATACAGGTACTGGCCACAGTGGAATGAAATTCTCCATTATACCAACATTTCATTTGCATGAAGAACACTTCAGTTGGCGTTTTGAGACATTTCAGTAAGTTTTTTTTCATTTCTGATTTCTATGTGGGAGCCTGAATATCTGCAATTGATTGGGAAGGCTGAAGTGTGAAGTTCGGGTGGGTCACACAACCCTCTCTTCTCACTCACGGTCCAGCGTGCACATGGCCAACGCAAAAGATTTTCAGTGTGCAGTTGGGATGGTTCTCCTTCGACAGTCAGTTATCCTAGGGAAGGGGAAGCCCTTCTACCCTAAGTAGAAGAAATCACTGATTTTGAATGTGTCTCTGTTAGCTTCCAGCATGGGCTTCTACCAGTAATGACAAACTCAGCGTTGAATATGCTCTTCAAAAGAGAATTATTGTGGGGGATCACATTTCAAATAAGCTTTGCCCATTCAGGTTTTTAATTAACTTCAACAGCAAGGCAGACGAAGGCAGATTCTGCAGCATTCACAAGTAATTCTATTTTGCAGTATTTTCCTCTTTGTTCAGCTACTTTCCTTCATCTACAGGAATTACAAATATAGCATCTGCCTTCAGTGAGCTCACTAGTGAGCTATTTCTGCCTCTCTGCCCACTGTAGTCAACGCAAAGTGCTATGCACAGCTCTCAGACTCACAACCTGCCTCTTTAGAAATACTTGCCAAGATAGTTAGAGGGGTAGCGCAGGGTTAAATCCATCTGTCAGAACCTAAGCAACATTAAGCCAACTCCTCCAGCACTTGCTCTTCACTTACATCAAGAGTATTATTTTATGCCAATATTTGTTTCATAAAATAAGGCTGACAGCGGAGGTAGAGCCACACGAACGTAAATGCTAATTGCTTTCAACTAGAGGCAGGGCTTCCTTCCGCCTCGCTCCCCAGCTATTTCCCAGGGCTCCCGCGGGCAGGGATGCCGCTGCAGTCAGCGCACCGCGCGTTGCCGGCCTGGGGCTGGGGGCAAGGGCAGCGTCGTACAGGGCAAAGCTCGATGCACAGGACCACGTTCAGTGCCGACTACAATTCGGATAGCCTCGAGTCAACCCAAAACACCGTCATCCGTCCCTGAACGGGCTGAGCTATTCAGTCCCACGACCAACCTGATTTCAGATCCACTATCGTCCTTCCAGACCCTTTCTCTAGTGACATTCTCCTTGTGCTTCACCAAGATATTTGATCCAAGCACAGAGTCTTTTATTACATAAAATCATCGCTCTCAACACTCTATAGAATATTTTCTATATGACAAGCTCCAGTTGTATGGTAAGTGAAATACTTTAAAGATCACAACCAACATCCTTCCAGAGGGAGGAAAGGGGAAAAGAAAAAAAAAACAAACAACCCCAAACACAAACAAACATGGTATAAACAAATGCAGGTCCCAAAAGACAGCAAATAAAATAAAAATAAAAATAAAAAAAAAAAAAAAAAGAAAATAACCCAAAAAAGCATGTTGCCATACAGTTAAGTAAGTGCTGTCTTTAAGCCTGAAGTTCAAGAATGTGAAGTGGAACATCACCATTCTTTTTCAGTTGCCTATTTTTTTTTTTTTATTTTTTTTTTGTCAGTAGTTGGATCGCTATTGCAAACACCTTCACAACATACAAAAAAACCAAATTTGTTTTTAATCCAGAATAAGGTAATGATTTTTTTTTTCTTTTTCAATCTGACGGGAGTTCAAAAGTAAAAGAGAAACAGTAAAACTATGACAACAGCACCTTGACATTGTTTTAATTCCAACGCTATCAGAAGTTAAAAGCAGTAAACAGATATAATACTAACAGGAATAAAGATACTTACTGTCTAAAATGTAAACGGAATGTTTTGGTTCAATTTATTTTTCTGAAAGAGGACAGTTTATCATCAATTCACAATTGAAGCAGCATGCAATTTTATTTTTTTTTTTTAACTTTTTATATTTTCAATTCTTGGCAACGGCGACAAACCACAACATTATCGAGGAATGTAATGCAGACTTTTTGTTCGCTTGTTTTTCTTTTTTTTTTTTTTTTTTGGTTTTTTTTTGGTTTTTCGTGTTTTTTTTTTTTTTTTTTTTTTTTTTTTTTTTTCCAACTTGTGCGCAAATGACTTTTGTTCCCCCTTCAGGTCATGGATATGTTCAATAAATAGATTGTGGAACCACTGTACTGTATAAACTTCAGTTATACATGCAGTCCATAAAATTATTTTTTACCGAATAATTTACCCTGTTATGTATATATACAAATAGATAATTTTGTCTCAATATAATCTATACAACACAAATCCACTATCTTCCCCTTTTAATGGTTAATGTACATACACAGGAAGTGTCTATCCTTATGAAGCGCCAGCCAACTCTCTTTTTATTATCCATGGTGAGAGCTCTCACGTAAGACTGGGTAGTTCGGCACTGGGAGTTCCAGTGCCTCTTGTCTATGCCCCTGCAGCCCTCCTTTGTGTACCCCTTGGGGTTGCATTTGGTCTCATAGAAGTATTGCTTCAGTTGGCCTTTGGGTACTGGGACTTTTTCCAGGACTGTGACGGTCGCCCCGGACATGTCCACTGCAGTCTTTTTCTCCGCCGCCGTCACCCACTCGCTCGTGCTGTCACATACGCTCAGTTCCCCGCGGCGAGCTGGGTCAGAGTGGCGCCGGACCCTCATGGACATGTTTGCAGCATCCAAGTAGTTTTTGTACTCCTCGAGCAGAAAGAGCAGCGGGGGTTCCAAAGGCACTTGACTGCTTAGCATGACTCTGGATGTGTACAAGTCTGCATCCTTGTTTTCCTCACTGGGCTGGATGCCCTGGTCCTCATCCAGAAGCTCCTCTATGACATGTTCAAAAGTGTCCGCCAGCGATGTCAGTCCTCTTGAACCAGCATTGGGCCCGTTTAGGCTCTCAAGAGTCCCGTGGGTCCGAAGACCTGGGTAAGCCAAGCTGCCTTGTCCTCTTACACTAGCTTCTTTCATCGGGGCAGCTTTCATGCAACTGAAGTATGAGATAACCATAGTAAGGAAAAGGATGGTCATCACTCTTCTCACTTGGTGGAACTGTCAAGGACAAGAACAAGAAAAAAAAAAAATATTTAACAACTTACAAGGGATGGAGTAATACAAATTCACCCCAGTTGTCCTGAGACATTATGCATTTTCTGCGGAGATCTGCTGCATGCAGCCGCAACTCATTACCGGTGATAAAGCATACTCTTGTACAAGGGTGTTCTTTGATTTAGAGCTTCAGATAAAGCATATGCCAAAGCTTAGGCATCATTGATACCAGCAAGTCAGAGTTCTTGCATGCCAAAGTCTTTCTGTAGTAAGTATGAGATTAGATGCTATACAGACCCCTTATTTATTGACTGATTACATCTATTTCAAGTAACAGCAAAGGCAGAACTGCTGTTTAGCAATGCAACATTCAGCAGTAAAAGGCAGCTTTGCAAGCATGAAAGGCAAGACATCAAGTGCAAATGCAAGTATTTAATTTTTAAGATCTCTCCTTGCCAAAAATATTTCATTGTTCTAGCCACAAAAAAAAAAAAACCAACCCAAACCGAACAGCACCAGGATAAATTGCATTTGTATTTTGAAAACAACCTTCAAAACACAGGAAGAGGCCACACAAACTCTGAGGTCTCAGCAGGTCAATTCCTCCTCTAAAAGTAGAAGGTATGTACGTGTAAATATAGACAAGAAAATAGTCCAGGACAGTATACTAAATTTGAGCTGGACAGACTGCTTGCATCATGTGAATGCCATGGAAGGGACCTGCTGGATGACAGAGCTGGTAAGAGCTATACTGAAATGACAGTACCAGAACCAGTGTACCGTACTTTCCCAGAGCCCCGTACTGCCTGTTCTCAAGCGGGCAAAGCATCTATTCAAACCCAGTTCCAGCCCAGAGACCAACATGAAAACCAGAAACACAGCCAGCCCTACTGCCACGCTGAAACACAGCAGTTTGCCTGTTTCTCTCTGATTCTGCCCCAAGTTCTGGCAGAAGTTATGGGCCATGCTTTGAGGCTCGTGTTATGCTTGGCTCTGTCCTCACTGAGCATGGAGGGGTAGTACCAGGAAAGAGTGCCGGTAAGAAAACTCCTCACCAGGCTTGGAATCAGCACGACTCACTCCCATCAGCACTCCCAACAGCTTGGGCTTGTATGACTGCTCCTTCCCAAGCGCTTCGCTAAGTCTCCGTAGATCGTACATTCCTCAGGGTAGGAATTGTTTCCTCCTCAAGCGGAGAGTACACACTTTAGGTACTATTACAACAGGAACCCCCCAAATCCTGCGGTGACAGAGAGCTATACTTTCTGTCTGATCCCAAGTGCTACTACAACATCCATCACATCAGTTGTTATTTCTCCTCCTTCCGATTCCCGCTCTCACCAGTCCTGCTTGCTAGAAAGCAATGGCATTGTTCACATTTTTGAAGCAGCAGCTAATGCTTGTTTCAGAGCTTTTGAAGTTCATTCGGAAGTACCTCATACTTGGCAGCGCTCGCTGGAGTAAACGCTATTTCTGTTTGCCAACAGGGTGCTATGTAAAAAGCCTTACTTCATCTCCTGCAAATATGCTGTGGGAAACTAGTACTCTTAAGACTCAAACATGGAAAGACAATCCATCATAAAACATACAAAGAAAATGAAATACGTACCAGAAAGGCAGTGCCCAAAATGTAGGTCTCAAAGTTTACTTAATGAAGTGGGGGGTGGGTGGGAAGTGTTTGGGTTTGTGTCCATGCCCTCCTCACCCCCAGCCCCCCACTAACCAAAATTTTGGCTAAGAATCCTCTCAACCCCAGCACAACTCTTCCGTCATCCCTCCATCTCTCTTCCTGTTTAAAAGTGTTACTGTGGCATAGATTTATTAAGATTAAACAAACCTGACATCTGTGACTCACAGGAACATAGTGTTTGCTCTAGCAATGCAGAACATTAATATTTTGCAGATTTTTTTCATCCTAGGATTTTTAAAACATTCTACAGGGAGTAGTATCAGATTTCTTCCTCAAAGGGGAGGACGACAGACACTACAGAGATGATTTAAAACACAAGGAAGAAAGCTATCAGTCTTCCTTTATCAAACAAGGAGAAACAAGACAAGAGGAAGAAGGGGCGGTTCAGCTAGCATACAAATGCAGAGCCAGTGGAACAGGCAACAGAAATAATAATATTCATACACTCCCTCTTCTGAGACTTGTTTTATATAAAACTTAGAAGGAAAAACAAAAAACCCAAACACCCACATCACACTGTGACCACCAGAGCAGTGAACAGAACGCAGATCTTCTGGCTCCTTATCAAGTTCCTGCTATTTTTATTAGAGTCGTGCCCAGAGGTCCCAGCCAGTATCTTGACTCCAGAGGACAGACTCTGTCTGAGCACACAGCACCCCAAAGGGCCTTCGGGCCTTCCAGTGCGAAAGAGGACACAACATGAGAGGCACCAAGACAAGCACAAAACAGAGAGAAGCTTGCACCCGTCACCCAAGTGCACCAGTTGGAAGCTGAACATCTGCTTTTCAAGTTAGGTAGGTAGACAAAGGATAGAAGGATTCCTGGATCAGGCCACATCCTTCACTATCGTCATTGGGCTGTGTACCTCTCACGACAGCAATGAACTTGGAGGGACGTGAAATGAATAGAATAGTGGCTGTGCAACTTTGTTCGCATGGACTTTTTTCTTACAAAAAGACGGAGGACAGAGAGGTGCAGAGAAACCTCAACAACTGACTTCAATAAGCCCTCAGCATCCTCTGCCAATGGCTGGTTCGTCACCAGATCTAACAGTACTTTATACCTCACGTTAAATTAATCCTTCCTTAATCGATTTTGTCTTCCGTTTAGGAAGGAAACTGCTGTCAAGCTTGATCGATTTACATCCCATCCGATGACATACAACCGCCGCTATTACCTTGGGTAGCAAGAAACAACGTACAACTAGGCTCTGAAAACCAACGACTTTAAGACAGCCGTTATCCACATAACATACTGATAATACACAAGAAAATGTGTCCCACCGAAAGCCACCCCTCTTCCTCCCATTCGTAACAGTAGAAGAGTATGTCAAAGTAAGCTTTAGCAGCACAGACACACGGAATACTCCTAGCAAGCAGACAGAGATCAACCATCTACTTCTTTGTAAAGGAGTCCCAGACTAAGCCAAACTGTGCAAGCAGGATGTGGAAAGATTCTTCTCTCTATCTTGACAGTGACTTGAGCAATACACACAGTCCTTGTCTTTGGCAGCAAAATGGTATCAAGTGATTTAATACGAGGAAGTAATATTTTAACACCTAGGAAATTTCTTCATTTTAGAGGCCATAGCAATTTCTAGTAGCAGCTGCTCAAAATCTACTAGTTTAACATGCTATAGCAGAGTAAGATTTACATCTCACTCCACGGGTAGAAACACAACCTTTCAGCTACCGTTGAACTGACTCACGAACGCACGGTTCATCTCTTACTTAGTGAGGCAGGACTAATATCCCAATGTAGGACGAAAAAGGTCATCGGAAACACTTTGGATGGCAGCTTCCAGTCCTCTTCCTCTGCTCCCCAACTATCAAACCTTCACTATATTGCAAAGATTAGAGATACTGCCTGTCCTGTTACAATAAGTGCCTTGTAAACCCCAAACACTAACAGATTACATACACCCTTCCGATTACGAGGCAGTCACCACGTTACCGCTCGTGGAAGTGGAACTGGGGTGGGAAGATGGGAGAAAGCTGGATTTTCCTGTTTTCCCAGCATGCTACTAAGCAAGGTGCTGCCCCTTTCCATGCTGGGCACATCCACCACTACGAGGCCTCACATAGAGATGCCCCAGCATTTCCTTGTACACCCATGCCTGATGCTACCCTGGCAGACTGAGCAACTATTTCCCACGGAGACTTATCAGTGCTGAGTATTTCTTAACGGGAGCAACCTGGCTGATACCGCGTGTTCTGAGTGCATCAGTACAACTGAAAGCCAAACAAAACAAACTAGCCACGGCCACTTTTTAGTCAGACAGGCAGCTAGAAAAATACAAAATAAAATCACTGATGATACAACCTCAATCTGTAGTCCTTTCATGCACTCAACCCCTCCCTTCTTAGCTGTAGGATATTCAGGTCTCCACTCCTCACCTTCTAGGAACAACAGCTAAAGGCTGCAGCCCTTTCGCACTCTGCCTGTTGAGCTACATCACTGGGCATAAAAGATCAAACACTTCTCTAGGAAAGGGAATCTTGGTTCGATTGCTGTCCCATAGCCTGTTGTATACACCCACTAACTTGTGTAAGATAGATATATGCTAGCCTCCTTGAGACCTAGCCTTAAACTACTCCCCCAGGTCACGCAAGACGTCTCTATCAGAAATCACATTTGAGACCAGTTTCCTGAACGCCATCCATTCTCATGGCTGCAAGAACATCCTTCCTTCTCTCACGCAGCATAGCAAAGCTGAAGCAATGAAAAGAGGTCACCCACCACGGACCAGGTCTCAGGAAGACGTGACCTAGTTTGTACTTCAATAAAGTCCATACAATTACAGCTAGAATAAGGGCCCGTAATTGTGGCTGTCATCTCCACTAACGGGAAGGAGGCTCATTAAATGAAGGTCATGTCAATTATCTACAGCTAGTTTACATATGCAGTCAATTACCTAGCTGTACTATTTATTTCAGTACTTGTATTTAATGAGGATTCACCAGTTAATTGTTTTATTTCATTATTTTTAGTTATTTTAAGCAGAAATCTAGCAGCTTAACAGGTTGTATTTCCAGCAGAGAGACCTGAGGAACAGCTGTGAAGATGTACTTGCTTTTCTGCATCCTGATATGCGCCATGAAAGTCAAAATAACTTTCAGTAGTGAATAGATTCATAATGCTTTAATCTCCAGAAAGGAGTGTGCAGTGGAAGATAAAATTAGCAGCAAGACGACATTCACTTTCTGCCTTGCCATTTTCTAAGACCTTTATACAAAAGTTCAATTTACTAAATACTACTGAATGGCACAGGCATGAGTTCCTGCTCTACGCATCATTACCGGAGTGTGTGAACAGATACCAAAATGGGATGCATGTCAGCACATGATTTGCAAAGACTAAATGTACTGAGAACAAATAGTATTAACCTTTAACACATGCATAACTGGATGTCTGACACACTCTGGTTATCCTTGCAGCTATTTATGCAGCAAACTATATAATTACTTTTTATTACTGAAAATAAAGTGCCCTCCCCCCCAATACATACACATGCACACCCACAGCCAATTTGTACTCTTCTAAGTTGGTGCTTCATGTCAGGAAGAAGAACCCTATTTTATTTTTATTCTCATGTTGGTTTTCCCTGAGGCAATAAAAGCTACTTAGCCATAATGCCAGAGATGGCAAAGACTAAGAACCATTTTGAAGACTAAGATAAATAGCGAGCAAATTTACAAGAAGTTTGTAAACTACAACTTTAAACATGAGAAATTTGCTTTCATCTTACGTTGCTAAATATTGCCTATGGTACAGCTTCTAAGAGCAAAGAAACTCCAGCAATACCTCGGCTCTGGAGTAGTATGCACTACATGGGGGTTTTGTGGGGTTCCGAGGTTTTATCGGACTCGTTCCCCAACGCATGCAAAAAAACCCCCACAACTTCTCCTGTCAACCACAGGTGGGAAAGAACCAAAGAAAATAATGGCAAAATAATAATGCCATGACATTACACCCCTGATCTTTCACAGAGTTATGTATCAGAGTTTCCTACAAATTTTCATCATACCTTTCTGGCCACTCAAACGACCACGCAAAAGGGCACACTTGCTTCAGAGCTCCGCGAGAGAGAATTCAGCTGCTCTAATGGGCACAGACCAGACAGTCTCCTCATTACAAGCATGCTTATACTTAAATTGGCCAAGTGCGGGACTACAAGGAGTTCCCAGTAGGATTTCTGTCGGATGGATCTCAGACCCATTCTGCCCATACCAGGAAACAGGCGGGATGAGTCTTGGCAGTAGGCGCAAGTGAAGGAATAGCAGGCCAGACTCACAGATGGTATCCGAGCTTTCAGAGATACAACACCCATGGAAGAGAACAGATGTGCACTATTTTTATACTTTGACAATGGGAACTGATTCTTGAGCCAGTGACACACATACTGCCTTTCCAGCTGTTTGTACAGCATCCTGCACACAGGGCACTCAAACTGCACGGGGGGTTGCGATCCCTACTGTAAACAAAGAAACTCGGCTCCAGAAGGGTACTTGTGTGCATGCCACTACACATATCAAACACAATATGCTTTACCACAACGCTTTTTGCCAAAATTTCACATTGAAATACAAAGGTATGCAGTGAAAATCCTGCTGAAATAAAAGTGCTACCAGCAGGTTTATTTTTGCTCATCAGGAGTATCACGGGTTGGGTAACATGCCGCACTCCTAGTGCCATGCCAGAAATACTGTACAGTAGGGACATGACTTCCAAGTCTAAAACCTAAGCATTAGCAAATTCCAATTTCAAAATTGACTTCAGGCTTAGAAAACTGCATTAATCTGTTTTAGACTATACGTCAAGGCACATTCATGCCATTACTGTGGTCATTCAGAAGTAACATTATGCAACCTCTGTGAAAAGCAAGTTCACCTATAGAACAGGCTACCTACCTCCCCCCCGGCCCCAAACAAGAAAAACAACCAAAAACCACAAAACCATTCCACGAAATAATTACTCCATGCCAAGATACTATCTGGTTCCTCCATGGGAGCAGATAATTACAGTTCTCCGAAATCATGTGCTTCGATAGCCACTAGAGCTTTATATAATGCTAATTCAACCTGTGCACAGAAGAACGTTAGGGCAGAACCTCAGACCTTTGAGCAGCATCTGTGGTTTGTCTTCCATTTCACTACGGCTCTTCGGTGCGGAACACTGTGCTGAATCGTCACAGGACTAAGCTATTCTGCCAAGTACACACATGAAGCTCCCACTGAAGTCATGGATAATTGGCACCCGAGAGCAGGAACAGAATGGAGCACGTTGCATGCAAACTAGCGTGAGTTGGATCCCTTGTACTGCGACATGTGTCCAGCAGCCCTGGAACAACCCAGAAGCTGCTGTACCAGTTGAGCTTGGATCTTACAAGTGCCTATAAACTATCGAACAGCATGTAAAACATCCCACGCACCCATCAGTTCTACTGCAAGTGGCAAGCTTCCTGGGACCTATAGAACATTAGGCACTCCACAGGAACACAAGTGAAGCTCAGCCAAGGAAAATGAATGGTTAAAAAGCACAAGTGTCAGATGGAGCAGTTACCCATGGCTTGGGCAGGCAGTGCTTTCTCTAGGGTAAGGGAGGAGAGCAAGGGCTATACCCCTCTGTTGCAAGACTCTTACCTTTGCTGAGACCCTGACTGTGTGTGGCACTGCTGTAAGAGAATACCTTGCTTTTTAGCCATAGCCAGTCCTTGAAATGAAGCAGAGCAGTATGTCGTGATGTGCATGAACCAGAAACTGGAAATGCCTGTTGTCAGAGCCCTGACAGGTATTAACAATATGCTTGCGTTTGCCAGTGGTGTTATCAGTCATCTTTGGCTGCCTGCCCTCATGTGCAGATTGCTCTCAACACATGCTCAGTCCAGTTGTTAGCACAGCATCTCCATGGATATATACTTTCCACAGACGGGGCAAGGGATGAAAGCTTACACTGAGGTACCAGAGCAGCTTCTGGGAGTATTCAAGTCCAAAGTTACATGGGAACAACCAGACCAGGAGCAGAAATTTGTGTTTGCAAAGACACCTCAATCCACATTAATGGAATAATGAGGAATTTGTATTGAACAAGGATTTACTCATTAGGAATCTAACCCACCTCACTGGGCAGCCAGCCCTGTGTGTGTCCTGCTGTGACAATGGCTTTATCATTGGAGATAATACTGCTGGAAAATTATGTTAGTGTTAACGTAACTGTATTGAAAACACTTTGGCAAGAAGTGCTCTTTCACCACTGAAATTTTACTATGACAATGCAGCACACCACAGATTTCAAAGCATTATAGTTTTGAGCTTTTTTTTTTTCCCCCACCTTCAAAGCGGTTTCATGTTGAAACAAGACTTCTGCAATTGCTATGCCTGGTTCTCTATCTCTAATCTATTTTAAAAATTTGGGGGCCAACTTCAAGTGGATTCAATAGAGGGATACAAGTTTCACAGACAACGCTATTTCTACGGGCACGTTTTTTAACTGACATGCAAGTAGCTGAGACCTACCCAAATAAACTGCCCCCCTCCTCCATCCTTAGTCAGGCAACCACCAGCATACGGGCTTACCCAGTTACAGACTTACTACGCTGTGTATTGTTGCTTTCAATTCACAAGCTCCACATAGGAAAAGGCTTTGGAATTACTAGAAGGGGTGAAGAGGTACATCTGGCAAAGATGCAAGTGTCTGAAAACGAGCTTCATTAGTTGTAGTGCTCAAGGTACAAACATTTAATGGAACAAAAGAAAACCTGCAGCCTTGCAGGAAAAATTAATTTATCAAGCTCCTGCCTTCTCCCAGTTGTATAGTGATGTTGTTTCTTTCACAGAGGAGCGTTACACCGATTCCTGTGAATTAGACAGACATTGGGTCCTTTCCCTCCCCAATGAAGTTTACCTGGTTCGTGACTTTTCATACTTGCCACCAGATATAACTATAGATTGTGGCATCATGGGAAATTATTTCCACAAAACCCGTCGTGGTTCATTGAAGCAGTATGTTCCAGTGGACCTAATTCTGGTGGACACAGTCACTGCCTGCTGTAAATCCATAGTGCTCTGTTCATAGATTTATACCAGCTGTAAAGGTGGCCCAGTACTCATGTGGTCATAAAATCAGATGGGGCCGACACCTAAACTATAGCCAATACCTGTATTAGAACAAAGTCTGACAGGTTTCAGCAAAACAGCTTCCTCACACTCAGGACTCCTGAGGGATACAGGCATATTTGGTAATAATTACACTGAAAAGAGGAAGGAAAAAAAAAAAGCTTTCTAGGTGTGCAGACTAGCTCCTCCCTTCCCCCACCGATATAAGCACATAAATAGCCCAGACATGCCTATAAACAGAAGTATGCAAAATCCAGCCCAACACCAGCTAACTTTCCTCCGCTCCGCTCTGCGCTTGGGTGTCTTGTTTCACGCACACCCTCCCCGCTGAAGAAAGTGGCTTTGCTGCCAGCATACTGTTCTCACTGTAAGAGCCCTTAAGCTCCAAAGGGTAGGTTTGTATATGGGATTTCAGTCATTAAATAAACACTTCTCTAGAAAAAGTTCAATACCTGTCCCTTCACATAAGCAGATCCTACTGCCCTGCAGGGAAGGAGAGCCTCTCTTCAAATCGCTGGGGGTGGGGGGAGGAAAGAGAAAGTTAAAGCGAGAAACATTAAATTACCCAATTAGTCTGTTGAAAACAGCTAAGTGTTCTCCCTCTCCCAAATCTCTGCACAACAGACCAGCTTATCTAGAAGTCACCATCCTAGTCAAAAATCAAAAGCAGAGCTGTCTTATCAGAGACAATTAGTAGTTCTAGAGGGGAAAAAAACCACTTACAAGCTGCAAAAGCAGAGAGACCTGCTACTTATGCTGCTGCGACTCTCCACTTGCACAACATTTCTTGGAGAACATACTATCAAAGCTTCCAGAGTGCTTGGCAAACACTGAATCTCAACATACTTGGGTGAGGAGGAACCGCATCAGAAATCCTATTTTCCCTCTGGGTAGGCTGAAGCCCGTAAAGACGTTTAAACAACTTATCCCAGATTGCACACCAAGTCGCTGCTGAACCAGAGAACAGGGCAGCCCCCGCTCCCAATCCCTCGCTTCAGCCACCACACAAAGCTGCCTTAACCATGTGTATCATTCACCTATTTTGCAAATCTCTCTATGGTAACTTCGATGTCTAACCCAGAAAGAGGCAGGGCAGCTGATTAAAACCTTAGGGGTATTTTTTTGAATACATATGCTAGCTCACTTCCATCTGTGTCGTTAATTAGTTCCTGACTGTAGGTTAAATGTAGGGCATGTTGTCACGAGCCTAAGGTGGGGTGGCAGGACCTCCTGCTATTGCCATATGTCTTTTTGTTTCTTCCTTCATTCTTCAGCTTTTAGCCTCACGCTCCTAATTTGTGGGCTCAACCATTATATAACAAAGAGCAACAAGAAAAGCAAAACTAGTGTTAAAATAGAAACATTCTTCAACATTAAAACCTCTAAGAGGTTTGATGTGAAATGCAACACAATGTCCCGTCTCATCCAGAGTCTGCTTTTACCTGCAGCAAATTTGCTATGAAACTCAGGAAAGACCTATTCCCATGGAAAACTACTACTGCACAAGTAGGTATTTACCAGCCCTATAAACACAAACCAGGCAGCTTGCCAGGGACCAAAGGTCAGCCTTAATTTGTATAAAATGGAGAAGAGCAAGGCTATGCCTACTCATAATAGGGATGCTCAGCGCTCACAGGGGATGAAGCCAGTGTAGCAGCATCAACCCCATCAAAACAATAAAAGGAAAAAAAGATGACCGACTTCGTCATCTTTTTTTTTTCCAATGCATCTCCACAGATGCATCTTTGCATTAAAATACAAATGGCTCAGGACTGTCCTCAACAAAACTACGGGTCAGTTTTGAAGTATGCCTGAACATGACTAATTACAAGATACGCAGAGTATCAGCAGTTCCCCCGCAGTCATTTTCTAGTGAGTACAACTTGAATGCCAACAGGTCTGGTGGTGCTTTGCGACTGAAGACTTCCTCCAGAGTGTTTTAGAGTAGACATGGAAGTTATTTATTGTGTTTTCTAGCTCTCATTGCATACCTGTTCTTCCATTAGGGGAAATGATTTCTGGTATTTCCAGGTGTAAGATCTATAATTTTCATAACAGTTACAGGAATCGGAGCAAGGAAAAAAATATACAACAATATCCATGTTGAGCAAATCTGATTAAGAACCAGGTGATACGACGTCATGCTTGAGGCTTATGGAATTCAAGACGTTGCATCTAGGTTTGTCAGACTCAGAAGTAGACTTCTTTGTAGGCTTAGACCTCTAAGTAGTTTCTTCTTAAATCTTATTTCTGCCTTTTTTTTTTTTTTTAATGGAGGCATGTGGAAGTGACTCACTTATCCTTCTGCAACATCCTTGTTCATCATTAACATTCCTGCTACTTTTGCAGTTACAACAGCAGAAAGGTTTTGCACAGGGGGCAGCAGAAATTAATCATTAGTGCAAAATTGAGAGAGAAAAGGAGTTAAAATGAGTCTTCCAAGGCAGGCAGCTTTGTTCTTTTTTTTAACTTCAGGTGCTGATCATTAGCTTTTAAGGGGAGAACTCATTTTCAGACATTCTTTTGCTAGTTATTACACGAAATTTTAAATTTCTGTGAGAGGATGTAAAGAAGCACCTGCTTATCATCTCTTTGCACATTTCATTGACAGCAACTTGCTAACGCCATACCAGTAAGTACCCTGCTGTTGTAACAAGACATGAAACATCCTTCTTTGCCTCCCATAAAATAAAAACAATCCTTCTTCACCCGTCTGTAGGGCACTAGCTGCCAACAAAAAAAAAAAAAATCATGACATTGACATAAACAGTAATGTTTATATCTGGAAAAGGAAAAATGGAGAACTTCAGATGTGTTTATTTCTAGTTTTGGTTCAACCCATTATAAAGATAAAGGCCGGTCATGATGTTCAGCAGCAAATTCTTACTTCACCACAGTTTCCTGGCATGGGTTCTGGTTAAGTTACCCTTGCCAGCTTCAACTTGTTAGTGGCTTTGCTTCCCCCTTGGACTCACTGGCTTTCAGTACAAATTCTATCAAATAGCATTTCTCTCTTGGCATTTACGGCTCAGTCAAACTGGATTATCAACTCAAAAGGAATGTAAATAGCAAGTGAAGATCCAAGTCTTAATGCAGGCAGCCAGCAGGCACAATTATCTAGAAATACTGCAAAACAAGTCCTGTCGCTCATCCCAACAAGTGTCCATACACTTCTGTGGTACAGTGACAGCTATGACTAAGGGGAGGTTGGTTTACTTACTAATCCACCCCTTGAATAAAGTTTAGATTTCTTTTCATCTCAGTATATCAAGTACTGAACACTCACTGAGAGCACCATGGCCAGTGTAAAGAAGGGTAAACTAAACCATATGGGTACTGATGTTGCACCAAGCTTAGAAAGTAAATGGCATAACGGACTAAGGAATCCAGAGATCACAACCTTTAATTCCTTGATCTAGACAAAACTGCATTTCTCCAGGAGCTGGTTTTTTTAAAGAAAGCAGTGTTTTGATCACATTAGATAAGGCACAACATGCCCCAGAACTGGCACAAGATTAAGCTTAACTCTCTTTTATAAGATATGTAGTACAGGATTTGGGGGGGGGGGAACGACACACACGGACACGACAACTTAGCCCTGTTCTTATTGTTACACTCTTAACTGCAGCAACACGCTCCAAGTCTTTTGCATGCTGAGTTAATAAAGAGCATATAACAGCATTTTGCTCAAGACTTCACCCAGTTCGATCTTTTTCCAGACTCCTCCTGCTCTGCTACGCTACAGGCGTGCAAAGGACTACAAGCCTACCTGTAGCCCAGTGCACGTACTGGAAAGGCTGAGCTTGGAGGTGGAACTCCAGGTGAGCCACAGGTAGTTTTTCAAACACTAGTTTGGTACAACAGCTCTCTCATACACCCTGATATGGTATAAATAGTTCACAGTTGCCTCCTGACTTGAATGGCAAATATCCCTGTATCACAGCTCTTCAGTTTCCCACAGGAAAACTCTGTTCCCTCACAAGCTACACATTAAACCCTTACGCCGACATACTTTATACTGACAGATTTCAAGCATCTTAAGAAATTATCAAAATCATCACCTGGAAAGATGTGCAGTACACGCAATCAACTAGTGGCTTGCATTTTCAAGGCTCTGAGAGATAGAAGTTATCAACTCCCACCGAGGTTTAGTTGCATTGGGTTTCTTATTCCACTGGGCATTTGATAGCCATAAACTAGCAGTTACTACAAAAGCCCCTGAAACGTACTGTGTCTGTAAGAGTCAAACAGAAATAACTACACATGAGATTCTGAGTTCAGTGGGTAAAAAAGGCACATTGTTTCTCTTTATAAGCAGTTCCTCACAAATTAAATAGGGAACAGTGCTTATTCTTCTCTCCCAAACGCAGAGGAAGAACCTGCTATAGCCAAAGATTGATGTACAAAACAAAAATCAGAAACCGTGAGCTCAAAACAAAACGGGAAAGCGTATCCTAAGAACCAAAGGGCAGATATAAAAAGTGTATTCCATATTGCTAGATTTGAGGTAGCAACAAATATCTATGTAGCCAGTTCAACTTCAATACTTAAATCTTGGAATCGGGAAAATCCTGGATCTAGTGAAACCAAGCTAAAGGCTGCTGAGTCAATACCTCAAGAAAACCAGAATTTTTTTCTATTCCACCAAATATCTACTACAGGACACCCCCTACTACATAGACTTCAGTGATGGGATGGGGAACAAACCTCCCCACCCCACCTGAACTCAAATCTTTAAGGGACTAGTTCTACATTGCACTTTTTTAGGTGCAAGCTTTGGACACGCTATCAAGTCTCACCAACAGCTCTTACAAACCAGTATAAATTTGACTTGCAAACACTTCTTTAGGTGTAGTCTAAAGCTCACTCAGCAAATGATTTACTGAAAGCGATGCTTCTTGTTTACCTATTTAAGCCACACCAGGAAGACTGTATAAAGACTAGTTACCTGCACCCCTAGAACAGGATTCGCAGGTACCACCTCAGTCGCAGGGTTCAAAAAAAAGCCCGCATCCATACCCCGAACTTCCTGCTGCGGAGTGAGAACGCTTGGGATTAGCAGCCTCACTCATTTTGATCGTGCAGCCTCAGTTGCCAGAGCCAGCCATAGCAGCGTGTTCGGTTCGTGCATCTCTAGGTGGCGGTAGCTGCTCAGATTTTGAGATACCAAGAGATGCTTATCTCAAATTTAGCAACCAGTATGCCTCCCATCCTCCTAGAATTGCCTTTCCTAATTTGAAATGTGACCCCCTCCCCCATTTCTTCATAATTTATAGTAGTCTGAAGCTGAGTCACAAGGATTTCTGCATTTTCCTAACCAAGTACACAAGAAAAGAAATGAACTGCCAAAGTATTGAGGTAATTTATAGCGTAAAGCATGGAGAGCTTCTAGTCGATCAAAGGACTCAGAGAAACAAACATAAGAACAATCATGCCTTCTGTTCTGTACAAATGCCACGGCCAGAAATAACCGTCCTAATTAACTGGTTTCAAAAAATGACTTCTCTGAAAGATACAGTATTCTTACCGAGGAAAGTATACAACTGCTACAGCCTTATGGCAGCTGTCACCAGGGCATGAAAATTCACTAAACGAAGTTTGCTTTTGCTTCCTCCGGTTGTCCGTGGTACTCATCTTCAGACAGCTGTATCCATTCGTGATGCCTAAATTATGCTGTAATGGGATGTTCTGCTACTAGTATCAGTGTTACTAAAGGATTACAATCACATCAAATCAGCATCATCCCAGCCAACCCTCTGTGCCTCAGATGAGGTCGGCTTTTTTTGGTAAGACTGTTGCCTATTCAGTCAAGTCACAGCATCTTCAGTATTTCAGACTGTTCCACGTTGATTGCTACTGTTGGGTGTAGCAGTTGAACTCTGTCAGTCTATAGTTGCCTTATAATTAGGTCCTGAATGTTGAAAAGGAGGAAAACGTGAGCCTGACCCTACAAATCGTCTCCACTTCATGCATATGACAGTTTGTCCTGTTCTGCATGGGCAACTCCTGCAAACGGTGCTCCTCGTTGGACTGCTCAGAGCCTAGAATTGTAAGCAACACGGCCAGCGTAAGATTGTATCAGAGGTCATCGGCCATGGTATAACGGTTACCCTATTAACTCACACGTGTATTTCCAAAATTAAAGCATTTTATTCTTCTGTTATTGTATACTCCAGTGTTTCCAAATTGAGTAGCATAAGGACTTATGTTGATAACACGTAAGTTTAAAGGACCATGGCAGAGTTGCCTGTATACACTGCGTAGCAAAATCTGTTATTTATTGTTTGTATTGCAAGAGCACTGAGAAGTCCTTGTCAGGCACCAGGAATAGAAGACGGGCAAGACGATCTCTGCCCCAAAGAACTTACAGTCAAAGATAAGACTGAATAACGGGTATGGATAAGGAAGGGAAACGGTAAGATTTGTGAGCTGACAAGTGGGCACAGCCTACTAGCCCCATCCCGGCTCATACATCAGGCAGTTTGCTCGGTACGCACCTGTACTGCTTCCTAATGGCATACCGCAAGGAACAAAAGAGTTGTTACGCATAGCACCTTCCTAGCTGGAACTGAAGACAGTAGGTTATTGAGTTACTGCTTCATTTCAGCAACACACAAAAATAGCTTAGCTTCAGCGCTTTTAAAAGCTTCCTTTTAAAGGGTGTTCACAGCTAAGCATTACCAAGAATGCCAGTGTATGAACCGATCTAAGAAATGATTGAGAGTTTCCTAATTAAGCAGCTTTTTAGCTATTTAGGAGGAACCAAGCGCTCACAACATATGCTTGAAAACAGGTCAAGACAAGTTCGCAATTAACCTATTAAAAGCATATATCCTCTTCTAGTGGAGCCTCCACCAATTCACACAATGCCTAACGTGACGTTTCTAGTGTAGGCACAGGGCACATTCTTAGAACAACTTTTCAGCCTTTTATACAAACCAGGAAGGCAGAATATGGCAAATACCTTTTTTTTTTTTTTTAATAGGATCACACCTATCACACAATTCGCTCAGTAGAGTGAATTGTTTTTCATCTTCACACAGGCTTACCCATAGAAAGGATGAGAGGGTCTCCTACTCGCAAGTTTCTTGTGACCTGCTTTTATACCTGCACCCTGGCAGAGAACGACTATCCGAGCTAAACACGCAGCTTCGTGTGTTTTCCTCACTGTAACAGCAGAGTAAGAGTTGCACAAAGTGCTACGGGTACTGCAAGGACTTTTAGCTGCAGCTACTTTCAGCTCAGCACTGTCGCTATATGCAGAGCTTTTAAGCAAAAACACAGATCCTTATCTTCCACTATATTCTTTCACATTTTAATGAGTCTTTAAAATCCTTTGCATCTGTGCACTACGTTTCGTAGTATTTCAGCATACTGTAGTACTCCCATAGCACTACACTACAACATAATGCCTTCGTGTTTAAAAGCACGCTGCTTGAAATTAAAACTTTTTTCAGTTTAGCCTTACTCCCACCAAGATAAAAGTACTTTCCCATTTTCCTCCACTGTTATATCTGGATTATTCAGATAAAGTGTTCTTGATCCTTCTGACCCGGTTTACCCTGATTTCACAGCCATGTAACGACAGGATCTACCCTGCAGCTCCAGAAAGCAGAGTGCTCTGGCAACGTGAACAGAAGGCACGCTACTTACAAATGGGTTTTCCCAGCCGAGGTTCAGTGAAGCTGAACATTAAGTGGTAGTACTACAGCAGAAAATTGTTTTGAGTTACAGAGCCCTGTAGAAAGGCTCCTGTATCTAGTCGTGTTAAGTAAATAGCTGAAACATCTACCAGCTCCTTCGAGGTATTTTAGAGTTGACAGCGAGCCATTGCTTTGCCCTGACTCCCAGGTGAGGGACTGCACTCTGTCCCGCTGCTCCCAGAGCAGGCAGGAGAACGTCGCGGTTTGCCTTCTCCCTTTCCCTCGCCCCGGGTTTGTTTACACAGCCAGTGCCCTGCCGCTGCCGGTAGCATCCCCCTGACAGCTGCTACCTCCTCTCACGTGCCAAACCACGGGATTCGCAGCCCAGATAGAGCCAAGAGCGTCCCCTCTGCTTACGTTCTTCCCCACCTAGACTAACTCCGGGCCATCACTGGGGTCAAGTTGTCACCCAAGCGGTCGCAGGCAGCGCTCCTGCTCTGCAAACAGAGCCGTTGATTTGCACCAAAGCGCTACCCGACACAAACGAGCAGGACGATGCGACGACCTTCTCGCTTGGGACGGCCGACCACGCGCAAACAGGGCAAAACCCCCTCGCTTCTGCTACCCAACAGCCACCCAAACTTAGCGAGGCGAAGGCTGGTCCTGCCTGCGAGCAGGCGGCTCGTTGCCCGGCCCTTTGCTCCTATCTACAGATGACCAAGGAAATTCATTTTATGTACTTATCGCACCATGAATTAAAGATTACAGAAATCCTTGCTGAAGAAAAATGTATCGCCAGGATAGATTCTTTGCATTCATTAGAACTGTGTTACTAGAAACATAAATAAGTAATGACTATTGATCTCGAAATAGTCATAACCTCAGAACGGCAAACTACAATAAACCGAAAGGAAAAGTAGGCATTTTAACCCTAATGTACAAACCAAGACACCAATAGCACCTCTTAAAAATAAACAAGCAAAGCAAGCGTGGCCCACAGTTGTAACACCTTATGCTTTTAATCCTATAAAAGAAAAAAAAACCCAACCAAACAAAAAACAAACCCAAAACAAAACAGCGGGAGAGCGCAAGGCTTCCAAAGTGTAAGTTAAACCTTCGCCAACCGCGTTTACCGTCCAAGGCCAACTCCCTTCTGGCCGGCGGATCGGCGTTCCCCCACACCAACGTGAAGTCAAACCCCGCGGGCAGGACCCAACCTCTCCCCTCTCCTCCTCCCCGCGCACCGGCCAGCGCGGACACCCCGCCGAGGGCCGCTCAACCCGCCCCGCACACGGCGGGCTCCTCAGGCCCGGCCGAAGGCGGGAGAGGCGGAGGACAACCAACCCCCCCTCCCCCGCCCGCCTCTCCCGCCACGGCACCGGAATCCCGGTGAGGGTGCCCCGGCGTGCTTCACATTCCAGCGACGGCTCAGCTTCAACAAGTGCGCGGCTCCCCTCCCTGACGGCACCTCTCCCTCAGCGCCGGGGCGGCGCCCGGTCCCGGACCCACCGGGCCGCCGCCGCTGAGGGGGGGCTGAGAGAGAGAGAGAGAGACGGGGCCTCCGCCCCGCCGCGCGCCCGCCGCCAGGGGGCGCCGCCCGCCGCCCAACGGGCCGCCCGCCCGCCCCGCGCAGGGCGCCGCCACGCGGGCAGCGCGCCCCGCGCCCGGCCCCGCCTCGCCCCCGCCGCCGCCGTCGGGTGAAGCGCCGCCGGCGCCCAACGGCCGCCCGGCCCCGCGCTGCCCCCTCACGCCGACGGCGGAACGCCGCTGCCTCCCACAGAAGCCCCCGCCGGGCCGCCCGCCCCGCCGGGCACCGGCCGGACCGACAGGTGCGGGAACAAAGGGGCGCGGGGCTCGCCCCGGCCCGGCCCTCCCCTCCCTCGCCGCCGCCGCCCTTCCCGCTCCCCGGACGCCTCTCGGCGGCCCCGCAGCCGCCCGCCCGCCCCCGGCCCCTCGAGTTTCCCCGGCGGGGCGCCGCGTACCTCGTCGTCCACACAAAGCCTGTCCGGGTCCCCCTCCGGGAAGTCACATCCTCTCCCGGGCGCCCAGTCCCACCGGCCGCCTACCCGCCGCCCCGGCAACACAGGCGGCGGCTCAAGTGTCTCATCAAAGCTTTATGAGGGGCGGGAGGGCAGCGGAGCCGGATCCTCCACCCCCGCCGCCCAACCGGAGCCTCCCGGCCCGGCCCGGCCCCGGCCGCCGCCGCCGCCTCCCCGCGGAGCGGCTTCGCCCCCCCAGCCCCAGCCCGGGCGCCTCCGGCCAGCGGCTGCGGCGGCCGCAGGCAACCGCGCTGCCCCGCTTAAAGCCTCCGCGCCGCCTCCCCGGCCCCGCCCGCCCGGCCCGGCCCCCGCTCCCCCGGCGCCCCCCGAGCGGCGGGCAGGGCGCGGAGGGGCCGGGCCGGGCCGGGAGGCGGAGGGGGGGGGGGGGGGGTGTCGGTCGGTCGGTCTGTCGGTCCGCCCGCCGCGGGATATTGGTTTACTCCGGCGGGTATTAAGCAAGCCCGATCCATTTAAATATCGCTCCCGCGCTGACCTCTCCGTAGTTTGCCTATTAAGAATGCAATCAAGATAATAACAGGCATTGCTTATTAATGAGCGCCCCAGGTAACGTTACACCGGTGACTTTCTGCAGGCGCGCAGCGGGCGCGGGTGCTCAAGCTCAAAGCCGGGCGGTCCGGAGGCGGCTCTGCCCAGCCGGGGACCGGCACCGGGGGGACCGGCACCGGCACCGGCACCGACAGCCGGAGCCGCCCGTCGCGCCAGCGCCCGCCGGCGAAGCCAGGGGCGGCCGCGGTGCCCGCGGGATCCCGGGCGAAAAAAAAAACCCAAACCCGCCCGGCTCGGCTCTGCCCCGCTGGCCGCGGGGTGGTTCTCCGGCCCCTCCTGTCAAAAATCTGTCTTGCCGTTTCCCCCTTGTGCCCGCGCAGCAAATGGAGTAAATTATTGATAGTGGAAATTGCATGGTGGAGGCAATAATGGCACCCCCTGATTGAGTAGCTCCATTTGATCTCGGTAAAGACAGAGAGGTGGCACGCTCCCCGGCCGGGCTGGCCGCGGGGAGCGGGAGCGCACGCGTGTGCCGGCGGGACGCGGCGCCTTGTGCCACGTCCCACGGCGAGAGCCGGCCGTGGCAGAGGCGCCCGCTTCGGCCCCGGCCTGGCACGGGCCGTCGTGGCCTCACGTCCCCCGTCCCCTCGCTGGCAAAACTGGTCGGCGGGCGATTTTCAGAAGAAGATGCGCCATCTCTTGTATGAATCGGTTAAAACCAGTTATCTTTCCACACCTTAAAGCCTGACTGCCGCCTAATCGCAAGTAACGCCAAAGGCCCGTCCGCTTCAGCGCGCTCGTGGCCATCTATTTATGCTAGGAGAAATGTGTGCAACTCATTGCTGCCTTCAGACAGTCTGATTGCCTGTGTGCTTTTGCTATGAAACACCTGCATTTATTAGATCAGTAAAGTAATAAAATATCCCAGGCGTTTGAAATTTGAGTACACCTAAGGCCTTCCATATAAAACAGCTTTTAATATATATTAAGGGAAACAAGCCTGGTGGTTAATATCCTTTGCAGCTTTAAGAACTTCTTTAGAAATCATGTTCAAGTACCACATTACCATCCTTCTTGCACTTGGAGGTTTGGTTTCGCGTGTTTGAACTAAAAGCGTCGCTGAGCTGTGAAGATGGTTCCATCTCTTTTGTCCCAGTGATTTCCAGTCCAAATCTACTCAATTTACAAGAAAAGAAGATGGTTTTTCAAAGTCCTCGCTAACAGCCTGGGCCTGACGAATTACGCCCAGCTCTTGCTGTCTGATAGATAGTCGCTAATAAAGGTAGCTCTTTAGCCCAACTCCTGCTCGGCTATTTCTGTAATACTCGAATTCTGCCATTAAGAATACCTCAGCCATTTCTTTTCCCACTCCAATATACTGGTATAACCTTCTATCTCTCAGCGACACCGCCGGGTGGACGTTTGAGTGCGATTTCAAACACGGGGATCATAACTGGAACTTGCTACCGTATGCATTTTATTCTACCGTTTTGGACTTCTCTCCGTGATACCATTCAGCTTTCCAGGTCTGACTGGATTAGTGTGGGTGCCCCATTCCACCAGGGCACCATGTTTCCAGCAGCCTTTTTGCACAGCGGGAAGACAGCATAGTTTTAATATTCTGTGTTCATAAGACGATGCCTGCAAATATTTGGATGATCTACCAGTCAAGATTAACAGCAGCAGCAGAGGCTACTTTAATTAGCTGTAATGTAATACATTACACACATGTTATTCCTGGAGGAAGGACTCTTCTCCCGGTACACTAAACATGCAGATGAGCAGCAGCGTGTATCATGCTTTAGAGACACTGAAGCATCTGCTGGCTTGCTCTCAGGAGCGAAGGAGAAGGCACATATTCTGAAAAAGTCTGCTTGCAATCGGAACAAGTTTTTTAATTTTGGAAAGGAAGCGTGTTACGGACCGCCTGACAAGTCCTCACTCTGTGGTACGCGCTTTCAGCTCAGCTCTGCTAAGAACAGGAGAACCATCAATTCCAGGCAACCCTGTGCTGAAATTCCCATTTTGCTCTGCTGCAAACGCGCTGCTTTTGCCCTGGTGTAGAGCTTTTCCCGGGGAAGAGGTGTGGTCAGAGAGCTGCTGTATCTTGCCAGTATAATCAGCCCTTTGGGGATTATTACCAGCCAGTGCTTGATTACTGGGAAAATGAAAAAGTAGTGTAAATAATGATCTGTTTGGATTTTTAATGCACACACAAGCTGGGCTTCATATTTTTCAGTCAGACCCTGACTTCAAGGAGAATTTTGTATGAATGAGCCTCGAAAGATTGGGCCCACAAGGTATTAGTTTGTGAAGCAACCGATAGTCATCACATGGAGACAGCGCCTTGGTCAGAGCTCCACTCCTTCGTCCGCAAGACATACTGTAAGCTTGGAGGCATACATAAACCCTCGCCTTCAAAATTTGTGGGATACGTAGGATGCAGTGATCAAACATCCTGACGTTTCCTGTGGATTCCCAGGTGGCCCCAGAAAGAGTTCCCTCTTGTCGTGTCTGAAAAAGGACATCTCCCAGCCTCTCTCAGGTGCGGCGATGTTTTCCCCGTTTGGGTTGTACAGGCATCGGAACTGAGTGGCACTCAAAGCTACGCTGCAGGCTGCATGGGGGAAGAAATGGGCAGGCAGGCCCGTTTCTGTTGGTTTCGGTTTGGTTAATTCAGCGTATCGAGCCTCTCGGTGTCATTGTCACGGCATGCCCACCTCACCGCATTTACCTTGAAAGCGAGTATCTTGTTCCTGTACTTAGCTAGTTAAAATTCTTTTTTCCATACACAAATCACACTTCACCCTTTTCTGTACAGCAACCGGGAAGGAGTAAGAAAGAGTACGAATTGTCAATCAACATAACGTTGATTTATCCCTGCAGCAATATCAGATTGCTTGCAGGGGGGTAAGACCATTGCTTTTTGCTGAATTCAATTTAAACTGTAGCATGGGCACTAATGATGCTCTAGATACTATAAAGAAGAAAGCAGAAGCATGCACATCTGGTTTCTGTCTCAGTGGAGGTTATGCATTATAGTGATTGATATACGAGGTCCAAATTTACTGATAAACTAATTATATGATAAAGTAGTTTGTGGGGCTCTTAAATTCCCCCATTGCAGTTGTAAGAGAAGCAATAAAAAAGTCAATATTTGAAAAGAGTAACATTCTTAAAAGGTCCATAGTTAGTCAATACATAAGTGGCGATTCAGTCTCCCCCCACAAATGTGTCTTTACACTCCCCATTTTATTCACGTGGTATCTCGACCTGTTTTTGAATGAGAAAAAGGTCAAGAACCCACAGTTTGGACTGCCTCTCGCTCGGTTGTCAGGAAATATAAACTAATCCTGATTACAGAAATGAGAATGCTGTTGATGTACTTGGGTTTTGACACTGGAGTATTTTTTCTGTTAATAATTTTAATTGGCTGAGGTCAGTTCTTATATCACTACAAGCATTTTATGTTTAATTATGTTTATTCATGTTTCCTAGTTACCTATCTTTGCTATTTTTTCACGTTAAAGGGCTGCAGAGTTCATGGAAGTAAACTTTTCCAACTCGAGTAACGCTAAAGATTGCGATGGATTATAAACACACTTGGAGGTTGCAGGCACGTTGCCTTTGTGAGAATATGAATGACTGGGCTGTGACGCCACTCTCTGATGATTCAGCGATCGCAGCACACACAGCGGAGCCACACAAGCTCCGCACTAACATCAGCGGGACTAGAAAACCCTCAGCATCTTCGAGGACGGAACCCAAATTCTACTCAACTATGTAAAATCTTGGTAATCGGCCAGGCTGTGACCGAGCGAGATGAAGAGAGAAGGGGGGTGGCGAGCGCTTCCCCAGCCCACCCCTTGCCACGGCCTCTGCTGGGCGTCTGCGTTTGTGTTAATGCCCGGGGGTTGGTGGCACTGGGATCTCACAGCCTCGAGGTTTACCTTGCGTCCAGCCCGCAAACAGTTGCTGTGGTTCTGGTCTGCAAGTAGCTTGTTGGGTGGCTGGAATATACCCTGTGCCTTAAATAGCACAGGGTACTTGCTCTTAATATCGAGCATAATTTCGCCTTCAGTGAACAACGTCTGCCGAGAGGCCTTTCGGCCTCATTTTAGCAGGGAAAGTATTATGTGAAACAGCAAAGACGGGAATACAAACCCAAAGATCTTTCATTAGACGCAGTTTGTAGGCTGCGTGTGTACAGGATAAAGCGGTGAAACCTACCCTTTCAGTCACAGGCACCGAAACCACAACATTTTTGCTGAAGAAAATATCACCTAATAGCTCAGAATCGTCACCCTGCAGCTACAGCAAAAGTGAATGTAAAACTCCAACAAACAATTAAAATAATTGGTCTCTTCTCATGTCTGCTAGAGGTATGCCAGCTTTCCGTCACATGGGGGGATCTGTACCCTGGATCTTGTCCCATGCCTTCTAGTCAGGGATTTCAGCACAATTTATGTGCATGAAACTGCTTCTATAACAGAGCTCTGTGGTAGGTGCAGATTAGTCTTTTGCAAATGAGGAAATGCAGGTGTCTATTATATATAAATTTATTAAGCTGCTCATGAACATACTTGTTTGGCGAGCACGCCCCTTCTGTGTTTGTTCCTTGCCACCGCTCGTGTAGTAGTCTCTGCTGGCATCAACTGTCATAGAAATGGAATATGAGTCATACGTGACAATTACCACATACATCGAGTGATGAACACACACACACACACACACACACACACACACACACACACTCCTCCCTATCCAAATCTCTAGGCTTCTAGTTTGGGGTTTTGCATGAACTTCACACGCTGCTTGGACAGTGGGACTCCTAAACCAGACGCGAAATCCCTCTTCCCCGTGCAGAAGGGCTGGGGGTAGCCGGGAGGATAATTCACCTTTCGTCCTGACCGCTCGGCCCCGCGGCCGGTGCGGAGCCGTGCCAGGCTGGCCCCGTGCTGCGGGGCGGAGGGCGGCTATCGAGGACGGTGGCACGGCCGAGAAGGCGAGAGCCAGAAAAACAAAAGGAGAGAATGAACCCAACCCAGCAGCAAAATTAAAAGTTGGGTTTATCATTCGCTGATGCTTTGACGCTCGCTAAAACTGGGAATTCATCTCCTGAGTGTCTCTGCCTTACTGCTGTTGTTTTGGAGGCATTAAACACCCGGCGCCTGAGCAAAGAGCAAGGTATCTGGGTTGTGCCTGAGAGTATCCAGTGTACCGGGTGTCTGGCGTACGGTGCCCGAGCCCTTCCCCGCTCGCCCCTGACCTCCCCGCTAACAGCCCAGCCACGGCTCCGTCGCAGCGGACAGAAAAGAGGGCATGAAACAGCAACAGCAAAAAAGCAGGCTCCGAGTGAGCCACAGACATGGGACGGGAAAAGAAAATCCCCTCTCCCCCAAAGAGGCTGTGTGTGATTCCTTGGGATGGGGGAAACCCGAGCCGAGTGCGGAAAGATTAGATGGCTGGAGATGCACTCCTGTGACGAATCCAGCCATTGGAGCTCTATGATTAAAGAAGATCAGAAAACTGTTGGTGCACTTGTGGGTGAAAGGTGTTGGGATTGACTCATCTCTCCTTTCCTCTAAGTATTCAGTGGGTTTCAATTAGATGCAATACAGTGGATTATTTTTAATATTTAAAGGGATCAGGTTCCAGGGGTTTAATAAACTTAGCCAGGCATCTTGTCAGAGTAGGTCCGTGCCCTACCAAACGCTCCTCAGCGCATAGCTGTGGAGAGCTTATTTTGGTTATGTCCTAAAAATAAGCAAGCCCCCCAAACTCAGGTTCGCAGCCCTGCGAGCGCTCCTTTGTAGTTTATTTCTATTTAAGCAACTAAAATCTCCTCTGACATCAAGCTCAAGCGCTCCGTTCGCCAGGTGCAGCAGCTCAGTGATATTGCCTGGAGGGTGATGGGCGATAAGAGATCTAAAGCAAACAGTCAGGGAGGGGAGATGGAGGATGGCGTTCGGTGCCGGGGGCCGGTAGCTGTGCTGGGGTGCCCACCACCCGTGGGGCCCCGCTCCGGCCCGGAGCTGGCAGGAGGGATCCTCCTCGGGTACGTGGAGATCCTTGGGAATGAAAAGCATGCGTAAACATTAAATAGTTCTTCTAGCTCTCCTGCCCTGTGCTGCTTTCATATTAAGGCATTTTACGCTGCACTTAGATAGCAGTCTTCGTCTTCCCAAAGAGGTTAAGGTGCTTTGGCTCTGTCCTTCTTTAAAGCGCAGCCGCATCAATACTTTTAACGAGCTGATGTGTTTAAAGATTAATTCAAGATATTTTTTTTTAAATAGGGTATTGAGCTATTTTACCAAAGAAGCAACTCTAGAGTTCAAAACATTTTTCATGTTAACCACCTAAAGCGTTAAAGAGAGAAGCAGCTGAGGAACAGCGGATATTTTTGTTAACTACAAACTAAAATCATCAGTGCAGCAATAAAAACTAAAGAGAGTCCTCAAAATGAAACCCAGGCCACATTATGTTCTCCTCTTCCAGTTACTGTGACTTGTGGCTCAAGAAACAAGTACTGGATTAGTCGCACTAAAGCCAAAATTTCCCTTGACTAACACTTTTCATTTGTTTGCTGTCTTTTCTGTTTATTGAACACTTGGGATTGTTAATCTTCCACTAATTTAATGACTGGAACCATGTTGTGTATAAACGTTACTACATTCCACTTTGGGGATGAACAGGCGGCCATGTGTCAGTCCGGCAGTTTTCACTTGTCCAGATAAAAGGGATGGTCTGTTTATCCACGGCGGAGGAGCGCCCGGCGAGAGTCCAGATTTGGGCCACCGTCAGGTTACGTGCTTGCCCATTCCTCGGGGCACGTTAATGCACAGCAAAAGATGCCAACAAAGAGGGTACGGTCCCCGCTCCCCCTTTCCTTTCACCGTAACACCCAGCCCAGCCCTAGGGTGCAGGATTTGCACAGGGGCCTTTATTTCTCTGCATTCACCAGATGAAATGATTTAATTGACTTGCATTGCAGAATTGCTTTAAATAGCAATTAGTACCGGTATAGTTGTATTTGTGGCACTCCTATTAAAATATTATTTTCCTCCTCACATCTACAGTACGGGAGTAATTGGATGCGCAGCCGGTTCTCTCTCTGCAGCACGTGATGTGCTTGGACTATCATTTATAGATGCAGAGAGATGGGAATGAAACACAGGGTGGATGTACGGCTACTCTGGAATTCAAAAATCCTGAAATATTGATTCAGAAAATCAATACAAATTTTAAGGTATTTTAAAATAACTTTCCTCAAGTTCTACACCATTTCTCAAATGGGAAGACGTATCGATTTCTCTGTCCCAGCCTGCACAAGGACGGGGTGGCTCCTGAGGGGTGGTGGTGGGGCAGGAGCATCCGACACCGGGGACACGGCCGCCACCACAAAACCCATGGGACCAGGACCTCAAGCAGGAGGAAAGCAACCACGCACTCGGCATGCCCCAAAGCCCCTCTATTTTTAGGGTTGGACGAGACTCAAAGACTACTCAAGTAAAATCCACCTCTGGCTTTGGCGAGACATTTAGTGGGGCCTTTTCTCGGTGGTTCAGGACTCGTGCCATTGGAGTATAAATTCGTAAACAACATTATCTACATTTAATTTCTGGACACTGTTTATTTTTCGTATAGTTTATACAGCTGAAACGTAAATGCTTACAAGGGAGTGGTGGCATTAAACACCTCTTTGTATTTCATTAGTTAGCCTGTTTAATCTGCTATAATTTATTGCAACTCACAGTTGTGCTGTATGGCCTTATAGTGCCTTTACTTATTTGAATATAAACACCACTGAAGTCAACAGGAATGCAAAGTATTTAAATCAGAAGAGAGCTGAGTGCTAGATTTGCAGTGAGGACTCTGCAGCAAGGCATTTAAACCCTTATTTTACACTTCCGTTACGTTTCCGTTTGATGCTTTACCCTGCTACGTGCTCTGAGCAGAATCCCTTTCCCTTCCAGGCATGTATAGCTTCTTCCCCTTTGGTTTCTTAATTTGGGTTAGATCCCATAATATGAAAAATATACTCTGATATTGCACCTAGAGCACACTGATGAGGCCTAAAGAGCTCTTCTGTGATGGGAATTAAGATCAAAAAGGATATGGAATTTAAATATTCAACATTTCTTCTTGGATATGAAACAGAAAAATTGTTTTGATGCAAAAATCATTGCGACAGAATATGTTACTTAGGCTCTGTGACCATATTAGGGTAAAATGGCTTTTTAGATAGGAATTGCACTGAAAGAAACTCCTTCATATGGAAATTGTGACATTTTGTCTGTTGCCTCTTACTACAAATGTTTAAAAGATCTGTTAAAAATATTCTTTTAAGAAGTTGTATCAAGATAAAAGAAAGTAAATAAGAACCAGTATAATTTACAGGCTTATTTCTGATTAGTTTCTTAATTTAGACCCTGTTAACTGCCAGAAAATTGCACCAGTTACCAGAGCTGGGAAAGCGTAACTGATTACATAGTTTATTTCGCAGTTTGGGTTTGCTGTGCTTTTGTCAGGCCCTCACCCTCGCAGTAAATGAACGTTCCTTTAATTCCACATACTGATGGGCTGAGAGAGACTCAGGAAAAAAGGCTGAGCCCAAATACTAACACAAACGAAAGACAAGCGTAGGAAAAACACATTCTCGCTGTCTGTTTGACAAACTGGTCCTAGACCTCCATCTGAATTTAGCCGATTGATTTTAGCTAACCATTGATCTTTACTAACATCCCACAAAAAGCGTGGACTCAGAAGGCGGCGGACAGCTTCTCCCATCGAGGTTTTGGATAGAGCCAGGCAGGACACGCTCGCAGACGACCAAGGGATTGTTAAGCCAACTTGCCGGGAAGATGGGCCTTTCATCCCGTGTTCCCCCATACCGGGCAAGATGCATCGCTATTTCTTTTCCATCCGAGCGCTGCTCCACCAGCGTGGGCCAGCCTGGGCCCGCCGAGGCTCCAGTGCTACCCATCATTTCTGCTCACCCATCACCTCCTGGTGCATCCACTCCTCCTCGCTGGCAGGGAGGTCCGTGGTGGTCCCCGGGAGCCCCGCAGGGCCACGCTCTGGCCACACAACCGGTTAGCCCAGGGACCCGCTCCAGGCCAGGGCTAACCCAGCAGGAACGGGGATGGGCGTTTATGCTGGTTTAAAGTGCCTGTGTAAGTGCGTTGTAGGCTCCTGATCCGGGCTGCTTTCTGGTCCATAGCTTTCTCTCTCTCCTCATTTCCCAAAGAGAGAGGTATGTTAAAATGGATCTTTATAAATAACCTGGTAGAGTCTTCAGATAAACGCTAACAGCCTTCCATCGCATTTCCTTGTATTGGTATAATATGTAGAGCTTTGGGAGTATTCTCAGGTACCTAAAGCACATCCCTCCTGTACACGCTTGAACCATACAACCCTGTAATTTTCCTTCCCTGTCACTTGCCCGTCTCTGTTACCATATCTCCGTCTAGTCTCTGCCTTGCCGAGCGGTGACAGCGCCTACCAGAATGGATAAAGGAAAATTAACTCGGTCACAGCCCAGGTGCCTCCTCTCCGAGGGTACAACGGGACTGCCACCGCGGGAGCGGTACTGGGGGGCACAGGGAGGGCTCGTGGCCGCAGCTTGATTCCACCACAGCGGTGGTGCTGTGTCCTGGCCCAAAGTCTCCGAGTGCCTGTGTCTGAGAGACTACGCTGCCTTTTTCTAGGAGTCGTCAAAGGCGGGGGTTGGACAAGGCTTGAGGAGAGGTTGACAAAACTCGCAGCGATGCCAAGCGTTCAGGCTGAGCACCCGGAGCACGCCAGGCACCTGCCTCATTTCTTCCCCCCAGAGACCCCCTCCATGGGGCTCCTTCCCTCACATCCCACAATCCACCTCCTCTTTCAGGGGCTTTCCGTGTCCTCCCCACCCCTTCCCCATAGTTGCTCGTCTCAGGGGCTCTGCACCCTCCAAACCACCTTCTTGCACAGTCCCCATCCTCTTATCTCCATTTCTTCGGCTGCGGGAACAGCGTGTGGCTCACTGCCACTTACAGGTCTGCAGCGAAGGCGAGCGGGAGGCTATTGCTATGCAGGGAGGTATTAACGTCCACCCGCAATTAGCTCCGTGAGATTCGCGGGGAGGGCTGATCCTATGCGCGGGGTCTCAGGGCTTAACCCAGCCTGCAAGTCATATTGGAAATCCAAACGGAGAGAGATTAAAAAGACAAACGGATCCAAACGAGACTCGGCTCCGTGGCTGCATCATCCCCAGCGTGTCCTGGGGGAGCACGCGCTGAAGTCTGCCCAGCTCTCAGTTTCTGAGAGGGAACTGGCATAACGCACATCATCATCATCGTGTTTACAGCCCTGGCAGAGGCGAGCTGGGAAGTTCTGCTGCTAATCAGAGCCCCAGGCAGCTGTCACACACAAGCAGCAGCTGGTGAAATGGCCTCTGGTGGTCAAGGAGGCGAGTCAGTACATTGCCTTGGTCTTGCCCTATTGCTCTTGGATGGGCTGACTTGCCAGGGGACGGGACGGACCCAAAAGAAAACAATTTTGAAAAGTCCATCATCTTTGGCTTTCCCCCTGGCCTGAAGTGTATGCCTCACACTAGTCTGAATTTCCTCCTTTCTCTTTGTCTGGGAAACCCCTATGGATGAATGAATAGGCAATTCTGGCCATTTCAAATTAACTTTCTAGCTTTGCCTTAAAAAGAGCGTAGCCTTCTTGTCAGATATTTTGGTTTCCTTAAAATTTGGGAGCCAGCAGAATTTTCTTTAGGGAATGCTGCAGGAAATCTTTGATGGGAAAGTAGACGATGAAAATAACTATTTGGTGCCAAAGGCGGTAGACTGGGGATTAAAAACCCCTCTGAAGTCAAGAGACGTTCAGGTCTTTGAAAGAGCTCAAAAAAAGGGGTAAGAAAAGCAGTGGGTATCCTGGGCTATGACCATGGTTGGGCAGCTGATGACTGAGTCCAGGTGAAGGATTTGGGAAGAGGAAACCAGCAGGTGGTGGGCGGAAAAAACACAAGAATCAGATCTGCCTGGGGAATAGGTGGTGGATAGAGTGACTGACTCCTGATGTAGGGGTGAATACCACGGAGAAAGAGAAGAATCAGGTGGATCTATGATGAAGCTCTTACCTCTTGCACCACCAAGGCCTTTGTGAAAGACTTATTCACAATAAAAAAACCTAAGGAAAAACCCTAGACTGAAGTACTTGTTCCCTCGGAAGAGGATGAGAACAAAACATGTGACAGATATTAGTCATGTCGCTAAGAAAGGTGTTCAAATACCATGATGAATGATGAGTGTGGTATAAGGACTTACAATAACTTAGTCAATAAACCAAATTTGGGACATGAAAAGAGATGCATATGGGAAATAGTGTGAGATTCACTCCTTGTGTGGATGACTCTTTCTATAACCAATAGATACATTCTTCTTTTTTTTTTTTTTTCTCTGATGCAATAAATTTTCAGCAATAGAATAAGGAGTATCACACTTCAGGCTACAGCAAGCGCCATGTACGGAAGCAAAGGACATTTGAGACGTATCGTCATCCACTGGAAAATTCCAAACCCAGAATTTAGCCTCACTTAAAAACTGCTAGGGCTTTTTGTTTTCCTGGCCGATACTACTTTATCAGATATCTGTTTACAAAATTCAGCCAAATACCCTCTCAGATGGTTTTATAAACTTTTGGCAGATGTGAGTGAACATGTATTTGACAGAGCCAACTAACCACCTAAGCAGCTCCAGTCTCTTGACCCCTGCTCATGACTCTCACTGCATCCTATTCTCAGTAGAGTTGGTCAGGTTTCAAAAGGTATTTGCTGTCAGAAATCAGCTGCCTTTTTTTTTTTTTCTTTTGGTAACCACCTGTTTCCCTGAAGTCCATTGTCTTTTAATGACATATTTTGTTTTGAATCTGAATATTTTAGCAAATGTCACTGTCAGATTTCTGATGATAGCTTTAGAGGGAAACACTGAAAGCCTCTTTGAACACTGTAAAACAATACGGAACTGAGTTTGTGTTGAAAATATTGGAAAAAAAGATAATTTTGAAATGTCAAATATTTTCGCAACTCTGTCTACCTTGTCAATGTGTGGCCTTCTCTGGTTCCTCAAGGAAAACCTGAATGGGAGCTAAGTGATAGATACAGAACGACCAGTGGGCCACCATGCAACCTTCTTTCATTGCTATTGTTTTAAGGAGTGAAACGTGTAAAAGAATAAAGAAACCTGAATGCAGGATCAGGGCTGAAGTCAATACTTTGACATTTCCATAGCTGTACAGGTTTAGTGTCTCTAATATTAGAATAACATGCTGCAAGAGTGAGTACGTTAAGCTGTATTGTTATGTCTTATCTTAGGCGCAAGCAGTCCCGATCTAGGCAGCCTCCATCGTTCTCTTACCGTTCACAAGTGTTTCTTAAAAAAATTCTACTTAGAAAGAAGCTTGAGCATTTTTTTTTTCCTTAAATTTATGGTATTTTTCACCTTATTCAATGCTCAGAAGGGAGTTTGGTAACATCTCTGTATCGTTGATGAACAAACAGAGGTAAAAGGAACTGGAAAGATCTGCCATACAACACACAAACTGTACAGGAGCTGGACTTTACACTCGGTGGGTTATTAACGGAACCAGCCAAAGAACCAGCCCCGCTGGCCTTCCCTCCGGTTCGTCTTTAAAGAGGATGTATGACCACGCATACAAAGCAAACCCCCTGGACGCTGCCTATGTTCTTCGACTCTTGCCAAACAGATGAGAGAAGGGTTAATCCTGAAGCCTTCCCACTGCCAGGGTCCCTTCCTCCTCAACACGCCTCAACTTTTTTTTTTTTTAAAGTGCTTCAGCTTGTATTTTACCATTTGTTATAATAATGGAGTCTAGTGAGAAGCTTGTGGCCCCATAAACTTTAGACATAATTTTAACTATGTCAGCTTTAAAAAGTCAGTATCTGCCTCATCAAAGGGCAATCATGTCCAATGTGGGTGTCTGTGCCAATTGTGTTTTGAACTGCAGCAATAATCCAACCAAACCATGCAAAGAGCTTTGCTACACCCACATTTCTTAATTATCATCATGAGACTGAGGTAGCTGAGACCAGATCTATAATGTTTTCTGGATGTCAAAATGCCCACACACCTTCTGTAATCCTTGTGCTACCAGCCCCCTTTCATATTGCTTTTAGCTGGTCCATCTAATTATCTATTACCATAGCTGTGTACTGCATTATTCCCGAGTCCCACAAAAGGATTGTCAGGAGGAAGGGGCTCTGTTTAAGAAAAAGGAAACAACTCGTCTGATGAGACCTCCTCAGCTGCGCAACCCTAGAAACATTTTAGTGGATGACAAACCCCTCCTCACCCCTTTCAGAAATGAACCATTGTTTTTTTTTACAGTCAGGTGAGACCTAGGGCTTTAAAAGTCTCTGCAATACGTTGCATCCATAAGCAATGCGTTTTCTTGGGAGGTTTGGGGTCTGCTCTCCGTTTGGAGAATAAATAAGTTCATTATTTTCGCATGTGCTACAGTCAATAAGGATCTGAAATGGGAAAGTAGCAAAAATGTTACGACTTAATGAACATGTTGCGTAATCATTCTTGCCAAATGTCAAAATAAATTGGAGGCCAGAGTGTACGGTTTATGCTTGTTAAATTGGGGTTTTGTGTGCTATTTCGGGAAGGGAAAAAAAAAAAAGACAGACAGACCGGACCACGAAAAGGTAGGGGGAAGAGAAAAGTATACGCTTGGCCACTTACGGCAAGACCTTGGTCCATTACGGTCCCACCGCTAATATTCCCCGCGGGAGACCATACAACAGCCTGGGCCCGTGGGGAAACCACTTACCGACAGCGGAGTTGGCTCTGTGGCAAATGCCCCGGCCCCGAGGCTCTCCGCTAGCCAAGGAGGAGCAGGGGCCAACCCCCCGCAGCCCAGCTTGCGCCACAGACCGGAGCCGGCTAATCCCTGCCTCCCTGGGAAGCGCATCGAGCTGCGCCAGGGGTGACAATCAGTCACATCCATTAGCGACTTCAAAAGACGTTTTTCATCAGAGGACTACGAGCTTGCGCTCTGCCGTGAAGTTCAAATGACAACAGGAATAAAGCGACTGGAGCCAGATTTCGCTTTTGCCGGAGGCTGTCGTGAAATGTCTCTTCACTTCTACAGGTATCCCATCGAATCCAGTTTTGGCATAGAGGTACTGACAAATGCAGGTTTTTGCCTATGTTATGCAAAGAGTTTTCTGTTTGTCCGAGCGATGAGTATCTTGAAAGCTCCGAGTTTGGAAATATCTACACAGCTGAGGACCCGATCCTTTGAATGCTGAAGTGTGTCACGGCTATTTTCCCTTTGAGATTGCCTCAGGAAAAGACCAATTAGGATTACGTGATAAGTAAAATTACTCCCATACTTACGTGATTAGGAAAATAGGTCTCTCAGACTGCATGTTCAAAGGGAGATCAAAACAATATCGTTCTTTTGCGGTTAGATTTTGACTTATTTATGTTTTTCCCCATTGAGTACATGTCCTAGCAGCACCGAGAGGCCACAGGCACGTGTTTCTTACGCCACCTCTACTTCTAGTAATGGGAGCGCCACGAAGGTGCCTGTATTTCTTGCTGCCTGCATGACGTGCGTGGATACATATATGTGGCTTTCATTTATTTTGTTTCATGACACAGGGAGGGGGGAAAAATCCTTTTCATACACCTACATCTATCACATAGCAACTAAGAATAGAAGCAATATTGAGACAGATGGAAATGTTAACGGTGACAGCTCACAAGCACGAATCACACATTTGTGAAATAATGAAATGGGTGGGCAGTTGTTATATGAACTCCATGTCAGTTGGTATGTTTTCCTGGCTATAATTTTGCAAGGGTATGGCTCAGAGATATTTTCAGTTAATGGGAGAAGTCGGTGCCCTGCCCTGCCCCGCACCTTGCTGGCGTGTGGGTGTAGGGATTCACTGAAGCTGGAGAGAGGTTTGCAGGCGAAACCGCTCATCGCGCGCCCCGGGCACTGCGGGACGTCCCCTGACACTTCCCTGCCGGGGCATTTTAGTATTCCTAATGATCTGGTGGGAGAGACGCAGAAAGGAGGCGTAAAAACCTTTGGAAACCCAAGCACGAGGGAAACATGGGATACTCACACTTGTTTCAAACTCCTACTTCCAGGCGTACGGGTATTGCCTTTTTTTTACGTATCATCTGCCCATATTCTGTGGTCCCTATTACTAGTTGGACTCGCCGACCACGAATGACAATGAGGATTACCAAACCAGTCCTGCGTTTCTCAGTTCCTTCTTTCGAGTCCTTCATGCCCCAAAAGCCATCGTCTCCATTTTAAGGACCGCTTTGACAAGCCTGGTTTTTTTGCTAGCCCCGGTTTCCTAGCCCCAGTCTAATGTTAGCTCAAAGGGGAGGGAGCCGTGAAAGTGGCTATCCATATGTATTTTACCTCATGCTACCTGTCTCTTTCCCAGCTCTAGGGAACCTACTGATTTTCAACAACTTTGAGAGGTACTGTTTCTTACAGATGCTGTTTACAGCACTTGACGTGACTATTTTTTGCTAGAGGAATGAACTAGATCTCCCCAAATCTTATGGATGCTCTCTTTGTTTGGGTATCTGATTAAAAAAATTCTAGCAGCTACATCTTCGAGTGCTCAGTGGTGATTTACTACAGTGATTCATGGCAAGACTTACAGCTCCGAGGAAAATTTGTCCCTCGGGATTCATCCACCTTTCCAGAATTTCTCACGGCAGGGCAATCGTATGCCACTGTATTTAGGAAGCAGCGTATGGTTAGTAAATGGCAGCCAGTCTGCATTTTCCTTGGGCATTTCTGAGAGCTCAACAGTATCAGTGTGCTAAAGAAACGAAATAAAGGACTTGCTGTACAAAGGCAAACGTGTGCATCCAGCCACCTCAGATTAATGAAATGCTAGACATAATCCTCCAGCATACAAGCCTGTGAATGGTGGTCACTAAAAACAAATAGTGAGAACTATCAGATCATTTGAAACAGGAAATTATTGAACGATGCTGAAAATCAAGTGGTTATCCAAATGGAGAGGTGCTGAGAATGAAAAACTCGGAGAGAGACCATGCCTATGTCAAATACTGCATTAAAAAAATATCTCATGCTGGAGACGGACACCTCACGGCCGCCACACCGCTGAAGACAACACTCGTGGCCATCAGGTAAAATAAAAGGAAAAACTATGAAAAAGGAGCAAGAAAGACTGCCATATCAAAACTTTGCAGGATGAAGAGATATTAGAAGGAGATGGGACATTTTACAGTATCATAACCATAAGAGCTGAAAGGTGGTGACGAACCACCACCAAAGCGGTGACAGCTCTTGGAGAAATAGTAGATACTAAAATCAATATAGCTACTTGCAGATTAAGGTATGAGTCACCGTGAGCAAATGTGACCAAATATGGCCCAGTGTCATTTGTTAGCAGCCGTCCGTCCCATGCGTCTCTGCAGAGAACGATTAGAATTCAACACAAACACGGCAACAGAGGCAGAAAGGGAAATATTGGAACCAAGAGTTTTTTAAAAGCTGGTAAGAAAGTAATGGGTGTAAAATTAAAATATAGGAAGATACACAAAATTATCCATGGAGTGGAAAATTCATATAAGTAGAAGCTCCTTGGCAACCTCCTATGTAACGGAACCATTTATTTTGGGAAGTGGATGGGCTTTAGTGGGGCTCATCACCACTAGATCACAGGAGATGTATTCAAACACCAGCTCTACCACCTGACTTTTTCCTAAGTGAAAAAAGGTCAGAGGACGTTTCATGATGAATTTCATGAAACCGATACTGCAAACTAGGTGCGTCTGAGTTTTATCCAGCCTGCCGGCGACGGATGCTTCCGAGACCCATCTCTTCTCGGGCTACTTTCTCCTCCTCCTCGCCTTAGAGCTCCCGAGAAATGCCTCTCATCGCACCCAAACAGGCATCCCAGCAAACGCAAGTTCTCCAAGTGGAAATGGAAAAATACACGGAGGGATCCAGCCCGGCCCCTTCCCGGGGCTCCCACCCAGCGGCGCGGCCGGGCCCGGGGGCGTGGGTGGTGGTGGGGGGGGGGGACGGGGACCCCAGGCCGCGGTTAGCGCATCTCCAGGAGAGAAGGACGGTTGTTTTTCTTTAATGATAAGAAAAAAAAAACCCCAAACCCCAACCCCCCCCCAAATAGATACTAACGCAGAAGAGACGCCAGGTGACCGACTTTTCGCGGGAGCTCCGCGCCGGCTCCCCCCCGGTGCCGTCCTGCAGCACCTCCATTTTGGCTGTGCGTACCGGTGCCGGTGCCCGGTGCTGCGAGCGGCCCCGTCCGGGGGCTCTTGACGACGTGTCTCTCCCCGGGATGGGGGACACACACACACACACACACGGAGGGGGGCGGGAGAAGGGCGGCATCCCCGGCCCCCCCCCCCCCCCATCCCCGCAGGACGGTGCCCCCCCGGGGGGGGGGGGGGGAGGCGGTCGCCGTAGCAACGGCGGCGGGGGGCTGAGGGGGGGGGGAAACACCGGCGGCGAGGGGGGGGGGAGCCCGCTCCCCGCTCCGCTCCGGCCGGGGCGCGCAGTGCCCTGCGCGGCGGCGCGCTGGGGATGCCGCCCCCTCCTCCGCGCCGGGCGGCCCCGGCGGTGCCCCCCCCCCCCCGGCTCTCCGTGTGTGTCCCCCCCCCCCCCGCTTCCCTCCTCGCCTGCCGGGGGGTTTCCCTCCTCGGCGGCGCTACGTGCGAGCCGGAGCGGGAGCCCGGCGGGGGCGGCGGGGCCGCGGGATCCTCCTTCTTCCCCCCCCCCCCCCCCCCGCCTTCCTTCCCTCCCTCGCCCGCTCCCTCCCCGGCGGTTCCCGGCGCCGCAGCGGAGCCGGCCGCGGGGTTCCGCCGGTTCTGCCGCAGGGAGCGCCCGCCGCCCCCCGCGCCCTGCCGGGGTTTGGAGGGGGTGGCTCCCGGCGGCCGGGATCTCCCCCCCCCCCCCCGCCTTCCCTTCCCCGCCTCCCCCCGGGCGGGGAGGCGGACGCTGTGGCTGGAGCGGGGCGGCGGAGGCAGCGCGGCTCCCTGCGGACCCTCCTCCGCGGGAGCGCACCCCTCCCCGGCAGCGCGGGGAGGGCGGGCGAGGGGGGGGGCGGTGGAAATCGGGAGGATCAATGCCCAGTCTCCGTGCAGAGCCGGAGACCCCCAGAGCTTCTCTACCTGCGAGCGCTGCTGCTACCGGCGCTGCTCCGCCAAACTGCTGACTTTCCAGAGCTTATTTTTAGCCCGGAGACTAAATATTATTAGCTACATTTCTACGTAGGAAGAATCGGAAGGGCGGGGGGGGGGGGGAGGCACTAGAGAGAGGGACATGAGCAGAAAGCTTATCCGAATGATCTCCAGGTGGGGGGGCTGCGTTTGGGTTTCAGGCTTGTCAAACACCTCCCCCCCCCCCCTTTTAATTATAGCAAAGTAGATGCGGATATTGGATCATCAGCAATACATGCACGGCTCTCCCGTTCAGTCGTAGGTTGCATACACAGAGGGGCCATCAGTGATCCCTCAAGCTGGGGACCAGCTCATCTTCATGTAGGTAAAGATCAGCTGCGTCTCTTTATCTATGTAAGATCAGTTGTGCACAGTGCCAGCTAGAGCTCGGCTGCATCTCTTTAGCTATGCAAAATCAACTTGCATCCTCAGCCAGGGAAAAAAAATCCGTCGCATCTGCTTATCTAGGTAAAGATCGGTTGCATCTCTGCCCAAAGCATGCACACGCACATAGAGAGACGAGATTCCCAGATTAAATCAGGCACAACTTAACTCAACTCGTAGTGCAATCTCATCAAGCTTCTCCTACCTTTTCTAGCCTCCACACACCGAGCAGCCAACAAGGTAACAAAACTAGGCAAAGAGCAGGCACCCATCCCCGCGCCACAGAGGGAGAGGCAGAAGCCAGAGGGGGGCCGCCGGGGGGGTCACCCCTCCGCTTACCTTAGTCACAGCTAACACCACGAGCAGTGGCTAGATCGCGGAGATAAACACTGGCATTTCCCAAAGTTGACACCGTCAAACCAACCCCCGGAGCTTGCAAGACTCTGTGCTTTTTTTTTTTTTTTTTTTTTTTTTTTTTTTTTTTTTTTTTTTCTTCTCCGCTCCTTTTCCTATTCCAGCCCGCACCGCTAGGAATTCAACTTCGCCCAGCTCCAGCGGGGCGAGAGGGCGGCGGGCGGGGACGGGAGGGGAGGGGAAGGACCGGGGTGGCGGAGAAGAGGAGGAGGAGGAGGAGGAGGAGGAGGAGGAGGAGAGGGAGCGGGGGGGGGGTGTCGGTACCAAGTGCCAGCGGTTCCCCGAGCCCGCAGGGGCGCGGAGCGGGCCGCGGAGCGGTGCGGAGCCGCCGCCGGAGCCGGGGCCGCCCCCCCCCCCCCCCCACCCCCCGCCCCGGGCTCCGCCGCCGCCTCTGTCCAAGGTGCTGCCGCCGCCGCCGCCGCCGCTCCGCCGCCGCGCCCCGCTGCGCGCCCCGCTGCGCGCCCGGGCCGCTCCTCGCCCCCGGCCCCGCGCGCCGTCACGTGCCGCGGCCGCGCCGCTCCGCGCCCCCCCCCCCCCCCCTCCCACCGCCGCCGGGGCAGCGCCCGGCCCTCGCTCCGCGGCGGGGCGCGGAGGTGTCCCCCGTGTGTGTCCCCCGCCCCAGGCCGGGCGTCAGCCGCCTGCCGTGCCCGCTTAGAGAGAGGGCAGGAGAGAGCCGGGAGGAGCGAGCGCCCGGCTGCAGCCAAGTCGCCGGCAGCTCCAAGTTTCTCAAACGCGGTGTTTCCATCGCAGCCTTAAATCAAAGAGCGTTGCAATTAAAGTTCCACTGTCTAAAGCACAATTCTGCCGGCCTCGGCGGGTTGCACGCTTCGGTATGTTAAGTACTAGAAAGCCGAGCCCGCGGTATTAGATACTGTCGTTAAGCAACACCTCGAGCTTTTTTTTTTTTTTTTTTTTAATTTTTGGTTGGGTTTTTTTTTTCTCTCTCCAGTTATAAAAATAGGCTTTTTTACCGGTACTCACCATTGTTTCTTTGCTGTCCTGGAGACAGAAGTGTCTTAAAATCCAGTCTCTCCAACAGATGCTGGAAGGTAATGTGTCTTGTTTGAAGTCATCATGTGAGAACTTCTGCTTTGCTCAGTGGATCGCCCACCACTTGGTGTGACTTATGAATCTAATAACCCTTTGCAATATCCGCAAGCTTAAACTCTCCGCCACCTTGGTGCCTACAGAAGACAGAAAGCAACTGGCAGGGAGTTTTAAAAACCTATAGATTTACGCAAACGCCTTAGCTCAGAGTCACGTTTCCCTTTGAGTTCTTACGTGATCTTAATGAATGAGCGGGGTTACCAACTAACACGGTATAAAACGTGATCGCAGCCGCCTCCCAGGAAACCGGAGCGGGACAGAAAGTTCCCGAGGAAAGTCCTTCCCGGCCGGGCGCGCTGTGTAATGAGCCCTGACTCCCGGCCGCTCTCCTTCCACCTCCCGGCTCGCACCTGGGGCCGTGCAAGACGAGCTGGCTCTGGAGATTTGCATGGGTGACAGGTAAGTAAACATTTGGCTTTTTTTTTTTTTTTTTAAATGTCACGCTCACTCTCGCTCACACGGGAAGCGCTCCAGGGACTTGTTGCATACTAGCTCCTGCCACAAGAGGAACGTGGCACAGTTGCCAAGACGAACTCCCTTCGGAAACCCCTTGCCTTTCCCCAGTCGCGACTTCCCAGCACGCTTTTCCTCCCCCTCCTCGCTCTACCCTCGCCGGGAGGCGCAGCCCCGGGGGCGGGCTGCCCCGCCAGCCCCGCACCGAGCCCCCGCCGCCGGGGAGGAGGCGAGAAGGGGCGGGGGGCAGCATCCCGGGGACCTGCCTTCCCCTTCTTCTCCCCCTTCCCCTTCTTCTCCCCCTTCCCCTTCTTCTCCCCCTTCCCCTTCTTCTCCCCCTTCCCCTTCTTCTCCCCCTCCCCTTCTTCTCCCCTTCCCCTTCTTCTCCCCCTTCCCCTTCTTCTCCCCCTTCCCCTTCTTCTCCCCCTTCCCCTTCTTCTCCCCCTTCCCCTTCTTCTCCCCCTTCCCCTTCTTCTCCCCCTTCCCCTTCTTCTCCCCCTTCCCCTTCTTCTCCCCCTTCCCCTTCTTCTCCCGGCCCGCCCCGACCCCGCCGCCAGCCCCTGCCCGCCCGCCGCCTTCCCCCGAGCTCGCCCCGCACGGCCGAGGCCGTGTCCCCCCCCCCCCGGGGGCTCGGCACAGCCTTCCTCCTGCCTCCCCGCCGCGTTATTTCTACCGCTCGGACTGTTTGGCCCCGTTTGCGATGTTAAAAACACCCGCCCGGACGCAACTGCGGGGTCTTTCCCCGAGAGAGGTGGTGGAGCCCCGGCGTTATTCCTGCCGAGGCTCACAAAGTCCGCGCCCCCCCCCCCCCCCATTTTGTGTCCGGATCTCGACTTTGGTTATCAGTGGCTGCCTCTCCCGGCTTCTGAAAACACCAGCGCGGAGCGGGGGTGCGGGGCGGGAGGGGGGGTGACGGCGGTGCGGGTTTCTTTGCCTTTGGAGGCGGACTGCAGCCAACTGAACCTGGACTCTCCAAAGTTTGTGGGTGCTGCCTCTCATACCGGGAAAGAGCCAGACCAAGACCCAGCAGCTCCTTGCCCGCTCCCGTTCTCTCCTCCTTGACTGTTAGGATTGCATTTACGGGTCGTTTCTCTTCGGAGCGCCCGTTCCCCCCCCCCCCCCCCACCTTTCCCCTCGTCCCAGGTACCTCTGCCTGGGAGCCAAAGCAAGCAGCCTCTTCCATGACAACCATTTATGTTGATCCATGCAATAACCAGCAGATGCTGCCCTAAGACTGGTACAGCTGGTACTTTCCTGCCTCGGCTGTCCTGGGGGCAAGGTGTTAGAAGAAAAAGTCAAGTGGTCTCCAGCAAAGCTGCCCTGAAGAGAGCTGCTGAACCCCTTCGCCGGCATTACATACTTGCTGTATGACATGCAAGAGGCAGAGCCGGTCAGAAAGGCTGTTGCCGATGTAAGCCTGCACCCAATAGATCACCCTACCGGTTGTCACCCGAGCCCCGTCCTTAAGTATTGATCTTCAGTCAGGAAGCCGAAGTTTTCTTCCAACAGTTGGAATTAGTCATAGTGTTAATAGTAGTCGGGCATACCGCTTTTTAAATCACATTAAAGGGGAAAAAAAAAAAAAAAAGCACGAGTGTTTCAACAAGTGGGCTTGCGGTGAGTTCTGCTTTGTCGCAGGCTTCTAAGCAAGTAGCTCCTGCCAGTCCCTCAGGGGAGTAAAATAACTGTGGTAATATCTACTTTGGGTAGTAAGACATACGGTTCATATTTTGACTACACAAATATGTATCTAAGTCCTAAAAGTTTCTGACTCCGTGGAGTCCTCAGTGGTTTTGGACAGAGAACTTTATAAAGATGCAGTGTCAGTTACAAAAAATATTTCTACATACTTATTTCGTAGCTCAAGAAACATAGCCTTTCGTTGAGAAAGTAACTCCAGCTGTATCACTTGTAAGAAAGTATGTTATCTACAGCACCGTTCCTCCGCTACTTCTCATCTCATTAACTTCTAGATATTTTCATTTTCTGATGACAGTCTCAGTTGTTAGAGATGTCCAGAAGAAACCTTTGCCAGGTCACAGTATTATATTGATGTAGAAATGTTAAACCTATAAAAAAACTTCCAAGAAAGCTTCCTGGGAGATACACAGCAGGAACTGGACATGCTATGGTTTCAGTCCTGTCCAGCTGCATTTTCCAGAGCAAACTGATGGCGTTTGCCGGCAATACTAAGGCAGGGTCATGCTGACAGAACCACAAGCAAAGATACTCCTTTAGAGAGCTAACTAGAAGAGCTCCCGGTCAAGACTTCTGCTTAAGATAACACAACACGACTCCACCTACTTCACGGCAGATAGGTGACAAGCGATAACCCATCTCATGCTTGTTAGACCAAATTAAGCACGTGTTTGCCAAGGGGATAGTTTGATTTACATCGCTTCAGTCACGTCAATCTGAACTAGTTCATGAAAAAAACAGGCACAGTAACCAAGAGAATGGTACCAACGCGTACGGGAGAACAAACCGTCATTGGTAGGGTCATACGGCATGCTGTGGAGCACGGGGTTTATCTGGCAGAAGAGGAGGAGGTAGGATAAAGCAATCACAGTCCTTCCCTTGTAGTGCCATTCACTGGTGAGAGAACAGCCCAAGGCGTTCTGATGGACCAGAGCTGAAGATGGGACATCGGTCAACGCACAGAAATGATGGAGGAGAGTCACTGACAGACAGCTGAGAGAGATTCCGGCAAGAAAGGCATTAGAAAGGGGATGGAGCAGAATTAAACCCAGATGTCTGTTGAGTTTCCAGCCATTTCCTTTCCCTAAGTCTTGTTTCCGACTGTGGTTTTTATCTCTAGAAGGGTTGATCCCTAGGCCACGGGAGACCCAGCCACGAAAAAATCACTTGACGCGAATAGGTGCGGAGGATTATTTTTCCTTATTACGGTGGAGGGGCACAGTTGATTCAAAGTTACTCATTTGACATGTCATACAGTTCAGTAAAAGTCAGGACTAGCGAGTAGAGTTTGGTCCACCGTTTAATAATCAGGTGATCCGTTTACAGGGTGTTGAAACAGGATAGCTGTTAGCTCTTGCCAGAACGACACGGCACAGCATTTGCTGGATTCAGGTAGTTCATACATATAAGGCAATGTACCTCTCTCCTTCCAAGTCTGTTTATCTTGGATTTACATTGTTACCAGATGAAGTATACAGCTGTAGGACTTAACTTCAGGGGGACTACTCATATGTAAATAGTGACATAACTGTTTAGCAGATGAGGCCTAATTAAGTGGGAATCACTCATACGTTTTCCCCTCTCTCAGACAAGAGAGTGTGAAGAATACTGCAGGAGCATTGCTAGAAAGTCACCGTGCCTTGAACCAACCTGCCAAAGGCCAAAATCCTAAGCAAGCCGCAAACGTTCCTGCCCTGCCTTAAAACATCTTCGAAGACAAGGAGCTATTGCCGGTTGGCTTTTGCACGTACTTGAAAGGCTACCAAAATGTGTGGATGACTGCTAAGCACGTGCTTAAAGACACCTTACATCCATTACGCACGGGCAGCTCCTTCAGAGATCACTGAAAGTCCGCCTCAAACACCACCAGCGTTAGCAATCTGAGCAGAATCAGACGATAACAGTAACTGTTAAGTTTATGGAGACGCTTCTGAAATAAGAGCTATATTACATCACCGCTGGTGTGAAATGGGGCTGCCAACTTCTCTCCACGCCAGCAATCTAATGGCGTGTTTGAAAGAAAGGTCCCCCGGGGTCATTGTGTGCTAGTTTGGCTGGTAACCTCCCGCTTCTTCAACAGGCGGATTTGGCACCTGCCCTGCTACTGCCTGGAGGGTAAATACCATCCTCCCAGTACATATTTAGGGTAGCCTCCCATCAAGTGTTGATTTTCTGTGCCTGATCTCCTCCTCCTGGAGATTATCCTGCTCTGATATCTCCATCTTTTCCCCGATCTTCATGCTGCAAGTGTTAGCAGTCTTTCACTCTGCCTCCTCCCTCCCTGGAAGAGCTTTCCTTTCTTTCCGAGCCTACTCGTCTTCAAACTGCTCCCAAGTGCGTATATTCCATGCTGGTAACATGCAGATGAACATCGTAGTCATGATCCCACTCAGATACTAAACAAGCCTCCCACCATTGCCTAGTCCTCCTTTAAAGCGCTAGAACATTTCAGCTTGCTTTCAGTCTCCCGAAAGCACCAGGAAATCCTCTGGAGTAGGCAGGCAGCAGCAAGCGTGCTTGCTGTGTTTGTACCTCAGAGAACGGCTTGGCACGGACTCGCCTTCCAAGCGCACGTTTGGAGGGAAGAGAGGCCGAGACCCCCGACGTGGGGCGGTGGGTCCACAGCCAGCGCAGAGCCTTGGCTCCTGCCCACCTCGGCGCCCCGGGAGAGGGGCTTCGGCGTCAGCATCGACGGGAGGCATTTTGCACGCTGACTTCTTGTAAAATCACGAGTCGTGCCGAGCTCACGTTCCCGCTTGGTAAAACCAGGAGAGGGACCCAAGGGCGGCTCAAGCTCGGTACCAGAGCCAGTACCGGTACCCAGACCTGATTAAGTTGGGATAACTGCAGGGTTTCCAGCATCCGAGGTGTTTGGAGGAAACACCTTGAGACGGGCGCCTTGGCCAGAGGTCCCGCACTGTGCAGGCTAGGGTGGGAGGAAACGCGGCAGAGGTAAGAGCGGCTCTGCCAGCGTCGTGTCAGCCACCGATTTGCTCATGCTGGGGAAATCCTTTGCTCTGCACTTTCGGCTGGCTCTAGGTCCCTCTGCATCGCTCTCGCAGCACACCGGGGCTGTAGCGAGGGTTTAAGAACAGGTCTGAGAGTTTTGCATTGAGGTTTTATTTGCCATCAACTATTGTAAAAAGTTTTGCTTAAACTATTTTGGTTATCTATGGAACAGGCGTGTTTCAGGAAAACTTCTAGAATTAAGGTATTGTTTTTCTCAAACTACCGCTAATGCAAATGTAGTTCAGACTATACCTTATCTGCTTGTGCGGCACTCATTTACGTTAGCTGCAAAAGACAGGAGATGAGATAAATGTAATGGAAACTATTGGCCCATGTAAGTTCTCCTGGATGACCTGAGCAAAATGAGCCACTGGGTATCTCTTACTAGAAGAAAACCAGAGATAGGGAGAGAAATCAGAACCTAGAGAAAAAAGAAACATGACAGCCGTAATCTGTTACTATTGCAACCTGATTACGGGATTCACTGGCATGGCAGGGGACCCTTTCTTTTGGCTATAAAGACTACGTCTTCCTTCATGTAACCACAGGGAAACGATTTCCAGACACGTCAACCTTTAAAACGGATTCTTTCTACAATTTCCTTTGAAAAGAGCAAACATACAACATGACAGCGAACAAAATAAGCTGCACCACCACCTCATCACATTTTTCAATGCTGTTCTGTACAGTCCTGAGTTAGTAAAGAACTCAGCACTTCCAATACAGAAAAACTCTTATAAAACTAAAGGGGATTAGCCTTAATTGTAGTTACGAGGGAAAAGTAAACACATACTTTAGTTCCTTTCTAAGTTAATGTTTAAAAGGAAACTATCTCCCAAACCATATTAATCTACTTCTCGACAGTCAAATACCCTATCAGCTTCCATGGGAGTTCTCAGTAACAGCTGCGCATTTGAACCTCATTGAGCGTGATGGAAACGTGTTATTGTTAAGAACAAAATATCTGCTGGAGAAATTATACACTGAGTTAGCAGAGAGCAAGAGGAACTGCGTGCATATTGTGCAAGGATTATTGAGGGACACTGGTGAGCTCTGAGTAAGAGCGACCCTTGACTTTGTCTCGGCATTTATATGATGAGCTCTTTCAGATATAACGGTGCTCTCTAAGTCCCCGGTGTAAAAAAGGAAGAAGGTGAGACGACAACAGAAGAAGGGGGGAACAGGGAAACAGTAACGTAGGAGAAAAACACTAAAGGAAAGTAGAAATACAGAGGAACTCTTGTGAGGCTACCACTGAACTGAGGCATTTAGTAAAATAATAACCTCCATCCAGGCTCTTGCATCGAGTTAACTGAAAAACCCCCATACCAGCTATGTTTGCAGCTGTCCGGTATATTTTTATCCTGTCATTTTCTGACTAAAATGACAAACAAATTCTCCCCTGAGACAGTATTCACAACAGCCGGGAAATAGTGCTAATGTTGACCTAAATAAATAAAGCTTCCCCTGCGTAAGAATTCCTGCAAGGATCCTTTAACACAAGGTATTTTGAAAACATTTACTGCAAAATGCATATGAAACCCTGGGGGACAAACAACCTGCTAGACACTACAGTCTCACTATCCCAATTTGGCAAGCGAGGCGGAGAGCTTTATAAATACGTTGCTGAAGAAAACAGTCGTACTCACGGTAAGACTGCTGATGCCAACTCAGAAGGTCCTGGATCCTACTGGTACAACCTTTCAGTTAGAGCACAGATGAATTTTCACAGAAAAAAACATTGTTTTGTGGAGTTGTATGCATGGGTTGGAGCTAGGGGGTGTTGGCACACATACAGCTTTAACTACCTGCCTTGTCTTACCAGGATTTGCATGATGTTTTCTGCCTCAGGTAGTGCTATTACTCCTGCTTAACTTTTTGATGGGGTCATTCATTGCTGTTAATGAGAGCAGTTACACACTTAACAGAATAGATCTCTTTAGATGCACTGTTTATTGACGTGAATTAGATCTGTTGTTCTTAATCAATCTGAAGCGGTAGAGCTGAGATCCCTTTCCAAAATCAAGCTGCCCAAAGATAGGGGCAAGTCTAGAGGAAAATTTTGTGAAGGCTTGTTTAGGATTTTATTGAAACGCATCAAACTCAGCAGTGTTAGAGGTTGTTGGTAAAAATATTATTGCTACTCCTACTTTCTATTTGCATCATAGATTTGAAGCTGGTTTTGTTCCATTTCAGCCCACATACTGCTGCAGCATCCTTCCTTTTGCTCTACCTGATAACCCGTCAAAAAGGCGGGCCGTTAGCAAAACCTCCGCTGAGGGGCAATTAGCAAGTCTGTTCCAGCAGAGCTGACAAAACTGGCTCTTGTTTTTCCAAGACTTGGAGCCAGAATGGCAAAGAAGGGCCAATATTTTCATTTAGTGCCCCATGTAACGCTGCCCGCTTCCCTTAAAGTTGTTCTGCGTGGGCGCTCTGAGCCGGTGCCTTCCTTACATGCAAGGTACATGCGAAACCTTTAGGTGTGCAGATGTCATTGTGAATGAATCCACTTCAGCCACGTAAGTCCTTTCTGCCTTTCGTCACTTCTACTGGAGTTGAACTAAGTATAATCTATGCATTTTCCCTTCCACTTTATTTTCTGGTATACTCTCTTATTCTAATTGCCCCTCATCGGAGCCGAAGTAACTTTTGTTTGTGACCCGGGGAACTTTATTGAATAAGTATATCTAGAAGTGTTTCTAACACTGAACAGCACACAAACTACATGATTACTTTTAGTGTCTCTTATTGAACAGAAAATATTTTAATAACCTGAAAGATTCTTCAGTGAACCGTGCTGGATCTGTGCAATTTATGGCGTATTTAAATATTTTTACATTGGTACCCAAGATTGAATTCCAATATTTCTCTTTTGTATCTCTTGGCATTTTAATACACTTCTGGGAACACTTACCTTTTATGATGAAAACAATATTTTCTAACATAAAGTGGTGATTTCAGCTTAAGTGCAACCATATGTAACTTAGGGCAAGGGCTTTTGGCTCTAAATAACTGTTTAATGTTAAGGATCTTTCACAATGGAAATGTCACAAACTACCATATACCAGCTTTCTTGGAGAAACAAAGATAAAACACAGAACAGTACAGCTTCTATAGTCAAGAATAAATACTTTGAAGCACAACTGCAAATTGAAATTTTTTCAATGAAAATTGTGTAACTACAGAGATATGGGAAAAACAGAAAACAAATCTGCTTGATTTAATGAGCCTGTCTCTCGGTGTGGGTTAGATCATGTCCTATTTTAGTTTACCAGTCTGATTACTGGTGGGTAATAACACTGCTAAACCTAATTCCACAAAACTATGCAAATAACTTATCCCTGGGTCTGCACAGCATATACCCCTCATCAATAGAAACATCACATTCAATTATTTTGTTTCAGGCAAAGATCTCAAATCTTTCAGAAACCTGAATGAATCTTTACAGCCTTGAGGGACATTTTTCTGTCTATTTTACAAAAAGAAAAACTGAGGCAGAGAGCATTTAAACTGCCAGTAAATGAGACTGATATTGCAGTTCGGCCCCTAAGCAGTTTGCCCACAATAATGAAGTTGGTCAAGATTTGGCAGTCCCAAGACTTTTTTCTAAGAAGTGTATAATGACTCTTCTCCTGTACCCTCTGGGAATATTACTTTGACACTGGGAAAAGATCCATGTAAAAGTATTTCTATCATAATATCAAGGAAATGCACTTATTCACATCGCCTAACAGCAAAACACTTGTGAGGAGCAATTGTTAATTTGGGGATAAAATGACTTTAGTTGTTCAACTTGTACGTAAATCGGAAGAAAAAGCAGAGGACTTAGGCAAACAGTGAGAGAATCTGATTTTCCAGCTCTTAAGCCTACAAGGACTTGCACTGTCTGCCCTAAAGGTTAATATTCACCTGTGGTCACCTGTTTCTTGTGCATTTATTCCGTGGCCTGCACCCTTGGGTAGAGAATTTGGCAGAAGTTTTTTTGAAGAGCTGAGAAATCATAGAATAGAATCATAGAATCATTTAGGTTGGAAAAGACCCTTAAGATCAACGAGTCCAACCGTAAACCTAGCACTGCCAAGTCCACCACTAAATCATGTCCCTAAGTACCGCATCCATACGTCTTTTCAATACCTCCAGGGATGGTGACTCAGCCGCTTCCCTGGGCAGCCTGTTCCAACACTTGACAACCCTTGCAGTGAAGGAATTTTTCCTAATATCCAATCAAACCTCCCCTGGCGCAACTTCAGGCTGTTTTGCCTCATCCTATCGCTAGTTAGTTGGTAGAAGAGCCCAGCACCCACCTCACTACAACCTCCTTTCAGGTAGTTGTAGAGAGCCATAAGGTCTCCTCTCAGCCTCCTTTTCTCCAGACTAAACAGCCCCAGTTCCCTCAGCTGCTCCTCGTAAGACTTGTGCTCTAGACCCTTCAGCAACTCGGTTGCCCTTCTCTGGACACGCTCCAGCACCAAAATGTCTGTCCTGTAGCGAGGGGCCCAAAACTGAACACAGCACTCGAGGTGCGGCCTCACCGGTGCCGAGTACAGGGGGACGATCCCTGCCCTGCTCCTGCCGGCCACGCTATTTGTGATCCAAGCCAGGATACCATTGGCCTTCTTGGCCACCTGGGCACACCGCTGGCTCATGTTTGGCTGACTGTTGACCGACACCACCAGGTCCTTTTCCACCGGGCAGCTTTCCAGCCGCTCTTGCCCAAGCCTGTAGCGCCGCATGGGGTTGTTGTGACCCAAGTGCAGGACCCAGCCCTTGGCCGTGTTGAACCTCACACAGTTGGCCTCAGCCCATCGATCCAGCCTGTCCAGATCCCTCTGTAGAGCCTTCCTACCCTCCAGCAGATCAACCCTCCCGCCCACCTTGGTGTCGTCAGCAAACTTACTGAGGGTGCATTCGATCCCCTCGTCCAGATCGTTGATAAAGATATTAAACAGAACTGGCCCCGATACTGAGCCCTGGGGAACACCACTTGTGACCGGCTGCCAACCGGATTTAACTCCGTTCACCACCACGCTGGGCTCGACCATCCAGCCAGTTTTTTACCCAGCCGTGAGTACACCTGCCCAGGCCACGAGCAGCCAGTTTCTCCAGGAGATTGCTGTGGGAAACGGTGTCAAAGGCTTTACTAAAGTCCACGTAAACAACATCCACAGCCTTCCCCTCACCCATTTAGCAGGTCACCTTGTCACAGAAAGGGATCAGGTTAGATGCTCTGGGAGCACCTGGCTGCGGAGGCAAGGGATGTCATTCCTGGTGAGCCTACGGTGGTTGCACTCCTCGCCTGGTGCCAGCTCTCCGTCCGTGGCCAGGTACCCTTCCGAGCCCCACCTTGCCTCAGAGCTACCGGAGCTGGGTAACAAGTTGAGCTCGTCCCCCGAGCCCCCGCGGTGCCGGGGCGGCTGGAAGCGCGCGTGCCCGGGCGAGCGCTGGCAGCGAGCCTCACCGGTGTGCCCCGCGATGCTGGGGGCCCTCCGCACCACGGCAGCCATCCCATGCCGCCAGCCTTCCCTCTTTAATCAGGCTTTTAATCAATCAGCACTTGGGACAAAGCACGGGCCTGAAGAGCGGATGATGTATGCCAATATTTTCCGATCTTTTAGGGGTGACTCATTTTTTGTGCAGCCTGTTTTCCATGAGGAGGAGAAGGCAACCCAGATACTACCAGGGAAGGGAGGTGTGAAGATTCAGATAACTACAATAAAGATAATTCCAAATTATTTGTCAGGAAAACTCAAGATGACTATCGTTATTAATAATTTCTGTCTCTGAGGTCTGTGCAGTTACGTGAGACTGGAATGAAACTTGGCCTAAGTTTTCCCTGCCTTTCAGTGGGTTTGATTGTTGGCTTAAAGATGCAGTTGCTCTGAAGATGCTGTCTCTCATAATCTCACATTTATCTTTTTCTCTGGTTTGTCACAAATCTTTCGACATTCCTTGCTCGGGAGTAATCCCTACTAAATCTAAAGTATGTAGCAGTACTCTGAAGGAAAGAATCTGGGAGTAAAAACTAGAAGGAAAACCATAGGCTGGAAAAGAAATGATTAATCACAAGGAAGTAGGTAAGAAGAAAGTCGTAGAATACCAGTACTTCTCAATTATTTAAACTTAATCAGCAGCATATAAATCACCGTATCTTAACGTGACACCTTCCTGTACCACTAAGCCTCTCAAAAAAATGTCTTTTGGGTATTTGCCTAAAGTGTGTTCTCAGAGATTAGAGCAACACAAACAACAACAACGGTAGGAAGAAATGATTCAAACAAAAGTTATATAGTTAATTAACAACATAAAGTTACCTAAAAAGCCTTGAATGCAATTTGAAAAGTGCAAGCTGGATTCTTAGCTGCTTAAATTGACATAGCTCCATGGCTTTGGGGAGCTGAGCCACCTCGCACCACAGCAGGATCTGTCTTACGTGCCTTGAGCCTCTTAGAGAAACAGTAAAGAAGAAAGCCAAACCAAACCTGTTCAAATCACTCCAACGATTTCTTGTCTATATTGATAACTAAACGAAGCTAACTAAAAACTTTTTTCCCCACCTAATTCTTTATTATGATAAAGTCTTTTTGCTGTGCAAACTCATTAGTAGAACTTATTCTCTGTCATTTACATTTTATAATATGAATAACCAAAAAAGCACTGATAAATAGCCCACTGGCTCTGAAATCCAGCAGTACGGAGAGCTCTATGCTCGTAGTCGCGTGAAGTAAATAAGGACAACGTGCTATATCCTCTGTCGCTGTCATTCCCCATCCTTATATGCGCCATTTAGTACATTTGGTGGCTTAAGTTATTCTTCCCATTGCAGCTACGTAGGCACCATCAAAAGCAAGAAGCACCTGAAATAATTGTGCCCTGAAGTCAGGGTGCGTGCTAAGCCGTGGGAGGTGGTGCTGTGTTTTATGAAGGGACGTAGGAAAGCGGCTCTTCCTGGGCCAGCCGGAGGAGCCGGTGGGAGCACACGGGCTCTCACTAGCAGCTTCTCCAGAGGAAACAGGGTCGGGTTGGAGCACACGGAGCCAGGAGGGATTAGATGCAGGCGGCACCCGCTCTGCAGGTTTCTGGCCGGAATGCAGGAATTGCTAATAGGTGAGGAGGTGTTTGTTGGGGTTCAGCAGCAGAAAGGGCAGCGATGTGGCCCGGGAGAGACGATAGCGAGAAGGCTCCGGTGGGACGTGCCATGCCGGTCCAGTACAGCAGCACCTGGGGAGACGCTGGTGCCACAAGGGCACGAGAGCTCAGGTATCTCAGGTGCATCTGGACTGCGGGCAGGAGGAGGCGTCCCCAGGTGTTGCCTCCAGTGCAGACCGAAATTCTTAGGAAGAGATTAAAATCAGAGCCTCTTGCTTGGATCTCAGCCCTTGCAACTTGCTTCTCCTCCCAAAGCAGTCAAGGCTGGGGTTCGGACAAGAATTTCCAAGTTTACCTTGGGGAGACGCGGCTGGCGGTCGCGCACCGCTCTCCGGCGAGTCCTACAGCCCGCTCATGGGAGGGGAGGCAGGCAGGGCATGGCCACCCTTCACCACTGCACGTCCCCATCAGCGCCAGGGATGCCAGGCAGGGAAAAGGATGAGCTAACATCTGCAGACATGGCAGAAGAGCTCTAGCAAGTGAAAAGGCTTTTCTTGATCTGAGGACTGTGGCTACGTAAAGCAAGAGCGTCGTGTCCCAGAGTGAAAGGCTGGGCATCATACTAGCCTACCGCTTCCCGACCTTTCCGTACACATATGCATATACGAGTAACATATATTTACATGCACCTGTATGCATTTACATGCACACAAAGACGGACTATAAACCAGAATGGAAATACAGCAATTTAGAGAATAAAACCCTAGAGATTAGAGAATGACCCAGAGCAATGGCACAAGAAATGGTCTTCCTTATCTCCTGATACCCTGTAAGTTGGAATGAGCTATCTGAAGCCTTTTCCCTGGAGGTACACTACAGGAGGGGTGCCAGCAGGGGTGCTACAGTGAGAACATGGCTGGAAAGATTATTTGTATGAGGTAGGGTGAAAAAAGTCAGGAAGACTTTGTATCTCTGCCACGCTTTCCTACGGATGCGACTCTTTCACATGCATGGCTCTCGTTGGTTTACAGGGGTAAACGGGACTGTAAGAGCAGGATCTGAAATGCGTGGGCAGTATTTTTCCTCAGTCTTATCAAAAGCAAAGCAACATCAAAATACTGAAGTTGACAGAAATAATTGTAATACGTAATCATTATTTCCCACCCATAATTTACGGCTAGATTGGCAAAAGCGTTCTTACTTAAGCACTGTCTCGTGGACAATACACGATTCGATGACCAAGTACTAAGAAGTTACAATGCTTCTCCCAATAAACTTAGAGCAGTGCAGGGTGTAAAAGCCATCATAGCCGTGCAAATCTCAGACTCCCTCACCTTCGCCTCGTACGCACGCATGGTCTACGGAGGGCACGGGTATCGGTGAGATAGGCAGGAGCACGCGACGCGAGCCCGGACACCCCGGGAAAACTCTAAACCCAACCTACTCCACAGTTCCCCGTGCCCTCCCGCGCGAGCCACCCGCCACCCGATCCTACCTCTGAGAAGACACAAAGAGCCACACGAGCTCCTTACCTCGTGGAGCTGTCGGGAGGATGCGATCCTCCGTCTGCGGGGCACGCGGGTCCTGCTGCCGTGGGGATTCGCCGGGCAGAGGCACCGGAGCAAAGGCTTGCGCGAATGAACAGACCAACAAATTTGTACAGAGGTAAGGTAGCGGTTGTGTAACAGCCCCGGTGATTTACATTTGCTATCTGCAGATAGGGAAGAAACGCGGGTTGCCTGCAGTGCGCTTGCACGCTTGTACACGCACACCCTGGAGGGAGAGTAAAGCGGAGCCCTTGGATCTCAGTCAAGGCGGTGATTCAGAGGCAGAGTAGCATGCGCGGGATGGGTAGCTGCTAGCCAGCTACTTGTTGGGTGGGCTCGGGCTAATTAAGCTGTCTGATTGGAGAAGGGAATCAAGGATTCAGGAGTGAGAAGAGAACAAAAGTACAAGTCAAACTTCAGCGTCCGTTAGCTTGACGTGTAATTTCATGACGGTTTACAGATCTGTGCAGGAAAACAAAGTGGAAAGCATCTATTTTTATGTTGCGGAGGGATGCTGGGCTGAAGACAAGACTTAGTTTGCAAAACACAGAGTTTGGCTTCTTTTTAGTCTTAATCCACCTCCTGCTACACGCTCCTCTGTTCAAAACAGCACACATCTTCATAACATCGCTTGCATGCGGGGTAGCCTTGTTTTGTTACAGGACCGGGTTCAGGGAGGAAATTGGTTTCTGATGCTCTGAATGGCTTTGTAAATGAATGATGAATGAAGACGCAGGCAAACCGGGAGATACAGGGAAGAAATTGATAAATAGAAGAGAATGCTGTGGAAAAAAACCAAGGGGATCTAAATTACTTACACAAAATCCACTAGTAATTTGCGTGCTTGGTATTAGGTATTAATGGCATCTCTCTCCCTGCTGCACCGAAACACGTTTTATATGCACAAATAAAGGAAACTGCCAACCACCCCAGTGTTTGTGTTAGTTTTAGAGAACCCCCACATTTAATTTCCAAGCTTAAGAGGAAATAAGAAACCCGGAGCTCTGGAGATCATTGCTGTTTCCTTCCAGAGCAATTCTGCACGTTTGACATCTTATCTATTGTTTATGTCAGGCAAATAGTGCCTGGACAACACACAGAGTGGGCTGCAGCGGTAACACGGTGAGTGAATACCTATGAGTCTCGGTGATTCATCGCTCCAAGGAGCTCTTGCTTTAATCACGGAGGACTGGCAGATGAGGAAGACCATGAGGATTTATGACTTTGGGGCAGAGTGACAGCTGTCCCAGGTATTCCAACCCAAATCTACAAATCAAGGCTTTTATTAGAAAGCGACAGCGTTAATGGTGAAGGGTTGAGCAACCACCCCAGACCAAAACTGCCACGTGAGAGCACAACCCCGCTTCACCCACAGAAAAATCAATCTGAAGTGAAAGCTTTTCGATGGCTGAGGGATCCATCTGTAAGCTCATCTCTAGCTAAGGTAACCTCACCTTTCTGAGTGTTGGGCTGCCCGTTTTATCACGGACATGAAGCAGCATAGAATTTAGTGCCAGAACCTCATAAACAGCAATTAGCCGTGGAGCATCCCCCAGCCCTGCTGGCACCCCTGCGTGGTCGCTGCATTTCACCTCTCCACTTTCAGAGAGACCTTTTTACACCTACTCTGCTGTTTTAGGTGAAGAGTTTTGTGTCCGCATCATGTTTTACGTAACAGAGCGATGCTCCCTCTCCGCAGCTGCGCTTCTCTACCACAAACAGCTGGGTCCTGCCTGAAAGCAGCAATCCCTACAGGTCATGGGAAAATGAAAGCTTCCCTTCAGAACCTGTGGCTGGACCATATAACTACAAGTCAAGAGACCTGGGCTCTATCATCCCTTACTTGCTCGCACGTGCAGGTGAATAGTTTCCTTATCTATGGGACTCAGTTTCTCCATCTCTGAAATGGAAAAGCTGCCCCTCTAGAGCGTTTATTCACAAAAATGGATTTGAGGCTTTCAGCCGGGTGGAGACATAAAAGTGCAAAGTGCTGGTACGGGCAGCAGCTGTGGCCTGCTTACACCCAGAAATAAAGAGAAGGAACTAAAGGAGGGACATACCGAATGCTTTCATATCACCTACCACACAACCCTTTGTACGAACCGAGAAATGCGCTTTATTTTAGAGGAGGGACCTGCCCTGCAGCTGCTGCTCCTGCCTGGTAGAGCAGGGACGTACAAGGGACCCTTATGCCGAGCCCGCTCCCAGACCGAACTGCTCCAGCAAAGGCAACACCTGCCTTCTAGTCTCAAAGAAATTCCATGGGAATTTTGCCCCCTTTCCAGCTCTATTTTAATCCCTTAACGCCGCGAGCCTTTCCAGCCCGCAATCACTCGATTAATCAAGATGTGTCAGCCCATACCTACTGCAAGGACTGAGCCACGCGGCTGCTGAGGTGGTCATTACAGTGTCCCATCAGGGTAGTTTAGGGCTGGTTGATTTGTCTGTTTGATTTCAGTTTTCAGTAGTTGTAAAACCAGCACAAATAATCAAAAGGGGAGGGGAAAAAAAAAAAAAAAAAAGGGCTCATACTTGCTTTCCGACTGCACGTCCTGCAGTTCTTTGCAGAAAGCAACGTCAAAAGCAAGGTTGCGTTCACAAGCCGATGCCCATTTTGTCATCGCAAACCATACAGACACATTTAATTTAGAGATATTATCTGTAGAGCTGAGTGCCAATACAGGATAACGGTCACGTAGCGCTGCAAAGGTAACAACAAAATGTTTTTCTGCAGAGAGGATGTGAAATCCTACGCGAAACCTGTTATGCTACCGCAGTGCCTGTGTCGCTGTCTCTGAGGAATTCTTGGGAAAAGGAGGGTCACTGCTCCCAGAGCTGCTGGAGGCTGCCACTTCTCACTCGGCGATAATTGACAGGGCTATCGTTAATTGGTGGGAGATCAAGCAACAAGCCTGCCTCCTTCTGAGAAAGGGCAACCTGTTCAGAGCTTTAGGGTCGTTTGTAATAACATTCTCCTGCTAGTCTCCATTGGCTTTCAAGGGTGATCAGAAACGTATCATTTGGGGGGAGGAGGGAAGACTTTTGAGGTCAACCACTTGAGATTTTGTTGCATCCTCATGGAATTCTTTTACCATTTTATTAGGAAATACTATTATTTTTTCTCAAGCTGCACTCTTTTGGAAAGGCAGCACCAGTAGCCAGAACCACCACTGAAGTTTCCGTGTGGAAGCATCCTCACCTGAAGCTTAAGGTGTTGGCACAACATTTTCCTACTTCTACTCTCACTTCTGCAATGAGTCACTTCTACCCACCACGTAAGCAAGACCCAGTGTTACTTCTGAGGATGTTAGCCCAGGGGTACGATTTTTTTCTGTCATTGATGGGAGAGACAAGAACTATCTTCCAAGTCATTGCTGTGGCTATAGTCAGTTCTCAGAGAAAAACATTAAAAATACTTTGGCACTTATATAAAATAGAACAGTATCACGCAAATGCTTAGAAATTAGGAGAAAGTAAAAATAACAAGCCAACAGTATCTTTGAAGTTCCTACAGTAACATGAAACATTATTCTGTCGTTTTCTCTGGAAAAGAATTTCCTGCAGTGTTGCCTCTATATGTGCAAGATGACTGTTTACGCAACTAGTTCCTAAGCTCTATACGTTTCCAGCTGAAAGATCAGAAAAAAATGGACAAGATAGAAAACGTCACCTCAGCTGGGCTATTTGATCACAGAAGCCTCTTAGTAATGACAATGGTTCCTGGGATAAGATGATGGAGCGTTTGAAAGAGGGAAAAAAAGATAATATTGTCAAGGTATTGCCTGGTGACTTGGTGGCTTGAGGAGAGTTTTGCAAAGATACAACGAAGCTGATGGTGCTGTGGGCTGTGATGCTCCAAACCATTTATCAGCTTTGCACTTCTGTTCTGGAGAAACTGAATTTCGCCTGTTTTCCCACTCTCCAGAAGGGCACAAATAAGCGGCTTTGGAAAACAACAGGTTCCGAGATCTGCCATAAGAGTATTTCTAACATTTTAATGACCTGGAAGCCAGACATTTTTTGGGGGTTGGTTAGTATTTCAGTAACAGGCCTCAGATGTTTTGCTTCACTTCTTAACCTCAAACGTAGTACAGCATAGCCAGACGCTTGCAACATGCAGCGTCATGGACAGGCACCAAAAGAGCGCTCTATACGCAATGGAAAAGATGCAGCAGTGACACGTCGCACCTGTAGCTATGTATACGCACACATACCGCCATTCCGGTGAGCACAGGCAGCCTGGGTTTTCCAGGCTGACATGTTATTTACTTTTCTCCCAGCTTTGGAAGATTTTTCCCTGGAGCTCACAACCTGCCCCCCTCTGACAGGGCTGGGGAACGGACCCACCATTGAGTCTCTTCCGACAGCCTCCAGCTCACCTCCCTTCCCAGCTGACGTTAAGTAAACATCTGCTTTTAACCCCTAGGGTATTACACTTGACCTTCGCACCCACTTCAAATATCTTCATAAATAAATGCTCGAGTAATGAGGAAGGAGGGGACGGAAGGGTTCAGGGGAAAAATAGCATATGCAAAACTCGATTGAGCTGTCTGGTCACTACACCCTGATATAAAGGTGATTGAGGAGGTTTCGTGATGGATGACATGTCATTCGCGAGAGCTCCGTCTGTAGTTGCCAGCACAGAAAGAGGTCCTTAAAATTCCAGCAGCTGAAGCCCTGCCATCCGTCAGGGAGAGGAACACAGCCATCCACCCACCCGCTTGGCCGGCGCGGGAGCCCAAACGATGAGCATAAGTCACAATCATTTTGTTTGTGCAAAACTCTTGGCCATGAAGTAGCAGCCGGTGCCTGGCTTACTGCGTGTCGCGCTCCTATTTGTACTGACAGGTACGTCTGTATACAGGGGCTCCCAAACTCCCGCTCTGCAGGGCTTTTCCTACCTGGCAGCAAACTGGTCAGAGGGGGAGATGCTGCTGCTTACGGTGGGATTACTCAGTCACAGGAGTACAGTGCATTCCTACCTGCGGGAATGATTGATTTCATAAAACGGCTTGGAAATGAGGTCAGTGTTGTTTAGGCTTCCATTTGTAGGCATTCAAATACTATTGTAACCCAATTCATCTTTTTTTCCCTTTTCACTGTCACCCATCACATAGGGCGCAAAGCGGAAATGGTTTTTGTCTGCCTTTGTTTGGATCTCAGCAGCGTTAATTTTTAATTGAAAGCCACGCTCTTACACCAAGAAGCCAGATGGATTTGATTCAAACTTCACTCAAGCATCCTTTGACTGAGCTGCGAGTGCTTTTTATTAGTTTAGAGTAAAATAAAAAAAGTGATCTATGCAATGCACTCCCCATTCAGAATGTTTGGGGAACTTTGCAGATAAGACCTACCTTTTCCCCCTGCAGCTCTTGGCTGCTTGGGCTGGTTCCCATACTGCTTGCACTGGCTAAACACAGACCAATTCCTAGCAAAATAAATAGCATTTTTTAGTCAGTACAAAAGCGCGTGGCTTCTTTGCCCAAATTATAAACTCTCCACAGGTTACACCTGTGGCCAATAGGGCCCGAGGGATAAAGCAATACAAAAGCAGGTCATTATTTGAGTAAACATGAGATGATGCCATGAGGAAGTATTTGGCTCACCACGTGGCAGAGAGACACAGCAGCGTTATTCCACTTTTCTCTGTTTCTTCACCAAGGTGGGCACCACTGGCAGTTTTTCACATCACACAACCGTCCTCCCCCATACCCTATGGGTGAAATGGTGTTTTAGGGAATGATGTAATCGGAGCAGGAATTTGGGCTCGACAGCTTTTTCCCCACCGGTTTGTGGGACCAGGTGGGGAACACCTGCAATTAACGGCACCAGCATTTTGATATAGAGAACACAGGACAGTCGGCAGAGGACAGCACATTTCATCATCCCCGATTTACACAGGGGAAACCGAGGTATAGATGTGCAAGTCAAGGCACACGTATTGCCGCAGCTCAGAGTTGCTGTCATTTAATCTTGATTTTTCTGGGCTGAAGGGGAGCTACCTGGGGAAGGGAGAGGGTATGGGGTTGATCCCCAGTTCCCCTCCCGCAGCCGGCCCCCGGGCTGGCAGGATCTGCTCGCTGACCTTTCCAGGAACGGGGCTGCATGTCTGAGCGAAGACTCACTCAGGATCAACCCCCGTGACTCTGGATAAATGAAACACTTTGCCGTCTGGCATATCACTCCGTTTCCCACGAACGGCACAAATAGTCACCGCGGCATGTACAAACACAAGGAATCTATTATTGGCGTCTCTCCTTGGCTTGCCGTCGTGACGTCCAACCTGGAGGCAAGTGTTAATGCCCTTATAAGGCTCCTCGCACACATTTAAATGTGTTATCCTTTGGCCGATGATACAAACTGCTATCTCAGTAGCATACGGCATGGGGAGGTGGGAGATTTTCTTGGCTCTGTGGTGAGAGAGAGAAATTAAAAAGGAGCCTACAATGCTGAGTCACTGTGACAAATAACTTACTATGGAATACATTCAGGCTTTAGCAAGGAGGCAGCTGATAGTGAGTCAGTGACTGACTAGTGCCTCCTAGATTTTCCTCCTTAGGAAAGATTCAATTTAATGGGATGAAGCGCCAGCAAAAAGTCGTTCTCGGTGTTACCGAGTCAATATCACTAATTATACACATGGTTAAAACTGTCAGGTTACATTATATATCGCGTAGTATGTGCATTTTGTTTGGAGTATAGCATCCCCCCAGTTATGAAGCAGTTCAGTACGTTCCATTAAAAACACTGGTTTTCAGACGCTGGAAATTTTGCCAAACTGTTTGGCCGTGTTAATTCAAGCATCTCCCCTCTTTTGGTTGCTCAACTTTGCAGGCTTATGAATGCCCTATTTAGCATTCTGGTTTAGCACAATTTAAACCAAAATAGATAGTTTTGTGTTAAAAAAAACCCCTTCCAAGTGCAAAATGTGTACAGTTTTGAGGCAGAAGGTAGAAGAAGGTCACAACTCCTCCAAACATTTAGTACCAGTGAAGTTAAATTTGCACGTGCTCAATCATGGCCAATTTTTTTTTTTTTTTTGGGGGGTGGGGGGTGTCTTCCCCCCCCCACCCCTCCAGCCTGACCGATCCATGCTCAGACAGGGAAATAAGGTCTCACCCTGAGAAGTAGCTCACTCAGGACCCTAGACCCAGAGGAAGGAAGCAGAAAGCTGGTCTGAGCAACCTTGTCCTGGTCCCTTTCCCTGGGACCCCAGGTCACATACCTGCCAGCGAAATAGCAGAAACATCAAGAAGCAAATCCTCCCAATGGCTGAAAAGCTGCAGCCGAACCCCTTTCCTATTCGCACAACCCCCTTTCTGTTTACACTGCCTGGCACAGCTGCCGATTCAATTCTCAAATATTCACGCAACCTCTTACCCACACTGCTCCCTTTAGGAGACAACCGGCTGTCTTGCTGAACGTAAATAACATGGAAAAAGTTAAAAGGCAATTTTGTCACCCAAGAACCGAGTGTTGAAGCCTTTTCGGCCAGCCCATCCTTGACCATGACAGCAGGGGATCAAGGGGCCCAAGCAACATGATACCTCCCACGTTCCCACCAGGCTGCTCGCCCAGCTGATGTCCCTTTCATCTTTGCCTGTGCTCTTGTCTCCAGAGACTCCCAATAGCGTCAACCCCAAAATTCCTAAGATACCATGCTAACTAATACATTATGGGGAAGATTATAACTATTCCCAAGCAGACCACAACCAGGTGGAAAGAATTTCCTATCCTCCTCTTCCACCTGCACTCTGGGAGGAGACATGAGGTTCAGCCTGGCAAGGGGAACATTTTCCCCTCAAGTAATTCCAGCTGGGACACTGCAGTCAGGCCACCCTTTCTGAGCACAAGTATCATAAAGGCATAGAGCAATCCACTGTTTGCGTGAACCGTTAATTAAGGAATTATGCTAATGCTGTTCTTGTCTAAAGACTGGCTGCTAAAGAAGTATAATTAGTTATTCACGTCCGTGGTCCAACTCATATGAACTACAGTGGTCCAGTCGCTAGTGAATGGGGTCCATAAAGCTGGTCAAATATTTTTGCATGATGCTTTTGTTTGTTTCTTGAACAAAAGTGTCTCTTTCCCCCTAAAACAAAGCTTTTCTTGAGAAATGGTGATATCATCAACAATTTCACTGTCTTTTTTTAGCTGAGTGCCTCTCTCTCCAACCCTGTGAGACAAAGGGCTTCCTTATTTCCACCACGGCTCTAATACATCACATTACAAACCCCACTATTAAAGCAACTGGTATTCTCAATAGGGGCAGCCAAGGGCTTTTCCAGGCCAGTGAAGAGGCAAGTCCACAGGGCTGCAGGGAACTACATGTTCCACCAATGCCAGCGTTAGCTCGTCTGTGGTTGTTGAAGGACTTTTGAGAAAGGCTGTCATTAGCCCTGAGGCAATGAAGTGGTCTTAAAGTGGATGTGAGCATGTAGCTGCGATCAAGAGAGTCTTCTTTTAAGGAAGAATTGTCTTCTATCCGTGAAAATCACACACAGACCCTGCTTTTAAGAGCAGCAAATTCATATAATTTAAAAAAACCAAAACACACCTCATGTTTTTCTTTGCACGCTTCTGAAGAGAGTCTCTCAGATATGACCTTTCCAAAATGTCTGTCAATGATCAGCTATAAAACAAGACATCTCAGTAATACTTTTCTAACGCAAAGTGAAGAGCAGCCAACTTCCCATAGAAAAGGAGGAGGATTTTCTCAAACTAATTTTATTTCCTTATCTTTAGTCATCTGTTGAAAAGAAAACACTAAATATATTTCTCAGTCTACTCCTTCCAGTGATAGCTCGAAGGAGTAAAGAACCATATGCTCCTTCAGCTGATCTATCCTGTCTCCATGACAATGCACATTTACAAAGTTTGCTTCTAACAACTTTGTAGTATGAGCTCCAATTGCTTGTAATTAAGGGTACGAGGCAGCCTTTCGGGAGAGAAGAGCTGCTTGATGCTGCGGCTACGTTGGTCGGGCTCCCCTTCCCGCTTCTGCTGGAGAGCGATGCCCTTCTGCATGGGGCTCTAGGTGAGGCCGTTACACTTCTGCACAGAAACTGCGCAGACCTTCAGCTGGTGGAAATCGGTTTAGCTTCAGCCATGTCAGTGCAGCTCAGCCATCTAGCACCAGCCGAGAAGCTATAACACTTAGTCCCTTCAAGTTCCATACAAGTTTTAATACCGAAGACACCTTAAAAGGGTTTTTACGTATCAGAAAAATCTTAGATTTTCAGAGCGTCCTCCTTGCTAAAGGATGTTTTGCTCACACAGTGTTTTAATTCAGTGAAACCAGATTTCCCAAAGGTTCGTCTATCCGGAGTACAGCAGGGTCTTGAAGCCGTGACCTCCTTGAGCAGGACGGAAGACCGGAGGAGCAGGAGCTGGGAACGGGTGCCCTGCGCGAGAGCACCCAACGCGGCCGAAACGCAGGCAAGGGGAGAGGGGGTAGCTGGCTAGTGAGGAAGGAAAACAGTACGCCAGAAAATAAAGGGGCACGATTTACAAACAAGGAGGCTTAAGTGTCATAGTAAAAGCAAAAAGTAGCAACTCTAAGATGGGAAGGTGCACTGTTTGTCTCAACAAAGGCAAATTATAGGATTTGACGGCATCGCTTTTTAATGTCTTAAAAATGTAATTCTAGACATAGGCATATTTTATACTAAAAAAACACCAAACAAAAAACCCAATTCCTTGTTTGATCATCTTCCCAGTACCTAAGGCAGATTGAAGGTTGGAAAGTCCCGTGTTTAAGGCTTTTACTCCTCTCACGGGGGCAGCTCAGCTCACCCCAGTGCAGTGGGCTGGAGGTTCTTCCGAGGCTCAGTGGGTACATCGCGAGGGGTGTCCCTAAACCAAGGGGAGGAGAGGGATCCTGGGCAGTGGCAGCAGGTTGCACCCATCCAAGGGGACGAGGGAATGCCTGCCTGGCCACGCCGCTCCCTGAAACACCTCGCAGGGGCCGGGTGCTGCAAACACCCTTTGAAGTCCTGGCACAACCTGCCCAGGATCCAGACCCCAATGGGGCAGGCTGTGTCCCAAGACCTATGGCACTGCAAACTCACCCCAACAGGGATTTGTTTAGCTTATTGACTCTTACTGGCGTGCTCGTGGTTAGCAGCATGCTGCGTGACACGCACAGCCAGCTGCAAAGGGCAAGGGAGCCGCCCAGCAGGGCGCTCAGGCTGGGGCACCTCTAAAATTTAGGGATCTTTTCCAAAATAGCATTCAGAGAGGCCAGGATCAAGAAATCACTTTACAGCTCCAGACGCATCATATCGGGGATAACCAGTGAGTAAATACAGTTGCCTTCTTGGGCTTTTACCCTGTGCAAAACACTGGACAATATCTGTTCTGGGACTTCAGGGAACTATCAGCATCCAGGAAAGACATCAACCAACAAAAAGGCAACCACTACCCCCCCTCCTGCTGCCCGGGTATGTCAGGGCAAAGCCAGCGAGAGACCACGCTCTCCCAGGGAGAGGAGATGACGCAGTGGCAGATTGTACATGTTAGCCCTTTAGATTTGTTGCATCTTTCTTAAAAGAGTTAAGAACGGGTCAGAAATACTGGCAGGTGGGAAGCAGCATAAGAGTGGGACAGATGCCATGTTTGCGGGGGCAAACAACTAAATTGCCCACGATGGGGACCACTGCTCCTGGAGATGCAGGTGACCAGCCTTCCTGGCTGAAGCAAGGTCTTACCACCCAGAACCAGAGGTGTGGCAGACCTCGTCTTTATTCTCCTTTAAATCCTTTATATTCCTGTTTTTTTCAAGTTGCTTGGGTTTTCCTTTTTTAAAAAACCCTTAATACACAGTATTTTTTAATCTTTTATTGTTATATATTTTTCTTCTGTGTAAGGAGGTTTTTCTACTGTAACTGCAAGAATAACTTCCATCTGAAAACACCATTTGCCAGAAAACGTTGACATACTCCAGTACTTACAGAAGCCACGTTACATACCAAACAGCATACAGAAGTTTGGATTTACTTCTAACCAAGCAAGCCAGGATGCCCAACTTATTGCCTACTTTAATGGACAAAAAAAAAAAACAAACAACCAAACAAACCCCCAAAAAACAAAACCAAAAACCAAACCCAAACCTTTATACTACGATATAATAGCAGAAAAGCATTCAGGAACAGGCTGCGTCTGGGCCACAGGCTGTCAATTGGCAGCCTCCACCTAAACAAGCTCAGAAAGACGTTATATTGTTATTTTGAGAGCCCGTGTGTTTCACTATTCCCCAATCGGTACAATAGCTGTCAGCACTCCTGTTTTGAATTTCACACATTTGCTTAATCAGAAACCAACAGAAATACACAACCAGCTGAAGTGGTGCATGAGACTCAAATTCTTTCTTTATCAAGGAGTAACCCAAGATACGGGTTGCAGATCAGGTTAACCCCACATAATCAGTTTCAAATGGACCTATAGTACATATTTCAGCTCAATAATAAAAACTTCAGCTGGCTAAGATGTGGCTGTATTTAAAAAAGTATAAAAGAACAATGATACATTTATTTTAAAATAAACCTGACACATTTATTTGAATTGTCAGAATGAAACATTTAGAGATTTTTTTCTTTCTGTAGTTCACAACCCCATAACTGACCCAGGCAGCAAAATCCCTATGAATTTATCAGTATCATGGTTTAACCCCAGCCGGCAACTAAGTCCCACACAGCCGCTTGCTCACTCCCCCCTGATGGGATGGGGGAGAGAATGGGAAGAGTAAAAGTGAGAAAACTCGTGGGCTGAGATAAAGACAGTTTAATAGGTAAAGCAAAAGCCGCATGTGCAAGCAAAGCAAACCAAGGAATTCATTCACCACTTCCCATGGGCAGGCCGGTGTTCAGCCATCTCCAGGACAGCAGGGCTCCATCGCACCTAACGGTGACTTGGGAAGACAAACGCCACCACTCCCGAACGTCCCCCCTTCCTCCTTCTTCCCCCAGCTTTATGTGCTGAGCATGACGTCCTATGGTCTGGAATATCCCTTGGTCAGTCGGGGTCAGCTGTCCCGGCTGTGTCCCCTCCCAACTCCTTGTGCCCCCCCAGCCTGCTCGCTGGTGGGGTGGGCTGAGAGGCAGAAAAGGCCTCGGCTCTGTGCGAGCACTGCTCAGCAGTAACGAAAACATCCCTGTGTTATCAACGCTGTTTTCAGCACAAATCCAAAACATAGCCCCACACTAGCTACTATGGAAAAAGATTAACTCCATCCCAGTCAAAACCAGCAAAATCAGGTATTTTGATTTTTGCTAGAACGGCAATTTTCACTAAGAAACCTGTATCATTAAAATTTTCCCTGCTTGTATATCCCATTTAAACACAAACAGGATGCCCAAGAGCTGGCAAACACAGACTTCTGTTGAGCAGCTTTCTGCTGCTCTGCTCCCCCCAGCCCTCGCCCTCACAGCAGCCAGGCCCAGGACACCGCTCACAAGCTGTCTCCACATCCACTTGATGCCTGCAAATATATGCCAAGTTCTAATTATGCTTGACAGCCCTCTAGAAATTCAGATTTCTTTTTCCCCCGCCCTGAAAATGCCAGATTCCTCCTGAAGTCTATTTAGAGGGAGTGAAGCTAAGGCTTCTCTAATTAGAGCTGAGTCTCCAGTTATCCCTTCACCCCGTATACCAGGAGCTAAGACGAGTTCTGCCAGAGAGGAGTCACATCTAGACTAGTCTACCAGCATTATGCAATGAAAGGAGGTGTGCTGTTCAAGAAGGAGTTTCTGCTGGGAAGAGAGAGACAGCTCAGAGTCACAGCTTCCTCTTCAAGCCTCCGAAACTCACGGATTCAGGAAGATTTCATTTCCCCAGTACAAAACACCCTTCTTTCGGGGAGTAAGAGCCAGCCCAGCTTGGGCTTTGCTAATCTCTCCGTTTAGTGGGAAGGCACATGAGACTTGTCGTGCCAGGAGCTTAGGAGGCACCGCTCAAAGTTATTTGGTGCCTCCGAGAGCTCCCCGGTGAATGACAACGTAAAGGATTCAATGTGTGTGCCCAAGTGTTGAACAAACACTGCCTATTAAAGAGTTTAAGGGGAGGAAATGCTTTCCAGACACACCAGCCTTTTCTAAGGGAATTGCTACTCTGTAGGATGTCAGACACATAATGCCGATGCCATAAATGTCACCGTACAGCAGTTTTCATTCAGAAAATATGATTTATGTCAAGAAAACCCAAAGAAATATATATCCCTTTTAATTCCTCTTACCCCTGCCCCTTTCTCTGGGGCTTTGGGAAACAGGCTTCAGGAGAAGCTTTGAACAGTCATGCAAAAAAATCAATCACCTCCAGCTTTCAGAGGGTGCAAAAAAGCTAAAAAATTGCCACGTCTTTTGGGAGGTTGAGAAAGGGGCACAGCTCTGGTGCTTTTACAGCCTGGGTCCCCAGCCCACCGCACCGCCAGCGCAGCTCACCCTTGGGGATGAGTGGCTGGCGGGTCCCAGGGACCTACGAGACATTTTTTGCTAGCAAGGATTTCAGGCCAGAAGCCTGGTAGAAAAAAAAAAAGCCATCAGCGCCAGTAGAAGAGTTGCTCGCTTCCTGCAAAATTATTGTACCCCAATGAAAAAAAAAAAAAAAAAAAAAGTAAAGTATTTTTTCCTATCCTGTTTGGGGCATACACACAACGAGGAGCAGATGGAGCCAGAGGCACCTTACAAGACTGTGGTCAGATGAACCCAAATGAATAGGTATGCATGGAAGGCAGCAAGCCCTGAGCCCACGTGGTCAGCAGCGTCTCTGCTCCCATAACATCGAGCTCAGGCTGGGACCAGGCTGCGTCTCCTCACGTCCCCTGGGTCTGGGAACCCTGGAAGGTGTCCCCTTCCCCATATCTAGGAAAACTAACCTGTTTTTCTTAGTCCTTTTTCCTATTTACTTTGTTTGTTTTACAGTTCCTTAAGCCAAGAACTCCGCTATGCTTATTAACGTCGATCCTAGAGGAGCTTCTCTGGAGGTTCGGGGTAAGTGGCCGTAGTTATGCCGCCACAGCATTGAGACGCTCTGGTTTGCTGGGGGCTGCGTCGTGTTAGACCCCCACAAACATATAGTGAAGGACCGCAACAACCCAAAGAGCTCATAGCCTGGGGACACAAGCCAGGCAAAGAAAATACTAGTGTCCTTATGGTGTAGGGAAATTAAGATCCTGGTTAATTTTATTAAATTGCCTCCGGCTCCCTTTGGTCAATAGGGAAAGACAGCCAGCCAGGGGTGATCCAAACCAAGATGGACTAAATGCCCTGGAGATGAGCCTGTATAACTCCTTAGACAGTATAGGGAATTTACAGCAACGGCCCCCCTGGTTTGAATGTGTTGGTTAAGCGGGGTTAATCCAGGCTCGAGTTACTGGCTCAGGACTGCATCCAGGCTTGGGTTCAAGCTGAAAGGCTGTGGCTGGAAGAGGAGTTGCGCCTGCATCCTTGGAAACCCAGACCAAGACCTGGACAGAACAGCCACCCAGTCCCCCTATTTTTTGCTGTATTACTGTTGCGTTTTATGGTCACCGGCGGCTTTCTCCCCCCGCTTTGATATGCGACTCCCTGGAGTGGGCTGTTTGTCCCCCCAGCAGAAAATAAAGAGTCACACCAGCAGCAGAGGGTGTGGGGGCAGACGCTTTTTGGGCATCAGAACTGGCAGTTTTTAGAGCCTCCGAATGAGTAGGCGACTGTGCTGAGGCTCTTTCTCCCACCACAAATCACGAAGCCAAATATCTCAGCTGCACTGCATGTCTGCAGGAGCTCCTCCTCCGGTGCTGGCTAGTGTGGGAAGGGCTCTGCTGGCACGCAGCTCACCCGAGCGCTTGCGTGCATGTGGTCAAAATTAAGGCGAGCCCCAGCGCGCGTGTTTGAGATGCACACGAGCGCAAAGCCCTCCTGCCACTTAGAACCTGCCTGGCTTCACAAGAGCAACCCGGAGCACACCAAGCATCGGGACTACGTGAGGCCGGCCAAACCCTCCCGGGTTTTTGGCACTTGGATAGTCCTGCGCGGGGAGGAGGAGGAGGAGGAGGGAGGAAGACGTGGGCATAAGGGCACCAGAGAGCAGAGGTCTTCTCTGCTGCTCCTTAGAGAAGGGAGGGAAACAAATTAGCTAAAGGTACTGGAAACAGATGTACTTATGTATCTCGTACCCTATAAAGGAAAGGCCCTTCCAGTGAAACAGATGGGTTTAAGTGCCATTTAAAGCAACTCCTGCTTTACCCAAGAAAGCCTCACACAAGCTTTGCGTGTGGATTACGCAAGCAGTTTATACAAGAAAGAGTCTGGCCACACGTCTCTAACATCACAGGAAGCCTTCTTAATCAAAGCTGAACCAGAGGAGTCAAGAAAAACAGCCCCTATGTCCTTGAACCTCAAGCAGTGCTATTGACTTAAACTACGTGTGGTTGGGAGCTGAGCTTAGCTCTGTAACTGCTGCTTCTCCTTCCCTTTTCTGCTCGCGTCCTTTGATAGCCTGGTCTCAAGGAGACATTTTTTAGGAACATATAACAGCATGGCTTCATTGTTTCTTGTGAATCGTAAAGACCGTCACAAAAGCGCATAGGCAAAAGGTGAAGAGATTTCACAAAACCAATCACACAAGCAGAAGTTGTCACTATAGACGTCACGTCTCTAAATTCTTCAGAGTTGAGCCACCAATTTAGCACGTACTGCCTCAGCCAGTTTGCACCTTTCCCTACATTAATTTTCTTCAGGGACCAAAGCAATGAGAGCTAAGCGATAGGCTTCAGAGATTTCCTTTTTCTGCCTCCTTTCTTTTGCAATCCTGTACCGTGGACTAGGGTCGTAACCAATATGTACTTTAGACCTGTGAATGGAGCAGAATGTGGAAGACAGGTAACACCTTAATTTCTCCTTGTGTTCAGTGAAAAGGTACTAGACACAGAAAAAGGTGGAGTTATTTGTTCTCTTTCGGTCAAGGCCCTACTTAACAGCTAAGACCTCAAAAAACATAGCAGTAAAAATGATAGGACAGTCGGACTTCGTTAGAATAATCAATATGGATAGAAGAAAGATTAGCTTGAATGAAATTTAGAGAGAAAAATATCCTCTCATCCTTCCTCCATATAGGCTAGTCCAACCACCCAGCTCACGCTGCTGCTGCTGCTGCCATTTCAGAAGTGACAGCTTTCAAAAGAGCCAGGACTGGTTTGCAATGCTAAGCTGAGGGAAGCACACGCAAGCAACAGCTGAACACAAAAATGCAGAGGAAACTGAAGTGTTTTTAAAAGAAAAAAAAAAAAATAACCCCAAGGATATAAAGTAGAGTTGGTAAAATAGAGCGGAGACAAGGCAAAAGGCTCCAGCAGTGAAAGAAAAGTCGCGGTTTTGGCTCATTGCTTAAACCAACGCTTAAGAAAGAAAGTCTAGTGCTGACAAAGATGAGGAAGTAGGGAAATACTCAACATACCTGCTGGTGGCTATGCTGAAAGCCTGAAGGTTCCTCTCCTGCAGCAAAAAAGCATTCCTAGTAGACTACTGCTCCATCTGCTTATGCCCACGAATGCTCCCACCACCAGCACTCATTTACCCTTGTCAGCAGCACACACTTGAGCCTTTTCCCCGTAAGCGCTTACACCTGTTTCCTGTAAAGCTGGTGGCTGCGCTCGCACGCTTCTCCTGTTGTCTAGGAGGTTGGGGATCAGCTGGCCCTATACGAGCCATACCTGGGAATAGTCCTTGTGCCGTCAGTACCTCACCTGTTATGCTTCAGATGTCATTCCGACCAGCCAGTGCCTTTCTAACAGTGTGGGAAGGAAACGAGTAGCGTGTTAACACCATCACCTCACTCCTGTTTCCACCTCTTCAGGGTCAGCTGTCTGCTCCAAGCTACAGCCCCACGTTGCTAACAAGGTTGAAGTCACACAACCCCTTCTGTTCATCGTTAAAAAAAAAAAAAAAAAAGCAATACAATGTTTTTGGCCGAGAGGGGAGAGAAGAAAATTGGTTGTAACTACGAGTCCAAATAAACCTGTCTGCTCTTTGTTAGATACTACAGGAGACGCAGTGGTAGATGAGCGCAAAGCTCTGGGATGAGCATGGACAAGTCGACAAAACTAATGAAGAAAACTTTTCTCACACATTTGAGAGCAAAGTCGCTAAAATATAGCTGCTGTAACGGTAGGATGGGACAACACTTTAAGGTACTTTCACAAGAGAACAAACTTGTCCAAATTTTCCATCTTCACATTGCACATGTTTCTCAGGCCAGATTTTTGGTGGCTCTTTCTTGGATGGAGCGTTTCCAGAGCTGCTTTTGGTCTATGGAGTGAGTTCTTCTGTCTGCAGCAGGAAAACAGAGTGGAGTAGTGGCAAATACAGAATTTGTACAGGTATAACTCTTCTCACGTCAGCATGACCACTCCTGACTTACACCCTTAGTGATGGTGAAGCCTGAACTGGGACTAGCTCTTCATTACTGTTTTCTGGCTTTGGTCAGTGCTTTGGGCAAGGCTCTGAACAGCATTGTCTCTTTCTAACAGAACAGGAACATGCAACAGAGTCCTTTCAATGTGTGTGTCTCACGTCACGCAATTCAGAAATGCATGCAAAAGAGCAAACACTCAACCACCCGTTTAAATAACCTGGAGGAGCGTTACTGAGAGGCTATAGAACACTAGCAGAGCACAAGGGTGAGGGCAGTTTATTAGGTGAGTGTAAGGTTAGAGTAAATATTTGAACAACAAACTGGAATTCAGCCAACTCAGCATTTTATTCAAAAGGAAGGACATGAGGGATAGCTGAAGCTGGCATCGGGGTAATACAGAAAATTCCAAACGAAAGGAGAGAAAATGAACAAACAAGGATATTCACAATGGAAAGAGGGAGCTATGAACCACCTGAAGCTCAGAGAAAAATCAGTTTCGGGTATGTGGGAAACAGATCTCTGGCTTGAGAAGAAATGCGGTTGTGATGACTCTGTAAGAAAGGTTTGCGCAAAGCCAGAGAACGGCTGAAACTAAGGCATGAGGAAGGAAGAACGGCTGTTAAATACCCAGCCACAATCAGATATCATTTAAGCATGATGCCGGTTTTCAGACCAAAAAGAATAACAAATCTTCCAATGGAGTATGCACGAACCATAAAAATATTAGGAAAAATATTCAGGAAATTCAAAGGTAAATGAAGGCCAAAGACGACTTCATTACAAGTTAAATCTATATGTCTCTGAAGGTACTTGCAGAGCGCCCACTGGTTTCAGTGGAGTGGGCATTCAGGCTATTTGTCTTGGCCTGAAACTCCACGTAAGGAAGAGGACTTTGGTTTCATGTCAGGCAGTGATGAAGGGGTGTGAAGGGGTGATGAAGGAATCTCCTCCTAAAGCTAATTTAGCCCGTCCCTTCTAGGGAGTCAGAGAGAACAAAACTGGCTTGCCTCCCAGTCAAACCAGAAAAAAAAAGTGCCAGTTTTGGGCCACAGCAAAGGTACTGTTTTCTTTGCTTGTTCTCCCTTATTTGAGAAATACTGGGGAAGTTTGATGTCATCTGGTTTCTGGAAGCATTCCTCATAAGACATAGAGGGATGGACCTTGCAGCCTTTGATGAGGAAGACAAATAGGACTGAATCTATAACAAGAGGAGGAAACCCTTGCTGGATTTTTTTCTTCCAGATGTTCATTCAAACATTTGAGTTAGCATTAAAAAAAAAAAAAAAAAGCTTAAAACAGACTAACCAAAATCACTCTTAATCAGGTTTTGTTTCCATGGCACCTTTGATGTCATAAGCTTAATAGCTCTCCAGTGATCCATAGTGTCTTCCAGGAAAAAAAAAGGCTAGACAACCTGAATGCCAAGTGTTGAATACACCCTTAAAAATATCCTTTCTGAAAAGTTTTCAGGCCTCCCTTCTCTTTTAAGAATCAAGGGAAACCAAAAATCAAACCAGGAATTTCCCCCTCCCACACACCCCCACCCTGCATATCACCGGAAATCTTTGCACAGCAGTTGAAATATATGGAGACCCACGAATATATTATTAAACTGCAAAGGAAATGCATAAAAAAGACTGTTATAAAAATAGCTGTAAAACACTTTTTTTTCATTCTACAGATGCAAACTCTCAAGAAACATCTTTCTGTCAAAACTGAAACAGATTGTGGTGTTCAGCAGCACATTTCTTTGCTAGGGAAACATTCTTGGTACTGTATTTTTGCTCCTCGTCTGATGTTTTTTCCAAGGATTTTCTAATTAATCATGGTGCTGATGGATGATAGCAGCCATGCTATGGCTGCTACTAACACACACAAGTCTCACCAGAGGTGAAGTAGGTGTAATTTTCTTTTATTTAAAAACTTTTGCTCAGTAATATTTTTATGGCCTGATCTGGCACTTGTGGTCAAGCAGCATTCCCAGTCCCATCAGTCTTCAGGATCCTTATCTGATTTTATAAGAAGAAAAAGGGGCAGATCTTTGGTTTGCTGCTTTTCTGGTTATCCAGCCACTGCCAATGTTTGAGGAGCGGCACATCCCTCTGCCTGGTGGGTTTAGTATGTATAGGAGAGGGACTGAACCTTCCGATGACAACGCTTGCAGAAAATTGCTGCTGGAGAAATTAAATATCATGAACTGTACTAAAAAAAGCAAAATCCTAATCTTGATTAGAAGCTTTGTTTCTTCGAAGGTAGATTGTAAAGATCTTGCAGCGTTATAGTAAAACACACAGCAAAGGTCTACTAACTTTGATGGAAAGAATCACTTACTTAGATTCAACTTCTTTTTAAATAAAAGTTGATGAAACTGTTTAAGAGATGCCAAACGTATATCAAACAAGATACCTATAAAACATGATATGAAGAAAATAAAATAGTTTTTCAAATTAAAAGCCACTAATCAAATTACTTTATCGTTTACTGTTGCTAGAATAGAAAAATGAATCAATGCTGTATCCTTCACATGTCCGGGCTTGAACTCTGCAATACGCGTAGAGTGAATCTGGATGCTGTCAAACGAGCCAACGTACTAGCTAGCTATAATTTATAACCCATTTAGCAAAATAAATAAGCTTGTCATATTGAAACAATTATCATATTTTTAAAGGATAATATCTAATGGAATTTTAAGCATAACTGAAAAAGTGGATGTTACCTCTACATATGAAAGGGTTTGAACTAAAATCACTGTACTGGTGAATTACTCTAGGCTTTTGATGATCTAACAGAGAGTGTAACGGAGTTTATTGTACCTTAAATCACCCGTGTACATCTCAGAATTTGGCCCCGTCACACTTTCTTTGATATGAAATGTAGTGGCTGGTCTATATTGGTCTAGAATGGGAAGAAAAGAAATAAACCCACAGATTTTAAAAAACAAACAAAAAAAGCATATACTTCCAGATGCAGTAATTATATATTTGTTTTCGTGTTTGGGCTACTAGCTTGTTTGTCGCTCTAACCTTGTGTCATTATGGAAAAGATAAAGTATGTTACTACAGTGTATTAAAAACCAGAAGAAAACCCCTTCTTGTATTTTGATAATACTTTTTTCCTAGTTATCTTGTGTGGCTTGCATTTTGCGTAATGGGACAGATTTATTTACATACATATTTACGTATTCATACATTTATATGTTATTATTCCATATTGTGTTCTGTAACAAACATCAGCAATTTTCTCATCGGGAATTTTTGCAGGTAAAGTTTCCCAGTGAACCATCTAGCCATTCATATACAGACCCATGCTCAAGTTTTAATGTGTTTCTATTTATCCTGCTTAAAAACAAACATCTCCAGACTGAAGAGACTGACGGGTACATGAAAGACCACTTTAATCTCCTTCCCCAATCAGTGCAGATATATGAAGTGTGGTATAAGCTGGAGCATGCTTCACTCACGTTGTGGGAAGCCTTGGAAAGTTGCTTTCCAAAATACTGCTGTATATGAGAACATTCCTTATAAATTACTTTATAAGAGAAGGATGATGAAAAATAATATTAATCTCCGTAGCTGGTATTGGGAACAATGGATAGTTGAGCTCGGTGGAAGCTGGTTGCCGATATGCTTACAAGCTGTGTTAGGTATGGCACTTACAAGGCAAAACCAAGCAAACCACGCCTGCCTATTAAGTTAATAATAGGAAATGCATATACTACAAATCTTGTGAAATTATACATGTCTCTCTTCTGTTTGGAAAGTGAGTCACTGATTAAAGACAGGGGCCAGGACCTGTAGGGATCCAGATCCATGGCTGGAGCAAGTGGAAAGCACAAATAATTCAGAATTTTTAAGAACATGTTGTTATCATCACTATACACACCCACGTATGAACACGCTGACTTATCCTAACTTTTTTTTTTTTTTTTTTTTTTTTGTAATTGTCCTTGGATCTCTTTGAAAAAAAGGTCTTACTGAAAGCTGTTCTTTTCCATCTTGAAAATATTGTCCTCCTTTTTTTCTTCTTAGTCATAATTTCTCCTTCCTCAGACTTGTCTTAACCACTCTCTCCCTCCCGCTTTCTTTCTCTCTTGGTGACTAAACGGGTTTCAGGAATGAACTTCAGAAGAGCCTGAAAGAAAAAAAATCTCTTCCAGATTGGCTATTTTTCAATTAACTCCTACAAATACATATTGCAGGCGGTTCAGAAGACTGGCCATAAAATACACACTCTTTCATCTCCATGTTACCCTTTCAGCTGCAGTTCCAGGTAGCAATAATCAGCAGCTTTCAGTGAACTTCAGTCAGCATCACTTTCTTTAGGATCCATGCTCAGAACCGATTTTTGCAGTACAGGTTCACTCTTGCCAAAAGGAGAGGTTCTTAACAAACACGCCACTTTCTTCCATTCTTCCACCGCTTTTTTTTTTTTTTTTTCCTTAAGAGCATATTAGTTTCCTTCTTGATTCAAATCCTCTCTTAAACTGGCCTGAGTCACCCACCCTCTGTTTTCATAGCCAATGGTGGGATTCCAGCATCTTTTCTCTCTGCATCATCCACACAGCAGCACTTTTTGTCTCCCATTGCGTGTTCCTTTTGACGAGCCTAACTCAGTTTACCTTAAAAAATACCTCTTTCTCTCTTTCTCTCCTCTTATCCATTCTCCACCCCTTCCTCCCCTCTATCCAATCAGCAGAGTAACTCCAGTATTAAAGATAAGCCTTTTTTTTTCAAAGTCACTCAGCATTTCTATCCAAGTTAGATAAAACATATAGGTTTTCTGTTCCCATTTTTAAGTTTTACCTTTAAACTACTACTTCAGCACCTTTTTACTTTGCCTGTTCTGGGGATTCAATTTCTCTTATGTTTAATGTTCTTCTGTCCTAGAGTTCAGCATAAGATCAAATATTCAAAGGTACCAAGTATCTCCCAATTATTCCAGATTTACATCACAGTAATAGAGAAAAATCTGGACTCAAAGCCCCAGAGCGACGTCTGTGCCACTGATTTTATTATTATTTGAATGTACTATAGTGTCCCCGATAAAAACCACATGTCTCTGATTTACACAATGGCCTCTAACCTCAGAGTTAGCTTTTTCTTCCACACACCCATAAAATGCACATAAGGAGAAAATAAGGGCCACGGCTAACATAAAAGTGAGCTGAACTGCAGCAGCTTTAGACCCAGCAGTTTCCGATTGTTCCGTTTTTGCAGGAGATCAGTGGCCAAGCGAGAGGCAGAACCCTCCGACGGCGCTGCAGCCCGGCCGGGGGCTCAGGACCATCAGAGGGAACTCAAAACACATCCCCGTTTTTTTGTTTGTTTTGAAATTAAACCCAACAGAGCAGAAAATACTCAGCTTGATCCACCTCAGATCAAATACTTCTTCATCGGTCTGCATATATACCATGTACAGGACTGATCCTACCACAGCACTTCATCTTCAGAAGAGCTTGTCTAATGATTACAGCAAGGAACAAGGAGCTGAGATGCCTAGGTTATGGTCCTGGCTCTGTTTGAAATTCCTCCCCCCCAAAAAAAAAGAAAAAAGAAAAAAAGAAACCCAAAAGTTTGGAGACCTTGCTGGCAGGGCACTCCACCAACTCCCGGAGCGTGGTGTGATTTACACCAGCTAGCACTCTGGCCGAGGCTCCGCTGCTGTTTCACAAGCCCTGTTTTACTCACTTTCTTAGTAAAAAGAATCTCTGTTTGTGCTTCTTAGCTTAAACTTGGTGGTTTGAGCAAAACTACCAGCTGGGTACTCTCCTGGGGGAACGAGACCACAAACGTCTGTGGGTGAGAGGGGCCAGCCTGTGTTTCTAGCTCACGCCTGCGATGTTTACCAGGATGGAGAACTGGATGCGACATCCTGCAGGGAGCTTCCTTTTATCATGGAGCTCGAGCACGGGGACAGAATTCTTTTGAGTGAGACTTCTACACAGGTACTCAAAGCTCACTCTTAATAATGAACTGAACTGAATTGATAAACATGGACTGTTTTACTGCTACTAGCTTCACACGCCCAACACTTTACAAAAGCTGGAATTCAAAGAAATGCTCTTGACCTGACTTGTGATGGCTTCAGATCGGTCCCAACAGCCATTATAATATTTGAATGCTCTGCAATTTCATTAGTCTGGCTTTTTTTCATAGATGTTTTATTTGAAGTATTTTTGCTGTGCTCTGATGATATTAGAGTAAATCGTGCAGCATTGCGCTGGCTTTTTGGTGATGACCATCCAGCAGGCTGGTAAAAAAAAAAGAAAGAAAAATCGCAAGGTAACAGGCTGTGGTCGCTGCTTTTTAAAGTTTTTCTATACCCAGGATTTCAGCCACAAAACTTCTACCCATTTTAATGGCCTTACGTAACAAAAACCCTTTTCACATGTTTGGGCTAGTACTTAAAGCACTGTAATGTATTTGTGGCCCTGTTCGTCCACGCAACAAATATTCCCTAAAATATGCTTAGGGGTCTGAATGACAAGAGGGAATGATTTATCTTGTGATGCTTTTTGTGGCTGCTGCCTCCAGTTGTCCTTCAAGCATCTGTCTGCAGAGATGCCTCAGCTATTCACAACATAGCTGCTGAGTCGCCGGTTTGCAATCCAGTGTACGAAAGAAACCTACACTTGGTACAGGTTTACCTCAACGTAAACTCCAGACTCTGAGTAGCTGCCACATGGAGAGATGAGACACCACCCTAGCACGGGTGGGAAGAAGGACGGCATGGACTTCTGCCTGAGAAATCACTACTCATCGCAGATTAAGTCATCCCCGCTGATCAGTCACAGCCCTTTGGGTCTTAGCTGTCACTTAAACTAACAGCCTTTTACACAGCCCCAGCCATAGCCAGAGGTCTTCAGGTAGCTCTAAATAGAAATTACGGCTATTGTAAAGTCCCTTTACTTTGCAAAAGAGGTGAAATGAGGTTTACTGTGAATAAACATTCAGGTGAAAGCTTTCCAAAAGGCACAGTCTTTGGGATTTTTGACAATAGATACCATTTAAAAGTAGTTTTGTTTGGGGCTTGTTGTTCGGGTTTTTTTTAAATCACATTGTTTTCTTCTCTGTGTAAGTGGCATGCAAAACATGAGTAGGTCAGTGAATAATGGTAGATTTGGTGGTATTTGCTTCTTTGGATCGGTGCCTAAGTAGTCTAAATCACATATACACATGCTGGCATCACTGGACGTGAGATTACAGAAACGGAGAATTACATATGCCTTTTTAGTAATTAAAATTTCTATTGTATTTGGTGTCTTTATTAGGAGTCCCTGAGCCCTCTTAATTCCCAGTGTTAGAATCCCTGTTGCCTATTTTTAATATTCTTGCGATGTAAATACATTTTTCACATCGCTTTAAGGACCTCATGTGAATAACACCCAAATAAACACAAAACAGTGAATCATATAATTTCTGGATACTTCACACGCAAGTAGTATGAATTCAGGTCATGGAGCGCGGTGAATTTATGAGGATGCTATACTGGCTGGTAAGACCAATTAAACACAAAAGCAAAGTAGATTGCTCTAGCTGTTTTGCAAAAAAACTTTGAATATTTCATTTGCATTTTGTTTACCAGGAGCTCCCAGCAAGTTTCAGGCAGACGCGTGTTCTCACGAGCTAGTCCCTCCCATTTGCATTTTAGCACTGCCATATTGCTGCGGCTGTGACAAGCAGAAGGAAGAGGCCATTCGTTTAAAAAGGGCAAAATTCAGTATTGCCGAAGAGATGGCAACGGGCTGACCCTGTCACCTGCCCCGCTGCGAAGCAGCACCTGCGAGCAGCGACTATCGCAACCGCTGAAAGCTGGATAAAGTCATAAGTGAAATGACTAATTGAAGAGGTGAATAATGTAAATACCAGCGTATTTGGTGTATGGCTCTTACACCCTCTTGCCTTGCTAAACGGTCTATGCACCAGACTGTCCGTGCAATCCGAGAGCAAGGCTGCGGTGCGGATTTGCTCCTAATTCTCCCGTGACCGAATGGTGCCCTAGGTAAGAGCCCCGATGCTCGTGGCTTGGCGGTAACTACACTGGATGCTATATTTAATATAATTGCCAGATTTCAAACCGCCATAACAACAAAACCTCGTAATGTTACCGAAAGTAGGATATTTGAACAGGCAAGAAAGAGGGAGGAACCAAAACCTTTGTATATACTGCTATTATACATCCAGCTATACTTAACACTGCGTCCAAATTAGATATCATCGTTAATTAGCACAAGTGGAAGAGTTTTACTGATTTCTAGTGTTTAACTTCCATTCCCCTCACATTTTGCTTGGCAGGCGTCTGAAAGATCTATCAAACTAACTTCTGTCTTTTGCCCTGGACCCCTCATACTTTACTGTGTTTTAACCAAAAAAAGACCAGTAGTTGCCATAATAAATCAACCTGGCACTACCTCTGGAAAAGGTCAGTCCCAGTCATTAATCATTGACCTGTTTATATTTTACTGTCCAAAACTGAGGTGTGTCACGTGAGGTGAGGTGGGGCCTGAAACCTTTTGTCTTGTGGTTTTAGGAGTAGATGCTCTGCTAGGTCTTCATCTGCAATTTCCCATAAGATGGGGCAGGCTCAACACTTTTTCTCAGCTTCAACATATTATAAACATTTTGTCACAACGAGTAGGACATATCTGCAAACAAAGATGTAACAACTTCATGCTTTGTTCTTTCAGAAAGGCCCCATTCTCTATGTTCAGCAACAACTCCTGAAGTCTGACAGATTCCTGTGAAAGAAAAGAGTCTTCCCTGGTTTATAGATTCCCCAAAATATGCTGGATATCTGCCTCAACAATGAGTACAAAACTTCAGTTACCTGCAGAACAGGTCAGAAAACCAGATGAAAACAAAGACGTCGAGATTTCCTGAAGAAAAGATCCTGTGATATTGTTTTGATCAACCCCAAAGTATTTGGATGAAAGGTATTTTAAATAGCATGGTGATTTTAGTTAGTAACTGTTTTTTTTCCCCCAACATGCAAAACTTTTTTCTCCCCCTGAACAGTTGCATTTCTTTTGGCATTGGCTTACTTTCCCAAAGAGCTAGAAGTGATACCAAACAGCGTGAGTGCATGTTGAACACATTTTTCTGGGTGCCTACAGGCACAGCATCATCTTGCAAAGAGTTTTGCTGGGGAGGTTTCAACACTGTATGTTTCTGCAACATTTTCAATGACAGCATCTGGATACGGACTGCATGGCCACCTACCACACCCTCCTGAGAAAGGCTGGGTGACATTTCTGGTTAAAACTTCTATCAGTGAAAACTGCAGAGCTGTGTTCCCAAAATGCTCACAGATGACTCTTACTTTTGCCAGGTTTTTCATCCAAGTTCAAAAGAAACCATTCCAGGGTCAGAGAATTTTATTTGTAGAGGCTTTAAAAGCTCAAAAACAAATTGAAACATTTCTGGTTGAGAGAAATATTTTGTCCAATGTGAAACATATTAACTTTGCAGTCCTTTGATTTTTAATCCATGGTTTTTTGTTGGTTTTTTTTTTTTTTTTTTTTTAGGGAGCCAGCAACTCCAGAATCAACCTCCTCAAGGTAAAACCTGTCTTTTCCAAAAGGACTTGTGAGACAGAGAAGATGTAAAGCAAGTGTTCCCAGATTGTCTAAGTGACCTAAAAGCAATACTATTTTTCTTTACCTCAGGCAAAAATACACACCAAAACACCTGCATATGTGCCTTTGCATACCACGCAAATGCTTTGGGGTCAGGTGAGGGCTCTGAAGATGGACACCAAAATGTTTTCCCTAAATGCATCTTCTCTTTGGTACAATTGGGCTTTCTGCCTCACCCGTACCTTTCTGCTCCCTTGCCTGTATTCAGCGTAAATGACTGGCGAGAGGTGCTTGGTGAACCTGGAGTCCTCTTGGGCAATCTATTCTCCGATTAAATTCACGAGATACTTTGTCATGTCCCTCTGATGTTCAAGTATCAGGGGAGAAATTAGCTGCTTCTTCTGGAGATTTTCATATAATAGAAGACTGCCAGGCCTTAGTCACTCCTCGCTCATTAACGTTACAGTCCAGCATGGGAAGAGCAGCGCAGGGGAGAAGCCCTCAGCCCGCGTGCCGTCCGTCCCCACCTCCCAAGGTTAAGCTACCCGCAGGTGGAGTCCCTGCTCATCACGCAACGCCAGCGCTAGCACCAGAAAAGGCAGAGCCAGGAATAACTTTCATTACATAGAGCTATCATTAAAGAAAAGAAAAGAAGCCACGCTGTCCCAGGTCATTAGATGACTAGGCCATTAAGATGAATGGAAATAAGAGTAGTTCTTACACAAATTGCTTCGCCGCCTGCTTACCGAGGTTCAGTAGTGGCTTCCCACGTTGTAACCAGATGGGAAGTGTCAGAGCTCAAAGGAGCATCTCTCAAACCGTGGTGAAGGAGAAAGACATCCTCCTCTCCGCTGCAGTTTCAAAGCAACAGCACATTTGCCTCCCTCCACCTCCTTTTCTCTCTTCACCTTCTGTATTTTTTTCCTTGCAAACGTTGTGGAAATGAGGTTGTGCATTAAGCAAATACACTTCTTCTTGGATGCTGTGTACACTGGACTTCCGCTTCTTCAGATTTTACACTGAAGTAGTACCATTACTTTCAGATTTTTATCCCTTACCTATTGCCATGACATCTGATGAGATAATCTAGTGGGCAAACCTGATCAAAGCACAGGTTTCTCCCTTCCCCCAACACGGGGGTACAAGCACATATAACTGCGTTCCAGCTAATTTAGCAACATAGAAGTGAAACATTTTACATGTAGGATCCGGAACCATAATTTTCTAATGTCAAAGGTCACATGAAATACCTCTTATGTTGTCTCAGCCTATTTCCTGGCATAGAGTTGTAATCTCCGAGAACACATAAATGTTTCAGTATTAGTACTAAGAAGCCACATGAGGGAGCATTTGGAGAATTGAAATGCTTTCCTTGTATCATTGTAAATAAGGGAGGGAATCAAACTTGATCCCTCTGGGTTATATAGAATTCAGACAAATCTAGATGTTATTATCCATTTCTCCAGTCATATAGGGATGCAGAATTTGTGATTCCCACTGAAGACAGAGTTTCTAAAAAAAACCCCATTAGTGGTCTGAACCAGACAATTTCTTACTCTTGCCAAGGTACGCTGTGACTGGTATACCTGAAAGGGAGCGCAGATAAGTGGGTTTACGTTTCAGCTAAATGAAAATATAAGACACTCTGTACAGGTTATCCTGGGCTGAGCGTGGCAGCGGTGCCAGCTTTCCCAGACTATCAGCAGCCTCGGATGACAGTGGCAGGGAGTGGTAAGGTCCCAGTTCCCGCAATCTTTGGTCTAGGCAAATAGCTCAGCCTACACGCTTCTAAATAACTTTTTCATCTTATGCTTTTATATCTTAGGGTTTACTGAAGAAAATAAACCCCACAGGTACATAAAGTGAAACCAATCTCAATATTTTTATAAGCTGACTCACCATTTTTTGAATGTTTGAGTTTGACAATATTGAAGCTAACCAAAATGGGAAATAAAAAAAATGTCAGCACGAACCATAATGGGAAATCGGTATACACTGCTGCTCCGTACTGTTATCTCAGCAAAAAAATCAGCTGCAGCTTGGGCTATCCTCATTGACAGAGTCATTTCAGTCAAAGAACAACATCAAATGACCGTACTGAAAACATTTTTACTAGTAGTGCTAAACAGGTGTGGAATGAATGAAAAATTTAGCACTCTACCTCCAAAAGTCAACATCCATAGTAACTGTTGTCAACCAGAGAAACTCGTATTAAAGGTCATTCTGAAATCACTAGAAAAGCACTTCACCAAGATCCCATTTTTTCCTCATTATTTACACCTAAAATTGACTAAGTAATTAACGAACCGCATGAAAATCACGTTGCAGCTACGATGTTATGAGCACTCATTGCTGCGAATGTTCGACTGAGAAATTTGCAACCGATTTTAATGGGCAGGAGTTCCAGCAGCCCCTTCTCTCCTTCTACCTAAACCACGTCACCAACTCCAGCCGCGGCAGAAAGGTGGAAGGGAAAGAGGAAAAAGAAAGATAAACCCAAGCTTTTAAAGCCAGTACTTTTGCTCGGACGCGATGGAGGAGGTTCCGGGATGCTCCTCGCTGCAGTATTCGTGGCAGGAGCGGTGGTTGCCTGCCGAGCCACTCCGGGTCCGGGATGGCCGGTGGCCACCTCCGAGCTGCGGGGTGGCCCTGCAAATCACAGCGTGCAACTCATCTGCATTTGAAATAATCCCTGTTTTCCTACGGATTAAACTTAACCCAGATCACTCCGGTGAGCCGGTTTACGGCTCAGTCCCCCGCACGGTCGTGTCGCCGCAGCCGAGGGGGGAGCAAACTCTGGCACGGGAGCGCGTGTCCGAGGGCAGGACCTCCGCAAGCCTCCTCTGCTGCCGAAACCGGCAACCTGGACACGCGTGGCCTGGTGGCGGACGAGAGGCTGGCATTCGTCCCCTCTAATTTTTACCTTTTTCACTGCTTACTGGTTTTCTTTGCATGAAATCATCTGACTGTTTTTCTTAAACCAAAGAAGGTCTGAAAGTCTGGTGTTTGCTGTTATCCTCATCTCCAGAGAACAATTCTTTGCAGCTCCAGTAAATAGGACTTAAAAGGTAAATGGTATTATAGTGTTAATTTCAAAGTGAATTATTCAAAAAGTGCTCCATATGTCAGCAAGCATCATTTTGTGGAACTATATTAATGTCTTCCTTAAATACAGTTCTCCCTTTCTAAAAGCTGTTTTATAGATCCAGGAAATATGTCTGGTATGAAGAAGTGCTTATTGTAAAGGATGTTTTAGCAGTTGTGTTCAATTAATGAGGAAGGCAGGATGTAGGCCTATATAAGAAATAGCAAAACAGCAATAATTCCTTGGGGCTTGGGAATCTTCACACTTTCAGGTCCTGCGCAGTTATCCATTCATTCAAGATACCAGGTCAGTTTTGCTTCATATTCTGTATTTTACATCAAAAAAAGGTAATACCTCCTTGTGACAGGACTCTCTGTAATGAATTGAGAAGCTAAAACCAAAAAGAAACTGTTGCTTTTCAGCAGAGACGCGTGAAAGTAAATCACTCGGAAAGGACCCCAAAGCTTCCAGGATCAGCTGAAACAAATAGAAAACTCCCAATGCTGACAGCAATGGCCACTTGACAAGGAAAGGACCAGACTGCAAAACTCTGTTTTTTTCCCACTGACTCAACCGTCAGCTCCCTTTCTGCCATTTCTCAAATTCAAAGGACGGCAAGAAGATATATAAGCAGCAGAAGACCACCCTAGATTTCTCCATATTGATGTGTTATTGGACACTGCTCAGCAAGCAAACAGTAGCCTTGATTTAAGAGAGAACGTATGTGCTTTGAAATTGTACGGCAGTAGGGAAGCGCTTAGGAATCTGAGCGGTAAACCTGGTTTTCTGGATTTCTCCCGTCCAGTTGAAGGGACCAAAACTCCCTGTCTTTTATGTTCCACATCCATTTCGTGAACTCTGTGGCACTGAGGATTAAAAACAAATAAATGCAAATATTAAGAGGATTTAAAATGTCTGCGAGGTGGCTGTGCCCCTGTCGTCTTTAGTAAATAACGGCTGCATCTATGTTTATTTGTGTTACCAAATTGCTTAGAAGCTCAGCCAGGCTTGGGATCCTACAGCGCGGGCCGGTACAGATAGAGACACGGAGGTGACAGCAGGCAAGGATTGTTCTCATCCCTATTGTACAAGGGATAATTGCAGCGTGGGGAGATTACACCCAACCGAGCACCAGTCGCCGTTGGTACCGGTGGAAATACTGGTGCAAGGGACACGACAGAAAGCTGGAACTGTCACTTCTGCGGCTAAGTGGCATCAGAGCTAGAACTGTAAAAATCAATGGCTCTCCCTCAAAAAAACAACCGCCCGGGTTTAACTCACGATTACACTCCCCGAGCCTCTTCAGCGTGTTTTGTGCGTCCCCAAAAGAGAAGGATTATTTACTGGTAACTGGGATGTCTGTGCTTCAACTCAGGCTTACTTGGGAGGCTGGATCTAAGGTCCCAAGCTTGGTCTTGGCTCTCCATCTCTTACTATGCAGGCAAAAAAACTAGCCAGACTTTATTTATATTTTATATGTGATCATATTTATATCAAATACTCTGTGGATTATTGCATCGTATTACAGAACGAGTGCTATTATTCCAGTCTGTTTCTGGTACTCCCTTTCAAATTTTCCTCTCCTGAGGTGGTGCGCTGATCTACACTGTTCATACATAAAATATAGAGCAGAGAACATTTGTGGTGACACTTTTCAAATCAATTAGAAGCCCTGTAATATTTGGCTGTCTTGCAAACTGCACAGGCCTGCAAGTAACTGGTAAACTCCCATAACTGCCAACTCCTGCAAATCGCACTAGCTGTTAGTGATGGAAAACAAAAGAAGATGATCTCTTCTGTTCAGTGATTTTCAGACTTTTTTATAGTGAGTGTGACCTCTTACGCACTTGAACTGATTGCAGCGTTGACTTTTCACGTTGGCAGTTAATATAAATAAGGTATTAGTGCAATATTTAGTTATTGGTGATGACTTTTGACTTTCATTCCTCAGGTCTATTAAAAAAATTAATCCCAGTCAAAAATTATAGTAAAGGTAATAAATGTTAAACTGCTCTTCTCTGTGAAAAGCATCCATTGGCATACTCAACTACCTTACAAAAATCACCTGCATAGCAAGCAGCCAGGAAGAAACAAAAATTTAGGATATTTTCTTACGGACAATTAGAGGATGAGACCTCAAAATCCCCAACTCATCTCATTCTACCTGTAGCAAGTCAAACTGGCTCAGGCAAAGATTTGTACCACGCATTCGCCACCAGCTTACGATAACATTATGGTCTCCAGACCATATTTTAACTGCCATACTGTCAAAGCCTAGCTCAAAAGTATTATTATTATTATTATTATTATTATTATTATTATTATTATTATTTATTGCATAGCAACCCACAACCTTTCATCAGGTTCAGACACCGCGGTGGGAAGTGCAGTACAGGAAGCATAAAAGGTGACCACAGCTCTCTCGTTCTGAACCTACAACGGGAGAAGCACCAGGAGCAGAACTTGGCAGGGCTGTGCTGCCCAGCAGCCAGAAGGGACAACTGGAGCAGAGCCCACCCCAACCCCTGCTGCCCGGTGCTGACAGGCACTGCGGAGAACTTCGCCACCGCTCACACACGCTGCTGAGCGCAAGCGAACAGATTTTTTTTTTTTTTTTTTTTTTTTTTTTTTTTTCCCCTGGGATTTACAAGTTGGCCAAGTTTCAGCAGATTTTCATGAGGATGGCTAAAAGCACATCGCCAACATCAGGCTGACAGACCTGCTTGCTTCACCCAAATAACGCTTAGCCAATTTTTGAGTTCCTGTTCTCAAGCATGAAGACAGTATAAATGAAACAAGTTTTCCTAGAACAAAAATAAAAAGTACTAAAATAATCTATTTCCAGCTAGCTTTACTCCATAGGTTACCCCGTGTTTCTCACACACGCATACACAAATCAGCTTAACGCAGTCTTCAGCGGGGAAAATGTCATTCCCAGTAACGAAACTCTGCCAAAGTTAAAAACCAGATAAAGATGGTCTTTACTGGGCCATGCCAGGCAGCTTTCATGGTGGTGCTCCAAGCTGAGCCAAAAATATTTGTACGTTTTAAACAGTGTGAGAGAGACAACTAGCAGGAGAAATGTATCTGAGACAAGTCTGGAGGTGAGATTTGAACAAGAAAGGATTGCAAAGAGCTTTGGCTCTGAAAAGTAAGGCGTGGGGTGAATGATGTTAAGTATAATCATACCTTTCGTTTGTTTTTTTTTAATCCACATATGCTTCTTCTTATGAGTTAACTTCTCTGGAATGAACACAGTTTAAAGCGTCACTCTCGGAGTCTTTTGTAATACAGGTATTTGTAAGCGGCTACCATGCCTGTGCTGCCCACCTCATTGAACTGAAAATAGGTGACTGCTTCATAGACAAACTATTTATGTAGCTAACCAAAATACGTTGAAGTGCCGTACACAGTAATTTCAGCTAATTTGTACAAAGACAGTCACAAAGTTAAGGTCTGGTGGGTTATTACATAAGGAAAATACCGTTTCAGAAGTCCGGGTCCACGTGCTGTGAATGCTTTGTTCAGGAGCAGCAGAAACCTATGGGCTTTGATGACAGATTCAACATCAGTACACGCACCACAGCAAAGCGCAATGGCAAGGAACTTGCTCGTAAAACCAAATTGCACCGAAAACCCGAACTATGTGACATTTTCCTGCGGCTGAACCACAAAGGCACATCTTTCCCGCAGCTGCGCGGACGGAACGCGGGAGGAGGTTTGCCCCCATCGCAAGCTCACTCTTGAAGCCAGTAGCGATGCGCTTCCCGCTCGGTCACCACAGCGGCACCTACGTTCAGCGGTAAAAGAGGCTTTTGGGGGATGCTAAGAGAAAACGGCAGGGTGTAATTTGCACCCGTAGACTACGGCGCTAACTCATACCCCAGAAGAGAGGGCCTGACCATCGTGCCAGTCAGAGGTGGTCTCTGGCTCTTGCTGTCCTTCCAGCCATGCCCTGGCACGTCTGGCGAGGGCACCAGAAGGGATGCTAGAAGGTGGGTTTACGAGTGCTAGAGCTCATCCCTGTGCCCATCTCCGTCTGGTTTGCTGGCGTAGCAGTGGCCCACAGCCCACGATGACCTGCAGAAGGCTGCGTGTAGCGCAGCATGCAGGAGAACCGGCTGATGTGGGGAGGGACTCAGCCACAGGCTTTCACAAGGGCATCTGTTGCACTCGGGAGCACGCCATTAGTCACTCTCTGTGCAACCCAATTGCATAGGCTGGCTTTGAAATTCAATAGAGTGACTATTTGATTTCCTTCTTTCTTTCTGCCTCCTTTCATGGGAGGATTAGAAGGTCTATGAAGAGAGATTTACCCAATCCTTTTCCTCAGCTTCCTTGGCCCCTCCTGCAATCAGAGATGTTGGGAGTCTGCTTTATATCTGCTGAGCACCGTCCCTGAGGGTGTTTGCTCCCACACGCGCTTTTATTCTCCCAGCTCTCCACCTATACCCCGCGGCTAGGAGTGACTGGTGCAGCAGTCAGCCTGGGATTTTTGGCAGCTCCTCCCCGAGCAGCTCTTGGCTGGTGAGTTATAGCCGCAGCCTGGCCCCGCTGCACTGCCCATCAAGGGTCCGCCCCAAGAACCTCACTCCCCATTAAATACATCAATTCCCATGAAACTTTTTCTATAAGGGAAATAGTTTTTTTTGCAGTTACTTGCAGCCTCTCCACCAAAATGGTAATACATGAGCTTAGCATCAGCCCCTCCACCATCACTGAATGAAAGCTGTACTGGCCTTGTTAATTTGTGTCAGAGGCTTTATCAATTACTCCCACGACAAACTCTTTTGAATTACAGGAGAAAATGGGTAAAAGAAATGCAGAGAGAAGGAAAACATGTGCTGCAGTCTTTAGTTTCCATGATCTCTCTCTCCCTCCCTAGCAAAATAAATGAATTGCTGTGTGGTCTGTTCAGCAGATGGGTCAGCAGAGGCACTTTCTGCCGTGGATGTTCTGCGTAGAACGGGGCATGAGTTTACATTTACTGCATGTGAATCGACGTTTTTAAGTGTATTCACAAACTAGTGCACTTACAGTACTAAAACTAGCAGCAGTAAGTAAATTTCTGTCACAGCAGACTGAATACCAGTGTCAAAGCCATAACTGCGGTTCTATTTTCAGTTGCCAATAGCCAGTAGACTGAGAGTTTCGTAGCTCCTGCAAGTCTCATCCATGTACAGAGCCAAGACCAGGTCTCTAGTGATTTTGAAAGTATCACAGATAGCTTGCTCAAAGGACGGTGTGTTTAACTGGAATTTGTCTAGTAGCTACTTAAAGGATGTAACAAAGCGACCGAAGAGCACAATGGCAGCCGATCGAAAAAGTGCCAGCTGATGACATCGTTCTCCACTTTATTACAAATATATAAACCTGGATGGGCTGACTAGGATTAAAATCTAAAAATGCATACACCACTTTTTCACACATAGTGCAGATGGAGCCTATTTTGTTTGTCTGTGCTGCATTTATCTGCCAACATGTATGCTCTGGAAGGGCACATTTCCCTCACTTCATTTTTTCCTCTAGTTTTTCAGCTTCTAACTCACGAAAGTTGGTAAGAATTTTGTTACACCTTTTTTTTGTTAGCTACCTCTTCTTCTCTTCCAACTTAAGAATTGCATACCACCAAGACAGCCCAGAGCTGCACCAACTGCCTTTCTAAATGCATTATAAAGTACCCAAAGCTGTTGCTATGTCAGTTATAGATGGATTTGTTTCTGTGTGAAAGTCCATAATTTTCCTCCTCCATCCCTAAATCACTTCTACCTCGGCTGCCTCCTTTCACGTTTGGTGACAAGGAATAAAAATGGCACTTTCAAAAAAAGGGAATGACTAATTTCTGAAATAGAATCATATATTTATACTTTCCCCCCCACACGATTTATATCCTTTGTTTCTTTATCCCTTTTGGTTGCTATTCAATACCGAACAGAATTTCACTGAACTGAGACTACGTTGATACGTGAATTGATACTACCCTGACACACGAGTCTTCCGTTGGAATAGTGGCGACCCATTAATTAAGAAGCCACCTCCTGTGCACAGCGATGTGCATTTACCAGCACCTTCCTGATGCGGTTTTCTACCCATTCTTTTGTCTTGCGGAGGTCCTGCGCTTCTGCTCCACCTTCTCTAGCCTGCTCGGGAGCCGTGGGTCAGACAGGAACGCAGAGTTCCTATAGATCCTTACGAGCAACCTGTTTACCTCTGTTTTTCCAGAAACCTATAAGGAAATACTCCATGAAGAACAAGGCGATGGTGGCCACCTGGGAAAGGGCACCTGAGTTAACACCGAGGAAACTTAAGCACCAAACACCAGCTCCCGGCAACTACAGGCCTGGGTGGGAGATCAGTGCAGTAAATTTGATTGCAGCTGAGCAAAAGAGGAGGTTTAGGAGTATTGCTAACACCAGAAACCAAAGCTTATTGGGCATTTACACTGGAATGTGTTGTTTCTGCGCTAAGTCTGGCTTGGCCACATGAGCCAAAGTCCCTTGCGTGATATGGAAATAAAGACTTTCCATGGAAATAAAGTCCTCCTTGTAGGTGTAGCCAGCTGGAAGGGTTAACGGGGAATGTAGTCCGGGAATTGAAGACACCATGGAGCTTGCCCTCCCAGGGAAGCTGTGCCTGTGCTGGCTCCCTGGCTTGCTCAGAAAGGCTGGACACTGCCAGGAGCCCCCCAAATCTCCCCGTCAATCACTTCAAGGGTCATTCCACTGCTGACACCTTGCCAGGTTTAGATTCAGAGCAGCTTCTATTTTCTGGCTGCTAACCTCTTTTAACGGAATAGCACTTTACCTCTCATTTCACGCTTTCTCTATTTCCTTAACAGTCATTTGTGAATACAAAAAATGAAGAGATTAAAGAGGTACATCTTTCCTTCAGAGAGGCTGGTTTTTCTCTTTCAGTTCATGTCCACTGCCAAGTGTTTTGAACATCCACTTATAATGATTGTTTTTACAGGTTTTCCTAGACGTAATGAACACTAACTTGTTCTTCATTGGGGTCATCATTCCTTTTAGAGGATACTGAAAAACACCACTTTAATTTCCATTATAAATGTATCTACTATAGGCACTGTACCTAGTACATATTGGCTACTTACACGGGAATGTTTTAAAGCTTTATACCTAAGTTCCTCTGGAGTCAAAACCCAAGCCCTCAGCTATTTTGTCATCTAGCTTCGGTGTCCTTTTATCCCTCAACTGATCTATTTCTTGCAAAATGTATTAAAGCAGCACCTAAGTCTCAGACTGTGTCACCTTTGCTGGCCGAGGAAAGTTGGTGCCTCCCAGCAGCCTCCCCAGAGAAGACTGACAGAAGTACATCTGTGAGCTCCTCAGCAGTATTCTTTAATTACCTTTTGCCTTTATTTTCTGGTAACCCACTTGTCACACTATAACCTTTATTTTTCTCCTCCAAGATGTTTAAAGAGTTTCTTGTTTGTTTTCACACTTTGGCCTCTTACTTTCCACGTTTGCCCTTATTAGAGTTTGGACTCTTTTTTTTTTTTGGCTCCACAGTCTGGCTGAAGTTCCTTTGTGATTTAACCACCAGGAAGCTTTTCTTCCTTTCTTTTTTATGTGCCCAAATACATTTGAGGATCGATTAGTGGGTAAACCTTTGTGTTGGCCACTCTGTTTACTCTCCCAACTTTTCTGATGATTTTTCATCTTTCCCATTCTTTGTGACTCTATTTCTGACATCTGCAACTTCTTCCTAGACTGGAATTCCTGGTTCACACCCAAACCCAGAAAATTGGACCTGTTTTTGCCTGCCCCAATACTCTTCTTTTTCACACTGATTCTTCCCTTCTTGTTTTCCAAAGATACTCAACATCCAACATATACCAGATAGATCAAACCCTTCCACATCTGCTGTCTTAGAGATTCAAGTTTCACATCCACAGATAAAAATCTTTAAAGGGAGATTAACCCCAAATAACAAACTCTGAGGAACTGGCCAGTCCCAGTCATGACTGACCCTGCTCCCCTCCGGAGTAATGAAATCTTTAAAGTGATGCTAATCTTACACATTATGAGTTAAAAATGAGATAATGTTGTGTATGGCTTGGTTGAGTGGATTTCTGAACAACGAGTAGACATATGGGGTATATTATACAAAAATCAAAATCACTGAGGTTTTCCCATTCATCTTCAAAACACACAAGCAAATCCTGAGCTCATCCAGGGTTCCCTCAAGGTGAAGTAAAACTTTATCTGCTTCTGAACATAAAGAGCTAGTCAAGATTGATATGATTTCCAAAGAATTAGGGAGTTCTCAAAATATGTTCTGGGCATAATGGATATCCAATTCTATTCAAGGTACATCATAAACAAAAGAAATTAATGTCTCGCGTTACATAGAGACAGAAATACCATTGGTTTCCTAAATGTTTTTACCACACAGGATTTACAGAAAGTGTTCATATTAGACCCAGTAAGAGAGGCCCCAGAATTTAAGACGTATTACTAGGGTGGAAGACAGTCCAAAATCTGAAAGTTTGTTTTGTCATCAGGCCAACCAAAAACGAGTGGAATCATTTTAATGCTTTGGTGGTTTCCCCTGACATAATGTGATCCATAGGAACTTTCGCAGAGTAAATTGCATGGGAACATGGGAAGAAGAGTAAATGATTGTGTTAATTGAGAGAGACAGGGACATGAATTACGTTGGCTGTTGTGTATATCACTGTGCCATGTACAACACCTAAAGCACCTACAGCTGCCAATAGGTGGCAGAATATTAAAAAATAATAAAAAAAATTTGAACTCACCTTTTAGCAGAGATTCAAATGTAAGCATCTTTGCCACGTCTCTCCCACATCTGCATGGAATTAGATGCAAAGAGAAAAATATTTGTGAAGGTGATGGATTACTTGCTAGGATTTCCCATACTTTTTAATAATTTCAGCAATTTCCCTAGAGCGTGTGAAAGTCCACAGTGCAAATTATTTGATCCTTGTCACTGTTTATATAATAAGCCATAAATGCCTCTGACCTATTGGAGGATTTAGCTCACTCCGGGCTCTGAGGACCTTGTTCTTCTGCCACGTGGTCCCAAAAAACACCCTTTCATACTTCCAGAGGTGAACAAAACCTGTAAAGTGTGACCTGTTAACTAAAGAGAATTACTCCAGAATAGGGTGATCAGATGACCAGCTGAGTCCTCAAAGAAATAGATTCCTAATGTTTCTGAAGAAAGAAAACTTACAGAATTTTAAAATTAGCAAGCTTTTAGCTTCATACCTAAAACAATTCATTGGAAGCACTGACAAAATAAAGAAGTTTCAGTCATAGTAGCCTGCTATGTTGATTTTACCATCGATTAGTACAACTTACCAGGGGATACCTGTTTTAGACAGCATATCAGTACAGTGCCTCTACAGATTTCTAGTTTCTTAGGTCAACCAAGAGATCAAGAAAATTTTTAAAGGAGAAAGAGTCTGTAGTTAATCAAATTTAGATCCATCAGTATTTATGATTTATTTGTTTCAAAAAAAGTAATTACAATCACCATATTCTTCATTTCATTAGCGGTATGTCAAAGAAACCTGTTGAAGCTCATGTGTAGCTATTACATTTGCTCAAAAGAAACAGAGCCAGATGTGCTGGTGAGATACGTCTGGGATATCTGGTTGCAGGTAAAATTGCTAATGCAACATTTTTAGCAGTAAAATGCATTTATAAAAGTTCTTTGCCCATCTCCTATCTGTTCCTATCACAGTCAAATGGACAAACTTTTAAAACCAAAGAGATTGGGCTAATAGGGTTTAACTTTCAAATCTTCAGTGAGATTAGCATCAGCTAGAAAAGTAAATGAAAATATTTACACCAAAAATGTAGGCTACGTTGGGTTTTTGTTTTTGTTTTTTTTTTTTTTTTCCCAAAGAAAACAAGACTGTTCTGAAATTTCCAGTACCTTCTATTTCTGGGCAGAAATCGACTATGTATCTGCATCAGCCAACGGAAATCAGAGTACAGATCCATAAACTAACCCTGGAATGAGAATTGGTCTGGACAAAGTACTTAATACCCTATGCACTTAGTGTCCAGGATATGAACGAGACTTTATATGCACTTGGAGCTAATTTGGGGAACTTCTACACTAAGCCATTCTGGGCCAAATAGATGTTCCCCAGGAGAGCCCAGACTCAAGTATTTCAGGCATTTGTAATGTGCATATCCAGTTATGTCCGTGGAAAACTTACAATTGAAACAGCTCAAACCCCACTGTCTTCATTATATGCCCCCTCTAACATAGCAGGTCAAGGAATAGCTTTATGTTGCATCATTGTAAATTCTTATAAGCCTTATGGATTAGCTGCAAATGGAAAAATGTGATGCACCCAGCCAGCTGAGAGGAAGTAAAAGAAAAATGGTAATGTTACAGAATGTCAAATAGTATTTCTTTTCATTCTCAAGATGGTAGAAGACCCTTGTAGTTTTGCTAGCTGCTTCCATTCCTGAGGAAGGGCTATTTCTACTTCCTACCTAATTGCTTAGCAGCTGACCTAAGAGACATGACAACTGGTAAATGAACAACATTTTCAACCCAGCTCCTAAAGTTGTCAGGGCTCTTTGGTGGTGTTTTTTGGTTTGGTTTGGTTTGGTTTTGTTGGTTTTTTTTTTTTTTTTTGGGGGGGGGGGACCACACACACCTGTGCTTGGTTTTTGTTTTGTTTTGTTTTGTTTTGGGTTTTTTAATTTTAAAATTATTTAACATAAAGAGAGTTTTCTTGCCAGGACTGTTTTTCTAAACTCTTGCTGCTCTATTACTCACATGAAAAAGAAAATAAATAGGATAATCTATAACATCACCACGTCTATGATGAAATCATGCCAGAAGACTTTTCCCTGCCTGGCTTCGTGTTCATTCAAAGACCCAAAGCCAAGTAAATGTCAAGCAGTTAGGACTAAATAACCCCTTAGGAGCACAGGGGATGAAAGATATGCAAACACCATCCAAAAGCCTCCAGTAAGCATGGAAAGAGGGAAGTTAAGAAGGACAGCCCTTTTCAGCTCCAAATATCTTCTTGTAAGCCCGAGCATGGAGAGGCTTAATGATTTTGAAGCAGAACGTAGTCACCCCCCACCCAACACACTTGCATGTACACCCAGCCAGTGCCCCCCCTTCTCCTTCCCTTTCCCAACAAAGGGGTGACCTGAGCCCACGGCAGCTTGGTGGGGCTCACACTTATATTTATGAGGCTGGAGTACAAAGCTGAGCCAGAAACTGGTGGTGACTCTCTGTTGGTGCCCTGTACCCCAGTCCTTTTTTTTCCTCTGAGCTGGTTTTGCTATCAACACGGAGCAAGCTTTTACAAACAGCGAGGGGTGGGGATAAACATCTTGGGAACAGTCGGAGGTGACCGACATCCCGACGTCAACACAGGCAACACTCACTAAAATGCAGGGGTAGATGATGCTCTGTTAGTCAGATTCTGACATCCTTATTTCTTAAAATTTCTCTTAAGGTCAGCAGGTTAAGGCTGTACTCCTTTCTGAATGAATATATCAAAATTTTACCCTAGGACCTATAGTTTTCCTCCCTCTACAGTTTTCCAAGCCATTCAGAGTTATTGGCCTACATTTAATTTCTTCCGATATGCTCAATTGTTTAATCTAATTTACCAAATTGGGGCATTAGGCATTTATTCTTCATTATTGTCTGGTTAGAGCGGTCTGGAGGATGCTTTCAACTGGGGGAAACAGCAGCTGCAATCTGCTGCTCTAGTAATAGTAATATTCCCAGGCAGACACCGAGGGAAAGTGCAGATGGAAAACACAATTCTGACAGGAATGAGAGATGAAAGGTGCCACAAGTCAGCCACTAATGGCTCTCCACACGCTTACAATATTAAATTTCAAGAACCAAATACTATGTTTTTGAGATGTTGTTTTAACTGACAAATCTTTAAACATAACTAAATTGGATAGAAACAATGCAGCGCAGGTTTTTAGCCGCATTAATAGGCAGTTTGATTTTAGTGCATTATCATTTTAGAGAATAAGGTTAAAGCTGCCACAGGTGACAATGAGAGGCTGGAAACAGCTAATAGGTGTGCTTGATAAAACAGCAGCGTACCTTGAGGAAGGACATTAATATACTGCTAGTAACTTTTTTTTCAAGTGTCTAAAGTTCTCCCCCCAGCTCCTGATGTTCTCATCTAATCTCCAAGTCATGCTCCTGAGGCCTTAACATCCTTTTGCAAATGCCAGTGTTAGATCTTCTGTCTGCAGAGGAGAAAGGCACTGGAACTCCTTTTACCTACACACTTATAGTTTCCTATTTCTACTTGGGAATTTGAAGGTAAGGCAATGCATTTGGGTGGTACCACTGAAGTATGGACTTTACCTATTGTAGAAAACATTAATTGATGGGACCCGTAGCACCAAATATCCAAGTATACATGCAGCTTATAGGACCAAAGAGAGGGTTTGCGTTTTCTCAGTAGTTTATACAAATTCCAAGGCAAAACAAGGTATGAAGGCAAGAGCTCTCAAAACAGGATTTTTTTGTCGTATTCATTACAAACACCATTATTATGTGGGTTTGGCATATGCAGCCTCTTGTCTGTACAAAAAGGTTCCAAGATTCTTATCCCCTAACAAATTACTGTGCCAAGAGAAGTTTCTGTCTATCTCACATGTAGCTGCTACGTAGGATAAGACTCTCGTGGCACGTAGCTAGTTCCTGCAGAAAAGCAACAACAATGTGTATCTTCCTCTCTATCTAATCACAACATCAAGCATCCCAGTCTGCTCAGAGAATACTTTTCCCTGTATTAGTCAACAGCAATGAACAGTAACAAGCATTTTATTTCTTTACAAGGCACAGGGAGCTCTCAGAGTCAGCCTCTGTATCTATTTCTGCAAGCTTACACAACAGTGTCCCAGCTACATAATAAACATTTTAGGGATAAATTTCTGCAGGTAAATTACTTGCTTTGGTTTGTAGACAAATTATACCCAAATGTTATCTCACCTTATAACTGACCAACAAGAGGATGCTCTCTGCAATGCCTCCTTCCATTTTGGCTACTCAAATTCCAAATGATGATTTTACTATGTTGCAATGTGGGGCTCTTTTCCTATCATCCATTTCCATCTGACTTACATCTAAGTATTTAAATCTTATGGGGGGAAAAAATGTGAAATTATCTAGAATTGAACACACTGGACTTTTGCCCTTGAATATAGCCTGTCTGGATTGGACAAAGAAATCGCTACAGGTTTTTTGGTTTGGTTTGTTCCTTTGATTGGATTTTGTTTTTTATACTCACACATTGTTTTTCTTATTTCTACAATTTGGTTTCAAGTTTGGCAGTTTGATTCAAAGAGCAAAGCTGAGGAGAGGGAGCTCTTCCTTGCTGGGCTGTGCTGGTATGATGGTCACTCAAAGAATCATAGAATCATAGAATTGCTTGGAAAAGACCTTTAAGATCATCAAGTCCAACTGTAAACCTAACGCTACCAAGTTCACCACTAAACCATGTCCCAAAGTGCCACATCTACACGTCTTTTAAATACTTCCAGGGTATTTGACTGTTTCCTTTGGTGATCACACACCAACTGTGTTTGGGTTTCTTTTCCACTGACAGGTCAGAAGGTTGGGAGGTAAGACTAAAACATTTCACCCCCACCTTTGGCCAGGTCATTATGTTTTCTAAAGATGGTTTATTTTACCTGCCACTTCTAGGAAAGATGAATAGTAACACACCTACAGGAGCAAGAAGCAAACCCAAACCAAGACCATAGCAGCATTTTCAGGAAAAAACCAATTTGGAATGTTTAAGTCCGTTTTTTTTTTTGATCAGTTAAATTGATAACATCTAAACCAAAAACATTTATGCTTAGCTCTTGTAAGTTCCTTGAGCAATCAAGAAAATTATTCATGTTGTAAGTTGAGCTGTCAATTTAATCTCCAAGCAGGCTAAAAAAAATGAACAGGAAAGTCATTAAACAATATTTTTTCATACTGTATAAATCTCATTTCCACACGATCGCAAGCCCCTATACAAAGTCATTTAGCAGGTATCATTTATTAAGTATGTTACCAGCTCATTGGCTCACTTCAACCCAGCCCAACCTTTACTGTGTAGGGCACTGCACAAATATATATAAATGACATTTCCTGGAGCTACATGTGGCAGAGACCATCAGTCACACTGTACACATGGATGGGGAATTACAGCCCCGCTGAAAGCACAGGGGCTTTGCCATTGATTTCAATAGAGGTGGAATCTCACTCACATAAATTAAGCCGCAAAAAATTAGTTGACTTGTTTCCTTGAGGTCAGATAGGAAGAGTCTTTCAAAGTGCAGTGTGGAGCATTTAATTTTCATTGCTTAAGTGGAATTCAATGAACCATGGATCAGACTAAGCATTGAGTTTTATATATTCCCATTTCTTGTTCAAAGCCTGAGATTATCCACGTAGGATAACTTTCCATTCAGAAATACAGGGCTGTCTTATATCACCTAGGAAATCAAAAACATTTTGTGCGTTCACCTTCATTCCACAAGTATATACAAATATATACAAAATGTAGTTTATAAATGGAACAAATAATTTTTGATGATTAATATATTTATTATGTATTTGATGGTTGCTAATGAATATATTCATGTTGCCCCTTTGGGATAGCTTTGAAATTCCAACCATTTGTTAATTGCATGAAATATAAGTGTGTCACACATTATACACTGCATAGCAGTCCAATAAACCACATAGTCTAGTACTACATGAGAGTAATAAATAATTTTTTAACATTCAGAATATCATTTGTCTCTTTTTGCTAATGTGTCTGTTTTCCAGCCCTGTAGCTTTTTTTCAGTATCTCTCAATTGGAGAAAATTAGATTAAGGCAGGTCTTAGAGCATCGTAGGCTTACCTTCTGCTCTGCTGGGCTGCAGCACCTAGAAGACATGCTGCGTGCGACTCCACAAATTGAGTATATGAAGCTAATAGAATGATTAATGCACGTGACAAAAATACAGAAAAAAACCCCAAACCGTAACTGAAAAAGTTATTCAAGCTTTTTGTTGTGGCATAATGGTATGAAAAGGTGAGATCCATTTTTGATTGTTTTGGTTTGTGCTGGCATTGGTTCAAAAGGAAAGTTGGTTTTCTCCCTTAGTTGTCTTTACAAAGCAAAGCCGAAACAAACAAATGAAAAGTAAACAGAAAGCCCCTTAGACCTTTGCAAGGAGATTGTCTTTTAAACTAGGCCTCACCGGGTGACTGTAAAAATACAGCAAGAGCAGTGCTCAGCACGTAGCTCTCCGCACCGCTCAGTGATGCTCGGGGAAGCTCAGCCCGTGTTCTCGGCGGTACAAAGGCACGCACGGGCTGAAGAGCCGAGGTTCGGATCTCTTCCAGGGGATGTTCCTAGACAATTAGGCCTGTGGCACGTCGCTCCAAGTCGCGAAATACAGAACGCGTACACGCAGGAGCTCGTAGCCACGCAGCTGGTTGAGTACGTTTTGCATCCGGCGCTGAGAGGAATAAGCCTGACAGAAGGGATGTTGCCAAGGTCCCGTTTCTAAAGATCACAAAAGTTCAGTCTGGGATTCACCTGTGATTGTCATAAGGGGAAAAAGTGTTACGCTATGAATATTTCATTAAGAAAGTGAGAAAAAGCTTTCCCCTCGAGCAGATTTTGTTAGTTAGCACTTTTCATCTCTAGCCTTTGCAGCAAAATCCCAGGCTGAATTTCATGCTCCCTGAAATATGTTGAAGGAATTCCCCTCTGCTCACCACAAAGGCACTTTCTGTGGTATAGCATGGAAGGAAGGACGGCAAAAGAAAAATCAAAGATAATTAGAAGGAGAAAAATGAATAAAATATCACTACAAAAATTCCTGCTGTGGTGCATCAGGGAAATCAAGGAGAAAATCAGTACCTCAAAGACCTCTCTTTCAGCCTAGATTTTTCCTTATGCAGCAAATACATATCCAGTAATCCGTGGATTAGAAGCAAATTACTTTTAGTATAAAATGTAAATATAAAAATAATATTTAGTTATCCCAAGATTCATACCTGAAGACTTCAAAACACCTTCTTACTTCTTCTTTCTCTCTTCCACTTTCACGAATGCAATATGTAATATTAAAAATGTTCATGCACCATTGCCAGCAGATTGACTGAAGGGAATATTTGGCCAGTTGTACACTTGCCTGCCTATTTTAACACACAATTATCTGCTCTGTATGAGCGTTATTAGTGCATATATGTCCCAGAAAGTTTTACACAGTGCAGCATGCAGAATTTTAAAGGGAATTTCTTGAATGGACCAGACTTAAAATTTCCAAGTAGTGTACTCTTTGAGACAGTCTTGGATACAGTAGATTTGCTCTAACCACTAAAGGGTACAACAATTTGCTCATTTTAGATATCTAAACCGTGAACTGTTCATATCAAACTTCTTTTCCACTAGAGAGAGGCTTTTTCAATAATCATAAGCCAATAATTTTTTGAAGTTTCCTTTGGCTTCTTATATGTAGATCTCAGAAAATCTTTGTATAAGTTTGAAACAAATTTACTCTATCGGATGTGGAGGGCACAATCCTGAAAGGATCTTCTAATTAAAAGAAAGTAAAGGATCTTTTATCTAGAAGAAATATGCGCTTTAAGATAAATCTTAATATGTAATCATCCATTGTTTTGTAATTCATATTTCAGTGCCCGCCACTTGGATTTTTTTTTTAATTTAAATTTTTTAAATTTAAATTCCTTTTTAAGTCTTAACATTAAACATTAACAATCAATAAGGTCAAACTGAGCAGATAAGGTGCCTTTGAAAAAATAAAAATGAAAACAGCTATTACCATGAAAGAAATTTCAGGGAAAAAACATCCAGAAAGGTGTGACCTCCTCTGGAAACATCCCTATTTAGCTTTCTGTATGCATCATGCATGGGAGAAATGGGAACTCAGAGCTCTTCCTCTTCTAATTTGCAGGTGATTATAAGGCTACGGGGAGCTGTCAATTGTTGGAACATCCCTAGTATAATTACATTAACCTCATCTGGTGAAATCTGACTGTAAATTACTTCTTCACTTAATAAGAAGATTTAATTGAAGTTGTTCTCAGTCACTGCGTGACAAATTTCTTAGGGAAGGTTTGATATTATATATATTTTTAATGGTGCTTGGGTTTAAAAAAAAAAATCTATTGAAAAGGAATTTTACATCTCAGTGATTTTTAAGAATGGACTTCAAAGAAAGCAGGAAAAATAAGTATTCTTGTCCTCACTGCCGGCTCTAAACGGCTGGGATCTTTAGCCATGGTAAATGAGAACAGGCGCACAGATTTATGAATTAAGGTATCAGCCAACCAATTAGCTGTAGAAATAACATCCTTACCCTCAGGATGGAGTCATCTCTTCCCAGTTATAGCAGCTCAAATGTCAAATATGTAGTAAATGTTGTGAATGAGAAAGAATCAACACCTCTTTGCCTTATTTTAAACAAAAACAGTTAGTATTTTGTTTAGAGTAATTATGTTATTTGATCACCCAGTGCAATTTCCTGCCTCCTCCAACATTGACAGAGGTGGCGACAGGGGAGGGGGCCAAAGGACTTTTCAAAATGGTTAGCGAACACTGTAATGATTGGCTACTAATTTTGTTTCCCCGTCATTGAATTTTTATGTGCCTTTATATAATACTTTATTGCTGAATACATTTAGCGGTATTTATTTCCTTTAATAAACCCCGAGGTGATGAAAGACAAGAGAGACAACTATAAAAGAAGTTTCTCGAGCTCAACACTTTTAGCCTGACAGAAAATATATCACCTTTTTGATTTACTTATTTTTGAGCTGAACAACCCTGCTCATAACTTTTGTGCAGATTATTTTTCTCAAAAAACTTTCTTTTTTCTACAAGATACTTAGATTTTCTTTATATAACATTTTCTGTCCTTGTTTTGTGAAATACTGCAAAAAAGGAAAACTTGTAAGAAGTAGTAATATCTCTTATTAAACTGACTGATAACAGGTATGTTGCTGGTCACAAAAACCTCTCGGCATCTCAGAGAATGCTTATTTATCCAATTTTTTATGCCCCCCCCCCCCCCCATTCTGTATCAGTTGGTCTAATAAAACATATGACCATACCCTGCACACTTTCTCTCCCTTATACCTTTAGAATATCAAAGCTAAAGCATTACCATTATTTAAAAAAATACAATAATTTAAAAGTGCTTTAACAAATCCAAAATGCTTCCTTCCTGTAAAAAGAAACATGCTGAATGGGAAAAAAAAATGTTCTGATGAAAAGATTGGTGACGTTATCATGAAAATCTTACTGAAAAAAATGAAAGCTTGTTTAATTTCAAGCCCTCTAAAGTAAAAACAGCTTTTTTGAAAAAAACAACACAAAGATAATAAGCTATAACTGGAATCTGATGCTAGACACTTTTCAGCTGGAAATAAGACGCAAATGTTTAACAGTAAGAGTAATTAACCATTGGAGTAAGTGACATTAAGATGAAGACAGGATGTTTCCTTTCCTAAGAGGTATCTTTTAGTTTAGCCGTATTTATGGAACTGGAAGCAGGAATTAATTCAGGGAAGTGCATCCATTAGATGCCATGGATGAGTCAGCAACATCTCAGAGACGGCGGCATCAATCTTCCCATGAAACTATCATGTAGCACTTTGTCTATTACAAGCAGATCATTGACCACAGGCATTAATATCTACCTTGTTCTGTATTGTAAAATGTCCTGAAACTAAGCTGACAATGACCTAATATTCAGCCCAGGTCTGAATCACGACAGCTTCGCCCCATCATTTTTCCTAGCTAGGAACACTTACAAAACCCAGGTTCCCGTCAGGTTTGTTAGCTTCAGATGATGGCTGTATTAACAAATCTCTCTTATTTAAGGGTAGTTGGCTGCTTCTCCTTCCCGAATGAGGCGTGAGCAATACCGTAGCAAAAAACAAACAAGCAAAAACAAACAAAAAAGGGCAAACGGAGAAAAAACAATCCTCCCCACTCGATGTTATGCTGTTACAAGCATAGGCCAAAAGTTTGTGCCTGTACTGTTTAATATGAAATTTTGGGGGACCATTAATGTTGGTTTTATTTACCCTTTGTGTACCAGAGCGGAGGCAGATTGACGTCTTGAGTGCAGCAACAAGGAAAGGAGTTTTCCAGGCGGTCGGTTGTGGGATGTGCCGTTATTCCCCTCCTGAGCTCTGCCTACGGAGTCAGCCTGTCAGGTCTTTGTGGCCAACCTGAAATACTGTGAATCTTTATTGACCCACAGTGGCAGCTAACAGGGTTTGAAAAGCGACGAATACATACGGTATCGCAGACGTAACTGATAGAAGTTGAACTCAGCGAGCTGCCACCTTCGATAACAGGCACCCATCTCTATTATTCATCCTTGCTGTCACTCCTGGAGGTTTCCTATGACACACTGCATCATCACGTTTACTGTAAGGAAATCACAAACTTCTTCAAACTAGGGACACTCAGCAAATGACATCATAAATTAGTCTGCTAGTCTCAATCTACCCAGATTCCTTTAAAATAATACTTTAGTTCAGAGTAAGACCTTCCTGTCTCAATCACAGAAACCTGGATCCGTGGATGAGCTTGAAGAAATCATTATTTTGTAAATCAGGACTAAGATGTTTTGTTAAAATGTAGCTTGTCTAAGTTACTAGTTAACAAAATCTTGCAAAGCAAACCATGTCATTAATGGCTTTAAACTTTTTTTTCCCAACATAAACTTCTACGTATCTGTGCAGAAACACAAGATGAAATGAATGCCAGTCAAAACAAACAATATAAAACAGATTGTGTCCCCTTTTCCACACACCTTTGTTCAAGACCAGCAGCTTCCCTCTAAGATTAGAGGTTAACGTGCTGACAAAAACATGATGCAGGTTGGTATTATCAAGCGTGAATCTGAGAGTTCAGCTGAGTCAGGAACTGCCCATTCACTTACCGCGAGTGGAAATCATCCTGCAGTAGATGCCACTGCTTTTACTGGCCATTGGCATGGAAGTCTGCAAAGCAAGGCTCCATTTTTTGGAGCCAAATGAGAACCGGTGAAACCATCAGTCTAAGAAAAATATATTATTTAAAAAAAAATAAATTATTTTTTTTAACAATAGAAAAGGCATTCAGATGCAAAAAGTCTGAGGCAGTACCTTCAAATTCCTTCTCTTCACTGCAGAGGAATTATTTTGATAAAGGAAGTGTACACTCAATATATGCAGATACTTCAGCAACGTTGTTAATTTGGGAATAAAATGACTTTCAGACTTCAGTAGCAATATTGATGCTTCCTTTTCTTTCTTGTAATCAGACAACTGAGTTCAGATTGCAGCAATATGTGCAACTAAATAAGATTATGTGTGTCATTTCTGATATTATTGATGAGTGTCTGGGTTCCCTTTAGTATGATACTTATAACTTTTATTCACATTATTTCATTACCTGTAATGGAGGATAATCAGAAACAGGAACAAATAGTAGATTTTTTTTTTTTTTTTCCCAAAGACTTTATCATGACAGTTGCTTTATTTTAACATCATCTTTTGACATGAGATCATTGTGCTGAACATTACTGAGAAGTGCCTTGTGAAGGAGCAATTACCCAGACTAAATGGATTTCTAAGCAGATTCAAAGAGAAAGATAACAACAAGCAGCGAAACGTACATTAGCGAAATAAAGCTAAATCAAATAAGGATTAGAAGAAGCTGAATGATCCTCGAATAATGCAGTATTCTAACTGCTTAATTAAAAAATGGTTCTCATGCCCAAGAGATTGCGTTGCATTACAGCTCAGCCATAGGAAGCGCAAGGTTGGCTAATGGGGCCCCTCTACGCCCGATTCCTCTAGGTGCTACTGCAACACAAAGAATCGAAGGAGAGTGCTGTCGTAACGGCAAGAGAAATTGAGTTATGCCCCATGTGCTGTCACCCTGAGGATGCATCTGGAGAGAAGCAGGGACCCTGGTCCCGCAGCAGCCCTCGGAGGGCTTCGCGCTGCCCCGACGGCCGCGAGCGCGGGCGGTTGCAGCAGCGGCGGCGCGGAGCGCCGGGGACCGAACCTCGGCGCGCTCCGGCAAGGAAGGTCTGTGCTGGGATATAAGACCTACTGAGCTGGATGCACAGGTTTTTCTCCCGATGAAATGAAGTGCCCGACATTATCAACTTCAACGTATTGCAGGAGTTTCAAAGCCTTGAAAGTTGATTGTATGAATTGTAGTATTTAACAAGTATTTGTTAATGTCATACAGCTGAAGAAAGGGCTGGAAAGTTCCTGTCAGGTGGCCTAGGACCAGCTTTTTCACTGCACAAGCCATTTCACTCATTTCCCTAGAAATTTGTCTTATTACTGATGGAGAAAACCTTACTTTTGACACTATCCCATTTATCAGTATATGTATTAACATTTCTTTAAAGAGGTAAAGGAAAAGAAGTGCTTGGTATATAATAGGACCTTCTAAATCCTTTTTATGAATTTTCATCAGACTAGCCCAAGGTGCATAATCCATTTATAATGATCATAAATTCAATGCCAAGTCCCGCTTCCCTGCATCCTCTGAGAAGCCCCGCTGTCTGAAGCGAGACGAACTTGGGCACTACGCATGCCAGCTTAGCTTGATGATGGAATGACGCTTTTGCAGGTTAGTGGCTGAAATGCAGAGAGGATAAAATACTGATATTAAAGCTCATTAAAGGAGTCCTGTCCCTCTCTGCTTCCCTCATGCCTGCCCCCCCCCCAAGACAGAAAGGGAGAGACGTAGCCTCCCTTTGCTCTTTTGCGAAGGGGAGGGTTGGGTGGCTGGCCAGCCTGAGAAAGATTTGCATAGAAAAACGGGTCTTATAGCATAATAATACCTTACAGAGCAAAGGAAGCAGAGTCTGGGACAACAGCCTGCTCTTACTCAGTTTTACAATTTCTTTGATCGTGAGACTTTTGGCTGACTAGCACATAAGGGGTTTAGTCGTGTTAGCCTTGTACCCAGAGCAGCTAAGCCTCCCGAAACAAAACGTCTGGGTGACAAGTATGCAGTTGTGAATTTAAGCTCCAAGACCAGGTAATGAATAATGCTATAACTTCTCTCATCTTGTTTTGACTCACCAATAAAAGAGGAAGGCTACCAGCTCCCCAGCCAACTCTGTCACAAGTTTTTTTTTTTAGATTTTTCTTGAAAGACTGCTGGCTTTCACTGATGTTACAAGCAATTGGCAGACCACGTAACGTCTGTGTGACCTCGGCCCAGGTTTAGCAAAGGAGAAAATGTCACGAGGCCCTGCATAGCCACTGACCTCACTGCAAGTTTGAAACCCCATTTGTTATTGCGATAGATGGGAATGAAAGTCATGTGGTATCCTGAAGGAGAGGCGAGAAATTCCCAAAACAAAGAAACTCAAGAGATTTAATGCAGCTGACCTAAACCGGGGCTAGGCTTTTACACTTGCTGTTAATTCACACAAAACAGCTGTTCTATAGTCATAATCAGGAAGTGTTAGGAGGCGTTTGTAAAATTAGGCTTCAGAATACACTGCAAAACCTCAGATGCAAACACTCAAAACACTAATTATTCAATCACTATGAAATCATGTTCACTTCCAACCGAGAACATTTTGTTTGACATGCCAGCTCAAGGCTTCTGTGTACTTGGCTACGTCGATCCTTGCGAAATTACATACATTGGAGGTTTGAATAACATACAACAGATTAGCTAGGAATTGGAAAGCATTGTTTGAAAATGAATTTCTGACTATAAAAGGCTGAGCTGCGTTGGCAGGCATCCTTGAATTTGACAACTGATGCACAGAGGGCAGAAGCAAAACACTATGGTTTTTTTTTCCTGGGGAAATTCTCTAAGGGAGATCTCTAAGAAAGTGTTACAAGAAGTACAATAGTGACAAAGAAGTAACTACATCTCATTATCGGTGTGAAAGCCGGAAGAAAATTAATTAGAGTCTGCTTTCATTGTTGTTTATGTTACAGTGGCTTATAGACTCCCTTAGCAATGCACACCTGCAACGTGCGTGGCACTGTACAGACACAATATTTTGCGTGGCTGCGGGGAGGAAAGGAGGAAGAGAGTTTGCTCAGGACCTCCTCAGCAGCACCCAGCATCTTGCAAGATTGGCTCAAGTTATTTACCTGAAAGTGCCATACTTAAAGTAGTGTGATACTCTTTGCGTATCTAAGCACTAATACCCAAATCAGGTTCTAAAATAATCTCATTTGTGTAATCAAAATTAATTTTGCATATTGAAGTCACATTTCTACAGCTGTCACGTGTGCTAAGAGGGAACGGGTGAGAGAGAAGGAGGAAAGGATGACGGGGAAGAAGGATCAATTTTTGTTTACTATTTTCCAGGGTTATTACAAACTTCTTCCCCTGCAAACCTTATTCCTTTGCCTAACCCTCCCATGTTATCAGTCTAAGCAACTGTTCCCATGAGACAGGAGGATGACTCATTTCCTTCTGTAACATATTTTAAGGGTTATCTTTGAAACCTACAGAACCTTTTAATGTCCAAAATTCCATGAAAGAGCACTGATCTCCTGAAAGATATTTTCCTCCCTTATTGATCTTCTCAGGTTTTAGTGGAATCATAGCATGAATATGTGTTTAAACTCTATTTTAAATTTAGCAAACTGTTGAGTCTACAAAGACAGTGTTCTAAATTTTTAGCTACTTAAACTCCATACCTAAAACTTTTTTTCCATCCAGTTCCAGGGGACCTTCCTAAATTAACCCCTATCTATTGCTTGATATCTCTCCATTCAATTTCTCTGGTGAATTGTCACCTCCTAATCAAATGGCACTCACATGCATGGGCAGTAAATCATCTTCACACCTCATTCCACTACAAAATTTATTCAACCACTATATAAGAATTCTTAAACAGGTTAATTCAATACACTGCTTCTAATAAGCCATATGAAAAGGTTTCAATAAATTCAAGCAGAAACCTTATCTGGAGACCAGAGGATGAAAGAAGTTAATATTTTAACATTAATAATAAGGCATTGCTAGATATTTGCTACTTTGAAATATTTTACATATGTATATACATTAGAAGAACTGGTAACCTACACTTTTTAGTGAGCTTTGGTACCCAAGGAAAACAGTTGCCTAGGACAATTCATTGCCCTACGCCTAACCCATACACAAAGAATAAGTTCAGTAATAATGCCAAGGGGTGATAATTAGAAAAGATCTTGACTTGGACATCTTAGTCCTACTTAAGCATTGTTGCAGTTGCTAAACCTAAGATGACAATTCTCAAAAGTCTCATTTTATCCTGTCAGTCCTTGCCCATTAAGCTTTTGTCCTTTCAACTCGTTTGTGAGCCACAGCTCCGCTTCTGCCTTTCCCCGGACCCTCTTGGGTCTGGAGCTGAGCAGCACCAGCTGAGGCGGAGGTCAGTGGGGGACCTGCCACCCTTTCCTACAAATCCCGATGCCCAGAGCAATCGTTGGATGGGGTGGGATGTGTGTAGGAGATTTCAACCTCCGAATTCCGCCCTCCAGGCACCACGCATTAGTCTACAGCCTCCTCTGGAAAGAGGCATCCACCCTCCAGCCCTTTCACTGAAGCTTTCTCTGAAATAATGAAGGCTACCTGGGAAATGAGGGGTGCAGGAACAGCATGGGGCAAAAACCCACGTGGTGTCATAACTCCAGCCACGTCAGAGGGAGGAGGTCATGGCTTGCTTTCCAACCGTGGCTTTTGTCAGTCAAGGGTTGTAGACTATGAAACAGAGGAGGGCTGCTGGGACCCTTACGTAGAGCCTGGGCTCCCTGTGCCCGGGCATACACCCACACTGCTGAACTCTACATGTCATTTTCTCAAAGCTCAGATTCTCAAGGACACCAAAATAGATCTGATGGCATTTTTCATAATGCAAATCGTCAACCACAGTATTTCTTTTCAAGTATCCAGTCGCTGTCATTCCTTTTGGAAGTGGTGACTAATAGGCAGTAGCCATCAACATGAATTAACTTGATATTAAAGCAGCTCTCAAGTGGGACTCCAGAAGCGTTCGTTACAGATACAGCAGCATTGAGACATTGAGGCAAGTCATCCATTGCTTTAAAACAATGTGACATCCTATTCGGACTGCTTATTACATCACCTTGTGTTGTTTCAACATATAACTCTAAATGAAACTTAAAAAAAGAAAAAGGAAGAAATGTTATTTTTAACGCTAATTTCTCTGTGCTTCAGAATTTATCTTGGAGACCTTTCCCATGTAATGAGATATTGATTCACTGCATCAAGATCACTTATGCAGTCAGACAGAAAACTTGGGACAAGATCCTTTTCTGTGAACAGACACCATTCCAGCAATTTGGACTGTAGGTATTACATCTCCGAGGTTCTCTGCATGTTCTCGTGTTACAATGGTACATTTTACAATGATACTGGGATGGGTTTTATTACCTTTTTGGGTGAAGTATCATTTGTTTAAGTCTTTCTAAAATGTAAATAGAACTGCTTCAGAGAAATTTACATTCACATGGTATATCGCAACCAAAGAATAAGGTTTTATGATACTATGATATTTTATATCATATAACAAACACAGTTACATTGTCAAGAGCACAGCATCTACAGTTGGGATTAAATTCTCAAAATAACTCAGTTCTCCCTTTGGGAGCATAGATTACTCTTTCTTTTTTACCCTCCCTCCTTTTTCAGACAGGTTTTAAAATCCTAGCCCTTGGTACTGGGTTTTTGATACATATTTGGGATACCGAATACTCTAGAGCATAATGCCCAGTAACAAGTACTTTTTGACCTAAGTACTGTGAAAAAGATAAAGCTGGGGCAACAGCAGAGTTGAATAAAGCTGTGTTAAGCTAATTATTTACAAGTAGGAAAGACGCATTTCAAGACTGAGGTTGAAGATGTAAAAATGGGGCAAGAGACAAATTGAAGTCCGAGACCTACAAGCACAGGGATTTTTATGAAAGAGGAAATACAAAATTATAGCTGTTTGGAGAGTGGAGGAACATAAGAGATAAGACAGAATGAGTTAAGACATGCAAAGATCAAATTTTTTTTTCTAGAGAAAATGACATTTCAACCAGTTATGTGTCTAAATGGCATCATTTATTTCACATCAAGTGACCGAAGGATCTAAATGAGAGTAGTCAGGAAAACTGCTCTGTAATTACCTTGGAAAGATACAGCCTGCTTATTTGCATTAAAAGGCCTAAAACTTTTTGCATATCTGATAAATTAGCCTCACGGTCAAATGCAGCTTTGAGGGGGTTCCTTTTTTCCCTTTATATTTTATATTACAATGAGTTACATTTGGATGTTCAATGGATCTCTTTTCAACTACTTTTTGTCTTGGCAAATGGCCATTTGAGATCAGAGGAGCTGGAAAGAGATTGGCATCCCTTCACAGGCAGGTCCAATCTTCTATAAATATAAAAGTTTAGAATTCAGAATAAAATATGAAATGTCAGTGTTTCCCATAGGATTAGTTTCAAAGATCTTTTTAAGATAATTTAGAAATATTTCATATAGATGTCCAAACTAAAAGATTAAAGATACACATTTTTTAATATCACATATCTGTGTATTAAACATCAATTTTTAAAATCATGCTTGTCATAATGGAATTAATAAACAGGATTACCTTAAAGTTTGTGCCAATTTTGTGAACTTTTTTTTTTACACTAATTCTGTGACATAATTATGAAAAATAAGTGTGTTTTTTTCTCAATGAAAAGGAAGCACTGTGAGTCAGAAGATCTGGCTCCAGCCCCAGGTACGTCCTGTGATTAATTGTCCTGGATGCATTCTCTGTGTATCAAGGTTCTTTTTCTCTAAAACGGGAATATTTACCTAACTCTGAAGAGTTTAGGTTTTGGACAACAGTTCAGATTCTTACTGTGTGGTAGCTGAGACAATATCTGTACACGTTCACTGAGCACTGTTTGGTGTGCACGGTGATAAATCTAAATTAATGCATTCTTTAAATAGTGTGAGGTGATTGTTGTTAAAATAGTTGTCTCATTCAGATTTACTCTTTAGGCATTTTAGTATATATTAGGAGAGGGGGGGAAAAAAAAAAAAAAAAGAGTTTCAGTTCCCTGCAAACAGAGATGTTAATTTAATTTCCTGAACATTCCTTGCAAACACGTCTATTTTACATTCTGGTCACAGTTCAGAGCACACCTTTCTGAAAGCTTTTCTTTAATAGCTTTTCCTCTGGCTCAAGCCATCGCTGCCTAACAGCCACCCCTGGACCTCCACCCTCGCACACGCACCCCAGGGTGAGCCGCCCCCTCCCCGTGGCGGGTACAAGCACGGGGGTGGCTGCAAACGAAGCCCCAGCCAGAAGCGGATTTGGCTGAAAAGAGCTATTTTGCTGGGTTCCCTTTCACGCAGCTCCCCGATCCGACGGGAAGCCGTTCCACCTCTCGTGCCAATACGTTTTGGAACGTAGCGCGGAGCAGGAATGAGCACCTTCGTGCGCTGAAATACAACAATACTGCCACGAAAGGTGTAGCCACAGCAAATGTCAGTCTTGAAACGTATTCAACCGCTAGAACTTATAAAGCGAAGCGAACGTCAATGCCAAAGTAAAACCTCACCCAGGGGGGCTATGCAGCCTGGGGCGGGTGGCATAAAGGAGAAAGCCCCCGTGGAAGAGCAAAAGGGCAATCGCGACTCCTTCTGAGATTTTCCTGGAGCAAAAAAGCAGGTGCTGCATCTGCCCAGCGTCCTGTCGGCTTTCTGGGAGTACTGCACGCAGCGGGCACTTTTCACACCTCCACGCTAATATTGCAGCTGTGGGATTAGTATCACAGGGCACGGGAACATACACATTTTATCACATCTTAAATGCTGTGGCATAAACTGATGACTGCTGGAGTAGTGTATTTCTGCTCATGTCCAATGTTGGCTGACTGGCAGAAAAGAATATAAGATCTGATATTAACTATTATTTGAAGACAAGATTTTTTTTTGGTGGGTGTTGAATTAAGTTTCAACTGGAAATTAGAGCTTTTTGTAACTATGAGAGAGTTTGATTTAAAGTACGGGATGTATATAAAGGTCATAAGAGAAAAATGAGGCAACTGCAGACTATGTATTATTTATGGATATGGAGAGGAATAAATATTCATAATTCAAGGAAAACAGATAACATGAGGCTAAGTTATTGAGTGTTGTCTACTAAAAAAAAGAAAAAGTCCTTTTAAATGAAGAGAGATTATTCCTTCCCCTATGTGTAAAGACAAGTTAGAAAAGTGTGATTTGTTTGACTGTGACTCATCCCTTCAACATTTGACGGATATGAATCAGATGACCTTCCCCTGGGAGCATATGCTGAAAACAAACTGAAGTTTCTGATTGTTTAGAAGTCTTCAAAGATAGTTCTTGCAGTCAACAGGATCATCTTCATTTAGTGCTCATTTTCTGTGGCTTTTTCCTTTCCCTATCAACCACAGCCAAAAAGTATTATTCCCAGATAATGACTTAACTCTCCGGTCTGGAGAGAGCAAGGTACTTAACAAATAACGTACCGGACCAGAGGATGGGAAACCAAGGAAGGAGGAGGACTCCAGCTGAGCGTGTTGATGGTTGACTTGACACCACTGTGCCAGAAGAAGATGATCCTGGGGCACCAAGTCTGTGTGCGAACACTTGAGCAAACCAGTAAATTGCCCTGTGAAAAGGTCTGATCTTCAATTCACGGACAAGTCACTTACTGAGAAGGTCTCTCTGGAAACCTTTTTTTCATTTTTATGAAATGTTCTCCATCCACCTAGTCGATGACGACAAAGTTGATTTGTAATCACTCCAGTTCCTCTGAGGCATTTAACTGACCTGGGGACGAGGTCAAAAAGTCAGAGCAAGGAAGTTGCCAGTGATGGAAAAAAATGTTCTTTTTATTCCCACAGTTGCTGTTTTGTCTTTTACACTTTCTGAAAGTCAGTCTACCCTAGTCGATAAATCTGATCGCAAGTCAGCTACAGCAAATTTGGGCCTCGGCTTGGAATCTCCCACAGGAGTGAAGAATGCAGCTGTGGGCCTGAAGAAGTCCACGAGAAGAACAACTTCCATTTAGTAGGTAGCCACTCCCAAACATTTCCATATGGTTGCTCGTGGCCGTGTGGCTCTAGATATATGTCTTGCACAGGAGGAACTAAGTCCCAACTGTCCTAAAAACTGCAAAAGGCTTTCTGGCTCCAACTGTGACGTTTTATATCCTATTGGTCATAAAAGACAAAGTGTTCTTCCACCTTAGTTATCTCAATTTAAAAATGAAAATCTTCTCCAGAAACTGAAGGACAACCTAGGTAGATTTTGTAACTATGAATGGGTCCAAAACAGTAAAGTGCTGACAGTCTTAGTGTGATGAGGGAAAACTGGGAAACAGTAACATGGAAACAAACCTAAGAGAAACATGGAGAGCTAATGAAATGGGAGTTTACGACAATAAGTGGCTAGGGGAATGGAGAAACCGTACTTGTACTCACCACTGCCAAGGCATACTGCAGGGGACCATGGGCTCCACGCAGCATTTGGGCACACGACAGTTCCCGCGAAGGTTTGCTCAGCCTGGGCTCGCTGATGAGAATGCTGCACAATCTGATCTTGGCCGCAGTTTGGCAAAATTACAGGTGCCAAATAACAGTCTCTAAGTGTCTGAAAGGAGAAATACAGTGCAGGGAGAAGTATTAAGATATATACAGCCCTAGCAGTAATAGGATGCAAAGAAGAGAGGGCTATTTTGGCTAATTTCACAGGGAAAAAATACCTGACAGTGAGATGTCCTGGACTGTATCCTCATCTCCGAAGGATACAGAAGCATCTCTCTTACTTGAGATATTTTAAATTGAATGGAACAAAATACCAGCAAAGATGCTCTGGGAAATAGCCTTCTTCGAGCAGGAAGATGTATAAATGCTAGAGTTCTTCACTAAGATTGATGAAAACAAGAGAGATACAGAAGATTTAACAATGAAGGGTAAAAATGCTGGTTAATGAATTATTCTAACAAAATTACCAGGGATTTTCCACAGCTTTTCAGAAATGAGAAAACACGCCATTAGTTATTCATCTTTGACAATTCATGCTAGTACAAATCCCAGAGCATCACTTTGTTAGCCCCATCTCCCCTCCTTTTTGATGGATTACAGCAGTGCCTCAGCATGTTGCTAGAAGCTGATGAGGTCTCGCAGGAAGCCCAGAAACAGAGTACCGTGAAAGATGGGGAAACATATAAATAATTTACAGCCAAGATAATATGAAGAGACTCCTTAAATTAAGATTCAGGAAATTCAGAAGCAACAATTTGAAACATAAAGATAATATATTAAATAACTGGTCTCCTTTGCCTTTCAGATCCTTGTGTCCACTTTCTATGTTGTTTGCATTTTGCTCCTTCCTACTGCGTGGCTGAACTACAGAGCAAGACTAAAATTTTTCATAATAACAAAACAGCTTTTAAAAACCTCCTAGGAGGAGCTCTTGATTTTATAGATAGCAGGATCTTCCTTGTTAAAGAGAGAATGGATGTTTACATTGGAAGATTACATTCCAAAACTAACCCAAACGTTAAACATTTTTCTGCAGATGCACTGTATTTGGTTAACGTAACTGCGTCTGTAACTCCATCTTCCAAATAACATACCAACATTCTGCAACTCTGCACCAGAGATTTTCTGACAGCTGTGTGTTACATGGGGTAGGGCAACAGTATGAACAATTAGGTTTCTGAACCTGAAGAAGCTATACAAGATATATTGAGCTTCTTCCATCTCTGTTAGCCATTTCTAACACAGTAATTATTTTGGATGCAGTAGCACTTACAGAAAAGATGCCTCCCCTCCCTGACTGGGCGTGGAATATTATCAAGGACTCCTGCTACCCCATTTGCACTGACAGAGGCTTGCCAGAAAAAGGTTTACCTAGAGGGATCGTTAAAAAAAATAATCCAGTAGTAATGGACTTCAGCATAAAATTGACATACCGCAACACATTACCACTAGGAGAAATTACCTAATCCTTCAGTAATCAAGAGGGGACTTGTCACTTCAGATGAACTTTGGAGTGTGCACTATTGATATTAGTATTATTTTGACTATATACTAGAAACCACAAGATAGTCCTGGGTTTGATATAGTCAAATTGTTACCAAACGATAACAGTTGGCAGTGTTTTGACCCAAAAGAAGGTGGCACTCTTCCAGACAATGCCCAGGCAGGGGTCAGTATAGAAGAGGAAATTCTACTGGTAGCTGTTAGTGCAACTGCAGCTTGGGAGCCCATTCTCCCCATTTTACCAAACAGGTTACTGCTCAGTGACACTCAGCACAAAGGGATAAAGCAGACATCTACATCTATGCCTACAGCGTGCTTTTACTGCCTACATGCTCAAAAGAAAACTGTAGGCTTTTATGGCAACAGGCTCAAACTCTCTCTCGTGGAGAAAAGTGTAACTGTTATTGACCCATGAGGATAAGACAAGAGAACAGGCTCCATGTTTGGTCATTTTGCTCCTGCAATTCCTCCTCTCTTGCTCATCTACACTTAGCCCAGCTCCTTCAGGTAAGCACCCAGTAAGGCTTGTATTTGTATAAGAGCTCCTGGATCTAACCAACAAATTGGGTTACAAACCCACACGCTCACCCCCAGCACCAACACAGAGGAACGGTCTTCATAAGAAACCCCTCCCAGACACATCAGTGCAGATTGCTGGACTTCACCCTCTTGCAAAGTCCCATATAGGTGGCTTGGGAGTATGGAGAAATACCAGTTTCGCATTTATTGGCAAGCACTGGTAGCCCAGTCAGACCATTCAGAAGACCTGTGCTGAAGCATCTTCCAGAAAAAGTGTAGTGAGAATTACTGGTCCAGCTTCTCCTTGGTGACAGACATATTATTTCTTGCCCAGGCAGAATATGCCCCACTCCAAGTGTTAGTAGGGCACTCTAAGTTTACTTCTAGTCCTTAAGCATCAGAGTTTAGCCCATTAAATACCCGTGTGACACCTCTTAAGTAGCTCGTTCTCTGTCAGCCACCTGAAGCAGGATGAGGGGATCAAGTTTATTTCTGCTCTATGAATAAGAAACTGATTAACCTCTCATTTTAATGGTTGTAAAACTTGGCATCTCTACTGCTGAGCAGTGCTGGACAAGCCCAACAGCTTTATCGCTTACGTGCTGAATGAGGCTCAGCACACAGGCATTCTCTGTTGGTGTTAGGGTGAAATGCTAAATTAGTTTCCATTAGTTCAAGAGATAAATCACAATTGTTTACACGTGAGAACTGTCTGAACAACTAAACCAGTCTCTCTTCCATAGGCTTGAGCTTATACACAGTCAACTTTCTTATTTGATTTTGAATTATAGGAGCACAAATAATTAAATAAGAGCATGGCTGGTGAAAGCTGAAGCAAGTCCAATGAAAAAGAGAGAGAAACCTACATTGTTCCTATTCAGTCCTGTCGGAAAGTGAGAAAATTCCTGTACCTCTGCTACCCTTTTGTTTGCTAACCAAGTCAAGTAAAGTGGTCTCTACAGGTCTTTCTCAAGGCAAAAGGTAGGTTTGCCGTAGAGTGGAAGGTTGCGTTCTGTAAGAGTCGGTCAGAAAATCAGCATTGTCTCAACATTGTCATCAGGAACATGAACAGTACGTTACCTGACAACGGCCTGTTTGGAGCGCAGCGGCCAATCCCAAGAACAGAATGTGCGGTACAAGGCTCCTGGAAGGTACCTGGCTAGAACCGCTAGAGATAACCGCATAGCTACTGTCAAAAAGGATGGATTGCACCTGTTGCCATAACATCGATGAAGAAATCATGAACTCTAGACGAACTTTGCTTCATTATAATACCAAAACACACCTCCTGGTCGAAGGCTACCCGCCTCCAAGACTTACCACGCCTCGGACACTGACCCTGCGCCTGCGTGATAGCCTCGCTCGAGAAGGGCGGAGATATGATAATTGTATTCTGAGAAGGGCGGAGACTCCTGAGGCAGAGGTGGAGCAAGGTGTGTTACTAAGCATAAAAGATGACTTCTGAACAATGGGAATTTGAAGCTTCCCCACCAAGGACCACGACGATCGACGACGCAGCATTAGCTGGACCCGGGACCGTTAGGACGTCTTGAGATCAGCGGTGGTAGCTATAACCTCTTTTTTCTCCTCTCTCTAAACTTAACTTTACTTTTCTCCTTTCTCTCACCCATCTCTAACTATCGCGTGCCTCTTCACAGGCAATACAATAAAGTTTTACTGTGTGATTACTGCTATCCCCTTTGGTGTTGGTCACCTTAATTTTGCACTTTTGAGATCGTAGCAAACGAACCATCACGAGTCCACCGAGTGGACCGTGACACGTTCACACAGCTTTTGACAGATAGCACAGTTAAGACGGTGCAGCAGGAGGACCTGTGCGATTACGGGCACTCTGGAATGTCAAACACCATGAGCACAACAGTGGTGTCGTTCAACAATTCAATTTATAAGTGATAGCAGTAGGCTGCAATCTGGGCCCACGCCATGAGAGGTTAGGGAGCTCATGCTGAAGCCCGAGTCAGATGGAGACACAGTATTGAAGACGGAAGTGATACCGGATTAAAAGTGTATTAAATTTATTTAGAAGGAGGTTAGAGCAAGAGATGTGAAGTGTATAAAAGTGGTTAATATTTAATAAAGTAAACCTGTAACCTCTGAAAGCATGAAACAAGCAGCTTCCAGAGGTCAAGAAGTTAGTTTACAGAGCTCAAGCCATGTCTATGCTGTCCAACAACGGTGAACTCTTAACTGGAGTTAGTTGAGTAAATATCCTGGCAAAGACGAGGCAGTCCATAGTTTCTTTGTGAATCAGCGGGCTAAAGTGAAGTTTCCTATGCTGTGAGGTTTTGACTTGACCTGGTAAATCACACAAAAATTACATCATGCTTCATTGTCAGTACATTGTCTACCTGAAGTTAAAAACCACAGCTTTTCTCAAAGCGAAGGCAATGCTCCACGTGGGAGACAAGGAAGTAGCTTCTGCAGGGATCTGTATCAGTAGTAATCATTCTCATTTTTAAATTCCGGAGATTGAACCAGAAATTCTTAACCAGATGCAAGTGCCCACACAAGTACATGAGTTTTGCATAAGACTAGCTCTGGAAAAACCCAGGCTTTATTTTCGGTTTTGTTGTCAGTTCGGTGTGAGATGGTCACGTCATTTACAGCTTGATTTTTCATTAGAGATTAAGGTGCCCTAACTTCTAGTAAAGCCATTTCTTCTGACGTAAAGTAGCAAAAATGCTACCTAATGGGAAACAGCCTGCATTTAGTAAGTATAGAGACAGAAGATGTTCCTACTACTGTCTGTAGCCATCTAGCACAGCCATGAAGATGCCAAACATTCTTTTGGGAATTTGTATCTACAACAAGTAGTATAAAGTAATGGTGAAATGCTTGGCTAGAAAGCACTGGCACTGGTATGCTGAGGTGTGTAAAACTAAAAACTGTGGCATCCCAACAAGGTATATTATCAACAGAAATGCAACTAACAGGGCTATATAAACAAATAAGTGCAATGTGATACAATGCTAGTCTCAAGTATTCAGAAATTGCTGATCAGACAGTAAAGGAAATGACAGAAGTCACTTAAAAATACAAGAGCTTTATCAAGTAAAAAATGCCCAGTTCCACCTGATTCACTTCTAATTTGTTGCGTGTTTTAGAAATGTTTTTCAACTCTTACCGAAACCCTGAGTGCCAGAGCTTTAAAAAAAAAAAAAAAATAAAAAAAATTGTAACTGATATTCTTATGGAGTTCCTGGATTCTGGCACCTCATTTGAAACTTTAGACAGAAGTATTCTGAGATTTGCCATAAAACTGACTCTTGTCAACCCAACTGGCATATGTTAACACTGTGGAGTCACACTGAGGCTGGAAAACTAAAAAACCTAACTCAGAGAGAAAAAAAGAAAAAAAAAAGTTAATGGTTCCCCCCTGACAAGGGAAAGGCAGCCTCATTCTAACTTCTGATGTCCAGATTATGTCCTAATCTCTGTCATTAATTTTTGTATAAGACCCCTGAAACTGGAGCTTTATTCACACAGCCAGAGCTTTTATCCAAACTCTTACCGTCTTAAATATTGCAACATCCTACCCTGACAAATGCAGCCTTGCCCCACTGATCTCTACCCTGAATGCTCTACCAAGATAATTCTTCTGACCTGTCTGTCCACGTTGCTTCACCTTTGCATTGGTTGTGCTGGCTACTCCTCTTACCTCCAGCCATTGCATCAAACCCAACCTACTCGCTTCCAATTCTAAGGACCCTCTATTTGCCTATCAGCTTTCATTCACTGAAGATACATCTGCTGCCATTTACCACCAGGTATATTCTTTTTCGTGATGCCTACAAAAACAGAAGGTGGGCTACTGATGCGCTTAACCCCTGCCGGCTACGCTGGCCAGTACTGTCTTGTTTCTTGGTGTATGTATCACGCTGTGTCACCTTGCAAGCATTTTGGGGCAGGGACTTTCTCTCCCTTGTATATGTATACTGGTTTGGGGTCCCATTCCATGTTTAAAGCTCGTAGGCACTACGATCATAGAAAATATATGTAATAACAATAAATTATTTAGGGGAGTCTACTGTTAAGTAACTGGAGACTTCCAGAATACAAACCGATGCAGTAATGTGATAATAGGTAATGCTCTATCGTTTACTGGAGACTAGCGCAGAATGCAACTCTGATACCATCCCTCTAACCCAGAGCAAGTATAAGCAGCTTTATGCAGTAATGCTTGTAAATCTTTTAAAATCCTTGTAGAGAGCTCTGTAAGAGCACAAAATGCTTGGTGCTTATTAAGAACAGGTAGCAGTTGGAAATTATTAGTTTTATGCCTTTTGTTTTAAGTCTAGAAATACCCACTCATTCAGAATGTCAGACCAGGATATATTGGGCTGCCTTCTCCCTGAGAAATGCATGCACCTGAAACACGGCCAAACTCTGCACAGCTGTAGCTTCTGCCCAGCACACACTAATTTGCCAAAATGAATAAACACAGTACTTTAAAAATCATAATGGTGGCTGCAAATCCATAATGAGGTTTTGACATTAAATTATTTTCTAAATGCATATTTAGTGCTTATCCTCTAATGCCTCAAGTATGCCTGTTGTCTGATACTTTTTCCTCACAGGATTTTTCATAAACATTATCAGGAAAAAAACAAACCCCTTCCACATTGGTAGAGAAGTGCATGTTTTTGTGACTAGAACAAAGCTAACAGACACCAAAGCTTTAAATGTTTTAATTGCAGCAAAATCCTTTGGTCTTAAATTTACTTATCCTTCTAGGGGATGAAAATAATCTTATATTGCTTTCACACTTTACCCTTTTTTGATACTCTGATGCTTATAAAATTGACTCCATTACTTCAAGTGTTCATTTGGAAAAAAAAAAAAAAAAAGAAAAAAAAAGAAAAAACACACCACAAAGTTACAAAAAGCAGAGGCTGAAGTTACAAAGTTCTTAAGACTGAACACTCAAGCTCAATCTTGGCTTCTTAGCTTATATTTAGGTTTCAAACGTTCACTGTATTTCTGAGATATTTGAACTCTTCGATTACAGTGTGAATTAAGATTCTGCAGGATCTAAGGCTGAGGATGATTTCCCTTTGAAACACATTTACCTCAGAGTGTAATTTCTCCTAGGATGGGACTTTTTGTTGAGCTGCTTTCTTCAGCCTTGCCAAATTGGAACTCGAGCAATGCTGTGATGATGATATTGAGATGATGCTTTACTTAAATCCAGTTAGGGTAAATTAAACGTGAAAGGAGAGAGCTGTAGGACGCCGAGCCAAGTAATTTGCTCGAGGCGCTGAGCAGCTAAATGAAGCACCTGTTAAAAACGGGTGTGTACTAATCTTTGACTGGTCTTCGTGGATGTGCCATCACATCCTCCACGCGCTCAGGTAAAGCAGCATGCTGTGTTGGGAGTAAGGTAAGAATAACCTTTACTCATTTCACGGAGCAGAATTGTCACTGCACGTACTTGTCTGTATTAAACCACGTCCTCCTACTCACTAGTGCCCACGTCAGAGCAGATTTTGGGAATCTCTGTGCGGATATAGGAGTACTTGGAGCCTGTACCTGCTGTGCAAGGTGGCAGAAACCTGAAGTACGTGGGTTTGTGGCGATCTTGGCCGCTTCAGATGGAGAAGATGCAGACACCACAAGCGCGCTGAGTGGGGACACCCTGCAAACGGGTTCCGGAGTGTGCCAGCGCCTGCCTGTTGTGCAACCCTGACCAGCAGCTTCGAGCTCCATCAGGCACGTGTTAGGCAGAAAGCCAGAGTAAGACCACAGCTCCTGATAAACAAGAGTCAATCACGTTTCAGACAAAGGCAGCCAACGTGTAGCCACCCTCCCCTACAGCTGAGGAACAAAAATTAATCCCGTGCCAGGAAATAAGCTACAGGCGTTTCTCACTAAGAGAACATCTAACTCATAAATCATAGAATAAAAGACACATAGCAGTGCATATCTACAGCTCCTGTGTCTACAGTTGTCATTAACTGGAAGTGTTTCTTAGAATGAATACTCTATGTAAAACAGTATTATTTCCATTTCTGATAAGTTACTTAAAGACCAGCAATCATTTTAGTTCCTCACGTCTTTTATTTACGTTCCTCTTTCCCTATGTGCAGACATATGTGCACATATGCAGATACTCAGCCCCTACATCGATATGCAATTATGTTCCCACTCCCATCTAGTCTATAGCATCACACCTCTAAATGGCAAGAGTAAGCTATTTTAATCAAACCATGTCTTTTATCTCAATTTCCAGAGAGATTTTATTGGCACTGTTGAAGGCATTCAACCACAACTGTTTCTTTTCTCCTTTGTCATATACTCTTTCCTCCTGATAGCCTTAGTTCTGCTTGCACAGAGACCTTTTCCTCCACAGACAAGATTTGCAGAGACACTCCATACTTTCCTAGAATAAGTGTTAGTGCAGTCATATTCCCTCATTTCCCATAGCATGGGTTTAGGGATTCATCAGAGGATGAAATAATTTGCAAACAAGTTATTCAATGCCTCAGGGCACTGGGCACACGTCAGATCATGGCCCAGACCATCCAAACAGCCTGTTATGGCACTTTCAACAGAACAAACCTACTTTGGAACAAATTTGCATATGCACAATTTGCCCTAGACGATCACCTAATAATTGAGCAGTACAAGGAATCTTTTGTCACGTATTGCTTCTTTCATGTTATATTACCCAACTTATTCAATTATTAGTTTACCAGATTGGGTTTCTCTCACTTTCATTATTTACAAAGGTTCAACCTACAGGGAAAAAACCCCATAAAATCTGTTTGAGGAGTCCAAGGCTGAACCTGAAAGAGGACATCAGTAGCACCTAACCTGAGGCCCACCTCATCTTAGTGTCCCTTCAGACTCAGCCACAAAGTAAGTACTCTAGGAGACAGCCAGAGGGATGCTAGCAGAAAATAGATACTATTTCATTATTCCTTTGATGTTCTGTAATGAAGTAAACCACAGCAAATGGTCCAACAGCAGAACTGCAGCCCATTACGCTCTGGGCAGGACTTTTCTCGGTAGCACAGGACAGGGTAACATATAGCTACGTTAATACAGTGGTATGCTGTCACAGTATCAGTTCAGCAAGGATAGCAGCAGGTGCAGTATAAACACATACCTCCTGACAGATTTATTGTCTCAGGATATGGTGCAAAGAAAAAGGATCACGGGAGCATTTGGAGCACTCCGATCACCGAGCCGCACCGTGCCCGAGAGCAGCAAAAAAGCATTTGCTGTTTTGAAACAGTACACCAAGCAATAGGCATGCCTGCCATTGTACAGATAACCAGAGCATCTTCCCAATAACGGGGATCTTGGCTCGCTTTCCCCATGCCGGACGAGGGTGAATTCCGAAAGCTGGTAAGCAAAGCTGTCGCACAACCAGACACGCAGCTTCCACCCACTGCCAAGGTCAACACAGCCTGGAAACACTTGTGTCCTGGTGACTCCAGGCTCCGATTACAGACACATCTGAGCTCAGAAACAGGAGGTGGCGGGGAGGAAGGGGTTTTTCAGTGTGTGAAGCAGACGGACAGGTTATAGGTCACCTGAAAGTATTTCATGAACTGAACGGCTCATATAAACAAGATTCTAATGTTGAGAAATATTCCTATCCTCTGCTTTTGTCAAGAATTGCTCTACCATCAGACTCCTACGCAGTGACGCTCTGCTATTATGGATCAGTGCTGAAAGCAAAATCCTTGCCATAAAGTCAGGTACGCCACCAGGAAAACAAGACAATAGAGACATTCCCTTAGGCCACCAGGAAGACCATTTTCCTGAGGCCAACCACGCATGCGGTAGGTACCACCAGACACCGGTCCAACCCCAGCAGAGCCAGTCTGTCGGCACTGCAAAACCGGCCTTCACAGGCTAGGGCGACTACACTGGGGAAGGATAATCACCTAGTGTTTATCTGAGAGATTTAGTGCACAAAACCTTCACGTTAACATTATTTAAGTATTATTTTTCCCATCACCTTCTAAAGATTAAATCCTGGCTCTAGTATCTTATTAAACGTTGCTAGTTAACACGCCTTCACCTTGTCTGCTTTAAAATAGAAAGTAAATTTGCTGTTGAATAATAATCCTAAAAGAAATGAGATAGTCCCTCTCACCTTGAGAGTATCAGATGCTAAGGGGTTGTAACTAGCAACCAATACCTGTCATTTGATGAGAGTGAAACTAAATCCACTAACCTGAATCTGATCAATTATTTTTCAATATGAATTAACAAAAAGCAAACTTCAAATGGTCTGAACAGCAACTAGACATCAACAATTGCTCTCAGAATAACGGTTTTGTAAAATAGATATATTTGCAAAGTAAGGCAAAAGCTTGGATGATTTCTGGGAGATATAAACTCCCGTAGATACATATACACACTCTTCATTAGTTCCAGCAAGCCTGTACAAACAGCCCTCATCTTCGAGGAGCATGCTTTCATTATCCGTGGCAGAGCACTAGAAAGGAGTGAGAAGATGACGTAGTGTTAGAAACAAGGTTTTGTGTTTTCAATGTGAAATATTTTAGTTGTATTTTGGATGTTGCCAGATCTACTTTGAGATTTTAGCCAAGGCACCTGATACTTCAGCTTCTCATTGTGCATCAGTTATCCCATCTTTAAAAGAGAAATAATATATCCCTACCTTATAGAGTGTTCTTGCTCATTCTTTGGGGGAAAGCTTTGAGGTCCAAAGCAGGTTCAGAGACACAAAAATATTTTCAAATGAAAGTGAAAAAACCTCAGAAACTACAGAGGCACATTTCTTCCCCTCAGAAAAACCAAATACCACAAAAAACAAAGCGAGAGGGAGGTTTTCTGTGCAGAATAAACCCCACCAAATCTTACTCTATCTCAGGTGTCCTAAAGCCGTCCCCAGAAGCCTAGCTATTAGGTCCTTGGTGGAAATCATTTGCGTCTCTCCCACGTTCATGGCTTTCTGAAAAGAATGGCCCTACAAGCAAGAATTCCTGTTCACAGATGAAGTGTTAGCAAATTCATTCGCAATCACCATAACAAAGCAGGTGGGTTTCAGTTCAGGTGTAAGTTCAGACTCATAGCTATGCAGATGTCTGCCAACTCAGCAATCGCAAGGTTGTTCTTTGCTCTCTTCCTTCTTCTCTGGATAACGGCAGAATCTGTCGGCAATAACTATCCTGGCAGGGGAGGAAGGGGCAAGTCTGGTGGCCACTGAGTCACTGAAGGATGTTAGATAAAGACCAGAAAGTCTTTTTGCATATGCCATATCACTGCCGTCATTTAGTCATAATACTACGTCGTCTAACAATACGAAGTAGTAGCTTGTGGAAGGATTAGATTTCTACCTTAGATTGTAATTATACTGAAAAGCCACTGAAATTGTTAATGCTTACTCAAATAATTATGGCCAGATATTCAGGTGTAAATAGTGACCTGATACATTTTTCTTGTAACATTAAAAATCTGAACTTCTGACAAAGTTCAAATAATAAAACGTGTCAGACATCACCCAGAGAAGCAATAACCACCTGCACCCCTCCTGAAGCAATGAGAAATGCATGTCCTCAGGCCTTATGAAACATCAAATTCTAGAAAAGCAGCAGCAGTTATTTCTGCAATAGCACATGGCCAGTCTAAGAATTTCAACTGCAAATTATTAATATTATTCATATTATTATTCTTGTTAATAGATAATCAGTAGTGGCTGTTTATTACAGAATAACATCATCTTACACAAAGCAAGAAAGTAAATGGCTTAACAAAAGATGCCACTTATCGATAGGAACACTAACTAGGACGGTTTGCATTGATTAAATTTTTGTAGGAATGTATGCAGTAATTGAAAGCTACAAAGGATTTATTTACTAATCATTATGCATTTGTTTTTCTCTGTTTAATAGACTATGTTACTTACTTGTGCATGGTTTCAATTGGCACATGTGAGTTAGTTTTTTTTAATTTCTGTTGGCCATTCTGCTGGTAAGCAAAGAACTTCAAATGCTGCAACTATCCTTCCTTTGACCATTTAATGAAAACAGAGGAAATAATGCCCCAGCATTTGGGAAACAGTCTCCAAATGAAGGAGCTGAGACATCTTCCTTCAAGTGAAGAATGAGTCTTTATTTGGCTATTGAATCTAAGTTAACAGTAAACATGTAATATACTGGATTAGCACTTCAGCAAGTTATTTAATTATTAATTGGGATACTGGAAATGAAGGTTCGCCTGCATTAGGCTTCTACACATACTGCTTGAGACAAAGACCTGGGTTTTACACATCTCAAAGATGCATGATAAATTCGAGGGTAAGCAAGCTTGTCTTACCTGTCTTACACAGGTTAGAAAGACTGGGTTTCTCTCTCATGTCCAAACCCAAACCTAAGTATACTTTTCCCAGCTCTGAAAATAAGGAAAAAAGAGCAAGTTTTCTTCAGCTCAGATGTTTCTCATTTTGTCTCCTGTCAACTTAGTTGCAAAGATGCACTAATTTTTACCTTTATCCTGAACAGCAATGTGTACAATTAATACTTATGTAGAATATTGGCCTAAATAAGAAAAAAAAAAAAAAAAAAAAAGCCTGCAACAACTAAGCAGAGTAAATTGAATTCTGATGAGCACCAAATTGCAAAGATGGCCAGTACAGTTTATTTAAAGCTAGTTCAGGTGTCTGTCTGCTACAGCTGGCGCTATTTACGGATAAGAGATTGTCTAACACACCAAATTTATACATTTGCTATTCTGGAACGTATCCTAAAGCTGAGTACAAATAAAGAGATTACAGTGGTAAAAGGCACAATAAATGCATTGCCTAGAAAACCTTTTCCTCCTACTAGGATTCATCATGTCTTTTGAAGTATGAGGAACCCTTGCTGCACATTTCAGTTTGCGTCTATCAAGTTATCCGTTTTCCCCTAATGTATCCCATATTCTTACCCTGGCCTTATAAAAGGTATTAGAAACCCCTACGTATGTTTGGCCATTTGCAAACCCCTCCTTCCTACAGAGCTTTTCCTGCTGCTGGGACGCAGGTGACTGGTAGGCACTCGTGCTGGCGTCTTGCATGGGCTGTAACGCAACTGCAGGGGAATGTCAGTAAGGGAATAACAGCACCTTGCAGCCACGCAACTTCTGTCAAATGAGCAAGAGATCTCCAAATATAAATAAAAGCATCAGAGAATAGTTTCACTTTTTAAAATCCTAAATTAATTACAAAAATGCATTGTTGATACATTAAAGGTCCAGTCTTCTATTGACCTTCATTAGCTTAGCCAGGCCATGTTTCGCCTCCAGAAATAACATGTATGTATACATAATTTTACTTACCTTAATAAGGACTCCACATGAGGGGGGAAAACCGTTCTTATTATTTCATTTTAGTAAGAAGTTTATGGAACATAATATACTTTGGGGCTTGCTTAGCACATACCAGCCTGAGAAACAGGCAGACAATGCTGCTCTCCCTTTCAAAAACAACCAACCAAAAAAACCCCAACCCATAGGCAGAGGGTCACCGAGGAAAGTACAGCAAAACCAGGTGATGTTATTTGTCCCCAGATCACACAGCCAATAGAAGAGCCAGAAAGAGAAATCCCACCAGGTGAGTTCACAGCTGCTCCCCCATCCACTGACCAAAGAGACTGAAACTTTCAATCATTTAAAAGTTTGAAACTTAAAATCTTGATTCTTAGTAAGATGCAAAATAGAAACATGAGTGGCATTTGCATGACCACTCTAGTTCAACGTTATAGCTGCCTGTGATACGCTAATTTCCGCAAAGTGAAATTACTGCAGAAGTGGTGCCCAGGCTGTATCCCTCAGGCAGGAAGAAAGGGTATTATCCTACATGCAACTGCATCAACCGCCTGTCTCCCAGCTGTAAAGAGCAGCTATTGCAAAATCCCTTTTTATTCTTAAATTGAGTCTTTACATCCCCCTCCAAGTTAAAAATAACTAGGGCTGACCCAATACACTGTGTTATGTAATATAGTGTTTATCTATAAGAATATTTATTAGGGTACAGGTACAGGAAGGTGTCAGTTTTATTGACACACTATCAAGTATTTATTGATGATTATCAAATATTCTGATTAAAGTAGGCAAGGAACGTTATTAGACCAGATGGAAGCAGCATGCTTACACAATATCAGCCATTTATAGCATAACAACGCACTGCAGGGTTCCCAGACTAGCAGCCAAAAAGTCAAGAAGTTAACCCTTTTCTCCTCTCCTAGGAGGAAACAAAAAATTCAGCATATTAAGATGTTAAAATTCCTGATAAACTGTGTTTGTATATGGACTGAAGATTAGAAAACTGGGGCACCTCTGAAATACCTCCCAGTACCAGACAAGAAGCTGAAGCAGAGGCTAAACAGTCTTCATTGAAAAGATTTAACTTCACCATAAATGAATAAAAATCTGGCTGTTTTTAAGAGGTTTTTTTTTCATTATGGTCAAATAAAGAGATTGCAGTACTAATGAAAAAATTAGATTTTGACATTTAAGAAGAAGATTTTGAAAGAGATACCTATTTTTATTCTGTTTTACAATGGCTTTGCTTAATGACAATAAGAAATACTTTCATTAATGTATTGGCTTTGTGTGGCAAGGTTTTGGTAGCAGGGGGGGTCACAGGGGTGGCTTCTGTGAGAAGCTGCTGGAAGCTTCCCCCATGTCCGACAGAGCCAACGCCAGCCGGCTCCAAGACGGACCCGCCGCTGGCCAAGGCCGAGCCCATCAGCGACGGTGGTAGTGCCTCTGGGAGAACGGATTTAAGAAGGAAAAAAAGTTGTGGGACAGACAGAAACGGCAGCTGGAAAGAGAGAGAACATGTAAGAGAAAGAACCCTGCAGACCCCCAGGTCAGTGCAGAAGGAGGGGAGGAGGTGCTCCAGGCGCCAGAGCAGAGATTCCCCTGCAGCCCCTGGGGAAGACCATGGTGGGGCAGGCTGTCCCCCTGCAGCCCAGGGAGGTCCATGGGGGAGCAGATCTCCACCTGCAGCCCGGGGAGGACCCCACGCCGGAGCAGGGGGATGCCCAAAGGAGGCTGTGACCCCGTGGGAAGCCCACGCTGGAGCAGGATCCTGGCAGGACCTGCGGCCCCGTGGAGAGAGGAGCCCAGGCTGGAGCAGGTTTGCTGGCAGGACTTGTGACCCCGCAGGGGACCCACGCTGGAGCAGGCTGTGCCTGAAGGACTGCAGCCCTTGGAAGGGACCCACATTGGAGAAGTTCGTGGAGGACTGTCTCCCATGGGAGGGACCCCAGGCTGGAGCAGGGGAAGAGTGTGAGGAGTCCTGCCCCTGAGGAGGATGAAGCGGCAGAGACAACGTGTGATGAACTGACCCCATTCCCCATTCCCCGTTCCCCTGCGCTGCTGTGGGGGGTAGGTAGAGAATCGGGAGTGAAGTTGTGCCCAGGAAGAAGGGAGTGGTGGAGGGAAGGTGTTCTGAGATTTGGTTTTATTTCTCATTACCCTACTCTGGTTGATTTGTAATAAATTGAGTTAATTTTCCCCAAGCTGAGTCTGTTTTGCCCGTGGCGGTAATTGGTGAGTGATCTCTCCTGTCCTTATCTCGACCTATGAGCCTTTCATTATATTTTCTCTCCCCTGTCCAGCTGAGGAGGGGGAGTGATAGAACAGCTTTGGTGGGCACCGAGCGTCCAGCCAGGGTCAACCCACCACAATTAAATAAATCCCGGAGGCAAACAAAACCAAGAGGGGACCACTCACATGTCGCACTTCTGAAGGTTTTTCCATGTTCCCCTTTAACGCTGCTCACTGCAGCTATTCCACCCAACTAAAATCACTGCCCCAGTTGAGTCTGGATATCATTTTCTGTAGTTAAAATAATGAGGCAAATAAGGCCATAGAAGTTTCTGTGGAATAGGATGAACCACTGAGTCACAATTAAATTAATGCTATTAAATGCAGTTAATTTACAAGAAGATAAGCCTGCACACCCCATTGCAGGTGTACAAATATTGTTAAAACAGACACAACCACTTTTACCGTTATAGCCCCGGGGAACATCAGTCCAGCTAGAGCTGAGCTTACGTCAGTTCAGGTTTCCACCTGTACCACTCCGCAGCAGTTCGCACGTGGTTTTCTTCCTTAGGTTACGCTTCCTGCTTAGCTTATCCTTGTCCTTCTGTTACGCATCGCAAAGCATGATTCTGAATTCAAAGAGAATCAGAAGTTTTAACTTGCAGACTTCCTTTGAGGTGCTGTTATTCTGCACAAAATGAACAAAATGCATTCCTGCTTTTAGTAAGTGTTAACAAATTAACGTTCTGCCAAGAACGTTAGTAAATAATTTTACAGGTGTGTGATACCTTCAAGCTAATTACACATTGCTAAAGCCTAAATACATATAATTCAGTTTATTATACGAGTATACCGGAACAACATGTGTACAATTTCAGAAAAAAGCAGACCATAAAAGCCCATAACAGTTGTTCTATATGCATACCAAAGGGCAGGACAATTCAGATTACAGCATTAAACCGCTGTTAATACAAATACTTAAGTTTCACTGCTACATTCTCTCCTAAAGCTGAATGCATGCTATTCATGCCTATCTGTCCAAGATGAAATATTTTCTTGCCTCTAAGAGTAGCCCAAAACGTAAATATTATTTCATATGTTTTTTAGTGATATATCTTATCAGAAAATTCATGTCACTGTATGCCCTATTAATCATAAGGAATATTTCAGTCAGTGTAAACAGTTCTGTTGACTGAAGTGCTATTAGTAAAGCTGAAGATTTCAAAAAGGTTCCTGTCTTTATGCACACGCTTATGGTAAATGCTGAGGGCAATGCGCAATGCATATTCTTTTATATGCGTACATTATGTTCTGATCAAAAAACCCCAAAAGTAATTTCTGAAAAACGATTTAAATTCAAAGCATCTGAAATTTTTGCTTTCTATTCTGTTGTTGCCCTCATTTAACATTTTTTTAAAAGCTATACCTACATCTGTGAATATTTAAAATATTTTTATAAACTTTGACATATTGAAAATGTACTTTTGGGCAAATTTAAAATATGATTTTCATTTGAAAAAGAATTTTAGAAATGAATATTTGAAATATTGACAAAGTAGAATTTTACCTTCATAAAAAGAAGGAAAAGGGGGCCATTAATCTGTACCACCTCCTTTTGTTGTACTTTTTTGAATAGGTCCATATATTATTTAATGGCTTTTGTAGAGATACATTTACATGAGTTATAGATCACATTACAACTGATGAATGCCCAACACACAGGTATGTTATGAAAGGTCATCAGTTACAAGGCAAAATGCATAATGTATGCTTGCTGAATACATTTGCAAGTTTTCTACGCTCATACAGAGTATCTACTTGGGCAACACTGAGCAGTGAAACTTTGAACATGAGCGACCTACGAACATTATTTAACTTTGCGGAGTTACTTGGAGGTCTGTTGACTTGGTGGTCACATTCAGCACAGGCAGGGTTAGGCACAGCACACGTCCGCGCTCTGCTCAAGAAGACCCAGTGAAAATAAACCCCAGGTATCCAATGCTAAAGACCACTGGGGAAATGCCCAAAGTTTTCCATATTTTTTTTTAAGTTTCCCAACTCCTAAAGCTTTCAGGTTTTCTCAGAATACAAAGAACAAAATAACCATTTTACATACAAATGAGAGTGAGGATGAAAGCCCATGACTTCTGCTGTCTCGCTGCAATTCTGTTCTGCAGCAATTTGGTCATAGTCTGACTACGAGAAGCTCAAAGACGGCGGACACCTTGTAGCTTGTTTCTGACATTAACGATGTACTTTCTTTAGCTGTCCAACTTCGTTAAGAACAAAAAGCAATTGCCTGTGCCCATGCTCTCCCCCCTGCTTCTTGCCACTGCTAGCACTCACACGAGTATCTTCCAACCTAATTTACTATTTCAAGAAACTCTTGAAACATAAGAGGATTGCCTTTGGGAGCTACAGTTACTCTTATTTTAGTTGGGAAGGATTTCTGCTTGCCAAGAAGCATAAAAATATGCAAGTAAAAACACGTTCCATCATTCATTAGAAGATCACGGCTGTGCACAATGTTTAAAGACTGAAATTTGATTCTGAAAAACCCCTGTATTTTGGACGAGACTAAGTATTGGATAATCTTCTCTTGATTGTCTCAATCAACATGCTTGGGCAGCCCTCCACAAAGCTGAGTCTTGAGAGTACAAGTCAGGTCAAGGGGGGCTGAGCGTGTGGGGAGAAGGTGAGGTTATAAGGCAAACCCAGCCTGACTGCCCACGCTCATCTTACCTGTGAAATTCAGCAGCCCTGGAGGGTGCCGTGCAAGTTGCTCTTTTTCCAGCCTCTGTAGGCTTCAATGCCATTAGGACTGCGAAAGTCTACTTCATTATCCAGACATCTATTTCATTATGAATATCTGTCTAGACGTAAGAGAGATCAGAATACAGCATTGCTCATGGTCCAACACACACTGCGACGGCAGCGAGCAAAAAGCCACACAGTGGCCTTAACTAACCTTTGGTAGCTCGCGTCTACGGAGAAAACCAAGCGAGCAGCGGAGCGGCTGAGGACTCCTATTTGCTTGCATGAAGAAGCTTCCTCCTAGAGACTGAAATGAAGATTTGACAGTATGCCTTTGATTTATTAAGCAGGAACAGGAATTTAAGATGTTTTCTCCCAGTAATAACTAGTATGTTTTTGAACAAAAAAAATTAAAGTCTAATTAAAGAAGAAAGCAGATTCTGCTGCCATAATATGTCAGATTCCTGTGAATTTTTAAACGATAAAAGAGAAGCAGCATGGGTTAATAGCTTAGCATATGCCTGAAGGCATTAACAACTTCTCAGAGTAGTATCTGTCAACAGCAGTAACATTGTTAGTGTCAGTGTACACTGCGGCTGTAGGAACAGTTGTGCAGTTTATCACCTCCATTCTTCCCAGAAGCCCCATCCAACTGTTTGCGTGATTTCTTTGTTTTACCACCCATGCTTTTTAAAAATTATGTGTTGAAAAAAAGATTTCAGTGATAGTCTGGCAGTCTTTTTTTAATCTCTTGCTTCATTACCTTGTGGATATAATTGAATCAAGTAATGATATATTTACTTTTTTCCCCTATGAATTTCAGAAGCAGATTGTCATTGTTCCAAGTCTCCTCTTGAAGCTATACCTACACATTTTCAGTAGTGCCTAGATATGGATAACCACTAATTTACTGCACATAGTTTTAAACAATACAATTTCATTCTCTGATTGTTATCTTTTACTACCAATTTCATTAACTTTTTTAGTGAATTTATTGGGTGTTATATTTTGGTGCTTATTTGTTACTTAATGTGACTTTACGTGAGTTAAATAAAGGCTATCTTAAAAATAGTCTCTGGCTAACTAAGAAATTGTCCAACATGGAAAAAACAAACACTAAAACACTTCTAGAAATAACGATGATGAGAGCAAAAAGACTACTTGTGCTTGAGTCTGTACGGGCAAAGTCTTACATGACCTAATTCTCTTCGTAAAAGTAAGCAGCACCTAGAAATCATGTTCCCTTTTATGCTCCAAGTTCCCCTTAGTCACTAAAAAAGTTAAGAGTTTTTTTTGGTTAGGCTTTTTGTAAGATAGTTAAGTAAAAGTTGACTTAAATTCCTCATTAGGGGCTTACATTTTTAAATTAACAGCACCCTTTGACTCTCAATTTTACTCATTCAACCCTTTACTTGGTGATTTTTGGCAGGGATGCATTATACAGATATTATCCTTGTTGAGTGTGGAATTTAAAAGAACACATACTCTGTCTTCACAATAAAAAACTTGAATCTATGAAAAAAAAAACAACAACAACAAAAAACTTGCAAGTTTCTCCTTTTTCTTTCTTTTTTTTTTTTTTTTTTTTTTTTTTTTTTTTTTTTTTTTTTTTTTTTTTTTTTTTTTTTTCTTTTTGATATCTCCATTGCTGGAAATTGCCAGATGCAAATATCATTCTTCACAATCCTTAGCACCTGCGTTAGAGATGAAAAATCCATTTGTTCTGCCCACAACATAGCACTGTCCACCCAAGATCATCTATTCTTTCTTCTGATGGCTCCCAGTGTTCACAAACACACAGCAATACCTTTGAACATCTCAGAACGTGCCTAGTAAGTCCATATTTCCTAAATTCTCAAGTCAGTTTTGAGCATCTAATTGACTAGACCACCTAAAGGTAATAGTTCAAGAAACTAACCTAAAATTTCTGTATGAATGACTGTTTTGATATCTTCATTTCACTGCCAAATGAGTTGGTGTTTTTTGGGGGGGGGGTGGTTGTTTGTTTTGGTTTTGGTTGGGTTTTTTTTGAGATTGATTATCAATACCTGTACCATCTTATTCTGTCTTGACCTGTCTATGCTCCAGAAGGTCCCCTGAAGTGCCAGTTATTGCGACATACATTTCGTCATCTGACTTTCCACTAGCAAACCTACTTAACAACTCAGCTTGCTGCATGGTTCTCAGTATTGGCTTGAACGTGCCGTGATTCCTACAGAGGGTTGCGTTCACCCACTTGCTCATCCTGCCTCCCCTTTGTGCCAGACCGAGCTCCCATAGCAGCAGCTTCTGCAGCTCCGCTCCTTCAACCAGGGAATGTAATGTACTGGCCACACGGATCAATAACACCTACTATTTTTCCATTTATTTTCATGTCGTCTTCCATTCTTCACTACTTAAATTTACACCTTCGGAGGAGATGTTGAATAAGGTTACAGAAACTGCGTAGCTTTGTTTCATTCACCTCTAGATTTCTATTAGCCTTCTAATTTCATCTTCCGTTATAACAACTTTCTGATTTCAGTACAGCTGTTAGCTGGAGTTCCTGCTTAAACATCTACAGCTCTTAAAGCTTTGAGTAGTTTGAGCAATTCATGGAGTAAAAAAAAAAAGTTTCTCAGAAACAAAGTTGTTAGTGATTTGGAAAAAACCAAAAATCCCCAGAGTAGCTGATTTAGTAGGATCCTCAGGTTCATGATAGCAATTATAATGCATTTGCCATGTTGTTTTCTGACTTCCCTTTTCCTCACAATTGCTGTGCATTGTGTAAAGCTCTCTACCAGATACTTGAAATACAATGTGTTAGGTTCAAAAAGCATAGGGCTGCTCTTAAGACCGTGTCTACAGGATTCTCTCAGTGGGTCATTAAACAGATACACATCTAGTTCAATTGCTTGACAACATGCATTAACAACATTAATTAAATTTTATACTAAGAGATTGTTTGAAGGTCAACTTAAAATTCCATTTTTAAGGTTGCCTGTGCAACGTGAATTTGGCTCCGAGTGCCCACTCCCTATAGTGCAGATGCCTTTCCCCCACAGCTTTGACACTATTCTCTGCACAACTCCTGGCACACTGAGTGCCTTGGGTGGACAGCATTCATTGAAAGGAAGACTACTGAAAAATCTTTCGATACCCTTCTCATGCAGTATATAATCTTATGTCTTACTGACTTACCATCACCCAAAGCCTACAATGAGCACAGAATTAATAATTTCCTTATGGGATTTTCTATGGTGCTTTCACTACAGCATCTAAATTCTTTGAAAACATTAATGAACTGATCCTCTCAACACCCTTTTGAAGTAAGAGGATATTTTATCACTATTTTACACAGGGGGAATGCAATAATTTAAGATAAAAGCCAAAATGTTCAGAAGTGTCAGCTAATTTTGTTTGCCAATTTTGAAAGTCTAAGGACCCGAGTTTTCCAAAAGCTAAGGTTTTTTTAAAGCCTTTTTATATGTTCAGAGCAAAGAGCCTGATTACATCAGTTGCTGCTGTGAATGCAAAATGTTGCACATGTTCACCATTTTTCGAGATCAAGCCTCAGTTGTCTCAAACTGAGCACTCAGAAAATGAAGAGACTTATAAAAGTTTGTTTTGAATGACCTGCCCATTGCCTTAAAGGAACCTTGAGGCTAATAGTTACTTCACTCGGGCCCAAAACCAAAAAAGTATTCTTTCTTTTCCTTTGTGTCATTCAAGATCACTTCCACCTTACAAAAGAAATGAATTTCCTGCAGAGCTCTCTCCTCTTCACTGAATGACTCCAGGCCATGACTAAACAACTCCAGCCTGTGCAGTAGATATTGAAGGGGCAGTAGATATTGAAGAAAAAAATATACATAGTATTTGTTTAAACTAAAGATGATGTAAGATGCCTGTGTGCAAAGGGTAAGAGTTACAGTGACACAAATGATCATGTGTGAGTGTTCTGATCATCACTTAAAAGTCTTAGACCAGGGACTGAGGACAAGATACAGACAGGTCAGTGTCAGAGAGATGCTGTGAGACAGAATTAGATTTAATTGAAAACAACTGATTTTTTTACTGGTTACAGATTTCCACACCCCCCCATCCCCGAATTCTTTCATTATAACCAAATTCAGAAAACTATTCCACTGCAAAGGACTTCCCTGACGCCTAAATTTCAAGCTTAGCAGTTCCATTCTCCGCTGGCAAGGTCTCATGCACAGGAAATCTTACAAAGGAGCTATGGCCACTCAGACATGCAAATGCTGTTACCTGCATGAATACGCCTACATAGATGCATTAAAATAAACATGGACATTTTTGTGTTTGTCTTTTTACATATAGTATGAGAACTATATGACAAAATCACATACATCCGCAGATGCAGAGGGAAGGAATTAAGGGGAACCTCTGAAAATCAGGCTACATTTTCAGACAACCTATTGCAATTCAGTTGCTAAACAATACGTATTTAAAAATATTTAAAGTGAAGTTCATTTATCTTTCTACAAGGTAATTTTTTAGTTAACTTGTAGACAAACATTTCAGTGTTTTGTCACCAGTGCCTTTAAGAGACCTCACTGGAGGAAACCAGGCTACGATGTTAAGAGGGAAGAGAAAAGGAAGTAAAAAATGATACCACGCTCATGGGGCTCAGGCCACATTCATAGACAACATCCAAACGGAGCAAAACACCTCTGCCAGGCACAAGTGAAAACACCTTTTTGGCATAGCACCCTATGGCTGGTCATAGCAATCAGCAACAGGTAATAGACACATTCATTAAGTCATGAAAATAAAATGACTTTGTCAAAGGAAAAAGCAGTCATCTAAAAGCAGGGAGTGGAAAACTTTAGTCCCTGAGAAATAAATGACAGTTCTTCCATTGGCATCAGTGGGACCGAGATTTCAGCTTAAATCAGTATTACATGTACAGTACCAATGAAAGAAATGATGTTAAAAAAAAGCTGACTCTGCTGTGATTACACCAGTGCAATTTTTTTTTGGCGGTGTCCTGAATGGTTGGTTTCTAGACTGAAATAACCTCTTCGACATCCATCCTGTTGGTACCTACAACAAGAAAGGAACAGTTCCTCATAGAATTTGTTTTTTGTTATCTAATGCAGAGAAGTCTTTTTATATCTCTTACTGCAAAGCTCTTCCCCTGTCCTAGGATGATGGTTTTTTGTTCTTTCAATATCATTTCCATTTGTTAATAGTTACATTCTCGGGTATTACAAACCTACACAGCATTCTAGTTTTGGGCTCACCAAGGCCATGAAGAGGTGCAAAATTCCTACTTTTCATCTAGCATTCATCAATAAAGCTGCAATAAACTTATTAACAACAGCATTGCATGGTGCCTGAGCTTTTCCAGAGCTGTTGCTTATCTTCCACTGTAGGAAGGTCTGCTTCCTTCTCTCTACGTGTAAAATTTCGTTACATTTTTAGTGAGCAGGTCCAGGTTACCAAGTAGTCCAGCTCTGTTCTGAACCAGTGCAAAGTTCCTCTCCTTAATTTACCATTTTGCCAGCCTCTGCAGCTTTCACAAAGTTTGTCAGAAGATTTGTATTTCTCCCCAGACAACAGACAGAAATTGAACCTTACTGGAAAAGTCCTTATGCCATGATCACTTTCCTGTCATGACCATTTGGGATAGAGCTGATAGGTCAGATTTTAAAACTTTAAGTTCTTGTAACAGACTAGCTTAAAATCTGGTGGGTTTTTTATTTTATCAGAAACAAGTCACATGCCTTATCCACATCAAGGATAAGTCTTCTATTTTTACTAGAGAGAAGTAGCATATAGCCCTCTTGTTAATCTCTCCCTTACTAATTACATCTTCCTTTCTCATACTAGTAACTCCACATTCACTGCTTGTCTGATAAAATGGTTTAAGAACATACATTTCTGTTCTCTTATTTCCTACTGCAAGAAATGCACAACAAATTTCTTCTCAGCCTTTGGACACAAGGTTCTAGCTAGCTAATTAGTCAAACAGTGAAGTAGGCTTAGAATTAGTGAATGCCTATCTCCTGCTCTTGATCTAAAGATTATTCCCCACTCCACCCCTTGTTCTTCACTGGCTTTTCTTTTTATGGAACCAGTTGCATGGAATCCACTTGCTTGAGATGTTGCATTCCCTCAGATTTCATGCAGCATTGAAGCTCATGCATTTGCTGATTTTCTTCTTCAGAGCAGCTTCCAGCTTGTCCTCCGTGCCACAAGTCTCTTCTGTCGGCTGGCAAAGCTGGAAACAGTCTGTCCAACCGCCCTTTCATTTTCCGTGTCAGCTTCCTAAAGGGAAGCTGCCTGAATTTCCCCTGGCTGAAAGTTCTCCCTGAAATTCTATTTTCAACTCTGCTCAGCTACTACACCTTCCCTTATAAACATTTTGCCCAAAGAGAGCCTGCTGGATTAAGGTACCAAGACAAAGATCTATGGCTGGGAAATTGTTAGATATTTTTAAGTATCTGCCTGATAATCTTGATATAAAGAACCTAGAACTGATATGTTTTCAGACTGAAGTAACTAACTTTTTTTTTTTTTTTTTAAATGCAGTACAGCAAGTACTTAGCAAAACAGAGCTAACAATTTCCCTCTGAATACCAGACAATGGAACATCAGATTCACTGGTCTGAGCAGCGGGATTCCTCAAGAAACATTACAGGAGTTTTCTCTATTCCAAACATGAAGTCAGACATACACCATTGAGAGATGCCTAGCAGGCAAAACACAAAGAGGAAAGCCCAGAGAGTTTAGTTCTAATCTTTGGCCTGTCACCAAAATACTGAGTTGCTTTGCACATGTTACCTCACTTGTCTCAACATGATTTTTCCTGTCTGTAAAAAGAAAGATACTGTTATTAATCCCTCCAAAGTATAGACAGTTTTACATCAATCCAGGATACGAGTTGAAAAATATGTAGGATTCAAGAGGAATTACTTTTTTTTTTATTCATGGGCTACGGCAAAAAGTTAGAGCACTTACTTTTCTCAACTTAAGACAAATGGTCTGTGTTTCTCCCCTTCTTTCCCTCCCACTCCCCAAAATGTGAAACTAGACAATTTGCTTTATCAAAGATCTTTTTTACACACAAGAAGAAAGACTTCACGCTCAAAGAGCCTCTCCCTGCTTCACCATCAAAAGTGTGAGTTGTATGTTTTGTTCAGATTTGTAATTGTTACTCTCTGTACTCTAGCTATAACTACCTCCATTAAATCCAAGCCTGTGATTAGTTGTCTCAAACAGTCCCAAAGTCTGTTTTCCAGTAAACTAAATACTGCAAAAATTACAGAGTTGTATCTTCATCGCATTAACGAACCACATCATCAAAAGGACTCGTCCTGACAGCCATGACCCAAGCCTACACCACTGGGAAAGGGAAAGGGAAGAGCTGAACTTGGTGAGGGAAGGAAAGCAAATCTGATTAGACAGCAAAGCAGAGCGCTGATTTGCATTCTGCATAGGTGCATCACGACTGAGCACAAGGGGCCCGCAAGAACCATCTCTAAGCGACACAACATGCATGCAAAGCATTAAGATGATACACATGGAGGAGTTGTGCTGTGTAAACCAACAGCAATCAGATTAGATACTTCAGTTCTTGGATGGTTTCTATTTTTACACAATTCTTTACAAACAAATCCAAGAAGATGTTAAACCAGCTCAGTTCCTACCACCAGAACAGAAGAGAGTAGCTGGGGAATCTGAGGTCCAGTGCTGTTCAACCAAAGATTTGGAGGGATAACTTTCACAATGACCATTTCTTTTGCCCACCAGTTTATTTACCCAACCAAGTTTATTTTCTGCTTTGTATAGAGTCCTATGATCACTATATCCAGAGTGCAAAGTCACAATGCTAATCTACATTTTTAGAAGATACAGATATGGCTTTGTTTTTTAAAAAACCTGACCTTTTGATTTTTCAAAGTTATCTTAATATGAAAAATTAGAAAACCCTTTTTAACCACTTCTGCAGAACAATCCTGGAAAGCATGGAGTCAGCATGTGCCCAGGGGAAAGGTATCACATACATGTTGCAAGACAGGTTAACACACAACAGGGAAGTTGGAAGAACAAAATGGGGCTATTGTGTATTTTAGGTTAAATGAATGTACAGCATACAGTGAAGCAGGAGGCCATTAAAAAGCTTTTAACAAGTCACAATAACATGTTATTCTAACAAACTCAGCTTGTCAAACTGCTATTGATTGTGACAAAGCATTTTGCTCATTGCAAAATTTAGTAGCAATACTGTATTGATTTGAAATTATAAACTCGTGCTTCCTGTGCTGATTTCTCAAGCTTCTGCAATTCCTGATGAAGAATTGAACAGGCATGGTGGTGTGGGGCTGTTATTAGGAGGATGGTAGGGTCAAAAGAAAAATTAAAGGCCGAACTAGCAGAAAAAAAATAATAGTTCATGTACTTCAACAGAGCCAAGGTTACTGAAATGTCTTTAAATGGATTTGCAGGCAAATATAAGACCTGGTAGAAATGATCCTTTTTGAGAAGGGAGAAAAAGTATAAAGCATATGAAGCTGTGGGAGAGTATTCAGATAAAATATTCCTTAACATATTTCAGACTAATTTCAAAGACAAAACTTTCTCCACCTATAAGCCAGTTTTCCTGCACATGGCCGCTGGTTTATTAAGAAAATGTTTTATCATTTCAATATATTTTATCATATTTGGTATATATTTCAGTGAATTTCCATAGCACCTCTGATTTACGGATCTAAGAACCGTGTGAAGGTAATACAGCTCTTACAGCTTTCCAGTGGAATCTTCAGTGCTTAAAAATATTTACTGTATAATTCATTCTTAATTTCCTAATCTTTAATGTCTCAATGAGTCTCACATTAAATATCCTAAAGCAATCACAAAATTAATCTCCCTGTATCTTTCAGAATGTCCAACATACACATTTACTTCTCATTTTCTCCAATACGTGAACAAGAGCAGAAGAGTGTCACAGAATGTTAGGAAGGCTAAGAAATGCATGATTTAAAGGTCAACGGGAGGTAAGAACAACTCTGAACCAGATGAAAAGCAAAGCCAGACTATGCAATAAGATTATATGAAAATCACTATTTCCAAGTTTTATAGCAATATTGGAATATTTGTGGATTCTGTTTTTTGTTTTGGGTTTGAGCTTTTGAGTTTTTTTTGTTTTCCTTCTCTCTCTCCAAAATAGGAAATCCTAATTTACATGAAGTCATTACAGTGTTGAGATCAGAAGCTAGCTCACTTGGTGCCCACTGTGGTTCCTGGACCACTGCACCTCAACTAGGGTAGACTCTCACCTAGGACTTCAAAACTCAGAGAGATGTCAAAAACTGGGGTTAAAGATCAGAAGCTTTAACCTGTTCTTCATTAGTGTGCAGTCTTGTAAATTTATACAGTATCTGCAGAGTAAATATAAACTTCACTTGGGAGGAGATATCCAGAGCGCCAAACTTGAAGGTCCTCAAGGAACAAGACTTACCTGCCAGGAGAGTGTATTGCCAAAGGAATTCAAGCTAGGTTGCCATGCTGAACCGCTTTCTGGAAGAGAGTCTCTTCCACCATCTCTATAACTCTGTTGACTACACAGGGTGTCAGGAAGATTAGCCTCTTAGCATTAAGCACCTAAGACACTAAGGAAAAACCCAGAGTAACCATACTAGAGTTAAAACCCCCTGAGCCCAGTCTCCTCTTTCTATCAGCACCCCATAGCAGCTATCAGAACCAAACATACTAATGACACTGAACTTACTTAGCCTCCTGCCTCCCTGTCTGCTCATTGCTCTGAACACCTGCGGAACCAGTCTCTGTGTTCAATAGCTCCCCATAACCATTTCTTCCACAGGTTTGCCTAATCACTTTTGAACTCAAAGCTTTGGGCACCCATCGCATTTTAAATCACAGAGCTTGCTGTTGTAAAATATGCTACGCAGGGAAGAACTTTCATGTGTTTTGAACCTGCCCTTTAGTTCTCATACAGTAAGTAACAGTGAATAATTGTTGCCTAGTCTCTTTTTCCGTGACTCATTATTTCATACGCCTTTATCGTAACTCCTCAGTCACCTACTTCCCAGGCTGAAGTGTCCCAATCTATTTAATCATTCCTTGTATTCAGGCTGTTCAGTACTTTAATCACTCCTCTCATCCTTCTTTATACCTTTTGTAGTTCTACTATATTTATTTGAAATGTGTAGGACAACGCTGTAAGATGCAGGCACGCCAAGGATTTACACAATGATTTGTTCTCTATTCATTTTCTTGCTATTTTGACCACAGAGCTGATGTTTTCATGGTATTTGTACAATAACTCCAAGGTCTCTTTCCTTAGTCATAATATCTATTTGAGAACCCGTCGTCACGTATGTACAGTTTGGGTTGTTTTCCTTCTTGTGCATTATTTTGCATTCATTGACATTCAGTTTCATCTGTTATTTTATTGCCCAGTCACTCAGTAGCTGAGATGCTCCTACAACTCTTCATAGTTAGCTTTTGCTTCAACTACCTGAATAATTCAGTACCAATAATTTTGCCAGTTTACTTTAGAACCCCTTCTTGAAATAATCTGTAAATATATTAAACCTTATGGATCTAGCACACTTACCTGGACTGCACCAGTATCTTTCCTCTATTCTGCAAACTGACCATTTATTCCCACTCTTTATTTTTGACCTTTAAAGCATTTATTAACTCTTGCACAGATTTTTCCCCCCATCCCTTGACCCAAAGGCAGCTTTGTTTCTTTAACAGGTACCATGAGGTACCTTCCTACAGCCTTTTGGAAATTTAAGTGGACTACACTAAGCAGCCTATCTTAATTATAATCTCAGCGTCTGTAAAGTAATCTAATAGATTTGTGAGACATGACTTCCCTCTACAGAAAGATTATATCTGTCCATAGGCTTATTTATCCTACATCTTGACTGTATTTCCTAACAGACTGCTTACTACATTCTTTAAATTTTTGTGTAAAACCCTACAGCTTCTAAAAAAAAAAAAAAAAAAAGAAAAAAAAAAAAAAAAGCCCAACAAAAAAAAACAATCAACAAATTTTACCTTTTTACAAGTCATTGATACTAAGGACAACTGAAGCAATAGATGTCATGTCACAGTTATTCAGCTGCTCTACATTTGACCTTTAGTGTTTTTGGCTAGTGAGAGACATCTATTAGTGCTCCTTTAAATATTAGTTTATAAAATACCTCTATTGGCTTTTCAGTTTGAGACAATCCATCCCATTCCTTCGAATCGTAGGATCATTCAGGTTGGAAGAGAGCTTGGAAAGTCATCTAGTCCAGCCTCCTGCTCAAAGCAGGGTCAACACTGATTTCACACCAAGTCACACAGGGCTTTATCCAGTTTGTTCTTGCAACCCCCAAGGACAGAGATTCCACAGCCACGCTGGCAACTTGTTCCAGCGCTCAGTTTTCCTCACCATTAGAAACACCTCCAGTTCAATTTAGGACCACCGCTTCTTGTTCTTCCATCACGCACCTCAGCAGACAGCCTTGCCCAGTCTTCTCAACCTCCCCTGATGTACGCAAGGCTGCTGTTAGGCCTTCTCTTTGCCAAGCTAAAAGCAAACCCTACTCTCTCGGCCTCTATCTTGTACTCTAACCCCATACCACATCGGTTGCAAAGGCTCCTGTTGGTTATTTCCTTTAGCTCCGAACGGCAGCCCTGCCCTCGAGCATGGCAGCTGCACCCCCCCCCAGCTTGGTGGCCCCTGCAAACTTGATAAGGGTGGTTTTGATCTCTTCAGCCTCAAATGACAATTTATTTCTTTCGTGCCAAGAAAAGCTCCGACAAGCAAGTCTCATTTAACGTATCTCAGGATTTCCTTTAAGATTTCTACCTCCTTTAAGATCTCTACCATGGCCTTTCCTCTGACTATTTTTACTGAATCACTATGAGCCACTCCTTACACAGGTGGAAAAGCATTTTGCTATTAACTTTGACTTTTAGCAAATGATTTTAAAACTATTGTATTTAAAATTATCTTTGTTTTTCCTCATAAAAACATAACTTCCACATTTTTACTTTCAATACTGAAAGGTACACATTCTGAATTTTAATGGTCTCCTTTATTTGGCTTTTTAAGTATTTGTTTTTAACTCCCCTTCCCCACAAAGGCTGATTTGATAGACACGTCAAGGTGAACAGCTTCAGCATTTATCTGCCCCTTCCAGTATATTTTTAAACATTTACTTCAGTTTTAGTTTTCCCTTCCCAGTTAAATACTCTAGTGACTATTCTGGGCTCTTTTTCTCTTACAAAGGCTGTTGAATGTGAACATATTAGAGAGTGATGTATAAACTTTGAGGCATCACCTATGTGCTGCTCAGGTCTAGGTAGGTCAAGCATTATTTTTGGTATCTAGAAGTGTAATCTGCATCATAGACCCTCCTGACGCTATTTTACCTACACACAGTTAGGTCTCTAATTACTATGGTGTTTTCTGCTTTTTAAAGACTCTTTTCCCTGATGTCATTGTCCTGATGCAAGTTGGGATGAACAACAGGAATTCGGCTATTGAATTTCAATTCAAATATGTTTCACGTTAATTATATGGTTAACTTGTTCAGTGGTTTTACAGTCTCCTTCAGACTACAGAACCGCTATAATATCCAAAGGTAGTTTATCTTAATATCTTTTCTTTTTGAAGACATCTTTAAGTAAATGAACCAACTGCTTCAATGAAATGCAAAGTACAGTAGCCTCTAAGTGTATTTGCTAGCTAGCTGTGAAAACAGTGTTTTCATCATCTTACTGTAATACTTAGTGAAATATAACTACAGGTATTCAGTTAAAAACAATGCCAGCAATGAAGTAGGCTAAAATTCAAACCACGAAATGAAAATTGTTTTAGTTAAACACTTTTTAAGCTTGATTTATTCTACTGTAGCTTCTAATAAACGTTAGATTCAATCACTCCCTTGTAGAACTTAGATGTACAATAGTCATGCTACATAAAACCTTAAGACCTAATATGTACAGCACAATTAAACTTAAAGCAACAGGGAAATCAGGAATAATTTTCCCAAGAGCACTACATAGCAGAGAAATAAAATGGGCCATTTACCATTATACATCTACTCTCTATTAAGGCAGCTCTTGGAATTTCCTGCAGGGAAGACTACATATTTTACACTTCTAGTGGATGAATTTGCTAAGAACGTTTACTTTCTCTAGTTGTTAAAACTAATTTCCTCATGCCTATTTACAGACACACATTTTTAAAAAGCCAATCAATCAAAGTGAAATAAAACTACTGAGGAGTCCAAATGATTTTCAAGGTGGACCGCTTTGTTAATTTAAATCTTTATTTTTGCATTATGTTGTCAGGCTTCCAGATAGTACCTATCTTCTGCAGCCAAAGTACTGAAACTTGCAGGTGCCAGAGACTCAAGCTGCCTCAATGGAGGATATCCCAAAATATTTGTCCCAATGAGCAGATGCCTCATCACCTTCAGGCTGTTATAGAAACTTCTCCCACCACCACAAATGACTTTTTCTAGTAACCCAATCAAGTTCTTCTGCTTTGCCAGTTTCACAGGACAGCAGACAAGACTTTTTGGGCATGTAATCTTAGTATTTCGTATAACCTGTAGACATCTACGGGTGCCTTTGGATATAAGTTTGCACAAGTCTTTGTTTGCTATCAGGGTAACAAAGCTTGTTAAAATTCTACAAAAATCAGTGGACATCATTGGCTTCCAACATGCCTAGGCACCTGGCACAAATATGCTGAAGCGTAGCCATGCAGGCCCATATGCATGGTTAAAGGTAGTTACTCAAAAGGAATGACTGAAGTACTTGCTACTTGTGTGGAATTAGTCATGAAAACCATGTTTTGCAAAATGGGTATGAAGATGTAATGAGTCCGTTATAAATGGCTCAGTCTCTATAGCCTCACTGACAATATTGTTCTCATTCTTCTGTATATTTCTTTCCTCTGTATCCAACTCCATCCCCAGTAAGAAATATTCATAGGGTCCCAAGCCTATACTTCAGATAGCTCCTATAAATTCCCTTTCCTGCAATGACAAGACACAAGCAAACAAGTCACAGTACAAAACTATACCCAGCCTTTGTATGTTTTCCTAAGAATTTCCCAGTTGGACAAGATCTTGAACATCCTTTTCACACTTGCAACAAATTGCTTTTCAGAAAAATCTCTGCCCATTTGCTCATGGGAAACGTCGACCTCTTGGTAAAACAGTCTGCAATGAGCTTTTTTTGAAAAGCTGATAATAGCAAGCTGTCCTGAAAGCCTGGCCGGGGACCAGGAAGAGGTTACTAGGGCTCCCAGCTTGTACTAACAGGGGTTCAACCAAATAAACACAGCAGCTAGACATAAAACATAGGGGTCCCTGTTGATTGCAATCACTTTCAGAAGAAAAAGTAAGACATATTGGAGTACAACATATTCCAAAAGGAAACTTTTTTGGCTAAAGAAAGCCTGGTCAACATACCTTTACGTGTACACCAATATTTTTAGGCATTGAGGGTTTCATGACTGCTTTAGTTTGATGGAAAGAGCAATGATAATTTCAATACTGAATATTTTACAGGCCCCTTTGAGCTATGCGAGGGCATTTATAACACCAATACGAAGACTACCATACTAAAGCCAACACTATTCACATACAATTACACACACAGAGGGTATTATGGCAATGACATATATACCTCCTCTTATTTCAAAAAAGAGGCTTGAGATATGTATTGCAAAATATACTCAGAAATATTCTAGAGAGAAAGTAACATTTACAAAGAATTGATGTTACAAAATATTTTTCTTTTCACCCTTTTCCAAAATATACTACATACCACATCATTGCAATTTATCTATCTACAGATTTTTCTGAGAGTTTTATACTCCAATAACTGAGCATATGAACTTTCTGAAACATTAAGACATTTGTGTATGAGGGACTGCTTTCCACAATGCTGATATGCAGCACTGAACTCATGAATGTTCTATTAATTAGACAGAGCCATGACTATTAGGCCTGAACTTTTGACCCAGGCTAATATTTATTTTAAATAAACTAGGTATGTCTATTAAATAAGAAAGCAAGATGAGCCAAGATTAGTACTCCTATTGCCATGTATATGTCCAAACATATAAAAGTTGTCATGTGTCTCACAGAGCAAGTATGATTTGCTTGGTACCTATGAAGTATTAGGTATCCAAGATGTCAGACTCTACAATAGTTAAGGAGCACAATATTTTCTTCAAGTAAATTTATTTTAAAGCTACTGTTATTTTTTTTTTTCACACTAAACAAGATTAAATTGACCCAAATCATTTGAATTCTTGATTCAGCCTGAGTCATGTTATGTTGTACAATATTCCGTTACATCCCATCTGGTGTGATTTAACACTGCACAGTACAACAGAGTGAAATCAATTAAATGTATACTTCAGATAAATGCTATTACTTAAATTAGTTTGTAAAGGCGGGCCAACAGGTAACAGGCAATGTAGATTGGCAAGAAAATTAGATGAGTTATATCTCCTCTGCTTCCCAAATAACTCTTTGCTTGCTACCTAAAAAGAAACTGGCAATCTGACAAAAAACTTATTAGGCACTGAAAAGTTCTGTACCAGGATTGTGTGTGGAATGTGCTCTGAAGCACCTTCTGCTTATGAAGTCTAGATGTGTTCACAGTATGTAACAAAAAAATGTATAATTAATAGAGCAGAATATTAATCAACAGCAATCTGAAATATGAAAAACCTGCTTCAATCTATTATAATTTCTGGAAACATTTCATTTATGCTAGTTATAAATGGTAAATAGATACCTAGCTAACAAACTCTCAATCAACATCTGGTTAGCAGATAGGAATGGGAGTCACTTCTCATCTCAGTGTGCTAATTTTCTCAACATACTTTTATTTTTTTTAAGTCCCTGGAAGTGTTGCAAGTCAATTAAATCAATTCCACTCAGGGGTATGCAAAACACATTAAGAAAAGACGAGATCTCATCAGTTCTATGTTTTGACTGAGTATCAAAATGTTGCATGCACAAGCTCGTCTAAAAACCTTTCAAAATTGCTAGGAACATTTATGTGCAAGTCTTGCATGCCACAAGAGCAATGCATATTACAACTATGTTTATAAGCAAAGCCTAATATGCCTCTTGCAGATGTGAAACAGTATGAACAAAAGAAGCTCCCTGTGCACATTTTGTATTAAATATCAAGAATTTGAAAGAAATCCCATAAACCAAAAATGTATTGGTCACTACGGTTTTAGCTGTACCAGGTGCCAAAATCATACTAAGTTAAAATTAATTCCAAAGTCTTGTTGTTCATCATGATAGAGAAATATTAAAATGATTCCCCCCCTTCATTCTACTGAAATTACTTACATCATCTTGCTGAGATGTGGTCGAGTCCCAGATTCTAGTTTTTAGGCTTTTCTGATGTTTAAAACTTTGTTCATAAAAGCCTTTTCCACAGCCAATACTTTCTCAGTCCTTTTTATGCTGTCAGCATGACCCCATGCTCATCACAACTGTATCACCTATACTCCCTTCAGAATGCAAATAGGAGGATTCAACTTTTCTCAACTCATTATTTTTAACTAGCAATACCTATTTCTCAAGGAATCATTCCTTCCTCTTTGAACTTTCCAGATGAAGTCAGCCTCTGCGATGTTGTCTGCTCCTCCCACAAGTGGTCCCGAAAGCTTATACAGGCAGTTACCATTTCCTTCTTCAGAAGCCTTCTGAAAAATGCCCCTCCAATGTGTCAAGAATAAACATGTCAACATTCGGTAGCTAAGGGGAGATATAACTGGGAAGGTGGTTCACATTAGTTTGTCTAAATATCTCTGTAGTTACTCAAAAGGAATGACTGAAATACTTGCTACTTGTGTGGAATTAGTCATGAAAACCGTGTTTTGCAAAATGGGTATGAAGATGTAATAAGTCCATTATAAATGGCTCAGTCTCTATAGCATCACTGACAATATTGTTGTCAGAGAACAAAAATAAATGTATAAGACTATAAACATTTGGAATACTGAAACAATTTCAGGAATAAATTTGATAAAAGCTATTAGATCATGGAGTCCAGTTCTCTGCTATCACCGGAAAACTTGTGATAGAAAAATAATAACAACCTGTGAAGTTCTTTTGAGTCCATTACTATTGCTGAAAGCCAGAACATTCTTCTGTAGCATACTTTGTGTTGCTTAACTGATTGGATTGCACTGGACTTCTTCCGCTAGTTCTCCTTAGTTTGGGGAAATTAACTTATATACTTACATTAGCACAGACCAAACGCATGAGAACAATGTTCCTAAGAGTGGACAGGCTGTCAAGGCTACAATGCAACTATATATAACTACTTTGTCTCTGAATGTTAATAATTTATCAGAAGATACAACACTAAGTGTACTTATGACAATACTTATCAAAATTAACTGACATTTTTCATAACTGGAGAGGCAAAAAAAGTACATTTTTTCTAGAAGTTCAATTCATAATATATTGCTCTTATTAAAACTAAAAATTTATTAAAAGTAATTAACATAATTATCCTATTTACAACTGAATTAAAAAACTGAAAAACAAACCAGGAACATTTACAACCAAGTAACAGACTAAAAATAGAAAGGTTAGAGGAATTCAGATATACTTCATTCAAAACACTTGGCAAACATTTTTCCATCTCCTGGTACTACATTGGTAGTATCTATCCATGATAGCATATCTAAGAATAAACTGGCATCCTAATACTAAGCATGAACCCATTTTAATATTAACATCTGTTTGACTTGCTTCCAAATGAAAAACAATTTTAACATTAGGAAGTTTCAGTGAAAATAATTTAGTAGGTCAAAACAATTTTCCTAACTTTTGTATCACACAATTCTCATTAGAAAATTAAGACTGACTGTAGGTAAGCAATTTAAAGTAGCATCTAAAAATTACAGCACTGCTAATCCCCTTAAAGACTTGCACTGTCTGAAGTGTTAATCTGTTAGTCAAACACAGGGAAATGCTCACAAAGATTACGGCAAAAGGTATACTGTGCACCTCTCCATTCCCAAGTCCAAACAAAATTTCTTATTCATTTGTTGATATACAAGACATTTGTAAGCTTTAACAGGAGACAAAAAAAAAGAACTTATTTTATTTTAGAATTTAACAAAATCCTCTTATTTCCAAAAAGTGGTTCTTTTGCAAAAAATCATTACTGAGACAGACATCTTTCACACAGAACAATTCATAAGAGGAAAACGAAAGTCACCCTGTTCTCATCTGCTATCCATCAATCCTCCTTGAAATATGGATGAACTCAGAACTAAATCCTGTTTTTTTTCTTACAAACATGAAGTAAAAGATTTTTTGATGTCCTTGATTTAACACCCAATGCTACATTTCCTTCAGAAAGGCTTCTAACTAGGTTTCTTGGCACATCCTGTTCTTGCTTCCAGCTCCTCGTTTTAATTCCTAGTGAAGAAAGAAATGTTATTACACATAGCAGACACTCATTCAGTAAACATGATCAGAATTTGGCCTATCTGGATCTCCTTTTCAGAGCATGCCTAAGAATTTTTACACATATTTCTTGTCCTTATTGAAAGGCTAATTTTAATATACAAAAATTTAATTACTCTCAGCTCGGTAATCCAGTGTGCTAGTTGCCTAGAAAGTCCAGTGATTAGTCCCTCAATTGACATGAGATGCTACTAAAAAGGCATAGTGGTCTATATAAAAATGTAAAAATACGTGAAAATTTTATGAATCCTTATTATTATAGACCAGTATTGAAAAATGACCACTATGTCATTAGATAAAGTTTTGTCTATCTAATTCAAACACAGCTCTTCCTCTTAGTGATTTGGTCATATTTCATTCTTCTCCTGTCGTGCATGCTTTTGAAAATAAAATGTATTTTACATTCAGTTAAACTTTGAAGAATCAAAAGTCTATTCTCTATCTCAGAATGTGGTGCTTCATTACATAGTTTCTTAGTAATACCAGAGTAGTAATTGACTTGGTAACTTTGTAACCCAGTCTTTAGTAGTAGAAATTCATATCAAAGTAACTGTGTATGCACTTTGCCAAATAAGTAACTATTGGTTAGACAATGTTTAGCCTCAGATTTCCACTTTTCAGAAAGTTTATTGTGATAAAACTTCAACATTTCTCATGAATGGAAAATAATACATATCAATATGTACTTGCTCCCTCACATCAGTTCTTACATAAAAACACATATGTGCTGTAAAACTGGCAAATTGCCTATGCCACTGGGAAAAGCTACACGATTAGTCTATTTCATAAAGAACAGCAGACTAAAACTTTAAGCAATCTTTGATCTCCTCTGAACTGCTCAAGAAGTTGCACTAAGATAGATCATTAAGTGTATTTTTGAAGATAGAGAGGAAAAGGAGACAAGTGGGTAGAGATAAAAGGAAAATTGTGAGGATTTAGTGCATTAAAAGCTACTGCAGGTGCCAAGCAACTTACTGCCACGCACTAGGAGAGGCAGAGGTTTTTGGAAAGTTGTGAACAAAAGACCTTTGTGCACATTTACTGAAAAAATTGTTTGTAACTGATTTTGTTACAGTAAAGAGTTACACACCTCAGAGAGAAGCCATGTTATTGTAACAGACTTTCACAGAATACCACCTAATAGTATTATTATCAGCAATTTGTTAGATGCAAAATAACTCCTAAATATTGCTTTCAAATAATTTTTTCTCAGCTATTGTTTTGGCCCCAAATAGCCCCAAGTTTAATAAATCTCTGAAAAAACCCACATCTGTAAAAACAAATCAGTGTGGTGTTATAAAACAAAGGAAGCAGTTAAAAAACAGGTATGGAAATAATTAGAGGATTTTATTTCTTGATAAACCATGCTTGGCAAGGATAAAATTGGTAATAAAGTTCACCAAATTTCTCAACAAGTACACAAACGATTTTTGGTGGAAGACTTAACTTAACCCTTGGGAAAAGGTTTTCCCAACAAGCTTGTAGTAATGCTGAGTTTTGATTAAATACCATCTAGATAACTGGTTAGACATTCAGGTAATTTTTTTTAATGAGTGGATATACTATTCAGATCAATGGCTTAGTGTACTGATCACACCAATACATGTGTGAAATTGACAACACCTTGAGTATCAACCTTAATTTTGGACCTCCTGTACAAACACAGTTACCAATGCAGCGTCATACGTTCAAGTTTTGACACTTACCTGCCATTTTGGGTACTCGCAAAGCTCTATGGCTTAACAAGACCTCTTGTCGATTGCGTTTTGCAGAAACAGGGTTTTGGCCTAATCCAGTGTTTGACGCAGAACTGGAAAAATAGCCAGAAAAGAGTTTGTTTTCAGCAAAGTGATTAAGCTATATTACAGTAGTTTAGGCCTTGCAATGTAGAAATACATTAAACGATATTATCCAGTATTGGTAGTTTGTAACTGAATGCAAAGAATAAACTAATTTATTTATGATGTATATATATGGATATTATTCCCCTTTTTCTTTATTACAAACTTACAAGAATGTTTCAATTGTGAAAATAAGAACTAATGTTGCCACTTATGTCAAAATGGAGACTGATAAGCCACAGTTTTTTTGGAAACCACAGAAGCCAGTTTGATGGTCATTGCACACAAAAGAAACAATCTTAACGCATGTACGAAATCCTTGAAATGACCAAGCTGTGTTTATTGAACAAATTGCATTTTTTATTGCTACAATAATTTTTCTACAACCTCCAACACAGTTGGAGGGGGCGGCTTCATAGCAGACAATACTTTTCAGCTAAGCTGCAAGAAAGCTGTTACAGCTTCAAATTCATTAAAACAAAACCTCTATTTTATAGCCTTTTATGTGATGGACTTAAGCTCTACAGTGAAAATTATGAACCTATCTGATCTCGCCCTTTTACACTTGCCTTGCTAACTTCCCTGGTTCCACTCTCTAAGACAACCTCATAAACAAGGTAATTCTATTTATGTCCCAAGTTTCTATGCTTTTCCTATTCCTCTAATGATATTGTATTATTCCCACTTTATAGTCCCCTATCTTACATTAGTTTTCTTAAAAATAGTTTTCTGCCTAAATGAAAATATATAGCAAGCAGTAAAGACTAAGACGTGCCTTGTGCCAGTGGTAAGATCTATTCATGCATGCTTCTTGGTAGAGAAGTTATGCCAATAAGAATATAAAGCTATTTAGTAAAAGCAGCCTCTGTATTATGACTGACTTGTCTCTCATCTTGTGTCCTAGCAATACGACTGTTTCAAATTATATTTCTAAGGTAGAGAATATATCTGAAATTTATATTTTTATTCTAAAGTTACTAGGAAATGAATGACTGGAGTGAACTACTTCAAACAGGGAAAGCATGGAAGAGAAAAGGGAGAAAAAGTAGAGAAAGGAAGAGCATATTCTTTTCTTCCTTCACAACTAAGAGGCTTTAATTCCTTCTCTTCATCACCAACTGCTAGACAAAGCCATAAAGAATTTTGGTTTACAGACAGTTTACAGTCTGAGGCAGAAGAAATAATCCCCAAAAAAGAAATAAAAAAAAGTTGTGGGATTTTCCTGTAGTGTTATTCTAACTTGGAAACTCAGAAATACCTGTTTGAGACATAGAAGGAATGAGATAAAAGAGCAGAAAGTGCTAGTCTTTTGGGAAGAGATAAGCATATATAAGTTTGGAAATCATTACACAGTTATTACAAAAAAAGTACGCCTAAAGTCTGTCTTAGAACATTTACCTTAAGATAAATCAGGCTTCAAAAGTTCCCATACCTCTCCCTAAAGAGAATCTAGAAAACCAGCTCAGTTTCAGAGAGCAGGTGATTTATTTTGCTAAATTCATAATCAACTATTTGAAAAATTGAAAACGTGAGATGTGCCTCTTTTCTCATCTTAAAGCAATACAGTTTATTCCTTATCCTAGAGCAATCCTGGGAAAACAGTGTAGAATGATAATTAATAACAATTAGAACAGGAACATGAAATTGAATCAGGTAAATCTGTGATCTTCTAGGAAGATTTTCTATCTCAAAGATGCTAATAAACCAAAAAAGTGCTTAAGTTTCTTTCATGTCCTGTGATCTATCTATAGAACTTGTTCCAACAGTCTTGAAACATTCTTTAGAAGACTTATGATGTGGCAGCTCCACTCACTGTCTAGCAACAGGTGACTCATAATATGATTTAAAAAAAGCTTATATCAATTTTTTGAGGGGGAAAAAAAAAAAAAAAAAAAAAAAAAAAAAAAAAAAAGCTGTTTCATCAGTACTGACCTGATAGCTAATCCTTAAATACATTAACAAAAAGAAACAAAAAAGTACAATTCCACTTAGTATCTATTCAGTTTCAGCTTTTCTGCTGCTCCTACTAACAAGCCTCTTTCAGGGTCATAAAACAAAAGTGACAAAATGGGAGTTCTTCCCAGAGCAGACGACAAGAATGAAGTCATAGCTGAGACTGGAAACAAATTATCAGAAAAACAAAGGGACTGTTCATATAAGTATTGTTAAGCATTTTCTCCACTTTCCATTTTGGTAGTTTCTAATGTGTTCCAGCAAAGGCATAACATTTTCAAAGAAATTAGATTTTTTTAATTGATGATGGAATTTGTCTTTTCAGAATTATGTGCCATCTTTCTATTTTGAATAGATAGCAGATATGGAAGACACGATATTAATTTGTACTTGTTAAAATAACAGAAGTTCCTAAATTAAGAGTAAAATAAGATTCAACTCAACTTGCCAGGAGAAAAAAAAAAAATTAAATTGTCAAACATATTTGAGACAGAACATCTCATATGTAGGTCCAGATGACTTGTGTAAGAGGTTTTCAGATTTGAAATATAACACTGAAACTGAAGTGAGAACCTAAGAAATGAATACAAACTCATTTGTATAAGAGTTAGTTGAATCTTACCTTAATGCCTTTCTTTTTCTCTCAGCAGCAGAAGTCATTGCCATATATGAGGGCTTCTCAAGTACTGAAGTAGGATTTTTGTCTTTCAAGGAAGAGAGACCAAGTCTGAAACAAAAGAATTATATTTTTGTAAAACCTATTCTGCGTAGAAGTCAAGTGAAATTGTTCTTAACTGTAAATAAGTATATGTTAAGTAGAAAAACAATACCAGCAATTTGTTTCAATAATATTACTTGAAGCAGCTTCACAGGACTGCACAGACATGCTGTAGCTTTAACAATGGCATCTCTCAATGTCAAAGAGGTTAAGGTATCCATTTTACAGACAGGAAAAGTAAGGCTTAGAGAAAGTAACTTGCCTGAGGCATCACAAACAATTTCAAAAGTGCTGTATTTTCTTTTCAGTACATATCTTGTAAAATGGTAAGCTTTCAACTTCATCTGTTGCCACTAACATACCGTTCATTTCAAATAATGGCAGAATTGAATCTGATACTGATTAAAATTGAGGGTTTGATTTTCAAATTGATAGGTCTACAAATAAATTTGACATAAATGTAAAAACCCAGTTGTAAAGATAAACAGGATTAAATTGTTTGGGTAATATTCCTCACCCATATAAATAGATAATACCTTTGCAGAATGCTACCATTGCATGGCTGTGACTCCTTTATGGATGAGTCAGTAGATGGTTCCGTTGTTTCACCTGTCCCTTCATAGAGAATTACTGTTGAGTCCACGTCAGCTTCATCACACTCTGGGATTATGTCACATGTAGAGTCCATAATACTCGCCTTTTTCACTGGCATATCTATATTACATGCATTGACTTCCTGAAGGCCTGCAAGGTGTAAAGCTTTCTTTACCACGGTCTGTGTACAGCAGCTTTGTACTGGCTTTCTGCAAAATTCTGGTGTATACACAATAGGGCGGACCTCCTTGGTAAGAGAATCCTCCAGATGATGGAGACTGGACTGCTTGGATGCAGCAGGACTTTGAGTTGTGACTGGAGAGTCCATTAGCTTCCGCCTAATTCTTTTCTGTGGTGGTACTGCATATTCTACTATTTGTTGTGCATTTTTATTCATTTCTTGTGATGGTGTACCAAAAGTAGTACCTGTGCAACACAGACAACAATGGTTAGCATATTTACCTGTATTTACTACTTAAACCTTGCTTTTTCCCTCCTCTTCCCTGCTGAAATATGTTTATTAGCAGAAATTATTACAAATACTATTTATTTAATTTACATATTAATTTGGTCATATAACTGAAATTATTTCTATTGCAGCATTGTCCAGATGGTAGCATTTGTTCTGTGGCACTCAAAGTATTATAAATATGCATAGGCTGATATAGTTAATCCCAGAGATATTACAAGTAATCACAAGTTATGACACATGACAACAGGGAATGGAAAGAGTAAGAGTATTGAAAATGATCGCATTATCATGACACAACTTTAAATTTAATTTAAGATGGTACTATCACAGTAATCTACAGCTGCCTCCTGATCACGGCAACTTTTTCCTTAGCAAGTACCATGTAGTAGAATGAGAGAGACTGTTGTTAAAGGAAGGATATAGAATCACTTGGAGGGACAAAATTCTTTGACATTGCCAATGAGAAAGTAGTATTTTGGAAAAGGGGAAAGAAAGAAGTTACTTGGATCCTGTCATCTCAATATATCAACTCTGGAAAAAAGCTCTTTACTAAAACCCCCACCCTTAAAAATAACAAAGCAAGCATTGCAGCAGTAATTGGCCATTCCCATTCATCCCGATTTATACTATTTTTCTTGAAGTGTCATAATATTTTTATTTTCAAGCAGGTGGTAATAAAGGCAATTTCCAAAGTAAGAGAGAAAAGGCCTTTCTTTTATTCAAGTTTTCAGTAAAGGAGAATCATTTTAAGACACAGACCACTGTTCAAATGGCTAGGCTAGTGGTGACTTAAGTAGTTAATAACAAACTTAAGTTTTTTTGTTTTTTTGTTTTTTTTTTTAAAACAAATCAAGAGTAGGAGAGGGCTGTCGAAACCCCAAGTGCTTCTATATTTAACTTCCAGTGCAAATTTAAGAAATAAAGACTACTGTCCTTAAAATGTCTATGGATTGGCCCCACTTCAGCTGGTAGCCACAACATCATACTTCCCTTTTCTGCATTGCTTACTCCACTCCTGTGAGTAACTAAACTGTAAAAAGAGCTCCTGCTTTTTAAATTGCTGCATGTTACTCAAGAATTAACTATGGTATTCATATAAGAGTGTTGATAAATATTTATTTGTTCTAAAATTCCATTCCATTTTTGCCTCAGAGTAAGAAAGTTAGTTTGAACTCCTCAGTCTGAATGTTTCTTTAGTTCTCTCTCATGTGTTAACATTTACGGCATTTTAGCTGTTCCATAAATATTCTCTGAAGAGGAGAAAAATTGATTAAAAACACATATTGCATTATTCCCCCTCCCCAGTTTGATTTCGTACAAAAAAATAAAGCTTAAATGATTGTAGTCTTTCCTCTAACTGTTTGCCACTTCTCACCCCCCCCCGCTCTTAATTTGAACCTCATTGCTCAGTTGCAACCCAGTTTGCCATAGGCAAGAAGCTTTAAGAATGCCAGTTCCCCAAGTACACTCGGAAATCAGATGTCTTGGGGAAAAGGCCCAAATAAGAGCCTCATTGAAGGAAAGCCGTCAAAGGATAAAGGATGATCTCAGCACCAGTTTTTTTGTACACACTTTGGAAATAGAGATACCATATGATGGATTCCTCATGCCCAGCTTACATGAGATGATGCCCAATTAGAAGGTACAAATTAGAGCTGTGAGAAGATAGGAAAGGATTTACAGATTACCATGGGACCTAGACCTGTTCTGGGAGAACGGAATGGGTAGTATCAAAGCGTGTACAAGTAGCAAGTAAATTAGATGCTAATATATAGGCCACAAATCTATTCTATGTTGCCAGACCTTAATTCAATAATGAAACCATTGAAAAAACACAGCAAACATTTATTCCTCACTCATAGGCCTCAGTTTCAGAAAGAACAATGTTTAAACTATTATGGTTCAACAAATATGCAACATCTTATCCAACAATGCATAAACAATAAGAGCAGGTTAATTTAAGCTAAACTGCTTATGGGAAGACATGCCTGGACAATTACACGAACAATTACAATTCTATTATGCTGTTTTCAGCTTTGAAAAAATACAAATATGGAAAACTCAGGCCCAAGAGGTCTACTTGATGTGAAATAACTGAATTGTGAATTTGTGTGTGTATGTGCGCGCCTGTGTACAGTTCACTTCACTATATATATATATATGTGTGTGTAAAGGTGGTTGGGTTTTTTTGTGTGGTGGTTTTTTTTTTTTTAATTAAAATGCAAAATACCTTATTTTCTCATACCTAATCTTAGTCTAATTCATGGTCAGCATTCACCAGGTAAAGTGCAGCAGGTTGTTGAGACACAGTAGCTTGCTTGTAATCTAAACACTAAACTAATTCAGAATATTCTCCATGAGCAGCGAAACAGAAAGGGTAGTAAAACAGGGCCCGTGTGTTCCCCCAAAATTTTCACCTCCACCAGAAATAATATAGGCCTACTTTGATGAAGGCATTTTTCTCTCAGACTTAGTAGGATTTTGTTCATAACAAGCAAGAAACTTATTTATGAACCATTTTCAATATGTACTCTATGACACTATCAACAATGCTATGCTTCATTAGTGTGCTTGCTCTTTAATTTTGGTTTCATGAGTACAATATTATTCTTCTCTGTCCTTTTTTCTTTCAAAAAAAAAAAAAAATTTCTAGTCATCACAACCAAAAATTGAGGCCAAAACTTTCTTTTAAAGATTTTTTGACAGCTTATATTCTTAAATAAAAGAATAAGCTTTATCTAAGGATTCCAATCTAGTGTTTGAAATAACTATCCGTTAAACATTTCAGGACACATTTAAAAAAATAGTAATTTATTAGATTTTTCTCCTGCATACATGCATCTGAGAATGTGTGTTTCGGGGAAAATAATGGCTAGAATTCTATTTGTCTTTTGTTACGTTAGGACAGGAAGTTTCCAGTTTCAGAAAGTTTGCTTACTGTAAGACACTGAGGTTTTGCTAATGTCCTAAAGTTACTAGAAAGGAAGTCTGATGGAGAAACATTTTGGTGAGCGTGCCAAGTTTTAGAAGCTTCTCCAGGACTAAATACTGGAAGCCTTTTTAAACTAACTGTAAATGCAGGCATTTAAACCATGAACTAAATAGGTAAAGAACACAAAAGTATTGCCAACATTAATAATTTGTTGAATTTCATCATAATGAACAGTATTTCATACTGTAATACAAGTACATTACTAAAAAGACAGCTGCAGCAATTCTATATAGGGCAAATATAAGCTGTTAGTAAAAACCCAGACCTATTTTTAAAACCTATTTATTTCTGGAATGAAACTCACTGTAAAACAAAGTTAAAACAAAACTAGCTTTTCTTGCCAGTTAAGTATTGGAAAGCATATAAAATATTCAAGAAGCATCCCTTCTCATAGCTTTTTGTGAAAGCAATAAGTTGCTCCTAACACAGTAAACAAGAAAGTAAACAAAACCATCACCAGCAACGTTGTATTTAATTTGGCTTCACTAAGTAACATAAGCCAAATATGATGTGACAAAAAACCCAACCCCAACACCCCAATTCCATGTTAGCTTGCTGTTATACTCTATATAGCACCAGTTATGATCTAAAGTAAACATAAATACAGCAAGAAAAACATTTAAACCCACAAAATAAAGGAATGATAGTGGTTTTATTCCTGTCTTAATAAGGAAGCAAGATACTGAAGCCAGTTGCTAATTTTTTGCAGGTGCTTTTAATAGCTGCCATTGAGAAGTTTAAATAAAATGGGGTCCGACAACAATAGCTGCTACAAAAACACTACTCCTATAGATTTCAGCTGACTTCAAATGGTCATGATATCAAAAGCGTTTCTCCTTAACCCCCCCCCATATTTCTTTGGTTTTTTTGCGAGAACTGATTTTCAAATACTTCAAAGGCTACTCCATATTATTATTTAAAACATCGATATTCAGAGGCATACTTTAAGATATATATATATATATATAAAAATTCTTATTGAAAGAGAAAATTTAGTTCCACAAGCTGACACAGAAGTACTACGCCTCAAACTGAAACACCATACCTTTTCTTTCCTAATTACTAAATTCATGCAATTTTAGCATAATTTTGTCTAAAAAAGCACTGAATATTTCAGCAAACAATTTTAGAAAATGTGGTCATGTGTTACTATGCGGCTTCTATGGCAACAGGACAGCTAAAACTAGGGAGAACTAGTTCCCCTAAATCCTATTCAAGAAGGGAAAAAGAAAAAGCTCCAGAACAAGGGACTTAAAACATTTAAGTGGCAAATACAAACTTCCAGTATTAAAGCAACACAGAAGAGACATTCATTTCATAGCGGGTCACACCTACTGAAACCAAAGTATTTGTATGACAATTTTAGGCAATGCTTTCTCCCAGGATACTCAATTTTAACATGATATTGTTGAGTGCTTGTAGGTGGGATGCATGTATACGCTACGTGTTTTCGGACATGCTTTATTTTATTGCCTAAATATTCCAAAGAGTAAACACAGAAAATTGAGACAACAGTACATTCCTAGCTAGGAACAACTGAGGTAATACATAATACATTAATAAAATATCACAGATGATGTTAATGAGACATTATTTTATTTCCTGTAGCAACAAACAGTAGAGACCCCATTTGTATCCCATACTAATTTTAACACTAAGAGCACTATTTACCTCCAACAGAACAGTTATACTGTTGAACTCACTGCAGTATACTGTGGCAAATCCCATAAGTATAAATGGGTTACAAAATACAGATTTGACAAACTTAGAAGATATCTACTGGCAATTATTCCAATGTGATTGGTTCAATGGGATTTCCCATTGCATTGGAACTGAAAACTGCAAGTCACCTGACTCCAGATTTGTCCTGTTACCGCTGTCTGTCTTTGGAGTGCGTTACTGGCAACTACTAAATACAGGGTACTGAAGGTGACACAGTGGTGGACCAAGTATGGCTCTTCAAATTTTCTTAACAAACAAATCCAAACAGTTCCTGAATGGATGTCTAATGCTAATCATTAAGTGTTGTCATTACTTTTCTACTGAAAGACAAAGAAACACGTTCCAGCTCTTAAGAAAGTCTCCAGAACTGTTCCACAGCAAGGCAGGGGAATTATAATGTTTACGGTTTGTATTTGCTTCACATTTTATGGCCAGTTCAATCTTTTGCATCAGAATGATCATCATGATTCACTGATATTAAGTTTACTTTTTATTTCATAAACAAAAATGAATCACTATATGCTTTACAGAAACATCTGCAGTTAACCTGATGGGGTAGATTAAAAGAAAAATTTTGAAGTTGTATTTCTTTAGCTAGCGCTTTCAGCTACAAACACTTGTCTTGAAAAAATAAGCATTATTGCAAATATATTTTAGAGAATAGTTCACATATTTGCTGATCCTTAATTTCAGGCTGATAGTTATAAAATATAATTGTCAGAATTCTTTCAGATATTACTTTTCTTAAGAGATTCACTCAGAAATTAAAAATAAAAGTTATCTTCCACTCACCAACCACCCCATATCAAATGGTATGAGGTGGTTTTGGTCATTAGTTTGTTGCATTATCTGTCCCAAAAGACTACTCAGAAGAACTGATTTATCAGTAGAGAAACATAACAATATTAGATATTTACAGCCCTGTGAGTTAGTAGGAAAAGCAGAACGCAGTATTTGTGAAACATGAGTCACAGCAAAAGCGAGTAGAGTTCATGACAAATACTCTTTTGAATTGGGTTAGTTCTAAATTGACATTTGGGACAAAATAATGGCCAAGACTTCTCTTCTTCTGGAACTCATGTTAATATATGCATAAGGGGATTATTTCTGGAAACTGTGCTAAATTAAAGTCTACCAGGTTGTTCTGCTAAAGTGAAATCAAATATTAATGTATTCATTTCAATAAACATTTCTGGGCTACCAGTGATTGATCCAATTACAATACTAATCATACATTTTCATTCTTTTAACAACTGACTCATGGAATTCCAAATTACAAATGAGGTCTGGTGAATGCATTTCAATTATTTAATATTCATGTGACCCAAAGGCATCACTGTGATGGCCAGTTTCACAACAGTTTTGCAAACAACAGCTGTGAACTGAAAAAGGCTAAAATCCAGGCTGCATCCTTGTGAGTCCCAGTGGTCAGGTGTACTATTTTACACAGCATGAGAAAAATACTTAGTCATATAGACAGTGTGAAAAAGCTGCTCAATACAAGACAAATCTTTCCTATATACAAGACACATGCTTCTCCTACTCTTAATCAAGTCTTTTACTACATATAACTACACCCCAATTTTTCCTGCCATGCAAAATAATAAATTGACTTTACTTTCGGATGTTTGTGACAAGGGGAGGTAATGGACGCCTTTTCTTTTTTTTCCTGTAAATCAATTCCATTCTCTCAATGGTAATGTACAGTAAGGCTTCCGGAAATGGCATGCCTGAAACAATGCCAAGAACTTTCTCATTCACAGAAATACTTGCAAATACCAGTCAGAGCTCTCCACCCATCAGTCCATACTCTATGAATACTGTATGGCTCTCTATTAACCAACACGCAAGAATGGGGACCCAAATACATTTTTAAATGAACTTAGTTGTTTTCATAGCTTGTGCTTTCCTTGATACAGATAGTTGAGTTGTTCATGAGGTTGCACATTTTTGGTTTCATGAAGCATACAGAAGCTTAATCTAAATTTTGAACATATTTGTAAACAAAAATGATAGTGGAAAACCAGTATTTCCTCTACAAAACAACAATTCTGATTTATAATTAAGGCCAGAATAAATAGTATGTATGGGTGGATGCTTAAAAATACGAGTATATGTTGATGAAACAATTGTTTAAAAAAATATCTTCCCTATTAATATAGAGTAGAAAGTATGGTTAAGACATGTTATGGAAACCCCATGTTAGGGCTTCATAATGGAAGTGAGCAAGAGTAGAGGTTCTGAAAATGTGTTTTCAGTCATATTTTAAGAAACAAAGATTAAATTAGCAAGGAAAAACAATATTTAAAAGTAGAATGTAAATACACTCAGTGGGATAAACTCATGTTGTATAAGTATTTTAAAATTATTTTTACTTGAAATTAAAAGATAATTCAAGTGTTTCATTTTAGGTTAAATTTGAGGGTAATGAATTTTATTTTAAAAATTCTGAAGTGGTGGTAGAAGAAAAACCACATCAAATAAGCGCAATCAGAAATTTAAGATTCAGATACTCTGTTAAGTTCTTTGCAAAATACTCATTGAATCATTACATGTAGAGTGTGTTAGCACGCACTGCAAAACGATTGTTTGTTAGATGAAATTACTTGTCATGCATAGCTGTGTTAATATGGCACTGTTTAAACAAACCAGAAGAGCAAGGAACATTAGCTTAGGACAAATTGTGAATTTTCTGAGAGCTATTTCTGGTACCCATAGTAGTACTACTGTAGATACAGATGACTAAGCTATATTACTTGGCTGGACAAGGTTGCTGATTAACAGTCAGCTAGTAACATACATACATCTCTGACACTCAGAACTAGACATTTTACAGAAGTTGTTTAAAGGTTTCAAAGGTTAAAGGAAAAACAAGATAGAAAGAGGTCTATTCCTGTAGTGAAGCGCTACATGTGCTTTGGCAAAGCTTATGAGCTTAAATTAGCTTTCTCTCACAATCAGTGTTTTTAAGCACAAGAATTGACTATCTTGATAACCTGACCATAGAAACAGATGTTGAATGAATGGCCAGAAAGTATCTTGATCTTTTTCTCTCCCACTATGACTTCATATTATTTAATATATAGGAGACCCTTTACAAAGAAGAAATCTTCATTAGAAACAAAGATTTATGCATTACTGGAATTCAGCTGAAATTCTTTGGTATTTTGAAACTCCCGATAGAAAGAAGGAACTTATAACAAGGTAATACCAAAACCACTTAATACAATAAAGTAAGCACTTTGGAAAAATATTTTTCAAAACTTCTTTTTGTAAGACACTTTCAACAAAACCTGGAATAAAAATCCCTACCCTTTCACCTTTGCTATCCCCTCCCTTTACTCTTTTTAGATTCCTTTTCCACATCAATTACTAGTTTGACTTCCTTCTTCAGGATCAGCTAGTGGAATGTAGTTAATTCCAAAGAAACCCACGAGAAGTTAAGGCCCTGCTTTCACAGCTTTTCCCATTCTACAGAAATGATTTAGCTGCTTCAGCCTTTTGGGGACAGTGCTTATAATCAGGAAAGTTATTTATGTGATTATTTATGTGACTTAAAGCATTTTAAATTTTAAGTGAAAACACTCAGTAACAATTCATTTGCATTTGAACAAAGTCATGGTTCTCTCTTAAAGGACTGCCAGCAAAAGGTTACAGTGTCATTAAAAAAGTTTCTGCAATGATTAGTGCCTCATTCTATGACATGCAGGATTCAGCAGTTTCTTTAAGCACAGGTGTTTTTCTGCATCACCGCCATTTTAAACACATAGTGACTAAACAGTAACTTGTAGTTCGTTAATGAATTTGAAATTTCCAAATATGGATAATGCATAGATACTGCATACATCCTTAGATACTTTTCAGTTCAACAAAAGATATGTAATTATTTGCTTCATAACTTTCACTGAATAATTTATATTTTCCTCATAAATCTTACTGTTTTCTACATGAGTAGCATCTCACTTTTGCAGAGGGATTTTCTCAAAAAAAATTTTTTTCAAATATGTGTTAACATAGGTTCAAAAGCAATACATCATGTTTGTTACCAGCAGACCTAGCACACTCTCTTCCTCTAAGATGCTCTAGACTTACATTTCACATGGAAGAAACATTACATTGCCTCCAATTAACTTTTCTACCCTCTCCCCCAGATTATTTAGAAAAGAAACTTCTGAGACACTAACACAAGGTGACATATTTATATTAAATGGGAGATTTAAAAAAATTTCTGCTCTACTTTTAACATGAAAAATAAGAATCAAATCACAAGAAATTAACTGCATGGCTCTTTTCTGCTAACAAGTTGAAGTCCATGCAATTATGTTATACGTGAAATATGGATTTTTATATAAGGAATAATGACCACTGTGTAGCACGTGGCTAACTTTTTTTCATCTTGGTGCAAAACACTATTTTCTTCCCAACATCTTGAACAAATTATAAATAATAAAATATCAATGCACCAAAGGTGTGAGGGGATCTGTATAAATCTTCCTTTTTATTTGTTCATTAAGTTCTTAGGTCAGCTCTTGCTAACATTTGCCAAGCATACTTCTGAGATGACTTTAGGGAGAAGGAATTGGATTCTTGAATAATTTATTAAATCTTTAAAGGAAAAGAGAAATGACTACATCCTTCCTATTTCCGATTGAGATGTTGCCCTTGTACTACTTCACATTTTCCCATGCTAATGTATTTTTTCTGATTTATGTTTTTTTTCTTAATCGTTTGTTATATACGTTCTGCGCAAGAGAAATGGATTTCCATAACATAATATCAGCTAATAGTTCAACATTTTAAATGTGAATTCAAATAATTGAAAAGGAGCTATTTCATTGCATTTATTTTGTGCTCAACAGAAGAATTTTTCAAGCACTGATAAAGTGGATTACTTTTTTCCACCCCACCTCCCAAGATGTATGAAAATGATTGTGTCAACACTGGTAGCATTTTAGATAAGGACATAGTAAGATTAAAATGATACTGTAAAAACATTGTTTGAAAAGAATTTATTTTTTCTAAGCAGAGCTGAACCTGTTCATGTTTACTTGTCACCTTAAGGTTTTAAAATTAAATAATTGAATGTCCAATTAATCATTTTTAGAATTTTATTTTAACTTCTTCCAGCAAGCAAATCCAATTCTCAATTCAATTCCAACTCAATTTCAAATTCAAATGTCTAATGTCAAGCTCTCAGTACTTTAGTACCTAGTAGCAATATGTCTTATTCTGTACAATGACTTATATTTAGAATTTTTTGTACAACAATGGCTACCTACTGAACAGCAAGTCTTATACTAACAAGCAGTATTGAGGAAAAAAAACCAACCTGTTGGAGAAAACTTACTTTATGTTAGCTCACTGACTTCAGCTGTCAATGAGAAAGAGGTACAATCTTTATGAAGATTAAAAATCTTCAGTAATTTGGAAAAAAAATCCTGGCAACATCCACTAAAATTATCAACACATTCATACAACTAGTCAAAAGCAAATGGAAAGAGCACACAATCAGATGAAGAGGAAAAAAAAAAATCCCAAGAAGTGTGGCGTTAGAAATTGTCTTGTTAGAAGTTATCATAACCTTTACAGGAAGGTTTAGAAAATTTGGAGGACAGTTGTTTCTATCATATTTTCTCCTGCATCTACTAAGAGGGGGAAAGGAGTGAAAGTAATGTCTCCTATTTCCTTCTCCAAAGAACAAGTAAACAAAAATAAAAATACCACAAAAGATTTCTATGGACATCTTCAGGCAAAGACACCATTTACAGCTGAAAAAAGTCCATCCTAACTGAAAAAAATATGGTGTCCATTTACTTAGGTGAACACACAGTTCAACAACATTTAGAACAAGAGAATAATTGGAAAACCTCCAGATAAGACTTTCAAGACAACCCCTCAAACTATGTCTATTGATTTTAATGGAGTGAAATGTTTATGCGTTAAAAGTTTGCTATCTAAATAATAGTTATTTTAGTGTTAATTTCAGTAAGAACAGATCTGGCCTCTTACAACACAGGACTTGAAGGAAGGTAGAACAGAAATAGATTAATTAAGAACTCTAACGAAGCTTACTAGTGTCATGAATTAAAATTCACAACAATAACCCACATATGACAAGACAGAATCTCTACAATCAATGTTTAGTTAAAGTGTATCATACAATTTACTGGATCTGCATTTGGGTACATCTCCCAACCTATTCTGCCAGGAAAAAAAAACAACAAACCTCTAAAAGGAAAAAAGTATACCAAAAATATGCCTATGATATAAAATAAATACCAGCTAAGAGCACAGCTTCATCTTTGTCTTGCACATATACAATACCAATCTCCAAATGAAAACCCCATTGGATGCGAGTCTTGAATTCTTATTTTACAAGCGATTTAGAGAAGTCTATATTTCTTTCCTACTTCAGTCACAGATGTATACTTCCACAAATCCAATCTTAACATGTCATAAATGCCATTTTTTTAGGTGTTTTTGCTTTTTTTTATATAATAAAATATTACAAACTTCAGGCAGATAATCACAGTCTAAATTATAAGTGAAAATATAGACATATATATACATATATACACACACACAAAACATGATTCAAAATAAGGATGGGCTGATTTTTGTAATCAGAACAGCTAGCACTTAAGATTCCAGTGTTCTAGCACCGAAAAGAAAATGTCACTGTATTTGAATTCTCAGATGAGTTATGACAGGAAACAACCCCACCTCCAAACCCTTCATTAATCTGCTTTGCCATGACAGAATAAACAGACTAGAGAACCAGTTTTAAAAACTATATTCTTCTTTTTGTTTAAAAATAAAGATAAAACAAGAAAGAAAATCACTACCTTTTATTTTAATGCCTTTAATAAAGCTTTGCAGATTATATTTCCATTATGATATGACAGTAGCGTTCTGGTTCCTAATGAACACAATGCCACAGAATGCAGGTACTTATCATGCCATGATTTTCCAAAAGGTTGCAGCAATCCACATCCAATTTCTTTCTATATGGGAAATGAGAATGGAGCAGAGTGGAAGACTGCTGCAACCCACTGAGGTCCACTGCCCTCACTCCAAACGGGAAGGAGAAATGGGCAAGCCAACAACTGCTTTCAGCCTTGCTGAATCCCTGACTACCATGGGCAAAATAGGAAGTATAAGCATGCAAGTCTGCAAACTTTCTTTTCCTTCTCTCTGAAAACACAAAACCAAACCCACACCAAAAAAACCAAACCCAAACTAAAACCAACGCAACACCACTCTCCCCGCCAAAAAACCCCCAGCCCACCCTCAACACAATCTGACCTTTACATTGCAGACAGTGAAATACTGGGCATCAACTATCTGGTATGATCAACAGCAATACAAGTGCATGCTAAAAATCACATACACGCTTACTGAGAACAGAGGTTATAAATGGTTTTGGCAGAATAATTCTTAACCCCAGAATGAGCTGTGTAGACGAAGAAAGCTAAAGGAAGCAGTGGACTAATTTCACAGTATTGCAGGGGTCAATGCTCTTCTATGACTACCAGCTTTTGAGAAGCTAAAGCATTATTTATCTGCTTTTCCCTTGTTACCTATGGATGTCTTTCAATGTTACAGATTATTAGCTGTAATCAGAAAGCCCCAGTGTGTTAGTGCTGCCTATCCAGAGCACAAGATACAGCATTGGCCCACAGCAGCTGCACTCTCAGGCTGAGATTTGGCCTGTCATCCCTCAGAACAGTGCCTTCTGTAAGGATTCTTCATCCCTTTTTCCCAGGCTACACTCTAGGCCAACTCGCTTTACAACTAAAGAAGAAAAGCCAGCTACATAGAATTACAGGGAAAAAAATGGGGCTGTCAGGATACAGCAAAGCAGTCAATTCCATGATAGAAATAGTGAATCCTTTGATTCTTGGAAAAATAAACTTATAAAATATTGTACTAAATTAATTCCAGGCCAACCTGTAATTAATGGAAAATCTCATCCCCCTCAAGTCTATTACTTGAAACTGTGCAAAACCATAGCAGCTGCTTAACATTTCAAATCACTTTAACAGAATTATAATACTTATTGACACTATGATTCCATCAATGTCATGTGAAAGATCAAGTGGAATTATTAATAACACTCATAGGATCGAGGAACATTGATATATGGGGTATGTTACAACACAAGGAGGAGGAAGTTATCGGTTGGCAGAGTGTGTTTAGCCATTGAGAAAGTAAACTTATTTCCTATATCCAATTAGGAATGTTATGTAATTTATAGAAAGCGGGTCTGAGGCTCAGTTTTACATTTGGCTTCAATATTTGCAGAAGTGTGCATCCACTGTGTTTATGGATGACATATAACTTTTGCAGGAGACATTTAAAAGTATTTCCAACAGAGAACAAATTAATTATGTACTTACGGCATGGGGTGTTTGCCCTGTTCACAAGTTGTGGGAATGCAAAGATAGCTGAGAAGTCTAGTTCATTGTTTTGATTTTGTTCCTTTGCTTCAGTCTGGTCAGCCCAAACTACTGATTTTTGTCTTTGAATCAGCTGCTCAACCTCCCCAAATTCAGTCTCAATTAAATTATTTGTCAACCCAGCTTCTTTCAAAGTCAGGTATTGCTTGCGAAGAACTGGAAGCAAGGTATTTAGTACTCTGTAAAACAACAACAGGCAAGACAAATATGACTAAACCATAACTAATCAGATCCTTACTAGCACTGCCACTATTAAGAATACAAGGGAAGAATACAAAGGGGGTTTTGTCCTTCTTGCCTTGCCCCACCTCCCCCCGTCCCCTCCCCCACCCCAGTTCTGCTGTGTAATTTATTTTAATTTATTTTGGGTGAATACCATGACACTGAGAGGAAATATTCATGACTAAGAGTAATTTTTCTCTTTTGCAAAATCTTGTATTTCACTCTAAGTATTTACTACGTATAGTTTTCCCTCAGTGTCCAAGATATTCAGTCCCTCAAGCACCACAGAAATATAGTCACTATATCTTGATTGAGCTCTGACTTTCAAAAATTAATTATCCAATAAATGAAGAAGAGTATAAACCAAATAATGTGGTTTAAACCAAGCACATCTTAATTAGATGTGCATAGAACCTTATTAGAAGCCTAGTCCAGATAAATTTAGATACTAGCATCTTTAATTAAAGAATGGACTACATTAAGATCCACACACAACTGCAAATCAAATTAAAATGACAAAAGTTTAGGAATTCTACCTGAACACAGGAATTCATTAACTGTGGAGTCAGTTGCAAGACTAAACAGGAAGTTCAAGCAATAGGGAAAGGGATATGTATATAAAAACCCAAAGATGCAACTTTGTAATTACTAACAATGTAGCTTCAAAAATTTTTCTTTCATTTTTGCAGATTTATGTATTAGTTTTTGTAATGGTTTACGGTAACAGCCTTTTCTCCAAAGGAGGAAGAAAAGCTGGTTATTTCATTTTGGAATGATTTAATTATAACTTTAATATACTTATTTGCTGAACAGATTTGAGATTACTTCCCATTCCTTATGTCACATTCCAAAAGCTAGTCTCCAACATTTTCAAGAGACTGATAATAGAGAAAGAGCTCATGCTTACCTGCAAATTCAGCTTTCTTCAGTCTGACTAGCTATATGAGAGTTTAATAGTAACAGTTTTTGTTACAGGTAAATTAATGTCTACAGTGCAAGAAATTAAAAGAGAACACAAACACTTATAAAAAAATCAGTACTGCTGTTCAACATGGAAGAAAATAAGACACCTTGATCTATTGAACAATTTGTAAAAACTATGCAAAGAAGAAAATTAAATAGAAATAAGAAGCCCTAGAGTATACCTGCAGTTTCTGTTAATGGTGGATACAGACCAAGATTTATGTAGTGATTATTACTTTACATATCTTTTTGCTAAGAAAACACAATTCTAACCTAGAAAAAAAAAGTTTGATAAAAATCTTGCTTCTGCTTCAACTAAAACTAAACTCCATAGGTATGTCTTCTGAAGTTACAAATTTCAGAATAGAAGTCTTATCACACCTGCTATGAAACCATACTTACTTTTCTGTCTGCTTATAGTGCTGATCTTGAAGGGACACCAGAGATAACATGTGCTCAATCTGGGCTTTCAGGTCCTTAACTTCTAGGTTTAAATGGCAACACTGCAGATCTTTACAGAGTTCCTTGGGAAATTAGCAAGAAAAAACCACAAACAACTGCACATCAAACTGATAGTGTGAAACTAAAAATAGTATTAATTCATCTTATATTGAAAAGTAAAGATGGAGTGGATCTATATTATTATAAGAAAGTTTTATGGTAGAAAAGTATGAATAGTTCGATTTTCATTTACATGCATAAATATTGCTTTGTAGATTCCTTTGATCTTTGTGGGTGTGCTGCAATTAGCATTAAGAATCCAACAGGCACACATGTATGCTTATCTATGCATGCCCAAAAATACGTTTGCCCCTTTTACTGTGTACTTGCTCCATATCTGAATTTCAGTGACATTGTCTGGGACAAGTCTTCACTGTATTCAGTCATCTTCCTGAGATGCCAGTATCCTGTTTGAAATACCTTAAATTTCTTTTAAGGTATCAACACATTTTAGTCATCCCAATAAAAATACAGGTATTGAAATACATTCCACTATGTGAGTCACATAAGTGCTCATTACACTATCATTTAAGCCACGCCAATTGCTGGCTGAAACTAAAAGGCAGGGAGGAACAAACCCCCACCTCTCTTTTCCTCTTCTCCTTGTTCTGCACAGACTTTAATTCCTTCCCTTCTGCCAGCTCCGGTCTTGTCTGAGGCTGCACTGAGCTGACACTACTTGCTAAAACTTGGCAGAGAACTTAACGCAACTTCCTACTTCTTTCCCCCTTTCCACTCCTCCCCTAGCACCCTCCAAAAAAGATTTTTTTGGCCAGGCTAAGAATTAGGTTGTCATATGGTTCAACGAGCTACTGTAAAGGCAAGACTAGAAGTGTATGGCCAGGAGCAGGATCAACACTCTGGCAGCCATCTGAACTGCTCAGCCATACCATACTTACTCCCCTTTAGCGTGCATTTTTATATGTAATTGTATATTTTCATGAACAAGGAATACTTGCACAAACAATTAAGTACTTTGAGAGCAGAAGAGCAGAAACAGCTAACACTTGAATTTGAAACCACCCTGAAAGAATGGCAGAAGACGTGAGTAGAAGCACCACAAAGAGGGGAAAAAAAATTATAATCTATTCTTAACTATAGTCAGACGTTGCCTACAATGCCTGAAATCTGCCCTTGAAGCGAAAGGCACTTTACCTTTGGAATACACCCATCTTGACCCAGGAGGCGCATTTCATTCTCAACACGATGCAGCCAATTTGTATTTTCCTCAAAATGTTCAACCTCCTCTTCTTTCTTCTTCTCCATGTGTATGCGGTGGGTTCTAAGCATTGCAAGCCTTTGATCCCGCTTGCAAGTGGCCTAAAAATCAGCATTTAAGGGGAAAACTTTTAAATTATGTTTGCAAACATCTCTCCATAAAAAAAAGATTTTTTCCATGCTTTTATACTCAACTGGGCATTACAAACATCTTGCATTTTTGATCAGTTTGATAGAAGTGAAGTAGCCCATTCTCCTTACAGGTATTAGTGAATTATATTTAAACATTTTCAGATTTTTTTCCCTGGAAGCCCTTATAACAGACCACAGTCATTTGATGATTCCTTTAAAGAATAATACATTGGATTTGCTAAATTTCTGTTCTAGTCCATAATTATCTTAAGTTGCAAAGACTGGAAAAACTACACATGCACATACAAACATACTTCTAGATATAACAACCTAATAATTTCTAGTAACTCAAGCATGAATATGAAGAAGGAATTTTATCTGCTTTTTTTTTTTTTTCCTAATGCAGTATGTCCTAGAGAAAGACCACCAAAGAATAAAGAATTTGGCAAAAGGAAACCCCTCTAAAATTCTTCTGATGCTTCTTTGAGATCTGATAACAAAAAAGGCACAAAACCAGCAACAGCAAGCTGGATATGAATGAGGTAGTGTCCTAACAAGGCAAAGGAGTCTCTTTCTATTCAGGACAACTATAGTTTGCTGTATACTTTAAAAATTAGGTCATTAACTCAACTGGTCATAGAGAACATTAACATTAGAGTTCACAAAGATGAGCTTTGCCTAAACTTTTGTTAGTTAAAAAAACAACAAACCAAAATAAAAACCCACAAACATTTGAAGTATATTGCTACACTCAACAAAAACATACAGAATCAAGTTTTTTTTTTTTAATTATATAACCTAAATCTCTACGTCCCTACATTCCAAAATTAACACTCTAAATGAAAACTTCATCAATTAGAATCAATCTACATATTTAGAATAGCAGGCCAAATTAGTTTTATTATAAAATGTCATAAGAAACTCTGAATGTACCTCCCTAATGTTGCACAAAGCAGAAATTACTCTAACTGGTGCCCTTCTGAACATGCTGTAGAAAACAGGAACAATACGTGGAGAGATGCAGATTGAATTTCTTAAGCTGACTTTTAAAAATGCTTACTTCAACACGTGGCATGCAGAGCACAGAACCAGCAAGGTAAAGACACCTGAAGTACATGTGTGATCCAGGCAACTTATCAGGTCAAAGACTAGATTCTGGCCAGAATTTCACTTTGCTTTCTCTTTAGACTGTCTTATCTGCTAAGATGACAGAGGATCCAGAGAAGACAAAGTCACTTTGTAAAGGACCAGGTCCTTAGGGGAAGTACCATGAGGAAGAGTTAACTGCCAGACTAATGCTCGCAATGACCACTGGTTCCCTCTGACCAGTGAGACTAGGGTAGAGCTTTCAGGACTGCTGAAGCAGAGAAATTCAGACGCATTGTTTTGTGTACATCAGCTTTTACACAGTGCAGAAGAGGTGTTAGGATTGAAGGTGGTATTGACAACATCCCACCATTTGATGAACCCATCCTGTAGGTTCCCAGGAAGAAAGGGCATGTTACATCGATGTGCTACAACAGAAAAAATACGGTTACGCATGCCACCTGTACACAACCTCTGGAACACATGTAGCCCTAGACAAGATACTTGGTTGCTATTCTGTTTTGTAATAGAAAAAAAAAAAAAATCACAAGAGATGTAAAAGAAATCATCCCTACTGGGCTGAAGAACTGGCATACATTCAACAAGTGTTTTTGAATCTAGCATGGGAAGTTGGAGTAAGCAGAAGAACTGAAACCAAGATAGACTGACTGCTTTCCAGGAATATGCTCCTTTTCTAGATAGTAAAAATAATGCTAAAGAGGCAATCAGAAACATAGAAAAAGTATATTAGATTTAAAATCACTTCTAAAGCCTATCAAAGTACCAGCAGGTTTTTGCCATGTCTTTAAAAATAAAAAAAATTGTAAAACAGATTCCATGACTGATGCAGAAATGTTCAAGATAAAAATAGGTCAAAAGTAAGTAGACTTTTTCAAACTCAGCAAGATCGTTAAAAGTAACTTTAACACAGGGGCACATACTAACTTTTTATGTTTCCATACAAAGAGGAATGCTCTATACATATTATCCTATTGGCACAAAGTTTTTCTGGCTAACACTGCTGTAGCTGACACCTAGCACACAACAGGAAAACAACACAGTTGCAGAAATACAGGTAACAAGTAGAGAAACAGACATGAGGCCATTTAATTGGGCAGCATCCAAGTTCTAAAAAAGCTGGAAACAGGGGCAGTTATGTGGAAAATGGAAATTATTTATTAGTGGTCCAGGATGGACTGAATTTCACAAGATAAATTGTGACATAAATTTTTGCAATAAGAAAGCATTTGTACGAACAGAGATTAAGTGACCTAAACTCATACGTAAGTTTTTTTCCCTTGTTTATGAAATTATTGTTTTGAATTAAGGTGTTCAAACTGGGGTTGTTCAAGTATAGATAAGATATCATTTGCTTCGTGTTAACTTACCTAAAAACCATTATTATATCTAGTTACCGAGCACAGACAATTAAGTGTAAAAAGAAAAGATACTTTATAAGTAAAAATTTTCCGGTAAAAATTAATATTTCAGAAATACCCCTGTGGCCTAACAGTGTATTTTACAGAGAGAAAACCAAGAGGCATTTAGGAAAATAGCAAATGTGTAAAAAGACAAGTAAGAACAGAAGCATTATAGTGCACAAGGGCAATGTGAGCAGTAACTTTGGTAATCAAATGACTGGACTCCAAATTAAAATCCAATTTGTTCCAAAGTAATCACAAAAGGACATTTAATTTTACCATTACAGTGACTTTTGTTAATAAATAAGGCATCGTACTTATAGGACAGTGACTCTTGGCCCTTAGTAAATCACATCTAAGTTAACTAATGGCAATACCAACATTTGAGTACAACACTGCCAACATTCAAAATACAAGTTAAAGCAGCTCATAAAAAAACATTTGTATGAAATAGAGTATATGAAGGTGTAGCTCCTCATTATGAGTAGAGATACAGATATGCTCCTTTCTAAGCAGCATTTAAAAGTATGGCACAGATAGAAAATATTACTTCCGAGTTTCTATGGCATAAAAGAGAATTCTAGAACACATTAGTCACTTGAAATATCTTCACTAATGACAAGCAAAAGTGTGTGATATATTTTCACTTTGACATTTATCTAAGGACCAAATTTCATGTGAATCACTGGGGAAAAAATAGTCATATGGTAAACTGTCATTTTCGGCCAAATACAGATTGTTTCTGTGACTAAGCAAAATCAGCCCCACCCTCAACTTCATATCTACATAAAACATATAGTCCTTTAAGCAAAATTTTATCAGAAAAATTAAGATACTATCTAACCATGCTTACTTATTTATACTTTGATTCTTCTAGAAAGATGTGAGCATTTAATGCTGCACAAAAGCAATTGTTCCTGCTTAGCCCCCAAATTCTTCTCTTAAAGTCCAAGCCAACTAAATGTAATTATTTCAGTACATGACTGTCCTTAAGCAGCTATCCAAACATCTTCCTTGTGACAACTGAAACCACCAATGATAAGAATCAGTCTTGTTTAGCACAAAGACCATGCTTTTCCTTATGAAATACAGACTACTCTGCTTGATAACAGCTTCAATGGCTGTACCATACATATATTAACATGCTTTGGTTTTGGACAAATTACCATGAGTCTCCTAAGTCTAGTCAGGTCTTTAACTATGACAATCAAGCCTACATAAGGACAAGTTGAAAAGTTTTCACAGTTAGCAGCAATAAGCACATCAACAGTTTTCTGTACAGTGTGGGAAAAAATAGCACACCTGGCATTCCTACTACATTTTCTCTATTAATGTCAGAAAATGTTATCTGAGTGATAATTCATGTGTCCCATTTTAATTAAATATTTAAGCATTAACTAATGATATAATTACTTAAGCAAAATTCATACATTAGTATAACAAAATGAAGAGACATGATACCTAGTATTACATTATAGAAAACTCACCTTTTCTACTCTTTCTTCGGAGCACATCAGTTGAATTTGTTCATGACATTGTTTCTGGTAATATGTCTTCAGTGCATTTTCTTTCAGGCACATTTCCAGCTTGAGGTATTCTTTTCTGATTTCCTCACGGTTTGCAAACACATTTTTAAGGATTTCTTTGTATCTATTAGAACCAAAGGATAAGAATAAATAACAGATTACTTACTGAAGATTTTTTTGACGACCATCTCCTTTACAGGGCGAATTTTCAGTTGCAAGTTAATGAAATAAATATAAAAAAATTAAGAGGAAAAAAGTAAAGCCTGTTATAGATGAACACTAAATAAAGTGTCAGTACATCAGTAAAGATTTTATATACTCCAACTGGAAATCGGATGTGAAATTTTGAAGGGGTCACTAAAAATAAACCTTGTATTCGTGAAGCTGACACTGGGATTCAAGAGACAGACATCTGGAACTTCTTCATATAAATCTTACCTCTACCTTCAAAAAGATACTAAATACTTACGTTCTCTACTTATACCAATTTATTAAACAGATTGGACAACTGTTGCCATAGACACACAAGGTCTCCTTCAAAAAAAACAGTAGCTATCTCTCAAAAAAGGAAAACCACAGAAGAGTCTTCAGTCACTCACTTTCTCTGAAGTTCTGTTGTACAATTTTAATCACTAATGGATGACAAAAATCAGAACACGCATCATTTTTTAACACATACTAGCCTAGTAGGGGAAAAAACAAACTAGTGATAGAAAGTACTTAAGAGTTATTCCAAGAAGACCAATATTTAAATGGCCTCAAAATCTGCTTATCCTTAGGCCGCAGTGCAAATCAGAAAAACAAGTATAAGCGGAAAGCCTGGAAGCGTTACTATGTTGCAATATAGAAACTTTTTTACTTCACTCCGGAATACTGAAAATGCAGTACAGAATAGCCTCAAAGATACTGGATATCTCAATAATGACCAACCTTGTATACAAGCCATTTCACAACATCCTGTTAACTTGTTAGAACTTTACGTAAAGAATAAAGGCACAATTTAATATGCAAATGTTCTAAATACATGCAACATTTGAGGTCGTTATGCAGTGTTTAGTATGAAAGATTATAAAATTAAATACCATAATAATACTATAAAATAACACACAGGTTCAACCAGAGAGCAAGTCGAAGAGACATTCTTAAGAGTGTGTTTCAGAAGCAGCAATTAATTTCATAGCCTAAAGTCTGAATAACTCCAAGTCTTTTATTCTAGTGTTGCATTACTCTCGTGTTAAAAACAAACAGAATTAACAAAAGAATTCTTCATTACAGTTTTAGAAATTCAACAGTTTTGTCTGAAAGCATACAGAGAATGCTATCGTATCTAGGTAAAAACATGTAGTAAAACACACACAGAATTTAGAAATAATATTTCTTTAAGGAATAAAATAGCTGCGGAGTACCTGAGTTCTTACCCTACACTCTTACTATCTATACAATCTGCACTACTACACTATCGCACAACTGGTTGGAGAATTTTTTCCTCCATAGTATCCATAGAAACATGGCTCCTCCCAGCTGCCTGGGAAACAAAGCAATAAGAAATGAAGGTGAATCCTCTCTCTCAATTTCCCTCACAGTAAAACCCTGGGCATAATTTAAGAGAGGCTGCAGATTCTGATTCTATGTACAGTCACCGTGAGGAACTATTCCTGGTAAATTAACCCTTTGTGTACTTATAATCATCACTGTCCCAAATATAGCATCAAGTATAGAAGCCTTTGCAAAGCTGCTGCCTTGAGCTTGGATTCACTTTCACTAAGCACACTTCTATTCTTACAGAGTTATCTTTACCCTCTCTACTTAAAAAGGACAAAGTGATCCTGTAGGCATATCCAGGGTATGAACTCTCTGGACTACCTAGTCTCAAGGAGCTCATGGACCTGTTGGTGGTAGTTCCAAAGCCAGTGTCCACTGTCTACCTCAACAGGCTCAAGACTTGAAGGGTTGACAGACAATACATCTCCAAGCTTTAGACAACACAGGGAGCAGGAATGACCTTTGGGTTTGAAGAAGCAAGTGGTGTAATCAGGGAGTTTCTTCCTGGTAACAGTGAAGCAAAAGCCATAGGTAGTTGGACTGAAACACAAGATTGTGGATAAGGCTCTCTACCCTGTCCCAAATAGAAAGGAGAAGATGGCAGAATACCTTCAAAACCTGTAAATGAACATGGGGGAAATCAACATACCACCCACACCATCAGTAGGATGAACCTGACAGGATCCTCATGAGGAAGAAGAAAATGAAACGTCCACTTTATTGGTGATATCTAGAGGGAAAAGGATAGGCTTACATGTGTCTCTATGGATATTCCAGAACATTAAACCCCAAATATCCTCTGACCAACAAATCTTGGCATAGAATATGTCCAGCATTTTGAGAAGACATTTTAGAGACCTTGCCCTTGACTGATTCTTCCCACACACACAATGAAATAAAAGGGTAAATCACAGGAAATTAAATTAACCTTAAAGACTTGCAGTGCAAAAATATGCAGGAAAACTGTCAGAACTATGAACATGACTTCAAAACCTACACTTCTTCTGAAAATTAAATTTAAATAACCTGATTGAGAGGTTTATTGAAACTTCTGGAATGCCAGTAAAATGAAGCTCAGTTATGAGAGCATTTTGCTTTGAATGGGTTTTTACTTTCACCTCAGAAGGTTTTCCAGGTTAAAAAATACCACATTCAAAGGGCCAATAAAAATAAAGAAGTTAACTGAATAAACCTAGGTGAAGAGTTCTCAGAAATATGTGATGACATACGCAGACTGATTCAGAAAGACTTTCACACCAAAACCTAACCTTCTTATGGAACAGATTGACTTCTGCAACAAATTCTTACGTCACACATCTTAATTTGTTACTTCTTGTGTGCTCTCACAAGAGACTGTCACATCAGAAAAGATAGACAGGAACATCATCAAGAAGAAAGAGACACCAAGAAATATAAAAGCAATAGAAAGTAAGGAACCTGCAAACATAAATTAAATGCTTTGTGGAAAGAAGAACTTAAAAGTTCTTGCCTCTCTCAAACCTTGCCAGAAAGATACTACTGAAGTAGTATCTGCCAGCAGTAGCAGCAGCTGCTGTCATTTATGCAAACTACATTCTGTCTACCCACAAAAATGACCTGTTAAGTAGCTTTGCTGAAAGCTAGCATTCATATGCTGCATACGTGTGTCATTTCCCACCTCGCCCCCAGATTACTAAAACAACTAAACTGGACTGTGAGGACAAACACCAACATTAGAACATAGAGAATAGTTTTAGAATTTTTCTATAATGCAAGAGGCAGTCAAGTTCTATTTGGTAACACATTCCTAGAGTTATTAAAAATATTCTACTGTAAATATTCTACTGTTCCTCTCCCCAAAACCTATCATCTCCATTTTAGAAGTCTAGATCTTGACCAGTTTATTGATAGCATAACTGTAAAACTACAGTGACTTTCTCTTACTTGTAAGACATTTCACATTTATGAAGATAAGCCTCCTACCAGAAAAAGGATTTTTTTTCTGTTAAAGGACTCTGCCTAGTTTTAAAAGTCCTGTGAAATGGACTTCTATCATCCTCCAAGTAAGACTGTTGCGTAGACAGATCTATCAGGAAGCTTTTGTTGCTATTATGTTCAACTTTTTTCCCCTTTCTTAAACGTATTGTATTTCTTTATTACATAACACTCAAATATAACACTACCCTATTTTGTTACATTTATCATCTATCATTAGGTTATTGTTCAGCTCACACACAGAGCAGTTGTTTGGCTATTTAGTTGTTTTGTTTGTTTGCCTGTTCTTTTTACTGTATTTTTATTCGATGAATTTTAGTTGATTGTCTGGCTGGCAGTTATTTTTTATCACTGGACTTTCACCAATTTTTCAGTGTTCTTCCTGATAACACATCAGTGAATGACCCTATCTCAGCTCTGTACCTCCCACAAATACAGATTTTCACTGAATAGTTTTGCTACCAAACCTTTCACAACCACCATTTCATTTTTATCTGCCACTGCATATGTGTGTGTACATATGTATGTATACATACATGTGCACTCAGGTTTTGAAAGCTAGTGCTTTCACATGGGGATCCTTCTAATAACACAAGAATAACAATAGAAATCAGATCTGAATAATCAAGGTGACTTAAAATCAATCCGTAACAATTTTGCTAGATATTAGCTCAAAATAGGATAAGAAATTTATAAAATTTACATTTGATTGTAGTTTTTCTGAAAACCGACATTACAATATGGTACTTTAAACAACGAAGATTAAAGATGGTTGTTATTTTTCTCTGAAATATTTAGCTTTTGGTAGTAGAAAAGAACTTCTTAGCCCTACAGAGCTCTGAAGCCTCCTAGGAGAACACTTGTCTTAAAATCTTTTGTGTTACTAATGGCAGAAGTTAATCTGCACGTCAATACAGAATAACATTGGTAGCCTTGAGACAAAAATACCCGACTTTCCCATGAAATATCTTCATTACAATAATGAAGCTATTGATAATCTTTAAAAAACCCAGCACACAAGCATTTTAAAAACCTTCACAAGAAAGTAACTATAGATGCAAGACCTCCACCACCGATCTAAACTGTGATGTCAGAGTGAGTTACGTCAGCTTCCTGAGGATCAGAGTACATGGTTATCTTGCAGTGTTTTACTGAATAATTGCCTAGAAGGTTAATATCAGGATACTTCAAGTACACGGTATTTGTTTTATTTTAAATCCACCATCAACTTCTTCTGAAAAGAAGTAGTAAGTTATCCAAAGCCACACCTAGTCTGAGTAAAGCAATGTTAAAAATGAGGAAACTAATATTGAAAACAGTAAGTTTGTTTTACAAATGCTTTCACAAGTTATGCAAACTCCAGTTTTGAAGCAGGATTGTAATGTGATTAATTTACCTTTGTATTTCCACTTGCTGGTTGTTTGAAAGTATTGTAGCATTATGATTTTCAGGAATGCTTGCTTGTTTTTCTTGGTATTCTCTCAGTTTCTCTTTCAACATTAGGATCTAAGACAAAAAAGGTATCTTTTAGTTGGAATATAGGTTTTTTGGTTTTTTTTTTTTTTTAAACCTACCATTCTGTGCTTATGTCTTGAAAAGCTTTACAAATGGTAGTAGGTGATAATCCTCTTAGAAGACAAAACATCTTTCTTACTTCAAAAGTCTATATGGGAGAATTACGACAATAATGCCTTATAGGTTCAACCCCATAAATGATTTTTTGCGTTTAAAGTTAAAACAATTAATCTTTCAAACCTTTAACAACGGATTTTTTCCATACCTCTTTCTTTTGTTCATTGCAAATTTTAACATACTGGCTTATGTGACTGTCCAAACTAACAACATTGCTCTTCAACTGTTAAAGAAAAGAAACAAGTTAGAATTTAAGAATGCTCCTTCATGTTTTTTTGAGTAATAAATACACTGTGTGTAAGTACTACATAATTACACTTGCACTATATTATGAGGAAAGGGATGAATAAAATTCTGACTTGCACAACCAAAATATGACTCATGACTTATGCAGTCATCTGTTGCATACCCATGGACATGTCATTTCCCTCAAAAGAACAATAAAAAATATTTACATTTACACATGCAAGAACATTTTGCATTTATTCAGACTAATTTTAGTATTTAATGTGTATCCTGTGGATTTCATTATAAAAACTATCTTTATGCAACAAATGGAAACTACAGTCAACCCCATATTAGACAAAAGAAATTAGGAGCTGCAATACAAAGGATTATGAAAAAAAAAAAATCAGAACAATAGACAGCAGAGGACAGGACACTCCAGTAGCTTTTCATTTACCAATATAATCCCCTTGACCTTCTTGGCTCCAGCTGAATTCTACCTGTAGCAAACCTGGACTGGCTCTTGTACAACTGCTCAGACATTTCTTTAACATGCTTTACAGTTCTCTGAGAAAGTAACAGTAAGATAATGAAACTGGCTGTCAATTCTATCAGCTGAAGATTATTTCTAAATTTGATGCTCACAAAACAAACTCTTAAACTGGCAGCATAATGCCACTAGTAAAGCTATATTGCTTTTAGGACAGAACTAGTATCTGCTCTGTATCTACTACATCTATCACTCAGATGAAGAAGTGTTGACTGTAAGAAAGAAGAGGTAACTGAACAAAATGTTGAGACAAAACTGAAGGGAATTATAATCTTCTAAAAGAAGTAACTCCCCTTCTCTTAGTGCTATATTACTATACTTGACAAAAGATCAATAAATACCAACATACTCACAGAAGACTTGATATCCTTTGCTCTGTTTGCATACTTAAGAGTATTATATGTATCATCATAGAACATAGAAGATGGACTAACAGCAGCTATCATTATTGTTCGGCAATTTCCTCCAAGAGAATCTTTCAATAAACGAGTAAGCTTGCTGTTTCGATAAGGAATGTGCTGTTTCTTGCTCTAGAAAGAGAGTTATATGCATTTTTATGGATTAGTCAACTCTACAGTCTACTCACCTGCCTAAAAGTCTGCTTAGAATTTCAACAATGCCACAAACCATGACAAGCAGCCTTGGAACCTTTCTTTGACCGAAGTAATTTTTCTTAAAATTACATATACATCTCAAACAGTTTTAAATCTCTTGGAACTGTCTAATACCTTTATAACACACATATTAACCAGGTTACTTTCTGATGTCCGGATACCTAACAACTCTTTTTGTGATGTGGGCAACTAACAGAAAAGGTAGATTACATTAAACTACCTTCAGTTCACAGAATAATTGAGGTTGGGAAGGACCTCTCAAGATCCATCTAGTCCAATCCCTCTGCTCAAAGCAGGGTCAGCTAGAGTGAGCTGCCAAGGACTATGCCCAGTTGGGTTTTGAGTATCTCCAAGAATGGAGATTCCACCACCTTTCAGGGAACCCAAAGTCTTTGTGAGGCTTTTCTTCCAATCATATCTACAGAATCTTCATCTCACGGTACAAAGGTAGGTCACTAGGACCCCAATCCCACACCAAATAAGACAACATGAAGAATCTTACTTAAGTCCATGGTACAGATTTTAAATTCTGCCTCCTACTCCAAGAAGATGGTGATGAGAATGTGCAGCACCAGGAAGGGAAATAAAAATCTCTGATCATTTTCCCCTGGCATATTTGAAAGGGGAAATTGCTAGCTGACCAGAAAGACAAAAAGAGTGTAGCTGTAGCCAATGGACTTGACTTTGCCAAAAGTTCAGGAGGTTTTGTCATTCTCCCATGTAACTGTCCCCACTCCTTCCTTTGAGCTGGTGAGCCAGATTGGGAGACTAATTTACTACTATGAGCTGGGGGGTACACAGACACACAGTGGGGGATGCCTGTGTGGGTGTGTGGATGTATGGAAGAGCACAAAAGAACAGCTTTGGATAGGCGTTGTTTTCTCCTATAAAAGCCTCCTCCCCTAAGACTAAAGGGCATAAACCTCCAGAAGAATCTTTCTTCTCCTAAAGGTATTTATTTACTCATGCAAGGTTCTCTACTTAGGCTTGATTTTGGAAAAGGTAGGTAAGAAAAGGAGGTACATCCATCTTTGACACTATCCTTAGGTAGGTGCATACTGTTTTTGAGAACTCTCCTCTGCTGGGACTGTCCTTCAGCTATCACAGAGATGATGGTGGAAACCCATAAGAAAACCTTAAAGGAAAATGATGATGTGAGAAGCATCAATAAGGTAATCCCCATTACTCAATGAGAGCTTTCCATTTTTAAAAAGGTTTTCAGAACACTAGGAGGTGAAGACTGCATGAGAAAACAGCACATACCTTTGGATCTGCCAAGGCATTAATGACATTTCCAAGAGCTAGCAGGGAGCGGTTAATATTTGCTCCTTCTCTGAAACGAGCCCCCTTGGCATTTGTCACGCTGGCACGTTCAGATCCTGCCAGGTCAATGAGAGACATTTTGGCGATGCGAACATTTTGATTAATACTAGCCGTTTTATCTTGCTGCCTTAGATAAATCTACAATTAAAAAAAAAAAAGAAAATAATTAAAAAGTAACCACTAACCAGTCTGTTGTTACTCTAAGCAGTGAGTTAATTTTACAGTGTATCAACTGTTTTCAGAAATTCTTATTGGAGTCCTTCTCAGAATTCAAGTTAAACCTTTCAGTACATATCTAACACCAACAGGCAGCTTGGCCTAATGGAAAATAGTGAATCCATTTCTGACACTTACTTCTTAAACTCACCTGCTTCAGGTATTAGCAGGGAAAAAGGCGTAGAGTGTGGTTGCACTGGGTTTGGCTGAGATGGAGTTAATTTTCTGCATAGCAGCCCACATGGTGCTTTCAGATTGTGACCCAAACAGTGCTGATAACACACCAGTATTTAGCTTTTGCTGAACAGTAGTTGTACTGTGTCAAGGCAGTAGGCAAGAAGTTGCAAGGGGACAGCTGACCCCAACTGACCGATAGTTTCTCCAAAGTAGCCATCGCTTGAGGACTGGCTGGGCATGAGCCTGCCAGTGGCAAATGATTGCTTCCCCCCCACCTTTCACTTAGAGCGAACCACGAGGTATTTCCCCCTCCCTCTTACTTTTGCTCTTTTGATTCTCCCGCATCCTGCTGCAGAGGATTAAGTGAGCAACTGGGCTAGGGCTTACTGCAGTGGCAAAGATTGGTGAGTTTCAGATGAATTTCATAGCTAAAATAGCTCTTGATTCTTCTGCACTCAAGATGTATACCCCACTATTACGCTTCAAAGTGAAGAAGGTGTTCATTTTTTAAAGGCATCTTTAAGAGCACACCATAAAGATGAATATAGGGATAAACCAGGAAAAAGGCTAGACTTTCAGTGATTTAGACTTAATTGTAACTACCATTAATAGGGGAACGATACCCATTTACTACTGTGAAGACACATACTACTCCAGGGTCTTTAGGAAAGCTGTGACCTCTGAGGCCACTTGGTCCCCGCATCCCTTCTTTCCTGAAATTTTCATGGTATAGGAGATATACAAGGAACTAAATACTTTTGCTTCCTTCTGCTAGTGAAGGTATTCTTTCCTCAGGTTTATGAGGAAGTAGGCAGAGCACTATTATACAGTCAATAAGAAGAATTACAGTTATCCTTAGATGGCTTTTACTTTCTCAGGATTCTCTATAAGTTTCCCCTTCTTTTGTGTTGAGTGCCTTGCCATTTGTAAGGCTAATGGTTACTTATGCTTTAATGAATGCGCTGCTAGACAGTGAATTGGTAAAGAGATGCCATACATTTAAGGTGATTGACTAATAAAGACAATTTCTCACCAGTTCTGTAGCTTTAAGCTTTGCGCATAAGAAATGAAGTCTTCACAGCAATTTGTAATATAAAAAAAATTGACAAGTATTGAGTGTAAATAAAATTCTTAGGACTTGCCACAAAAGGTATGTCTATACCAAATAGACATGTTTCTATATCAAACAATACAAGTAAGTTCTGCTGTACTATTTCTAATACAAAAAAAAAAAAAAAAAAAAAAAAAAAAGAGAGAGAGAGAGAGAAGGAAAAAAGCCACTTGCCTGTATTTACTTTGGTAAAGTAACTATCTCAGGCTGGTAGCACTCTTCCAGAACCCAGTAACTATGATTAGTGCAGTAAGGAAAGGTGGAGTGACAGCCAAACTATGTTGTATGACTCAAGCTTTTATAAAAATTCAAGAGATACAGGAAATGCCCCAAAGCAGAATCTTTTCTATTTCTTTGTCCGTCAGCAGAACACTTTCAATGGAACAGTGTGGCAACTGGGATTTTACTTTCAGATGCAGTAATTGCCTGACCTAGATAGAGATTTCAAAACTAAGACAGATGGTACAGTAAGGCAAAACTTGCATCTCTCAAATCAGCTCAGAATGTCCTGGGCCAAGACTTTTACTACTTTCTGAGTCAGTTCCAGAAAACATCCTGCTCCAATAAAGTTAACAACAAAACCCAAAGCCAGCATAAAAGATAATTGATCTCTACAAACAAGAGCAACTCTTAAAATAACAGAAAACTGAAAAATGAAGAGGAATCAAGACAGCAATAGGGATTTCTCATCATTTATATCTGTGGAACCAATGAGGCAATAAAGGATAAGCAGGTAAGAAATGTTTTGCAGAATGTCACAGACTGTGGAAAAAGATGAAAAACTGATTAAGCTGAATAAGCGATTACTTGTAGTACTAATTGACTAGTTTGTAATTATTTCTTACAGATGCTAACACTGCTAATAAGTGCATCAGGTAGATAGAGTATCTAAGAGTCCACTTAAAAAAAGAAGTAGGGTTGTGAATTTGCTTAGCTGAAACCAGTATACGTTAATTAAAATCTGGTAAACTTCCAGTTGCATTCATTGGACCAATTTAATTAGCAACAGTAATATTTCTTTAAAGTACTACATGCAGATGCAGCATTTCTATTAAGCATTTATTTACACACACATTCTTCTGAATAAATGATGTAGTCCTCTCCTGCTCTCAAGCATAAAGTCACTTCTGTGAAAAAGCCTTAAAACCCATTCACTCTTAAATGCGATATTATTCAAAGGCTGCACTAGTTTATCTTTGAGAACACATGATATTAGTAGATATTAATGTAAATCACACATTCAAGACACAATTGTCTAACAAAACAAATCATGACTTTTACCAATACTTTGTGCACTTAACAGAAAATGACACTTAAGCAAAAGCAATTAAATATCTTGATTGACAGCTAGACCATCTCAAAAGACAAACACAACAAACATTCAGGATTATCTCATTACAAGAGTTAACCTGATTAGGAATATTGCAAAGAGCACTGAGAAAGTTTTTGCTTACAGTACCCTTGAACAGAATCAGTCTGACAGTTTTTGTGAATGAACCGTGCACTGGGACTGAATGCTGACTACGTAATAGAACATGCTTTAAGTCATGACTTGGCAATGCCTCATCTTTACATTGAAAGGTCTTTTCCTTCATGAAAAAGTTCTAACACCCAGGCATTTGTCCATGAATATCAAGTTCAATCAAGCATGCCATTTAACTGACTGCAGCTGCACATGGGGACTGGCTAAGAGACAGCCAGTGCATTTTAACAATCAAGGCTACTTTGCTGGCCACTACTGCCATGGGGACACATGAAAACAAAGAAAGAACACAGAGAGATTAGTCCAGAAATCACTTTGTCAGTTATCTCAAGCTCAAAGAGAAAAATGTTCACACTAGTTTGAGCAGTCTTAAGAATTCTATTATCAACAATAAAGTTCTCAGAGAAAAATCATTCAGGGCTTAATATATGTGAGCTGCAAAAGTACGTACTTTTTGCTTTTTAAGGTCAGATGCTTACTGTAACAGTATTTGGTAAACATTCAAAGATTTGTTATTTGTACTTTCTCAAGCAACACACCAGTTTACAGTGTGTATATAATGCACACACAAAAAATAAAACCTCAAGTTTGTTCATTTTAGAACATAATAGGAAAAGCATTTACAAAACCACTGAGCATGACAGTTTTTGTTCAGTGCATCGCAAGCAAGCTGCATCCTAAATTTCTATATTTTTAATGTACACACAGAGAAATGATACATTTTATGTTCCTACAATATTTAGATATGAGAGGATCTTCATTTTCATTGTGTTTTTACTTATATTGCCAGAAAGTAAGCAATCCTCTCACCTGCAAGCAGTCATATTTCATTCACTTTTACTGTCTATAAGCTAGAAATAGTTTGAAATGATCAGTTTAGAAAAAAGTGTAAGTCCGGTTAAGTACACCAACCCATTTTTTTTTCCTCATACATTCAAACAAAGTTCTGGTAAGATATAGGTATACTGATTTTGTTAGTATAGTTTATTTGGTGAATGCACAACTTTTGCTAACAAATATAGCTACAGTGAGATCAGTTTGCCAAAATAAATACAGAACGTAGGCTGAAGACGACAAACTCTCCAGCATCCCTGTTCACAGAATTGTTTGTCTTAATGAAACAAGTCTGCAACACCTACCTAATTTATTTAATTGCTTGCCACTTTTAGAAATGAACTGAGAAGAATGCAAAGCCTGCCAGATAATACAATCCAGAGCTTTCTCCCCGAGTAAAGGTGAGGGAGGTAAGACACTCAAGCCCAGCAAGTAAAGAAACAGAAATCAGCAGTTTGCTCTCTGATCTCAGTCTGTGGCACTGTACTTTGTGCCTTATTAAAGGTAGCACACATACATAACAATGCAGCTCTCAAACTGAACAACTTCCCAAGAAGTTTTTGCCTTAGATGTATGACCATGGGCAAGGCCTCAGGGGAAATTAAAACCAGGAAGGGCAATTTCAAAGAGAAATCTAGGGAATACAAGAAAACATAGAAGCTTTTAGAGTGGGAATAACTTTTGCTCCATTACGTATTTTAGAAGTATTTAACGCATTTACTGTCAGTTATTAACCTCTTTTCTCATTAGTATTGACAGTAGAGCTCTGGAGCACTAACTTTACAGCTACTTGCATTGCCATTGTCTATGTCAAAATACAAACTTTTGGCTATATATAATTACTAAGCATTGCCTAATCTGCAAATACAGGTGAGAACTGCCTAACAGTTAAATAGTTTAGCTGTAATGCAAGGACCAGAATTCAAATTTATTTTAATATTTTGCAACCCAGAATGGCAACATATAAATAATTTAAGATAACATGCTTTGCAATACACACTAGCAAACAGAGAAAAGAAGTTTTAGGTAACAAGGCTAATTTTTAAATATTATTTTTAAAAATATCATAGGTTGTATTTAAGAGGAATCAGAAGAACAAGGTGGTGGTTAGCAAAGAGCAATAATCTTTGGATAAGTTTTAAGTTCTAGCAGATTTGTACAGCACCATGCAAAACTCATCTATGGAAATTAAAAATTAGTATTTTGTTTTGATGATGCAAGTATATCTATGGAGATATTTTCAGAGAATATATACTGCTTTAGTTGTTCTAAAACTTGGTACGTACCAGAATATTAAGAAATCACTTTAGCGTTAAAATCAACATTAACCAAAATAAGCTGGATGAGAAGGTACTACTTGAGATTTGCAGTTTATAGCCAGATACATAAGTGCATTCTGTAAAATATTTTTCCTAGAAAAATGCTGAGCAACATAATGAAACCAGAAAGCATTAAAAAAACCCAACAACCTTCAGTTTATAAGATTACAATATGGAAGTATATTCAAAGCTCAAAATTAGTTTCACAGAAAAGATATTTCTTCTAAAGAATATTAGTTCGAACCATTGGAACTAGAGAGCTTTTCATTGAATTTGTTTTTTCAAATATAATCACTATGAACCTTTACACACTTACAAGGAATGAAAAGTCAACTAGAAGAGTAACCTGGAAGACTTTAAACTCCTCTCACCTAAACCAAGGTTCAACACAGTTAAAAAAAAAGATTCCATTGTATTCAACTTTAAACACCACTGTACATATGCTATATCATCTTACCTGAAAGACAGCATGGGACCGGGAAGAGGAGGCATTTACATCTGTGGGATGCTGTGTTCTATTTTTATTTCCATAATCCAACATTTGAAGGATTTCCTCTGCCGATTTAGGCTTTAAGGATAGAGCACAAGATAAATGCACTTTTTTTTCTTTTTCATCAACTATAGGAGATTCTATACTGATTCTAAAACACATTAACATTCACCTCCGAAGAAATAAAGGAACTTAAAATTTTAGTTACCTAGAAATAAGAGAAATTTCCTGTTTTGGAATTGAGGCACTTCAAACAAACATTCTCACTTAAAAAATCAGTAAAGTACAAAAAGCAAGCACTTAACTACAGAAATTTAAATCAGAGGTTTTCAGTAAAGAATTTAAACAAATCTGCAAAGGTTCTCCATAGTTAGAAGAAGTCTTATTTAAGAATGGTTGACTTAATTTTTCTTGTACTTACACATTAGTGTGATATACTAATTTTTTCCTCACAAGACCCAAGCTTTGGGAAGGATGGTGCTCACAGAGCGAGCCAAATTATTAACACCGTTTCCTGTTGAATCTTTATTCCATGTACACAAAAGCTGGAAGCTAGACAGCATGTAACATACACTAAAAGGCTGCAAGAACATAGCTCCACAAGAGTTGATTTTCAGATTGGAAAACTAAGTTCTGTCACTGACTTTGGCAAAGAACTGCTATGCTGGCCTGGAAAAGTAATTTAACATGAAACTTTTCAAACTTGGTTCTTTAAAAACAAAACCAACCTTGAGACATTGTAGAGGTGTAGAACACTCCCAAGATGGCACTGAAGGCAGTGCATCTCTTTAACAAATGCTGAGATGTTTTAGCCAAAAAAACAAATCTTCCAAACCAATGGTATCCTTTTGATAATAAGGACTGAATGCTTTTATTCATTTGTATTCAAGAATATTAGCAGTTTTTTCCACAACATGCTTTGGAATAATTAGTTAGGCTTGCAAGTTAGTAAAGTACTGGTGATTATGGCCAGAAAAAAAGCCCACCAGGAAATTACATAGTTGCATACAGCTTTCACAGATCAATGGGAACGTCACCATTTTCTCAAACGCATTGTGAGGCTTCCTGAATTTCAATATCTATTTACATACCTGATGTAATGTTAGCCCTTGAACCACCACCCCTTTCTGGGTATCTTCACGAACAGCCAGAGGTCCTGAGTTTACCAGCAGATCACGGATCTGTTCATTGTAGACCTTCAAAAGGGAATTTAAAATCTTTTAATAAAACTATGCTACCATACTTGACAGGATTAAACTTAACTAACCTGAAATCATGACAGTCTTTTTTAATACTTCAAGACAAAGTAACAAATTCATTCTGTAGAATTTTTTCCAAACAGCTTTCCTATACTGAGCTTGAAATATTCAATTAAATCAATTTGCATGATTTTTTTTGGCCACTGAAGCAGGAGTCACTCTTTCCTAGTAAATAATCTTTATTCTTTATTAAAAAAATGAAAGTTCACTTTTTTTTACAAAAAAACTTTTGCAGCAAGCATGAATCCAAAGCATTTCTTGTCCTCTGTTACACTTCATAATCCATACTTCAGTGAGATTTCTTAATCCAAAGGTACTTCTGTTAAAGTTCTTACATACCTTATTTCTTGGTCTGTGGAAGCACTTGAAATAGCACACGGCAAAGCAAACTTTTCCCTCCTACTTCTTCCCCCCCCACTCCCCAAATACTAACTATTCTTCCATTAAGACTTTGAGAGGGCTGGAAGGTAACAATTTTACTACTACTGCTTGACAGCAGTGCCAAGACAGCTACTTGTAAAAACAGAACTGCGATGCAAAAAAGTTGGAGAGGAGAAGGTGACAAAGAATAAAAGGAACATTTGTAAAGAGCTAACCATTGGCATAGCAGCTCAAATTCAAGTAGTTGTACTGTATCTCAGATAAATAAACTGAAAACTTTAAAAAACATCATCAAAAAGGGATTACATATAATTTGGTTGTGTGATTTCACAGTACTTAGAGAATTTTATTCTGAAGTCCTGAAATATAACCCTGCAAAATATTTTCTTGTACACATCAACAGATGTCCAGAGGGATGTAACTGATCAGCAAGACAGAAATCATTAGAATGTTTAGTGAATATATTAGAAGAGATAGTCCTTTTTGGGCAGCCTTCTGTAAAATACTAAGGGGTGCCTATGAATAACACCAAATTTATGGAGCACAGTTCAGTTCCATTCCTATCAGGGACACATTTTTGTAAAGTCCCAGAAAGGGCTGGGAGAAGGCAAAACCAGCTTATCTTTATTTATTAAAATATGCCTTGTTAAAAGCAATATACTAAATGCAGGAGCTCACTTACCTCTAAATAAGAGACAGCAACATTACATGTTTTATCTTCTTTTATTTGATCCATGCAGTTATAAAGTGCCATCATGGTTAAATACATCACTCCAGGATCTTCAGGGGAACCTAACATCGTATGAGTCTTTCCAGCTCCCGTTGCACCATATGCTAGCACTGAATTTTCACAAAAAAAACCCAACAAAGCAAAAAGGTGTACTTTACACCAGTAAGCTAATCAGGAACCCAAAAGTCAAATGGACATTCACACACCTCTGTCATTCTGCACAGCTGTTTTCATAAACTGATCAAGTTTCTTACTTAGGCTTTACTTTTCACAGCTATAATCAGAAAACTATATGTGTTGGAATTTTCAGTTCAAAATCCATTCACTGGCAATTTACATGAAACTATTATTTGCTTGCTTTCATAACCCTAAGCCATCAACTTATTGCAGGTAGGTATTTCATTTCCTCACCACATTCCATTTGTCAATTAAAAACCCAAGCTCTTAAAGAGAGTTTGTAAAGCAGGCTACCACACACTCAGTGACACAACTTCTGGTTGAATAACTCTTTCTAGAGGACTCCCCTCATAAGCATGCATATTTCAGATAAAATTCTGGAGTCTATTATAATCCTAACATGAACTCATTTTCAAAATAGAGTAGAGCTATCCTAACTTCCATAGGCTAAAAAGTCAGTCTCTCATATCTATAAATTAAAACAAAATGCCTTATTTATAGCTCAGCCCTTTTTAAGGCCTCTGCTGCAGTCAGATACAAGGGTAGAAACTTCAAGGATTTTAGCAAAGTTTTTGAATTGAGGAAATAGCAAAGTTACCTGTGCAGTTATACCCATTTAAGAAGCCATCGATTACACTTTTGGTAGTATGCTCAAAAACTTCCAACTGGGATGAACTTTCAGCAAAAACAGCATCAAACACAAATTTAAGATCTTTCTTCTTTCTCTTATTAATATCCCTATGGGTCAGTCTCTTTCCGTGAAAAAAACTAACTTCTTCCTCCTTTGGATCAAAGACCAATATATGCTGGTCAACAACATGAACAACCTTGCTAAAGTTGCCATCTTTTTCCTTTTGAGACTCTGGACGGACACGGACCACCACTTTCACATGATTACAGACATCTTCTTCCTTAGCCGTAGACATAACAATGTCCCTTTTGTTCCCCTTCTTCGCTTCCAAGACTCTTTCAGATCAAGCGGCTGAATCTTTCCTGCAACGGACAAAAAAGAGTTAAAGGTCTTCTCTTTCAAATATAACCTTTCAACTAGTTCACACCTTTAATCGGGACTAACACCTTGTACCTGTGCTGGGACTGCCCATCCCGTGTTAGTTAGCCCTCTGGACTGCTACAGCAATAGCTCAACTATGGAAAGCACTGTAACTGGCCTGAAAAGGTGACCTGATGCAGCACAGCTTTAAGAAAACTAAGTAGCATTTCCCTAAGAAATTCCCAAGCTCATTTCAACAATTTAAACTACTAATTCATTTGCTGGCTTTCCTTTATTTCGGGGCGAGTTTGCCGATGCGCTACCAGGATCCCACAGACCAAAGGGAGTGGTTTTCTTGTCCTTCAGCAACACGCAGAGTAGCCGCTTGTCTGCTTTCTCTGGGTTATTGGTTTAGTCACATTGCACGTAGGTTTAAAGAGGCAGTTAAAGCGGGAGTCACGTTAACATAATTTGCATGGGATACATAAACATACTCCATAGATGTCAAACCAGAACTTCCTTTTAACGGGCCATCCTTGCGGATAACTGAGGGTCGTGCACTCCGAACAGCAGGCAGCGACCTTCACGGTAAAGGCTCTCAGCGACAGCCATTTTCAGCTTCGGAACAAGCTTGCCCTCTCTCAGCCGAGCCGACCCGCGGCCGCTGCCCTGACCGACGCGGCCACAGAGTAAGGCCGTAACGCGGAAGAAACACCCAAAGACAGGCGAGCGCGGGGGGCCGCGGCCCAGCCCCACCCGGCTCTCTCGGCTCGCTTCTCACCTTGCCGCTAACACCTCTCCCCCAGGGCCCACCGCCGGGCTCAGCCCCACAGCACGGCCGAGGCTCCAGGGCAAGGGCCCGCCGCCCGCCCGCCCGCCACTCACCTCAGCGCCACGGCCGAGCAAACCGCCGCCGACTCCGGCCGCCGAATTCAAACACAAGCGGCCCGCCCCCCTCCGCCTCCTCATTGGCCGCCGCCCCCGTGACGCCGCCAGCGCGACGGCGCCGACGGTGAGTGTGTGAGGACGGCCGGGCGGCCCGGTTCTCCGCTGCGGCCTGGCCGCCACTGGGGCGGCCGCTCTTTGCGGGGCCCAACAGGCCGGTGTCGTCCCTGGGGCTCGGTCCTGGGGAGGTCGCCAGGCGCCTGGGGCTGGGGTAGGGGGGGGGAGCCCCGGGGTGGCGGCGCGGCGGTGCTTCCCGCCTTTCTGAGCCTCTCAGGGGGGAGAGCGGGAGGCCCGTGTGGAGGAGGGGCGCGGTGAGGGGAGTGTGTGTGTGTGGGAATGATCCTGTCGGTGAGCGGGGGCTGAGGGGCAGGGGCAGAGCCCACGGTGAGGCGGGGGGGGGGGGCGGGGTCTTCCCAGCGGGGCGGGCAGCGGCCTCGGGCTCCCCGCGGCCTCTCGCGTCCCGGCGGCCTGGTCGGGGCGGGGAGCAGGGAAGAACCTTCGGCCTCCTCCTCCCGCGCACCGCCGCGGGGCCTGGCCTGGCCTGCGGTGTGGGCTGCGCGCCGCTCCTCCGGTCGCCTCTGGGAAAAGGTGTTACGGAGTCGAGTTTTTGTTCCCCGGCTGCCTTTACTGTCCGCTTCGGTGCAAGTCCTGCTCTGTCGGCGGCTGCCTTGGACTGTGCCCGAATGCAACTTAAGATGCGTGTTGTAAGAAAGTACGCTTTCTGCTCACTTCTGAGGAAAAAAGCCCCAGTTGTGCAGAATGATCTTGGTTGTGAGCAAAGCGTGTCCCTAGGGCTAACAACACATGGGGTCGTGCCATCGTAGGGCAGTGTGAGTTGGATGATGATTGTTGGTGTTCAACGCTGTTCATAGAATGTTTTCTGTAGAGGCTTTGTGGTTTGTTGCAAAACCTGAGGGCTGTGGTATGTCTGTGCAAGGTTGTAGAGTGATACGTGATGCCAAATTTAAGCTAAGGGGAAATACTGCCCAGCTGGGGCTTAAATTACCAGGAGAATGATTTTTCCAGAGGTGCTGACTCAACGTCTTCCTATCTGCAGGGAAAATACGTGAAGCCTCTGGCTAGGTAAATCCAAGCAAAGCATGTAATAAAAATCTGATAGTTAAAATAAGGTTGCCCTTCTTTTAATGGGATAAATGTAGGATGGCACTTTCTTGAACAGTTTTACGTCAAAGTTTGCAACTTTCCTGCTTGGCAGGAGAGACTACGCAATATGGTATTACAGAAGGTTTCGGCTCCATAAAGAAATGCACATATGAATAAAGTGTTATTATCACCAATATTAAACTTTCAGTTTGTTTCTTTTTTTTACGGAAGGTAAAAATTTTCTTAAGTCATGCAGCCTTCTATTAGTAAGTTACTGACTTGGTTTTGGAGTGTTTTGGACAGAGGGGAAAAAGCATCAGTTCTCCATGTAGTTAAAAGACAAACTGTGTGGCTAACCACTCTGATGTTTCCATGGTTTCAAGTGTTATTTCAGTTAGTTATACTCTAGACCATTCTTACTGCTGGCTGTGCTCAAAATATTTGGTATTACAAGATGTAATGCATGATGAAAACGATATATTTGCTACGCATGTAACATTAAATTATTGCGCTGTTTTAAATATGGTTCCAGTATTTGATTTGTCTATTCCTGTTTTAACGAGAAATATGGAAAATTTGGCAACCAGAGTGCTACTATTCAGAGCAGTTGTCTTGTTATGTTTGGCAAAACAGTGGGGAACAATTTGAAAGTAAAGTCACTGTTCTGATTGTGCTCAGATTTGGTTAGTCATTTAATGTTAGCATCTCGGGACATTGTAACACTCTTAGAGTCCTGGCAATGAAAAGGAAAAGGTGTTCCTTGTGAAAAGAATACCATTGTTGCTTGAATATGATTGATTGGTAGATAACATTGAAAATTCTGAGAACAAGTTGAAGTAAGAGATTCTCACTTTTTGCTGACGTGACATATTTATAAAATTGCCCATCTTGGGCTGTGTAATGCCTCACATGGCATTTCCACTTTGTTTTTCAAACAAACCTACTGTTTTAAATATGTGTTTCGAAGTAATTCCTGACATCTGTTTTTCTAGGTGGATCAACTCCAAAATGTTATCTCAGTGTCTGTGCGAAGTTTACAAATGTTTGTTTCTGCGCAACTTAAAACTGAATTCCATAAATGTGGCTACTTTGGCCAGAAGGATCCATTTTTCCGCAAAAAAGCTTTCTGACTGTGAGCTAAAGGAGCAAACTGTCCAGAAATGTGAAACTGAAGAGTTGCCTCAAAGTACGGAAAACAGTAATTTTGGAAGATTGCACATACCAGTGATGCTGGAGGAGGTTGTTAATTGTATATCCCCCCAGCCAGGTCAGGTGAGTTAAATGATTAATTAACGTTTGTGATTCAGTAGCAGTCCAGCAGAAAAATTTGTGCAGTGTAGGGATAACTTTTGTTGAGGAATAAAAGGATGCTGTTTAAGAATCAGTTGTACCTTTTAAAGGTTCTAAATTGTTTTGCAATTCAAATTAAGGCTCTGTATTAAAAATAATAAAAATCTGGTATCTGCATGCCTGAATCCCCCCAAAAGCAGTATTTGTTAAAACTGTAGTAAGCGTTGGAAGAATCTCTTGCTTTTGTGCTTGTCTTTCTGTATTGCTCTTGTGTTTTTCTAGGGTTGTGTTAATTACTAATAGTATCAGGGAGTTCTTATGTATGTATGGTTATGTCATCAATTTGCGAAGAGCCCTCTTAATTTTGTGTAAGAGGGAGTAAGTATGTAGGTTTTAAAAAATCATCATCCTCATCATACTTTGTTCTGAGATAGCTACTTCCATGGTTTCACTTGGTTTGAGGCACTATGTTTCCTTAGGATATGCTTACACTGCATAATGTGGTGCACTGTAGAGGTACTATAGTTATAAAATGACTGCGTATGGTACCAGAAATGGTTTAGCATCCATAATGTGGAAGTATTACAGGTCGTCTTGGCTGTGGTACTCTGAGTAGATTCCTTTTGGTATCTGGGTTAGCTCAAGTATCTCTACACTGCAATGTTGATATATCTACATTGTACTGGTGTATGCAGTGTAAGTATACTGTTACACACTTCCTTTACAAAAATGATATGCAGTGAAATAGTTTTCATCTGAGGGATCTTAAATACAATATTAAGTCGAAAGGATTTCTTATACAACTTAAATGTTTAAACAATTTTCACATTTCAGATGCTTTCATCTGTGATTTTAGTGCTTTTTATATTAGCTTCATGGAATTATACTAATTTAGGCTTACCAATGTGTAGTTTTACTAAAAAGACTGAAATGATACATAAAGGAGTAGAAAGTTCCAAGTGTGTGTATGTGTATGCTTGTTTATTTTTACTCACAACCAGCGTTGTCCAACAGTGGCAAAGGGATGTAGCAAGTTTGAGGTGGATTCAGGGATCAAAAAATTGTGGTCAAGTCTTGTTTCATTGCCTTGTGAGAACTTCTTTAGTTTGAAAGATAATGTATCATTGTAAATGTTTTGAAAACCAGAGAGAATCTGAACAGTGTAATTATTGTAACATAGACACTGCTCTTGCATGTGTCCTACTGTTGAAGATGCCTAAAGTAGTGAAATACATAAGGAACTTTGAGTTCAGATTTCATTCAGATGTCAGAACTATGATGAAATTTTCACACATTAAATGAACATATAAATTGTGACACTGCACGTGAAGTATTTTTGCAGCTGTGTAAGTTTCTATTTAAGAAGAGGCTGATGAAGTGACTTTATTAAACTCTGTTTATTGATATAAAAAAACCTATTTGGCAACAGAACTTGCAAAAGAAACTCTATTCCTGGTTATAAACTGGAGAGTAACTGTTGTTGTCCCTGAAGGCTTTTTGATAATTTAAATATTTATGAATGTGAAATAACTTATTGGGGTGGGATTTTTTCAGGTCTGTGTATACATGGTTTTGTAGATTCCTAAGCTAGCGGTAAACCAGTAATGACAGATCTAAGACAGCACGAACGTGTTACCTTGAACAGAAGCATTTGTAATATGGCTAACCTGTTTAGCATAACAGCACTTCCATTTTTTTTTTTTTTTAAAGACAGAGTAAATCATATATTTGCAGCACTTTCTGAAGCCTGAAGTTTTGAAAATAAGTAGTGTGCAAAAGGTTGCAATGTGTCAACTGAGTTTTGCTAGAGTAAGCATCAGTGAAATTTTGAACAAAGATTGAGACAGTTTCTTGCTGACATGAGTGGTGGTACACTGTTAACTTGGATATAGAACTGGGACTGTTGTATCAATTTATGTTTTTAAGGTTACAGTCATGACTAGGAAGTCGATGAACACTTTCTTTATTTTGTGGGCAGGGAATGTGATGTTCTGATCTTGGATTTTTTTTTTTCTGCTTTCTTCCTATGCATGTGAAGATTTCCTTTACTCTGTTTTAACACAGTTACATTCTTTGTTATAAAAAAGCTGATTTGGGCCTCTGTTTCTTGTGTTCTAAGACAAGGAGTTGCCAATATAAAGAAAATCCAATTAGAAGGACAACATTCTCCCTATGGTTTTGGTCAGTGAATGGGGTTTTCATTTTACTTATATGGGTTCCTAAGAAAATAAATGTTACTTGAGTGAGTCACAACTGAGATAAAGATGTTAGTACCCTCCTACTGAATATTCTTGTTGACTGTCTCCTTCGTGGAATCTGTTTGTCAGGGGTTTAAGCAATAGTATTTTCACTTAGCTTTGAATCCTCTTTTATTGCCTTAGAGCCTGTTTCTACAAAATCCCTGTAGTAGTCCTGTCTTTGAAGCACATTGTACAAATTGGTTTTTACTTATCTACCTCACTTCTCCTCATTGCGAAGTCTGTTGCAGTAAATCCACACACAAGTAATTTCCTCTTTAAGTTTACTGTATTGACTAAACTACATTTTAGTCTTCTCAGTCCACTAGTGTTCTTTACATGTACTCGACCAGTGTTTCTGGAGTTGTCTGGGCAGCTTGAGTTTTCTCTGTTCTCGTAAACTTTAAAGGTAGTGAAGAACCAATGATATTTTTGGAATGAATGTCTTTGGAAATCTAGAAGCATGTTTTCCCAATTTTCACCCTACTTTTTCCTATTTTTTCCTTTGCAATAGTCATTTGCCTTTTAATTAGAGATGTGGATCGCTTCCACATCATATGGCTATAGTGATATGACAAAGAATTTCGTTAGCAGTAAGTTCTAGTATGAATGCCAGAGGATGGAACTTTGAGATTTTAATTATTCTTATGGGGGTCTTATAACAAAGGTTCTTACAGGTTGCAGAGCTCTAGGAAACTATTTTGATAGTGCTCCAGCACAAACGGCACACTTCTATGTATAATATTTAAACTCCAACTAGAACAAAAAGAAATATTATATCCTACTCAGATTTTATGGGGAAGCCTGTAATCTGATGACATCTATGGTTTTGCATTAAATATGAGCTAGAATAGACTAAAATGGAGATATAATAAGCACTAGGAGTATTATCTGGTTTATGATAGTTCTGGAAGCTTTTTTAAATATCTGTAAATTAAATGGTAGGTGGTCGAATTTGAAGTGAGAGTGAATGAGACCATTCCCTTTTCTCCAGTTTTTAAGTGATTCATCAGAAACAGAGTTAATATCGGATCTTTGTATCTCCTTATGTTAATTTGTATCTAAAAAAATAAGGCAGTTAATTTTTCCCCAAACAGATCTTGTCTGACATCATCTTGAGTTAGCTGGGATTTCTTGCAGAGGTATCCTCTTTGATTCTTCATAAAACTATTCAGATTATTTTTACTACCCAGCTTTCTTTGAAGGGAGTATCCTCTTTGTCTTGGAAATAATGTGTGATACCTAGCTCGTAGAAAGAGAGGCGCTTCTTAAAAACATCCGGCTTTGCCATGAGCTTTCCTTTCAGTCTTTCAGGTATATATTGCATTGTTCTCAGGATAGCTACTATTTTCATGCATCCAAATGTCAAATGATTCTTTTTCAGCTGAGAGAGAGTATGAGCATGGCCTTCCAAAATAACAAGAGGAAGCATAAGACATTGCTGACAGTCAAACATTGGTCTTCTGTCACTGAAGTGCTGCTTGAGCTCTGCAATTAGTTTGAAGACAGTAGCCTTTCACCTCCTGAAGTTCTGTTGCCACTGCTGGGTGTTGTTGCTCTGGAGCATCATTGTTTCCTTCCTATTCCACAGAGCTAGTTAGTCAAGTAATAGGTGACGCTTGAAGGTGAAGTAGACTGCTGGTGTGCAGAAGCAGAGTCTATTGTTCTGAAACTGTTGTCTTTGTTTCTTTATATCCATGTCCATATGTCAGTATTCCTTTTCTTTTTCTGCCTTATACTGAGCGTAAGCTCTTAAGGACAAAAATAACCTTTCTCTGTACAGCCCCCTGCAGAGTGGACTTCTGTTTTGTGAGAAGGGTTTCCAAGTATCATGGTGTATAAATAGTTATGTGGCTATGCTGGTGACCGGTGTACTTGCTGTAGTGCTTCCAAAGCCATCTGCAAATAATTTATAACTGGAACAACCCGTTTACAGTAAAGGCTCTCAAAACTAAAGTTTTCCACAGGGTGTCCAAGATAAACAGGAATTGAAAAGGGACCTGGAAGAATTAATTCTGCGTTCTCAAGTTGTATGAGGTTTTTTGTAGGATGCAACCAAAATACCAAGTTTGGCACAGAATACTAATTACATCATGAGATAAATGCTGAAATACTTGTTTTGGAAAAGCACAACACTCCATGGACATAGTAACTGTTTTTATTATTTTAGCCTATTTTCCACTGGACTTGTAAAATGAAAGTAGATTACATAAAGCAAGTGATTTATGTAGTGTTCTTTACTATAGAGACAACTATATGTGGGGGGGTTTTTTTGTGGAAAGCATGCTGAAAATATCTTTCCATATGCAAATTGTATGGTTAATTTTTCTGTGGCAGCAGCACAGTGATTTTATGTGGTGATTGATAAAGATAAGCTTTTATTGTAAAACAGGAAGAAAGATACTGGAACTTGCAAGAGGCAATAAATTAATATAAAGAAATTCTGAAAATATTCTGGGAATTACAGAACACACTTTTTTCTGTGATACTTCAGTGTTACTGGGGGGTATTGAGAGTTATTTCAGCTCATTGTGTAGTTCCTGTGTACTCTTTCAGTAACTCTTGTCTTGCCCGATTTCCTGGTTGTGTATGTTGTGAATTTATGAAAGAGACTAGCCAGGTTTCAGATCACAGCTGTGTAGGGAAATGTGTACTGAAAATGTGTGTAGAGTGCATATGTATGCAAAGTGTATTCATTTGCTGCGGTGTGTAATAGTAAACTTTTAAAATGGAATCTCATCAGATAGAGAGCAATGTTTAAAATATTTGGCTAAAATCATACTTTAAAGGGGATTTTTGGGGGTGAAGTTAGCACTTGAAGGTAGTGCATGAAAATGGAAAACATTTTCAAAATATTTTCAAAAAAGTTTTGATTAAGATATGCACAAGATAGTCTCTCAAATATCTATTATTATTTAAAGTAACAATATTATCTGTTTTTATGATGGTAGTGTCTAAATGGGGATTTGGAAAACTAGACCTTATATGCTTAAGTTCCTTAACTTGTAACTGATTGCTCTCTGCTGTGACAAGCAGTCTAAATAAAGTAACAAGGTAGAAGGGGTATTATTTAACAATGTGATGGCAGCAAATGTCATTCAAGTTCTACAGTATCTGCACCTGGGTGACTTCCATCATAAGATGAGAGAGGAAAGAAGGGGACAGGGAAGTAAACAAGACAGGAGATGGTGTTCATGAACAGCTTGTCAGTTGAGAGGGCGGAGAAAGTCCAGTCATGCTCTTCAATTATGTGAAGTTTCTTGCTTTGCTGTCTTCTGTAGTGGCTCCCCCAAAAATACAGGGATCATAAATTTCCTGATGACAGAAAAGTTAAAACATATACGATTTGAGAGCACTGCACAACTGTTCTCTGTTTTGAAGCTGGTACTGCTGTGTGGTTAGACTGTGGTACCAGGAAATGAAAAATAGTCATGTATTGGATCTGAATGATGGCAAGGTACGAATAAGGCATGGTGAAGAAGTCCCTTCAGATTTTACTTTTTTTATACTTTAAGATTTTGCTCTTCAGAGAGAAAGTAACTAAAGAACTTGGTTGGGGGGGAAGAATAAGTTGATGGTTACAGCTACACAGAAAAGAATCTTTTGATTGTAATTCTTGGGCATCTGTCCAACCACCTCTTCTTCCCACCTGCAGCATGGCTCTCAGCAGGCATATCTAAATGTTATCATCAGCAACAACAAGACAGCTCTCACCAACTTTGTTCTGCATCTTTCTCTATTGCAGTAGAGGAAGGGAAGCTTGCAGCTGCTATCTCCAAAGAGACCAGCAAGGGAACTTGGTCTGCCTACTGTGAACAACTCTGCAGATGCGCCAGATTTCATTTTATTGTAATACTGGGTTAGCTCGCTGTTATCGCTCTATCGCATAACAAATGGTAGTGCTTCAGGAGACTATTTAAGATGCTGTGTTATAATAAAGCAAGATTCAATGCTTTTGGGTGACTCAGCTTGTAATGACGCTGTATATGCTCTTCTTTTCTGTTGTGACAGCATTAGTCTTTGCACCTCTTGGGGAAAACTAATAAAATTCTCCAGAAAGTAATCTAAGCCCTTTAAATTTTAACTTGAGTGAGCCTGTGATTGCAGAAAGGGTGATAATTAATATATGTAGCTACTCATTTCCTCCCCATCTAGTACTGTGTGTCTTTAGTCAGCCTTTTGGCTAAGGTTTCATATTAAATATTTGAATTTGAGTTTGCAAACAGGAATACAGACTTTTTCTACCACACAAAATATTACTGGGAATTTAAGATCACGATTGGAGTATGGGAAGTATCTGCAGGGTTGGTTTTTTTTTTTTCTTACTTTCTTGTCTTTCTGTTTAAGATAATCCTGTTGTGAGTAGCTTTGCACAGGCTAGTTCTGCATAAAGAGATAATTAAAAGGTTATAAACTACCAAATTTGATGTTTAAAATTAACAGGTATCTGAAGTCATCCAAATGTATGGTCTGATTGTTTTTTTTAAAATATTTTTTCTTCCCAGAGTTTCTGAGCACATCATCTTCACTCCAGTGGTGTTTAGTGGTGCTCAGCAGCTTGGGAAAATACTTTTCTAATAATTGAGTTTTAAACACTGAAATCAACTAATATTGTCTCAGGCTCCCTCTTTATAAAAAGTTGTATTATCTAATGTCAAATTGCTGTGGGCACCTGGTGGCCAAGACTTACCTAAACCATGTATGTGTCTTTTTTGGGTTGGCTAACCATAAATATTGAAGAATGGATTAGATTTTCAGTTGAGTGTTTGTGAAATTTTCATTGCATCTTAAATATCTCCTCAGTTATAATTGAGGAAAGAAGTTTCTTCTGAGGTAGCTGAGGAAATCAGCTCTGTCTTGCTAAGTCTAGTGAAGTCATTCAGACACTGAAATTTTAATTTCCTATCGAAATGTTAATAATGGTGTGCTTGAGTCATATTGTCATTTAATCTAATTCCAGACAACATTACTCTTAGGAAAATGAGTAAAGTAAATAACGCATACGGAAGCGAGGCCTGCCAGAGCTGTCTAAAAGCAGGTGTCAAAGGCAGGTGATGGTGGTTTTTGTTTGCTTGTCTTGCTGTTGATCTGAGAGGGAGGGGGAAAGGGCTCATCTGTGTTCTGTTGCATTGAAAAAATTTGCTCCCGGTAATCTTTCTGGGTGTTTCACTCAGTTACATGAAATGCAGTGTTTGGCTGGCAGGCTTCACACTATGCAAGGAATGCCACTTGGCACACACTAGAGGGTCTGGGATGCGGCTCCCTTTGCTTCTGGATGCGTGAGGATTAGACTGGTTTACCAGCGAATGGACTTCTGCCACGCTTCTGTGAAGGACCTACAACTGATGACTGAGAAAGCCCTCATGTATTTTAAGATAAATTGTAGATGTTTACAGGTGGAGTATTCCAGTATTTTCTGTAGAATCAAGATCACAGATTAAAGTATGCAGTTTTAGAAAATAAGTGAAGAAGGCAAAGCAATAACAAAGAAGAGGTAAAATGCCTTTTTTTATGTTTTAATACAAAAAAACGTTCATAAGTAAAGAAGGGAGTATCTTGCCTATAAAATTGCTGTTTCATATTTAGCTGTAATCAGAAAATTGAACCCTTGTGAAGAAAATACATTTGAAATTAATTTTGAGGCTGTTGAATGATTATGATTGATGGGTGCTTCAAAATATCATAACAACCTTTTTTCCCCTTCTGTGTGGAATGATGTGGAGATGGTTGATAGAGAATACAAGTTACAGAAATGCTTGAATATGCAGACCTAGTCAGTGATCTCACAGATAGTTCAGCTGTATACTAGTATAATTTAGTAGCATCCTCTGTTAGCGTACCGATGAGATGAATGTGAAAAATGGGTAATAATGGTTGCATTATGTTGAATTGTTGAACAGACCAGTATTGGAAAATCATTTTATGTTGTACTTAATACATTATGCGAGAGGGTTGTTTTCCTACAAAATGCCAACTATTTATTTAGATTTCTTTTTGTAATGTAGATTGTTAGACTTGGAGTGTAAACAACTTTTTTATCATTTTGTATTCTCTCAAAGGTGCTTTTGGAAAAAAATTACAGTCCAGTTATGTTCTATCTATCAGTCCTTATTTTTTAAAATTACATGTGATGTCTTTCACCTATGTAAAAAGTTATGTACTGTATAGAACTGATAGGTATTTTTTGCTTGCAACTAAAATTCTTTTTTGCTGTGTACTTTGCTTCTTTTCTCTCTACTAGATACCCGAAAAAATGGTTTCTATGGTGTAGTATATTACTATTAGCAAAAGTATAGAACTATAAGATTTTTGTTTTGGTCATCTTTATTTTCTGGCAGGTGATGTCATAAGGCATAAGACCTTTTTAATCCCTGTATAATATTTTCATTGACAAGTTCATCTCTTGTATACCTGAACAAGGTTTGGATGGGAACTGTGCCTCTATAGATCTGTGGCTTAATCTGTACACTGTAGCTGTTTATACATTTCATAGCAGTGTCATCAACATCACCTTTTTGGTGGTAGGTGCAGAGTTTTGGAAAGCTTGTTTACCTTGCATATGTTTCCAACGTTTTGAAGTTTGCTGCAGGGCAACTGGGAATGACTGCTTTAACTCTACAGGGTAACCTTGACTGCTTTTTGCCACAGATGTTTTTATTTTCCGTAAATTCCTTTTTTATTCCTTTTTCATTGTTAAATAATTTTATGTTATAACATGGCAGTATTTTGTTATTGATTGAAGTCGAGATGACATTTGAACATAAATAGTAAGTCATCTTTTATTTTTAGAGCTCCTTATAGAAGTAATAGAATGCAAATTGCAACTTTCAGAATGGAAGGTAGGGACTTCAGAGTATGTATATGTCTGTGTGCAGTATGTGGTTCTCTAGATTTGTAATTATATTTTCCCTTCTGTGAGGCAATAGTTTTGAAACTTTATTAAAGCCCAAAATAGATACTCTCTAGTTTAAAAACAGATATGTCTGATTTACCTTATGAAACTGAACATCTCTGCAAAATATTTTAAATTCTCATAAGAGGGAGGAAAGGTTATTAGTATGCTAAAGACTAAATAATGCTTCTTACTAAATTGCAATGGTATAAAAATATCCTGATAAAAATGCAAGAATATCTTGGACTATCTTTGACCTCTCATTTTCTTAGTTCTAGGATAATTTTTCCTATTTGCATGTGAATAACAGCAAAGTGTTTGCTTTAATAATTTTTTTCAGCTGTGACTTTGTGTACAGTTTCTTAATTTATTTAGAGAAATATTAAAACCCTTCCAGCATTTCTCTGAAAGTAGATTTCTCTACTAACAAATCTTTGTTGCGATCCCATGAGTAACTAGCTTTTATAGCATGTCTCACTGTGCCAACATTTTTTAACAATCCATTTTATTTAAAATAATTTTAAAAGCCCTGCCTTTTGGCAGGCATATGAAACAAGTATGCCTTTTTATTTTTTGTATATTTAACGGGAATCAGAGACAAATTCGTAGGCAGTTGTGCAAAAATAAAAAGATAATCCTTTCTCTACATGGTTGATCTATGCATGCATTAGGTAGGACATAGTGATAGGTGCAATGAACAGATTTGGGATAAATGGGGAGGATGCAGAAGCCTTATCCATGGTAAGCTGCATCTTGAGTCCACTGAAGAAGCAGCGCTTAAAACTGAGAAATGTAATAATTAAAATTTATAGATACATGCTTTGGAATTAATCAGGGGTAGGTAGGTAAACTTGCTTTTCAAGATTAGTCCAAAGTCCTTGTTAAATGGCTTTTGAGAAGCTGCACATCTTTCAGCTTACATGAGGTATGTTCTTTCAACAGATGTCACTTCTAGCAGAGCAGTAAGTGCACCCCCAACAGAGCAGAAGAGGAGAAAGATTCATAGAAACATTCTGTTTTCTCATGGATAATTGTTACCTGCTAGTATCATGGAGAAAAAAATGACCTCAAATTTATAAATCTTTTTGTCAGTATTTTTGCTCTAGCAAAAATAGTTCTAGATTTCTAATAGTTCTAGAAATACGATCTGATTAAACGTTTTGGAAGTTTTTCCAGATGTCATTCTCTAAGACCGGTGATATTGCTGTTGCGAAGTCTGAAATGAGTGTACATAGTGTATATTTTGTTTGAGTAGAGAGGGTTTATCTTTTTTTTTTTAAATGAATTTTGTAGCTGGGTAATTGTTCAGCAGGACTGAATGCGGACCTCTTTGCTGCCTTTGCATTTATAAGCAAACAGTTATCTAGGGAAGGTATAAAAATGACAAAGTGACCTCGGGAAATGGTATCCTATTGAAAAGCGCTTCTTAGTAGAATGTAAACCACTTATTTCTGAAGTAGTAAACTCTTACTTGGTCTCAACTAGCACTTAATTAGTTGTATGGGTTTTTTCCTCAATATTATAGTACTTTTCTGTTATTTAGAGAGCTTTCTAGTATACACATATTTTTGTAACATCAATAGGGTTCCTTTGTATTGCATAGATCATTTGGGATAATGTCCAAGATGTGATTCATTGTAATGTTGAAAGGAGTTATAAAATATTCCCAGACTCATCTGGATTATTTAATCATGGTGAGATGATCTGCTTGGATTTCCTTTTTAGAAGAATTTTGCAGACACTGTCAGGTAATTTAAGATCTGCTGTACTTCTTTAATTACTTCTTGGTGAGACATTAAAAAGTTTACCTTAATTTTTGGAAATAATTTGGTTTATGAATTTCTTCAGATGTTTCGAGCATGGCTTAGAATAGGTTAAATGATTATTCACTACAGACAGTTTTGATCTGGTGTAATAACATGAAGAAACAGTACACTAGATTTCTATAGCAAAAATATTTAACAGCTTTTTGGCCTATAGAAAGAAAAGTAGGACTTCAGATGACTTTCTGCAGTATTTTTGGATTTCTGTAGTTGGTATACTGGAAGCATTAATAAGAATGATCTTTTTTTACAGCAAATGTGTAAAAAATACTTTTGAACTCAGGACTGTATTTGTACAACTACCGGTCTAACCATTGGTTTATGGTTGAACAGGTATTGTTTGTACAGATACAGGCATAAAAAAGTTGCATTACACATGGTCTGTATTTTATATCCAATCTTAACTCTACTGAGAGAAATGAAGTTGACTGGAGCATCATACAAGTATTACAAAAGACTAAGCTAAATATATGAAAAATGCATCTTGGCATGACAGGTATCATTTATGTCCTCTGTTTCCCAATTTGTAGGGTTTTAATAATGCAGTAGAGGATAACTGAATTGTTTTAATTGTCACTTAAAATTGTGGCATTAAAAGGTTTCCCAGATTGCATTAATGGTTTCTGTATCTTGTGAGCTTTCTTTGGAAAATGCTTTTAGATACGTTTTAAAACATAATTGCATTTAAAAATTATATTTTAAAAAATTACATTAAAAAAACCCAACCAGTTTGTTTTTAGTAAAATGTAAGGTTCATCTGCATTAGCATTTCAGTTCCTGAGTAAAGAATCTGCTCTTGAGAGAATGTATTGATTGTCCCTGCCTGAGGCAGATGGTTCACATTGCAGTGCACAAACTGGATTTCTTCAGACCGAGCCAGGAGATGGATTCTGAGGGTGCACCTTGTGCTCCAACTGTTAATAAGTATTCAGCCTGAAGAACCAAAGTAGAAATGGTCTGAATTAAATCCCACTGGCACGTGTGTAGGGTCTCAGACAAAAATGGTTGTTCTGCCCTTTTGAGAATCTTCTTGCACTGGCCTGCTAAGGTAGGCACAGCCAGAGAGTGCTGGGTGACGAAGTTGTTTTTGTTCTTGTACATGGAGACGTCTTATGTGCTGTTCACTATTCAAAGTCTGCTTTGAATTCAGATTTTTTTCTCTTGAATTATATCCCTACAACATTTGAGTTCTTCACAGATTATCATCATAAAGTCATTCATGCAAATTCATTATGCAGAATTTATCTTTACAGCTGTCCTATAAGGTAGCACAGTAATATTACTTCTACTTTGCAGAACTTAGAGGCATCAGTACCAAAATTATGCTTTGGGTACCCAAGTGGAAATGCCCCTTGTCCTGCTTTTTCGAAGAGGTTAATATTTTGAGTTAAACATTTGGTTTGGAGCTTAGAAACACATTGGAGTGACATCCACTTGCAGTTGTTGAGGTCACAGCATGTCTGGGAAGCAGATCTAGAGTTCCTGAGTTTTACAGCCAGAAAAATGAGAACTAGTAATGTGACCTACCTGCTTGGTGTAGCGATCTCCTGAGAATCGTACGAGAGCTGTGTGGCAGAGGTTCCAGTGTTCATCTGTCAGCTGAGTGCATTTCTTAATTACTGTGTTGGATACTGCAATTTCCAATGTTGCTTCGCTTTTGAAAAGAAAATGAAGTGGCTAATTCATTCCTACAGGGTTTGCTGGAAGAGCCAGGCTGAACAGGTAAGTTAGTGAAATGTCTTGCTGCCACTGAAGGGGGCAAGTCCAGCTTCCCTGCTTCCCACACATCTCCATCTCCGTATGCTCCTGACTGTTCTGCAAATCAGTTAAACACACTAATATGGCAGAAAACAATATAGCTTTTTCTTCTGTATTAGTTCTCTATCCCGTGCTGGTAAGTTAAATTGGCTTATGGAATTACCTAGTAAGCACCAGTGCTGGGAGAAATGAACTAGGAGAAGGAAGACTTGCACAGGAGAAGATAGTGCAGAATTGCTCCTTGTTTTTCCTCCATCCGCCCCTCCCCACTTAACATCTTCTGAAACCATACCCTTAGTACTGATCTTTGGTAGGTTGTCATTCTCTGACTTAGCTGTGAGAAGGATATGACGTATGCCTGTTCCCAGTCAAGTTACAGCTTTTTCAATTGGTAAAAATTAATGTTAAATACTGAGATTTGTAAATCCTAGTGTAGGTTCTGGGGAAAACGTGCTTTAATTAAAGATTCTTTCAATTCTAACATTCATGCTCGTTTTAACCTTCAGGAGCTTTACCTGGTCCACCCTTTGCTCCAGGCCTAAAATACAACTCTTGAGTTCTTTTTCAAGTTTGTCTGGTCCTGCTTATCATATGGCTTAACAGATCTCAAGCTGCATTGCATGTGCTGCTATCTGGATACACATTCTTGCTTCCTCTCTTGCTCCGCTGATCGTGCAGCCATGGAGTGAGCTCACACCAAAACTGTCAATTTACTTGCAATTGGTTTTCAGGTGAATAAACAAGCTGATCCAACCTGTGACTACAGGGCCAGTGTGCAGCTAGAGCTGAAGATGATAGTGAGCAGCTGGTTGTTTTGAGAAACAATAAGATGTTTACAGCTGTTTGTACTGTAGGCCTTCTCAACAGGCTGCCTGTCTTGGGTCTGGACACCTCTCATCCATTCTTCTCTTTGCTCCCTCTGTATCGGCACTATCAGAGCAGAATCTGAAAGAGCAAGAGAGACAGCTTTCCTTTTCTGAGATCCCGTGCTTGGCAGCTTAGGTATCATAGCCTGAGCATTCACCAAAGAACAACTGGGAAAGAAGTCTTGCTTTTAAATCTAACAAGTTTTTGGAGGTCCGTGAGAATATCAATAGAAGAGTCTTTCACGCAGGATTGTCCTTCTGTTATTTTTATTTTGGAACTTGAAAATGCCATTACTGCTTAGTGCAATGGTAGAATTGTTCTAATTTTAAAATCTAAGCAAATGTTTTTTTTCTCTGAACAGGGAAATGGCTGAAGACTTTTTGTCACATTCCCATATCCCCCCCATCAGCTGAAGACCTTACTTCTGACATAGAAAAATTTCAGCCTCCAATTGTTAATATCAGTCAGGACTTTAAGTGGCAGAAAACAGGATCTTTCAATGAAGAAGATAGATATTTTGTTAATAATAAATAATGCTACTGGAGCAGCTTATAAAAAAGAAGATTTAAAATCTGCTGCTTCAGCTTCAAACTGTACAAAGCATTACTTGTATTTTGATTTTTTTTTTTTTTTTGAGATGTTTATCTGAAATGGAGTTAAAACAATGCTCCTGAAATTCTCTCCTTCATAAACCTATTTGGGCAGTTGTGTCAGCATATACTTTTGGTCATCTAAATTTAAAACGACTTTTGCGAAGAAGGTCAGTGAAGCTACTTTCCTTTTGATCTTGCTTCCTTGCGGGTGCCTGGATAGTTCTTCAGCAAGAAAAGTTTTACTGGATGAGTCAGTGCACTGAGTCATAGGCAGCATGAAGCCTGTAGTGCTCTAGACTAACTAATTGGTAACAGTCTCAAATTTAATTAAAGCACAGTTGTCAGCTCTGTGTTACTGATTGACATCCCACTGAAGTATTTTGTTTTTAGCAACTTACATTAATTGTTCTTTGCTGTTAAAATTTGTGTGTTTTAAGATCTTGCTTCTGTGGAATAGGCCTGCCATTGCCATTATCTTTTACGATCCTCTTTATGATTTTTATAGTACTCTGAATTTTTTTTTTTTCCCCTGTTAGGTCACATATTTGGTAATTATGCTCATTACCATGCTTGTGGATTTACAGATGTTTAGAGTCTTTTGAGGATTTTTTTTTTTTAAAGTTGTCTTCATTAAGAACGGTCCTATAAGCACTGATGAATATTTTTTCACTTTTCCTAAACTTTTGTAAGCATTATGCAAAATTTCTTAAAAATTAAATTATTTTTTGTGTTGACTTGCAGATTACATTTTCAATTTTGCTAGTTTTCATTTCTGATGTTCATCTTGTGTTGTACCCTGTTTTATAATAATGAATGGCTTTCCTTTGTCCCAGTGCCTGCCCATCATCCCCAGATGATGGCAGTGGTTTCCAGTATCATTGGAGCCTTTTTCGCCTCCTGTTTTTCAGTTCCTTTGTGTGTGTGTGTTTATTTCCATGATGCAGCTTGAGGAGGCAAAGACCTATATTGGGGGTAGGGGGAAACAGGATGTCTTGAATCTGTCTGTCTTTCATTTAAGGGAAAAACAACTTCAGGGTCTTGGGAGAAAAGCAAGGTTGGGTTTTTTTTGTTTGTTTTGGTTTGTTTTTTTATCATTTGCATTATTAAGTAAAACCTTGCTGGCTTTGTGTAGGACTCCTGCTTACTCCAGCTGAGGATTGAGGAGTGAAAACTTGAATGGATGGTGGCTATCTTTGCAACTGAGTTGTTTATTTTTAAAGCCTTTGAGACAAAGTTTTGAGCTTTCAGAAATTTTCTATGCTACTTCCATATGTGATAAATACTGAAGCTGGGATGGTAAAGAAATGTCTTTCTAGAGACGTGAGGAGGTAGAAGGTATTTTGATTACATATTCTTTTTCTCTTGAACAGTTTTCCCTCTCTCAAGCTGTTCAGATCTAAAGATCTTGCGAAATCACAAGACCATCAGTAATATAGTAGTGGTTCACCACAGAAGTATACCTGACCAGGTGTCCAGTCTCTGGCAGTGCCCAACAGCAGGTGCTAATGGAAGCCTAACAGAAGGGGGAAGTAGAGAATGAATATTTTTCTACCTTGCGTTACCTTTAATGCTCCGACAGTAGTTTAAGGACATCTGTGAGGAGGGGAAGGAAAAAAAAAAAAGTTGAGGGTTATATTTGTGTAATATCACTGGCATAGTCTTTTTTTCAAGTTTGATTGATCTCTCTAAAAAAAAGTGTTTCTCCCTGCAACATGATATCCATAGTTTTAATATTTGCATGAAAGGCACTTTTTTTTTATTTGTTCTAACTTGGTGCCTGATAATACCATCAGGTTCCCTGAGCTCTTGTATTTTGAGAGAAGTGAATCATACCATCTGCTACAGCTGTATAAAACCAATGTTAATAGTCCTCCACAGAAAATTGCTGGAGCCTTCAGATGTTGTATTGGACCAGAGAGAGTCCTGAGGGACTCCTTTTCCACATTTCCTATCTTGTCCTCATCGAAGTCCAGGTTCATATCAAACAGCAGTGACGGAAGGTGTTCTGTTCTCTCCTAAAACAATCATTCAGTTAGCTCTTGAATTTGTTCTTTGAATGTGATTTTCTTGTTTTTCTGGATTGTAGATTTCTGTCACATTAACTTTCTCATGGGAATGGAAGGTTTACTGACGGAGTTCGTTCTCAGCCTTCTTCCTTTCTATAGGGTTTCCTCCTTCGTGCATTTTTCCTTTGTTGTCTTTATCTTGATTTTTATCTAGTTCCTCTCCTCTTCTACAAATTCTTCCTGTTTCCCCAAGTGTAGTGTTATTCTCCATCACAGTATCTATTCATTTGGTTTTGCATATAGTGTGATTTAAAACCCTACATTTTTAAATAGGTTTGTGGCCGTAACTTTTTCATGTAGGTGTTTTTTCGATTTCATCTGTTTGTGAAGATGCTTAAATATTTTGAATATGATCATCAAAATAATATTTATCCTAGAAACTAGCAGTAAATTTAATTCTTTTAAGAGAAAAATGCAGCATATTTCAAAGCATCTTTTTCAATTTGAAACAAGTAGTAAAGATTTAAAGCAAAGTTTCCACCTGCCTTACAGTCATTGAGGAGAATAAACCTCTACTTGGAGGTATCCACTTTTTAGATAGAGTAAAATCAGATAGAAATCTTCCATTTCAGCTAAACTTTTCTTGCTCTATGCAGAAGATTTAGGAAAAAATTTATGTGGTGGAGTCTTGTAGCTTGGATTTTAAACTCAGTAATTTGGGAACTCATAGTCTGGTTTGTACAGTAACAGCAGTAGTACTATCTTCAGTGATAAAGTTGTGTGATGTGATTCCTTTGTGAAGTATTAATGGCTCTTCCTTGGACAAGTGATGCCAGAATAGTTAGAGAATTAAGACTTCATTTCAGCAAATGTTATGCAAAAATTCTGTCTTGTTGACCTGGCTCTGAGTGGGTAATGAGATTAAGTGCTCAGAACCTGATGGAGCTGGCATGTAGAAAATCCAGAAGATAAATTTTACCACCTACTGAGGCATGAAACAAGGTACCAATTTTAGAATGATTTCAGAGGCTATAATAGTTAAAATAATTTAACAAACAGTCCAATAAGTACGCTTGGAAACATACTCTTAGCCCTGTGTTTTTTTATGGTTTCGTGAAGAATTTTCCTAAGTGGTTTAGGAATGTCTTTATTTTCGCTCAGCAAGTCAGATTGCTTGCATTAGGATTTTTCTATTTGAGTAGTATATTAAAATATATAAATAGTAAAAGCAAAAGAGTGGAATACAAGGGATGAGTTATCAAAATCAACCATGCAATTACTTTAAGCAAGTATTAGAAGTTGTGTAAAACAGTGATTCTTATCACAAGAAATGTATATCCATACTGTTATTTTAGGAGATAGAGCTCACAGTTGCCACTTACCACATTAAATTAAGTTTAAAAATGTTTATATGATAATTTTGATTAAATACATTTTGAGTAAAAGGATGGAAATAATTATAAGTTATGGTAGTGCCAATTTTTTTGGTCAGGCATTCTGCGTGACTACTGTTCTGTGAAGCACCTGAGGCTTGAATATCATGGCCAGTCATGCCTATCAGCAGACACTTGTGAGAACATGCCATTCCTGAATGTGTACGTACCTGTCACGCTTCAGAAATTATTTCTTCTTGAGATGGTTGCATATACATTCATATCCTGATTAAGGAGGTTGTAGAGTGAAAGATAACAGCAGTGAATACACTCAATTGATTTGACAAGTTGGATTACATCTGTACATTGACTTCCCTCCTAAATACATTTTCATCAGTTTACCTCTACTTTGATTGGAACAGCTGGGGATGAATGTAACCCTTGTTTTTTTAATGCAAACTGGATTCTTGCTGTGTGTGTTGTAGGAAATTAATGATCACCTCCAGTCATGGGTTCATATTTTTCCATTTACATCAATGAACATGAAAATGGAGTGGGTTTTTATTTTGCAAGTTTAAGAGTCTCCATGACTCTTTTGTAATACTGGTAGCCTGTGTGGCATTCATGGAATGTGTTGACCTTTTTGATTCCTTTTGGAAGCAACCATTAAATCTCAGCTCTGAAACCTAGTAGAGTTTCGTGGCAGTGGTTAAATTAGAGCAAATGTTAATGTTGAAAGAGCAGGCAGGCTAAAAATAATGTTCCTTTTCAAACAAATTTAGTTGGTAAATGTCTTTTGCTGTCTTTTGTTTCTTAATTTTATTGGTGACATTCAACACATTCCTCTGTTGACAAATTTTGGTGTAAATACCCATTGCATTCAGTGCTTTCAATATCTGAATTTTATTCATATTTTATTTTGGTGGTGATTACCAGTTGTGTGGTGTGTGAGATTTTGTGTGTGTGTTAACCTTTTTGTGAAAGGATCCTGTATGCAATGATATTTTAGGAGTTCAGCAGGCTTACATTAAGTTTAGAGATGTCCCTTTTGACTACTTATATCCTTAGTTTAAAGAATATAAAATGCCTGTATGTCTTGACCAGAAGACTTGGAGAATATATTTGTGCTTACCTGTTAGTTAAGGGAATTTACTGGTCTGTCCCGCACAGGATACTTAAATTTGCAGCGACTCTTAAGTGCCATGTCTTCATCGAAGCGGGGCACATTTTCTGTGTTACAGTAGTGTGGACGTTTGCAGTCTTTGTTCTTACATAAGTTTCAAAATTAGTTATATTTCCTGGTTTCTTCAACAGAAGCTGTATCAAATTGCTTGGAATTTTCTAGAGGATCTTTGTAGTTTCATATCCTGCATTGTGACATGCTACTTTTTTAGCAGAAGTACAGTATGTGTTGCATAGAGTAGGGCAAAATCTTCTCTGTGTTCTCACGGAGCTGCTTTCGTGCAGGTACTTAAGAATAAAATTTCTGGTCGGTGATGCTGTAAAATGTAATTTGTAGAGTTTGAGGTCATAGGAAGTGGATTTTTTGGTGGTGTGTCATGACTTTTTACCAGTAATAATTCTTTGTGGTGTAGACATACGTGTGATACTGACAAGCTACTTCCTTTTCGTGTTGTGTCCTGTAAAGGATGATGATAGTGAGACTTGATCCAGTTTTCTTACCTGATATTCTCTATTTCATTTTATTTTAAACCTGAGGACCATTTAACATAGCAACGGGAAGCGGGTCTTCCAGTCTTTATGCCACTAAATGTTATTTAATGCTTTCTAGAGAAAACGTCAATAGCTTCATATTCAAATTAAACTTCAAACTGTTTTCTGTTGCTAAATTTATACTTCAGATTTTTTTAGGAAGAAGAATGGGATTGGAGAATAGAAAAACATGTTCTTTTTTTTGAAGTAGGTTATTTTTAGTGGAATTTTAAAATCTTGCACAGTCATTTTTGCCAAATGCTTACTTCTAACAGAAAATGCTGATTAACAGGGTCACTTGAAGTTTCAGAAATGTAAGAGTTTGTCAAAATGGACTCAATGAAGCGTATACTTCACATTCTTGTGGACATACCAATTCCTCAGTGTTTCAGAATGGGATTATTTTCCAGCTTCCTTGAATGAACTACTCTAAAAAAAGTGTATAAAATATTATACTGCTAGGAAAAGTGGACATACACATTATTTTTAGGAAAAATAAGTTTCATGTATAAATTGACAGTTGTGACTGTGTGCTGTAGTGACAAACATGTCTATCTTTTGCGTTGCTTTTTAGTAAAGCTCACACAGCTGAGGTACAAGGATGTTTGATGTTTTTTAGTTAATGCATCTTTATTAAAGTTCTGATTTGCCTTTCCACTTGTTCAACTGCATTTACATGATTTTTGTGATCTCCCTGCCCCTCGCCTTTTACCAGTAGTACTTGACTTTGCCATTTTTTGCATGAATTTTGGTACAATTTCTGAGGTGTTGGTAATTCCAAGTTGTGCTGTTGCCCTCCCCTGTAACTCTGGTGTGTTGTCATCTTATTACTTGCTGCTGAATAAGGCATACAAGATACTGAATGATTTATTGTAGGCTTGGACAGAAAGGAAATAATGGGGCTAGGATTTGCCTTAAGGTATTTAACTCTCCCATATAGTGATTTTTTAGGGGGATGACACACCTATGGTATTTAGAGTAGATATTACTCTTCTTGAATGATTCCACTCTTTGGAAGAAAACGGAAGACAATTCGGATTGGCCAGCAAACACCTCTTATGTGTTCTCATTTGTATCTTGTTTGTATAGGCGGAGTAACTGGCTGCGTCAGCCTGGATGAGGATGGTGTGTGGCTAAATATAGCACATATTCAAAAGAGAAGAACCGTCTGAGCTTAAAATAAGCTTAGTAGCATAAGGAATTATGTAAGATTTCATTAAACAATTGGAGAAAAATGTATTCTACCAGTACGATAAAAAATTATTTTTACTTCTGTGTTCTGTCTGAGCAGTTGAATGTCTGACGTGGATTTAGACCACACTGAGCGAATCGGTACAAATGTCATGTAAAGCAAACTGGAATGTTGATATACAATGGAGAAAATAACCAGTTATGAAAATTATCCAGTTGTTTCAGTAAATGGTGTTAATCTTCACTGGTTGTTCCCATATTCACAGCCTGAATGTGAAGCTGTGTGTTGGATTGCTGTCGGAAAAACCTCTCTCACTTAACAGTTAAGATTTCTAGAGGTTTCTGCTTCTGTCCTGTCCTGCCTGCGTTGTCCTGACCTGTGTGGTCCATGGTGTTGGAACAGTCTTCATCTTTCTAGGGTGTTGTGTTCAGATCAGGAATGTACACAAGCTTGGCGCTTTTCTGGGTAAAGAACAAATAAGTGAGGCTAAGCAGGACATTTGCTATTAAGGAACGAGTCCCTTCCTTTGGCATGCTCTCCTTGTATTTATTTAGGCTTTTCCAGAGTGGTATCATCTTGCTATGTGTTATAAAGAGGGAATAAGCGTAATTGTTGCTAAGGCGGATTTTTGGGAAATGTACACAAATATTCTCTGATAATACATTAGCTGCATTGGGGCTAATACAGTAATGGGACTACTACTGTGGTTTTCTCTAAGCAGTAGAGGGATTTGACCCTTCCATTCCCTCTGAACATTTGTAGCTGGTTTAGGGGTGACATATACTTGGTGACAATTTTATTTATTTAGCCTTATGAATCTATAAGTATATAAAGCTGGAGGAAGAAGGAAGGAAAGGGGGACGTTCGGAATGGTGGCGTTTGTCTTCCCAAGTACCCGTTAGGCGCGATGGAGCCCTGCTTTCCTGGAGATGGCTGAACACCGGCCTGCTCATGGGAAGTGGTGAATGAATTCCTTGTTTTGCTTTGCTTGCGTGCGTGGCTTTTGCTTTACCTATTAAACTGTCTTTATCTCAGCCCACGAGTTTTCTCACTTTCACTCTTCCCATTCTCTCCCCCATCCCGCTGTGAGGGAGGTGAGTGAGCAGCTGTGTGGGGCTTAATTGCTGGTTGGGGTTAAACCACGACACCAATGAATAATCTTTTGGAGGTAAATGAAACTATGTCTGAAGATAAACATATATTTAATTGCTTTTCTTTGGGGGAGATGACTCCTAATCTGTGTTATTACATGGAATTGTTACTGTTATCTGTATGGTCTTTCCTACTCTGTCACCCTCATTTGTTTGATCTTGTCCTAAGTTAGATAATAAGTTCATTTGAAAAGAACTGTATTGTATGTGTTGTCATGAATGAGTGGTTTGGACCGCTTAAACAATCACCGTCAAAGGTATTAGCAAAAGTGATTTAACAGAAGTTTATAAAAGTGCAACTTCACGAAGTTTGATGGCACGGTTCACCCTGTTACTTAATACATGGATGAAGCATACAAAGGAAAGTCGTTAGAATCAAACTAGAATGATGTATACAGAGACTGAAAATGCAAAAGAATACGGGAGAAACATACACAGGAAGATCAAGTTAGAACAGATTTCTTTTATGATTTGCACAAAGATCAGAGATGTCAAAGGGTAAGGGAGACTCTCCCGTTGAGTCACGAGGTTCAGAGAAGACCCCCTTGCTTTTTAGACTCCTGATAGAGCTTAGGTGCAGCTGGATCCACTCCTAGTCCCAGACTTGGGCAATGGTTTATGTCTAAAGGGGTTATATGTGTGTATCGGCAGTCTGAGGTTCATTCACAGTTTAAAGCGAGTCACAAAATTTAGCAGCACTTAATCTTTGATTAATTTAATTTAACATTTTACAAAGTGATTAAGTAGAATTTACTACAATCACAACAGTGACTTCATTATAGATTAGAAAGGGCGATATTTATACTATACTTGCTAGACAGCCAGCTCAATTCATGCTCACATGCACATAGACATTATAGAGAGAGATATATATATACATGTATGTACATAAAAAAACAGAGGAATACCTGCTAAAAATTCCCCTCGATTTCGGTGAAATATTTATGTCAAATGTCTTGGCATTTCTCAGTGGGTGAAGGGTTGAGCCTCAAGGAGTGAAGGGTATCAGCCCAGGTCCTGTTGTCAGTTTTTGGCAACCGTTCTCTGATTTTTGCAAACTGGAGGGTTCGTGAGCTCCGAGAGGTGTCCCACTCGCAGGGAGATGCTGTTTGCAGCCCGCTGTGGTCCAGGAGAGCTCAGAGGGCCTCGCTTGGGACTGCTGTTTGTCGGTTCATGAGGTGATTGACTTTGGTCAGTGTAATTCCATTCTGGCCATAATTCTGTCCTGACTCACTGTACCATAGCCAGGATAAGAAAGTACCGGGCTGTCCCAGTTCACTCTGCAAGAACACCATGTTGGCTGGTCCTGACGTTGCAATGTGGCCCGGCGGGGCCTGCACCACCATGTATGTGTACAGTTCGTAAAGCAAATGAGTTTTGCTAAGGGTAATTCCTTTGCCCTGTAATAAATAATCATGACATACAAGCATCGTTATAGCAAAACTGAGTAAAACAATTTGTTTGCAGGCAATAAATAGTAGACAAAGGGGAGCAAGAAAGTTTTCTGTATTTACACTCTTTCTTCTCGTGATAAAAGCTGTTGTATTTCCTGTGTATTTGTAGGGATTTTTAAAACAGTTTTGTACATGGACAGTAGCATTTTAAGTAGCATTGCTCCTGTTTGTTGTGTTTTAAACTAATGGTGTGTTAGAACTGGTTGATTCAACTACTGTGTATATCTAATCTGTGTAATTAAGTTAGAGATAGTTGCTCTATGCTTGTTTCAGCCAAGAAGAACTAACAGGGGTGAGCCAAATCAGCTCCTAATTTTGTAACATGCTGCCACAGGTAGTACTTAACTTCATAAACAAAGAGTGCTGTCAGAAAATGAAGTTTGGTATGCTGCCTCTTTCCAGTTTTTGGCTTATGATAGTGTCTGTACTGTCATGTTGAAATGCAAGCAATTAGTTTAACAACTTCAATGTAAAATATAGTTTGTTATGTTCTTATGCACTTTTTTATTCTTTTTGTAATTAACAGCTGAATGTCTTTTTTTAAAAATAATATGTTCCCCCCGCCAAATTTGCTTAACTTAGTCATGCCATTGTATTCTGTGATTTCCAGCATTGCATGCTATATTAAAATACACAAGTAATACAATTGAAAATGTTTTTTGCCTTAGAAAGGAAGTAAAGGGACACGTGTTCAGACTACAGATTGTGGATACATGTTCTTTTTCAGTGACTTATGTCAACACTGCAGACACTTTAAACATGTTTTATTACTATAATTACATGTTGCTGATTAAGGCTTCTTATACTACTATCGAACCAGCTGCAGAGTTTCCACAAGAGGTTGGAAATTCCTGGTGTTCAATTATATGCTCTGAAGGGCAGAGCAGGTGCCTTCTGTAATCTGAATTATATGAAAACTGTATAGTTCTATAAGGTTTTAATGCTCATTATTTTTGCAAGTGGTGAATGACAGGATTTTTCTCAGGGTCTGTATTATGTTTTGATTGCTGTATTAATGTAATGAAGAATATTAAAGTAAATGATAAGTCATAGTGTTCTCACTAGGAGTTTGAACTCATATTTGTGGTAGGAAATTAATCTGGTTTTAATTGCCCTGAGTCTGAAGTATGTTCCTTTTTGTAAAGCTGATCTCACATAAATATAAATCAGTAACTGCCTGTTCTTTAATTATGTATTACTGTATTGTACCTGCATACTAGATGAGAATATGAGCATCTCCAGTTACGGTGTATTGGAGGTCATTAAATCTTCTCTGCTCTATGAAGTTTAGTAGCACTGCATTTCTAATTACTGAAAAATGTACTATGTGTTTGTTGCTTGTTTTAGAGTGGCTATGTTTAGCTACACAATCACTCACTTTATAAGTAACTCCATAGGGATTTTTGACAATATGGTAAACAATTGCTGTAAGACATACTATAAAATTACAGAAGTATTTTTAAAAAATCTGTCATTGTAAATAATTTTAAGATTTTTTTTAAAATGTAAAATTAAAAATTTATCAATTATTTGAGAATATTTTGTAGTATTTCATAAATACATGGCTAAATTCTATCACGGTCCAAAAATATTGTATTAATTTCATGAAAAGATGACTAATGTAACCTGCATTCTCAGTAGCAGTGTCTCTTCTTCCCTTGCCACTTAACAGTTGACCTTTTCGCTCTTCAGGCAGAGATTATTTCTGCTTAAAGTAATGTAAAAATTTTAGAAAGGATGGTGAAATATGTTGGGACCAAGTGATCTGCAGAAAATATTTTTATTGGCTTTAGGTTGTCAGTCATAAAAGAGTTAGGGGTACAAAAGCTTACCACTGTTTAGCAATAACTGCATTCATAATTTGTAAGGATAAACTTTACTAATACTGTTGTTGCCATACTGCAAATATTTCTGTGATATAAAGTAGGAATTTGAGCCAGCACAGTTGCACCTCTTTCTAAAAAACATTGTAAACAAAGCTGATGGTCTGATCCTGGAACATGACTTCTGATGATATTTTAACTTTGCTTTCTATTCGGATATCCATTTCTGTAATTTGTTTGGATACTGGTAAATCTTCAAATGACTGGAACGAGGTCTGGTTCATCAACACAGTATAAAAATACGACATATGCAAAAATAGCATAATATCATGGTATGCCAAATCTTTTAATAAGTCACAATATTAGCAGACATAATTAGCATCCAGTGCAAGATAGGGGGCATCAACCAAGGTCTGAAGATACCAGAATTCATTTGGGTCTTAGGGTATGCTAGTCTACAGCACAACATTTTGTCGCTACAGACGGTCCCTCAACAGCACATCCTCTGCAGTGGTCTGCGCTTCGAAGCAGAACGTACCTTCTTATAACATTTAGTCTACCTTCTTGCAGTTTCTGAAGGAGGCATTATCAGCATGGTGTTTGACATGTCTGTGTTAGGGAAGCAAATGCTACTCGGTAGGTTAACATGAGCTGGCATGACAAGGGTATAAATCTGTTGCACCGTTGCTCAAACTCTGCTTCTAATGATCTATTCTACTCATCAACCCAACCATCTGCAAATAGAAAACCATCTAAATTACAGGCTCTCTGTGGCAACTCTGTGCACTGCATCCCGTACCAGCCTTGCACTGAACTGTTCATATCCTGAGCAGGAAGCAAATAGTCAGCAGGCGTGACCTTTTCAAAGAGATACTGGTCCTGGAGCTAAAGTCAAGTACCCTAGGTTCACTAATACCAAAAGGAAAGCTGGTAATATGTCATGTTTTACTGAACATGCCCCAAGCCCACAGTTCTTAAGCACTGCTGTGTTTGAGACAAAACACAGATAACAGCAGAGCTGGAGGACAGTGTTGTGTATTAAGGCTGCGAGTAAGAAATATGAATAGCCCGATTTTGCTTTACAAACATTTTTATTTTTAAAAAAGTGAAGAGAAATAGCTATAGGGTATATGATATGTTTCATTTTCAAGTCAGCTGAGTTTCAGTATCCTAAAGAACAGAATTCTGTTAATCATACTGGTTTCCTTCTGCCTAATTCCATGGAGAGCGAGTTTGTGTTAAAAAATAAAAACAGCCCAAAGCACTACAATTTTGCACAATTGAAATAATTGGAAATGAAAAATGAAAGGACCAAGGTGGTAAGACAAAAATCATGGTCTTTTCTGAACGCATGCTATGACAAAGACTTCAGTTACGTGGTAACATTGTTCAGAGTGTTTAAATGTGCATCACGTGTTTGCAGTTTTATCCAACACTGTAGTGGTGTGGATTTGTCCGGGGAGGGAGTATATGGAATATTATGGTTGGGTGGGTTTTTGTTTTGTTTTTCTTAAACCTTTCTTACGAAATGGAACTTCTGTTATTTACTTTGTAGAAAACATAGTGCTTCATTATGTTTGGGGGCTAACCTTTTCTAAGAGATCACAAATGCTGTGTTGCTTTGGGTTTCTGCATATATAATTAAAACTTTCACCTTTGGATGGTGAGTTTCAGAAACGTATTTTTAATATGTTCAGATATGAGTTACAAAGAATGAGATTAAGGAGTAGCTCAGAAGGAGAGAACTTGCTGAGTTGGTTATTGGAAAAAATGTTAATAAACTTATTCCATGAATAATGTTAAAAACAAATGGGAGATTATTCTCAGATCACTGCCTTTTGACTTCCTCTTATAGAAGAATAATATATTTGAAAACTTGTAACTTTCTTTGAAATATCCATTACTTAATCAGTAGGGAATATTATGTGAAATAATACTACCAAGAGAAAACTATTTAGAGTTTTTTTCCTTCTGGAGAATGCCATGGGTTTTGGTTTGCTTGGGGGTTTTGGTGGTTTTCTTTATTTATTTACTACTGTGGTATGCTCAAAACCAAATTGAGCATATATTTACCTTAAGTTATTTTCATATAATAGTACAATTAGCAGAAGGACTGTTATCAATAATTATAATTTATAATCTTACAAAGTTATGTAATTATTATCTAATGATAGGAGAACATTTGTGAGATTTCTACACACTGTAGGTTTTTAAGCATATTAGTCCGATCAGAGTTGTAAATTGAGTCCAGCCATGAACTTCAGTTGACAGGAAAAAGACTCCATATGTCTTTCAGACGAAAAGTGATCCTACTTCCATTAGTCTCTTTTAAATAGATTGTTTGTTACCATAATAAGATGTTCCAAAGTCAACACCGACATTTTGGATTGTTCTATGTAACTGAGCTGGTGTAAGTGACTTTACCCATGTGTGACTTTGCAATGGCACTGGAATTAATAGGTTTGGGTTTTTTGTTTGTAAATGTTAATTTAAATAAGTTTTTAAAGAAACGCTTTTCATTTTTGTTCTTACGTAAATATGTTCACAGTGACCTAAGGGAAATAGTTCAAAGTTCCTTTTGAACTATATTCTTTTATTTGCTGCACACAATGACCATCATAATTTGTTCCAAAATAATTGTAAGAATACCTTAAAATGCAAAATAATACCTGAAATAAACTCTATGTAGAGAGATTTGAAATTGCTTCCTTTTTGTCTCTGACAAAGTTATACCTTAATAGTGCCTTTTAAATTATTACAAAATTAACGTTTAGCATCCTGCTGGTTATTATAATTTTCTGGACTGTGTTCAGAACATGTGTTAACAAAAGACAGTCCTAAATTTCATTTTTCTTTTCCATTATATTTGGTCATAAACATGATCTGTCAAAATTACTCCAACAGATGTTGACATGTGGCTTCAAACGCTGTGAGCTGCAGAACAAAGATTTTCTGTGTGTACCTCAAGTAACATCTTTGAGGCTCATGTTAGAAGTTTCTCTGTACTTTGCAAAAACTAATCTTAAAATTTCTTTGAGTCCAAGTGGGAAAGAAGCTGACATGATGATTGTCTGCTTTATCATAATAAATATTTACAAAATGTGTCTAGTGGATTAAAGGCAAGTGCTGTAAGAAGTGTGAATGTTGAATGTGTGGTAGGTGTTTAGGAGAATTTTTTTTTTCTGTAATGCAAAAACATTACAAAAATATGGTTAGCTTGCCTTTTCAATCACTGTATTCAGTGTATCAAAACAATACTTTTAACATGATTGTCTTTTGAGAGCTGTATGGGATAATCTGTTCTGCCATAATTTGATTCAAAGTCAACAGTTTGTGGAAATCTTGCTAGTAGGCTTGAGCTGTGCATGCTTAGGAGGTGACATGGAGAAAGAGGGTAGGAGAAACGTACTGTTTATGTCCTTCTGTTGGTGAAGAATTTCAGCAGTGAGTGAGGTTTGGATCAGATACTGGCATGGAAAAGAAACCCAACACTTTTTTTGCTTTCTTCTAAAATACTTTGCTGCAAACAAGTTTTTTCCCATTCATTCAGTTTCTTATGAAAACATCTGAATTAGAGCATAATGTCATCTCAGAATAATTATCTTTTCTGTTGATTAAAAATCACATTCTGTAACGGTTTTGGTAGCGTGGGAATACTTTAAATCATGTTCGTCCCAGAAAAAGCTTAACTGATTTATATGGAATGAACTTCTTCCCATGTTAAGGTATTGGGGCAAACTAACTTTTAGAGCTCCATGGTACATGGTTTTGCAGCTTCTGCTACCTGAATTAATTTTCATTGTACAGCATAGAATGCATATATGTACACAGTTTAATGTTTGTGAAACAGAAGTTTTAACTTCAGTTTTTGGAAGTGGTTGCAAATTAATTTAGACAAAATGGATTAGTATAATTATTCTTTATTCACTTAGCTAGTTTTATCATTAATAAGTATTATATAAAATTACTGAACAGCATTTTTTACTGTTCATTGGTATGCATGTACCAATGTGAAAGGTAATCTGTAAAGGCCCTCTGAACTTTATAGATGTCTCTCCTGTATGTTAAAAAGAAAATCATAATGTTTTTCTTTTCCTAAAATTATTGCGTAGTATATTATGGCATGTTGCAACATGGGAAGTTTATTTCCATTAGGATAGTTTTTATTTTTATTTTCTGAAGACATTTTTGTTTCTTGATCCATTTGGACAATTATCTTAATTTTAAAGACACTTTAATATGCCCATAAATTCCTGGGTTTGAGTTGCATGGTAGTCTCATATGGTAAAACATTTTGGTGAAGTAAGAAAGAAGTGGAATTGAAGTAAAATCTCAACAGTATACAAGCGCTGATCCTTTTTTACTGTATCCCAAAGAATGTCAGAATAGTAGTTAAAAAGGCTTGAATGAAATGTTTGTAACTTAATTATGCTAAGTATTATGGATTTCAAAGGAACAGAGCCTTTTCTCCTGTCTTCTGTCATATTGACCAGGTGTTTTGGCATGAAAAATACTTGCTCATACACTGAAGTTGTAATTGGTCTTCTACTGAAATTCGTAAAATGGGTTGGAATAGGATGAGCCATCTTTATTTCTTCTCATTAATTACTACTACTGTCTGGGAAGGAGACTCCAAATCAGAACAGTTCTAAGATTAATCAATTTAAGTTGTTTCATTAAACACTAATTTTTTCAAGTGGTAGTTCTTTCTGTATTAGAAATTTGTGTATGTATGTGTATTTATGCATGCAGTAGCTGTATTCCTATTGAGAGTGTGCGGGGGTCAGAACTGATACATTGTCACCCAGAGGTTCCCATTCATTCTTCATGCATACTAATCTTAACATTTGTTACAGTTCTGTGTAGAGGGTGCATGTGGAGTGTGCTGTGGTTTTGCGAAGGTTGCCACCTTAAAGCAGTGTTTGCCACTGTCTCCTAACAGAAACCCATTTAGGATCTTGGGCATTCTCAGTCCAGCCTGTTGGCTGGAATAGGATTTGAAGTCTCTTTGGTGGATCACTGTCCTCTTCCGTAGTACGAGTAAGTTCTGTTTTGTGTTGTGTTTAGCAGAATCCCTACTTTTAGAAGTTTGGAAGGAAATACACTGAAGTTCGGGTATATTTTTCCTTCCTCTTAGCATCACTTTTTACATTTGTACTTCTGATTAATTTTCTGTGTTTATTGCATAGGTTCAGTGAGGTTGGTGGTAACAAAGGCCAGCACTGAGCATTAATTTTCAATTTTGAGCTGGTGCTTTTGAGCTTTGCAGAAGGGAAGGAAAAGACTAAGGAACTGAGAAGAGACTCTGCCTTTTCCCACTGTGGACACTAAAAATGTGCCCAAACAATACTCTATGTTCTTTATTCAAGAAGCATTTACTCCAGTAATTATTTTTAAAATGTCTATATTAATTCATACCTTTGCAGTGATTAGTTTTGAGAAATGTGGTAATAAAAGCATACAGCAGATCAACTATTCCTTGGGAAAAAAAAAAAAAAAAATCACTGCTAGAAAAAGATTCCCATAGAATTCCTTGTCATTGCTCCCCACTTCAACTCGGTTTGTTATTCTCCTTTCGTGTATATGAAATAGTTCAGTGTATTAAAATGGTAAGCTGTGGCAAATTCAAGATGTTTGAACAAGAGGTCAGATATATTTATACTTTAATGCACTTAGAGTTGATATTTGAAAAATAAAGCAGAGTGGAAAACAACTTGTGTTGTGACAATGAACAATTTCTGTTGTGAATAACAAGGAAATTCAGACAAGTTTAGAGAACATGACTCATCATAGAAGCGCCAGGAGAATGAAGAAGCAAAAAACGTCTTGCAATGTGTTCATTATTTTGTTTATGATATTACTTTTCTGTTCCTGGGATTTTTTTTCCACAAAGCAATGGAATAGATACAAATAAAATAAGAGTAAGTACTTGGATACCTACAACAGTGCCTGGCAATGTAGTAATAAATATTTATTGTTAGCCTTAACAAACATCTCAGTTCAAAATACAAGCATACTAGTAGTTTGACCTTCTTTGCATTTACAAGAAAACATTAGAACTCCTTTCAAATATGGTAACTGTATTATTGTGACAAATGTTAGCTTGTCATCCCACTAAGAGAGATCAGTGAAAGCAAAGAGAAGTGCTGTGACCTAGTCATCATTGGCTTGGAATACACTAGTGGGTAGTGTCTTTGGTATCGTAGAACTTATTTTTCTTAGAATATCCAGTATAATGATATGTCAAGAAAAATTATTGTTATTTTGACATTTGATGTCTCAAATGCATGAAAGAGTCTTTCTCCATTTTATTTTTCTTTTTTCAAGCAGTAGATACAAGGCATTTTCTTCTAATAAGCTGAAACGTTAGGCAGCATAGTTTGGATGCTGGATAGTTGTTCTTCCCTTTTTCTTTGCAAAGTTTGTTTCAATTAAAGCAGCATTCTGGTATTTCTTGTTTCAAGCCTGTAAAGAGTGGAAAGAGTGCCATTTACTTTCAAAACAAATATGTTATGCAAGCACTGAAATGATACAAGTTTTGTAATTGTTATTCTTTCTAACTTCTGATTTTTCTTCTGGAAGATGGGACATGGAGGGTGAGGGACTGTTGCAACTGGGGGTGTTTTCTCAGCTGTGGCAGCATGGATTGTGGATATACTTCCTTTCTCTACCTCCCACAGGAAAGTTCTGTGATTCTAGTTTATCATTTGTGAAGCCCGGTTTTGGATGGAAAGTCATCCATCAGGCATGTATCACTGTTAAAATAATATATTAATATATAACTTCGATATGGTACTGTTGAAGTGTGTAGTTTTTCCAAGTTAATTTTTCTTCTCATGTTTTAAACTTTGCTTTCATATTGTTTTCTATTGTGAAAACAGCACTACTTTTGGCTTGCTTTTTTTGCACATCAGGAAGTATGTCCTTCCTATTAGCTAAAAGAGGTGACTAATTAAGTAGGATTCTTTTCCCTTTTGGCTTACTAGTGAGTAACATTTTCTTCTTAAAACTACATCTGACCCATTTTTGTTACTTACATTGCAAATGACGAAGTTGAGTTATTTCTACCTTGTATAGAGGTCATACATTGTAATATATGTAGTATCAGTTTGTCTTTCTATGACTGGCCTACCATTCTGTTTGACTGATGTGATAGCTGTCTTCATTACCTTCTAAGCAATTCACTCATGCTGTGTTTAATGGGTCTTATGAGCGTTTAATTTGCGAGGAGGAAACTCCAACAAATGTACTCTGAAGGGTACTGCAAAATGTTCCGCTCAGTACGTTATCCTGCTATACTTGAATGACTGCCACTTAAAGAAAAATTTCTTTAGACAGGAAGGGAAAAATGCCAACAATATGATACAGGAGCATCAGAGGGAAATAATTGTATGGCTGTCCCTTCTGTGAGTGCGTGTTAAGTCTTTGGAGGAAGCGTGAAACAGAGGGCTGGAGGAAGGAACTCCATTTTCCCAGGAAGGTTGATTTGAGATTGATTATTTATTTATTTTTCTCAGTGAATTTGGGGTCAAGATGGTTCAGGTGATAACACTTGCTGAAGGCAGAGAGGATGGTCATTAGCAATACAGACTTTTTTTTGATAGAAAAAAGTGGATAAACAGGGCTTGGGGTTGAAGAAAAAATAATTATGCAGTGCAAGGACTTTTTGAGGGGAATAACACGCTCTCCATTTTTAGAAGAAATTCATGTTATGTCTTGGAAAGAGCTATGGAGAATGCCTTATGTGTACTAGTTAATCATAGCATAATAAGGATCTTTTGGTATAATGTAAGTGTGAACAGGTGAGACCCAGGCTGTCTAGATCAAAAGGTAAACAGCGGAAGTCTGTCATATGGTCAACGATGGAAAAGAGAGAGACTGCTCATGAAGTGCTGATACCCAGGATAGAAAACTGTTTGGCATAGTACTTCATGTACTATATTCCAACGCGGTATGTCTTGGATATTTTGTACAATTTGCCAAAGTCCTCTTTGAGACTATGTCAGGGCTGCAAGAGAAAGAAAAAAACATCATGTGAGAGATCAGCTGATTGCCATGACGTGCTTGACAGAATTAAGGTTAGTAGCGGACAATGAAGTCCTACATCTAAAAGATCAAATTAAGAACACGCAAAGTTCTCGCCTTTAACAAAGAAAGCAAGCAGAGACAAGAAATTACTGAAACTAGTGAGAAAACTTGTATTTTACAGATTTTTAAAATAAGTCTCATGTAGTTTCAATTTATGTATGTCAGGTTTGAGTGTCAATTTTGCCTAAGTTCTGCAGTCTCATTTTGTTACACAGTAAAGGAAAAATAACTGCAAAGGCTATCAGGTATTGTGGGGTAAACTTTATTAGATGTGGAACATAATCGTGAGAGGAATTACAGATTGCTTCAGTCATAGTAAAATGAAGTGCTTAAAAGGTATTTATCAGGAGATAGCTTGTCAGTGAAAAGTCTCGTGTACAAAAATGAGGAAGTTGAACTCTTTGTATCTCTATAACTACCTTAAAGCTAGTTGTAAAATGAAGGCTATAAAGTTTTTTTTGTTGTTACTATCTGTATGTCATGAAAGAGCCAAATGGTTCTTAAAACGTACAGTCACAAACTGATTATAAAATTCCCGAGGGGAGCTCTGATGGGGCTATCATAACTTAACAATGGAACGGTGAGTCACTGCAGGAGGAATTCATGTAATAATCTTTTCCGGTATTTATAGGACCAGGAGGATAAAATGTCATTTAATTTTATTTGATTAAAAACTACTAGGCGAGGGAGAAAGAGGAAGAAAAAATGAAGCATCTTTCTTGAACTTCGGGCATGAAAGATGAATGGACTATATAAAAAGCATATTATGAAGCAGTGTAGTATAGTGATTAATTTCAAATCTGATCAATGCTCCAAAATGGTTGTGTTAATAAAATTATTTTATTTGATAACTTAAGGTGATAATTATGTTTTTTAGGTTGCAGATGCACAGTGTTGCTCTTGAGTGGAACAGCTAGATTATGAGGTATCTGTATGAGTTCCTGCTTGCTAGTGTAGGCATATGTATCTGTGGCGTTCAAAGATTTTCCATGGCAGGTCTTTATTTACCTTAAAAAGTTATGCCAAAATGTACTTAGTGTAGCCTTAATTAGGTTTGCTAGGATGCCAGAAGTGCTTTAGCCTATTCCACTAATGCTGGTGATGCAGTATTTTATCCAGCACTCTGTATTCAGTCCTGAAGTCACTTACGCTTGAATCAGAGCTTTATCCTCTTTTATGTAATGCTCCCAATGATCATGTTACAGTTGTCTGCTGTTGCTTAAAGGTTTGGTTGGTTTGTGTTGGTTCTTTTAGAAAGGGCAGTATAATTTGGTGAGCATGCCCTTATTCACAGTGAATGCTTGCCTGAGTTCTGAACTAAAGCTTTTAGATGCTGTCACAAGGTTGAGAGCTTGTCACTACGTCATGGTGCAATGATCCTTATCCTTTCGCTGCTTCTCTCCTTTGCACTGCTAGTATTAATTTTCGGTTTATTTTTAAGAACTTTTGAATGGTTCATTAATGTTCGGCATGTGTAAGAGTTTTATCAAGCTTAAAATTTATAAAATTTAAAATTACTGAAAGCAGACAGATGTGAAGAAAGGTGAGACTTAAGCAAAGTAACAAATATAAGTATTCTTGAATGACTCTTCCTTCCAGTATTGTAGGTCTGTTTCAGGAAAGGCAGTGTTGAGGTTTTGAAAAATTTTAGTGCTAGACTTCTAGCTATGATATCAAATAAGAGCATTTCTTTGTTCTTTTTTTAAACAAAACGAAACAACCAAACCCAACCCAGGTGATGTTACTCATTTTGATTAAACCTATTTTTTCCAAGACGAATTATGATGTAATTCAGATTGATTTTGATTGTTTTGTGTTGCTGCAGGATAAGTGCAATCCTAAATGACACTTGAGACTGTTGTGACCAAGTTTTTTGAGTGCGCTTCTGAGTGGGTTAATCCTATGCAAGAAATAAAAAGGTGGTTTTAATTTTCTGTTGTTCTTTCACATTTTTCTAAAGGGATTTTTCTACAGAAATAGAAGATAAAAGTGAAAGGTCTGTTTATTGCTTATGCATGTTACTTCTAGTAAGGATTAAATGGAAATAACTTCAGTGGAAATCAAAGAGTATCAGATATTTCTTGGAAATTTTAGGAGTAATTTAAGAGGATTTATATATTTTCTGGAATTCATGTTAATTTTTGCAATTTTCTAAGCTAAATGCCGAGTTAACACCACCACTTTTATATTGATAATTTTTATTTGAGAGATAATAGAAGTTTTGCTAACTAGTTTAATATCCCACTCAATAGCCAGTACTGTTTTTTTACAAGGATAGTACAAGTAACAGTACAGTTCAGAAAAACCCCATACTGAATGGACCCGCTGTCATAAAAGACGTTCTCTGAATTTGATCAACAGTGATAATGTGAAAGCTTATAGAGAAAATAAATGTTTTCACTAGCTTGGAATTTTTAATTTATGCAAGTATTTTCAAAAGCTAGCTAAGTTCTTCTGGTTAGTTGTGTTTAAAAAATACTCACGCTTTTCTGACTGTTTCAGTTTTGTGCTTACAAATTGGTTTCAGTAAATACGCTTTTGGTTTTGTTATGGCGGGGGATAAACCAGAATGCTTAAATAGATTATAGGAGCATTTATATAGTATGGATGTTATATCTTCTGTAACATAACTTTGTCTTATACATACTGCTTACAAAAAAAAAAAAAATTCTTTGTCAGTTCTTTATTTCTTCGTATGAATGGTGCAATTTAATATTAGATGATGAGCCAATTAGATTTTTTTTCCTCCATGAACTTTGTAAAATATTATAGGAAAGTTCTGCTTCTAGAGCATAGGATTAGGAATCACGATGGTATAACGCAAAGAAATTAAATCATGACAACCTAAAGATCTTAAAGTATCATAATTTTCACTTACTTTTAGCCACAGTAGAGTTGTGTTATTAGTCTCATAAATATTCAGTTTTATTATTGTGGGATTTCCATTAAAAAGCCTTTATTTATATTTTCTAAAAACTGTTTCTAGAAAAATGTTTGGGTCTGTCTTTGTTACCTTTGAATTTCTATTTTTATCCAAAGGGATTTTGTGGTTGAATCTTAATTCTTTCAAGAGATAAGTTACAAAATTTCCCTTAAAAGGTGCTTACCTTGGAGTGTATAATTTTTGTAAATAACTTTCAGTTCACATCATTTTCTGTTTAATGTGATTGCGCTTGATAAGTGGTCTTCTCAAATTTTTTTGTGTGAAACAGTTTTTGAAGTGAGGAAAAACCTAACCAGGTATTCATATTGAAGGATATGGAGAATTTGTTCTAGTTCAGCTTACGTAGAGTCTGATTTTCCCCCCAGTCAACAGAGGTCAGTTAAATTAACTGAGAGGAAAGAGTTATGGGAATTCAGAGATGCAGAAACTAGAGAAGATGCTGTTCATTTCTACTTTGGTTTAAAGACAATGTCATAAAACAATAAAAATCTCTCTCTTTCTGAACTGCAGTATGTTTTCCCTAGAGTATAGAATTATAGATACTTTCTTAGTAATTTAAAAAGGAAATGTTTCCTAAGTGGAATTGCAGTCATACAACCTCTGCATTGCTAAGTGAAGAGCCAGTTATTTCTGTCAACAAAATAGTTCTTGACTTTTAAGCAGTTAAGTACCAGTGGTGTTAGGCCAAAGGAGGAGGGCACATGGGGCAGCTTCTAGAAACAGTACTGCTGTTTTACAGATAAAAAAGACTTAAATTAGGATTAAGTTCTGTCTAATTTTCTTGTGTTTCTCCCATTACTGGAATCATATAGCCCAACCTGCCTTGGTGCAAGGTGGCTGACTGTGTCCCAAGTCATTGTTTCTTAGAAGAGTCTCCGGAGCAAAGCCTCTTGGTCAGCCTGTTGGTCAAATGGACCCTGACTACAGAAACCTCTCTAGAATGACCCTACAGAAACTGCAGAGCTGTCAGGAAAGCAGTGTTCACCTTTCCGGAGTCTTATCTCAGCTGCCCTTCTGCCGCTGCCTTCCTTTCTCCTGTTGGGATCTGCTGCACCCCAGTTGCTCAGTCTCCCTTCTTTGCAGGCAAACCATTTGCTCCAGATGTTCTCCTCTGTGATGTGGCTGGGAGTTAACTAGCCTTTTGAAGTCATCTTTTCTCTGGGTGAAGTTTGATGACCTCATCACCCTTCTCAGATATGAGATAGAAAGCCTTTTTTGGTTTTTTTTGTGACATTTTTGATGGCAGGAATGTGAAATTTCAAAATATTTTCAGGAACTTTGAGTTCTGAGACCTGCTATAGGTATTTCAATGGCCAATTTTACTCAACTTGTGCGGAATCTGTAGCTATGTATGTTTTAGTTGGAGTGCATTCAAAGTTCCTTGAATGTGTTGTCAGTTTTAGTCCAGAAGACTGGAGAAGGATGGCTGTGTCTGCCTGGTATTACTAAAAATCTTCCAGTCTTGGTTTGTGTATCCAAAAAACCAGACATGGTATATGTTCATGGGCAGTAAGTATTCCTCAGAAGCGAGGAAATACATATTGTTTATCAAGAGGTGTAACTCAAGCCCATAGAGTATGTCAGATCAGCAGTTGAAGTGGGATTGCTGTTAAGGTGGGTATTCCTATGTTATTCTGCATCTGATTAACACATGTAATGATGGTAGAGAAGATACAAGATAATTGGGCTTCAGTGTATCTTAGTAACCTAAATACATAGCTTTGTCCTTGCACAGTGAACTCAAAATCAGTGGTACTGTGTACATTTTCAGTGCTAGTTAGGTTAGTCCCAGCCAGGATATATATGTGCCTGTGCTGCCATCATACTTTGATCTGTGGTATAAAACTATGATAGTGTCATTTTTTTAATTGATATACCATACATCAGCCTGTTTTTTAGACACATTCTTACAAAGCAGATGGTGCTGATTACTTCCTATAGTCCCATGTCCTATATATCATTGTATCCATCAAATTGAGCAAGTCCAAACAAAGCAGTCAAACAAGTGGCTATCGTCTAAACTCAGAATGCAAAGAAATGGGAAGAGTATGAAGCTGCAGTTGGTTGTACCAAATGATTGTTCTTTTGTTCTGGAAGGATTGCTGGGGGGAGGTTACAACCCCTGAAAAGGTTACTCTGACATGATTGCAATTCTGCCCAAAATATGAAAATATTTCCAAAAAGGCATTGTGACTATATTGAATGGTATGTTTTCCTCCAGCGTATGAGAGACATTAGCAAAGGAAGCTTTAAATCAACAATCAGTTTATCACTGTTCTAAAGTAAAGGTATTGTCTTTTTCACTCAACAGTGTTTCCTTGATATGACGTTTGGAGCCGGAGGTCATACTACAGCTCTTCTAGAGAAAGCCAGCGACATTACAATATACGCACTAGACAGGGACCCCACAGCTTATAAAATAGCTCAGCAGCTTTCAGAATCATACCCGTAAGTTGTCTTCTGTCTTAAATATGGTCGAGATAAGGTTGATACTGTGGTATTATATGCACAATTTAATATATTTTTATAGTTTTAATATATAGTTTTTAATGGCTTATTGTAGAATAGCATTATACGCTGTATGTATCCTGTTAAATAGGAGATCCAATCCAATTCGATTTACGAGTATTTGCATGCAAGTTCTTAGGGGTTTTTTTGACTTAAATGTGTATTCTATACTCTATTAATTTTGAGTATGCATCAAGTAGCCAATTTTGTATTTAAAAAAGGTTCATGTGCTCTGCTTGCCTTGAGATGATTCTGGTGGCAGAGTTGTACAAAAACACACATTGTGGTAAATGTTTCACAAAAAAGGATGGAATAATACACTTTAAATAATGACGTAATTTAAATATGGCTTATGAATATTTTAATTTAAAAAAATAATTGTAATTTGGTATTAGGTTTGCTAAATATTTTGCCACTGGCTTCAGAAACTACTAAACAATTTAATAAGCTACTGTTTCTGTGTAAAGCTCATGCTCCAATTTTCTTTTTAGATAGAGTGCTGAATTTGCTAAATGAACAATTGCTAAATGCAAATTTTTAGGGGATTTTTTAGTTATACAAAGTTCTTGTTCCTTTATTCAAGAAACAGACCAGTCAGAGCATGAGTACAAGAGTGCAATATGTAGAGTTGAACAGGAGCTTTTCAGAAGGTGCTACTGTTTAAATTTGACCAAGAAGTAAAAATATGTAGACACAAAATTAAGTAGTATGAAATAATTAATACTTAGGAAATTTAGGGAAAGTAGGAAGGAGAGGACGCTTACTGTTGGATTGAAAACATTAGAGTATTTATTTCAAAAGAGCTTTTACATGAGGGGAAGTAAATCTTTCCAATAAGAAGAAAACTGGAAGAGGTGGATAAACGCCTGGTTGTTCAGTCATGTTTCCCCACATAAAAAGGAATTCTAAGATGGCAGTACTATTCAAGCAATGCAGAAGGTATTCCTCACCTTTTCTGAAAGAAAAGGCTAAACGGTGCATTCCTCTATTCGAGTGCCATTGTCAGAGGCCCAGTGGGAAAAATGCAAGCATGTGACAGGAAAGCATGTGACGGTTCCTAGTCATCCTACTCTAATACCACTTAAATATATTTCTCTAAATTTTCAGTTCTTTGTGGGCTGAAGTGACATGCAGTGTATAATTAAAAATTTGTGGAATTCCTCTCAACTGTTATTTCTCCAGAGAATGGTCTTTTTCACAGAATAGTGTGGAGAATGTTGGCAAGGAAAGTTCATTTTCTTTGAAACTAAGCTTGCAAATGCATTCTACCAGATGTCATGGGAGTTGTAGTCTTCTGGTTTTGTGTCATAGAAAAAAAAAAAAAAATATGTAGACCAAATTAAAGCTACTCTTACACCTAATAAAAGTTTTCAGAAACGTTCACACAACATAAGACAATGATGAGCAGCCCTCTGACTCAATATGTGTTTATCCAAAAGTATCCTATGCAAACCTGGGTGTGAAGGAAGTTTATTTTCCAGATAGCTGAAGAGATTTTACAAGTGTTGGGTGGTGTTCTGCCAATGATTGACATTCTTTATTCTCTCCTTGCTTATGTTTGTGAAAAGATGAGCTTTAATCAATATAGAATTACAGTCAACGTAACTTACTATGGCTTTATAAACAAAGAAGGTCTCCTAGTTCCTATTTTTGTTCGTAAAATCATATAAACTTGGTTACTTGGACTCCAGACATGGTGTCGTCTACCTTTACAGACGCAAGTTATCATTAGAGTGAAGTGGATTCTTAAATAACATAGTGTTAAGTTGTTAGTGAAAAGTCTTAATCACTGAAAGATGACTGCATGCCACTTGAATATATATTGTAAGATACAGAGTGGTATTCTTATTTGTTTTGGTGTTTTCTCTCATCTCATGTCTTTCCTATTGGAAAGATCTGGTGGGTCTGTTTTCAGAAGGTAAATATATCTTTTCTCATAATAGTTTATGTTGAAAATTAAGGTAAAAGAATGTTCATATATGCTATATGTGCTCATTATTAATCTTTCCCTGGGAAGTCAGTTGCATAAAGCGTTGTTAAATTAAAAAGGGGAAGGAGGAGGTATGTAATTTATAAATAACAGGTAAAGCTAGGGTTTGCTTACAAATCAGTTGTAAGTATAAAGGATTTACTTGTGAGATATGGAGCTTTCATAAATGGAATTTTTTCTTTCAGTATTCATTAAAAGATAGTTGATGTAATATTATGGGGTTTTAGTGTCTATTTTCTGCACTGTATTAGAAATAAGTCTTCTATCATAATTTTATCAGTTTAATTCAAATCTCTGTTGGCATCAAAAGCTCAGAGAATTCATCCAGTTGGCATCTTTATCTGGTCAGGTCTACTGTTGGGTAAAATGGTTCCCTGGTTCACCAGGGAGCCACAGAAATAGTTGTGCTGTCTTAAAAATGGCAATGGCAGCATGCAATTGCAAGCTGAGAGAAATGTAGGGCTGTCCCTTTTGTCCAAAGCACAGCCGCAGATGTAACAGACTGAAGAACTGCAGCACAGAAGTATAAACTTGTCCATTGTTGTTCTGTTATAGGGGCTTTTTTTCATCCCTTCTGTTTAACATTGCTGGTTTTGGAGAGGTTATCTGACTTGCTGAAGTGCTTCACTTCCTTTGGAGGTGACGGCACAAGGTGGGGGAAAGGGCTGTTATGCAACCGTAACCAGTAAAATCTGATTCCCACTATGTCAGAAATTGTGAATGCAGTGGGCAAATTGAAAGTCGTACATCAGCTGAATTTTCTGTTACCATTTTGTTTCTACTAAAACCAGAATATTATACCTGTTTGATTGGGGATGTTAAAAAATTCCAGCATATCGACTACATGATGGATCTTGAGTCTTGCAGTAGTATTTGCAGTAGTCTATCCTACCATAAAAAAACTTCAAGGCTAAATATTCAGTGTTAATTGCTATTGCTTATTCTGGTTAGGTAACATTAATAATCTCAGTAAAATCATACAGTTCCTTACTGAGGCTTCATTTTTTCAGGATCCTATATCTTAAGTCACTGAGCTACAAGATTATTAAAGCTCAAGCTGCAGAAATATGCCCAAAGATATGGTTGGAAGAGGAGAATAGGTATAGCTAAATTATGGGATTTTTCTATATTCAGAACTAATAAATGAAGTCCTCCTTGAACTTAGCTGAAGGACAGCTGAATGAGAACACTGTGGAAAAATACATTTTGATGTTTGTATTTTAAATGTGTCTCTACTTCTTGGTAGTGATTTTGTCAGAACTAAAATCTGAAGAGGGTAGAGTTCCAGCTGCAATTCTTGAATTCATTTAGCTTCTCTGTTTATTATTTTTATTTTTTAAAATATGTAGTGCTGCTTTAATAACCAGAAAATGGGTCAGGGCCTGTTAGATATTCAGTGTGTGGGTGGGAATCCTTTGACGTGCTTTCTGGGGAAGCCTCTAACTTGGGAATTGCTGCTGAGAATCCAGGAGAACAAGATAAAATTCAGTCAGTAGCAATATATATTACAAGTAAACCCTTTCACACCCACTGAAAGGGAGAGGTTAGAGAGGTGGCTTAAATCTGGCAATTAACCAATACCATTGCAAGCTTTTGAGTATGAGAAACCTATGCAAAGCCTACGCAGAGGAGACAATATGTTCTTTGTAATTCTCTGAGCAGAATAAGAAATTTTGCCCTCAAAGTAAGGATAAATAGTATACAATTCCTCATACAATTGAACTACCATTTTCTTGTAGTTTATAAAGTACTTTTGAGGTGCGATGGTGCTTGTGAGTTTTGCTTTGAGAGTTACACTAAGTTTACAGAAAAAGTGGGATAGAACCGTCAGCTGTGCGTTGTATGTTCTGGGGAAGATAGAATTTTTGTTCAGTTCTAGGGAAAACAACTTCTTTTTTCAGTTGCAGTAAGCTTATTGTAAGTGCTTGAGAATTGTAGCTGAGCATATTATATATTGATGCTTTTGTTGCTATAAGTTATTTATATAGGCTACTATTTAACTTTTGACTAGTGCATAAGGGGTACAGTTAACTGTGCAATCAAGGCATATTCATTATAATGGTGCCTTGACTATATATAAGTAAGTTAATTATTTATGTATAGCATTATTTCTAAAGAATTCTCCATGTATGTCAACATCCGGCTGCCTCTCAAATGCAAGCAACATAGATAAGTGAGTTGCCTTAAACATGGGATGGAAAAATGCAATTGAGAACGCTAAAAAGACCTTTACGTGCCATTATTTTAAAATAGTGCTTTTCTGTCATTTATTTTGTTCCCCAAAAGGTTTATTTGGGTAACAAACCCAAATATGTTTCCTTATAAAAACATAAGGAATAAAAATTCTTTCTCTTGTTGCTCAAGTTCCAGCTGTGCAGATTTCAGAATGACTAGAAACCTTTGCTTGCTTTCATACATGCAGTCTGATCCTTCAATACATCAAGTTCCTGGTTCAAATTTGGGCCCAATTCAATGTTACCCTGACATACAAAACACATGCAACAGTCTACTCTTAACGATTTTTTTCTTCCCTTTTTACGTTCTTTTATAACTTGGCCCTTTAGCACTTTCTTAAAACCTCATCAGCTTCAGAGGGGAAGGCTGTGGATGTTGTTTACGTGGACTTTAGTAAAGCCTTTGACACCGTTTCCCACAGCATTCTCCTGGAGAAACTGGCTGCTCGTGGCCTGGGCAGGTGTACTCACGGCTGGGTAAAAAACTGGCTGGATGGTCGAGCCCAGCGTGGTGGTGAACGGAGTTAAATCCGGTTGGCAGCCGGTCACAAGTGGTGTTCCCCAGGGCTCAGTATCGGGGCCAGTTCTGTTTAATATCTTTATCAACGATCTGGACGAGGGGATCGAATGCACCCTCAGTAAGTTTGCTGACGACACCAAGGTGGGCGGGAGGGTTGATCTGCTGGAGGGTAGGAAGGCTCTACAGAGGGATCTGGACAGGCTGGATCGATGGGCTGAGGCCAGCTGTGTGAGGTTCAACAAGGCCAAGTGCCTGAGCATCTCCTCCACCTTCTGCACTGACCTGGGGGTCTGCAGAGTTCTTTCTCTCACATATTCTCACTACTCTCTCCAGCTGCAATTGGGAAGGTTTTTTTTTCCCCTTCTTAAATCTGTTCTCCCAGAGGCACTACCACCGTCGCTCATGGGCTCGGCCTTGGCCAGCGGTGGGTCCATTTTGGAGCCGGCTGGCGTTGGCTCTGTCGGACATGGGGGAAACTTCTAGCAGCTTCTCACAGAAGCCACCCCTGTAGCCCCTCCGCTACCAAAACCTTGCCATGCAAACCCAATGCAAGTTCTTATATAACTTGATGGTGTTAACTAGCTGAACTAAACATTACTGGATTGTTTTCTTAATTTACTTAACGTTCCTGTGGTAATACTCTGAATTGTTACTGCAGTCATACTCAGTTACCAATAATACATCTCTGCCAAGGTATTGTGAAAGATAAGTTTATTGTTTTTGTTTGGGATTTTAGACTGGGAAGCTGAAATGGAGTGACTAACATGCAGTGCTATGCTAAGACCATTTAATTAATATTTTGTTGGGTACTTCCTGGCTAAGTCAAGAGATAATGGGAACAAATGCTGATGCCTCTTCATCGAAACTATACTCTTAATTAGTCTTTTAGCAAAATAATTTATTTGTTCTGAATATAAATAGTTTGTAAAACTTCTAACAATTTATATCTGTATTTGTATACTGAAACCAATTTCTATCCATGTACGTATACACTGAGCAACTGCAGGTGCCTGCATGCCCACACCACTGTCCCCAGAGTTACCATCAACTCTTTTTATGTATTTTAATTGGGAGACAACAGCAAAAAGATGGGAAAACCAAATTACAGTGTAAAAATGCATAGTAGAAACCAAATACTTTATAGTATAAAAATATAGTTTAATATATTTACTTTGAAAAAAATCTGTTAGATGTCATTTTGTAGAGAGCAAGTGCAATGCGGAGTATATACGGACTTTTTATCACACTGCAGCACGGACAGCTAAGTGAAGTGGCAGGGTTGGTTAGTCCTCAGTCACAGTAGTCCATTTGCATGTTATTGACTGGCTCTGAAAAAAGTTCATTTGAGGAACTCCTATAACTAAGATAGAAACAAAAATTATTTTTATAATTAGTAAGCTATTTTTACAGTTGATCATAGAGATGAGTAATGGTTTAAAACAGGAAGGTGCTATGTAATTCCTAGTATCCTGTGGGCATCAAAGGTGTTCTTGATGCTTTCTATGGACAGGGAAAATTACTGTCCTAGAGAGTGTGCATAATATGTTTTTGCTTAAGAAATTAATGTACAGATTGAAGTTAGCTGCTGAGCAGTGTAGTATTTTCTGTGCAGTATGTCAGTCGTCTTATCTTTTCTCTTTCTCTTTTGTGTTTTGTTGCTGTTTATAGGATATTTGAAAAACAGAAGTATTAATGAGATTGTGTATTGGCTTTGTGTGGCAAGGTTTTAGTAGCGGGGGGGGGGGGGGGGTGTTACAGGGGTGGCTTCTGTGAGAAGCTGCTGGAAGCTTCCCCTGTGTTTGAGAGAGCCAATACCAGCCGGCTCTAAGACGGACCTGCCGCCGGCCAAGGCCGAGCCAATCAGCGATAGTGGTAATGCCTCTGTGATAACATTTTTAAGAAGGGAGAAAAAGTTGGGACAGAGGGAAAATGGCAGCCGGAGAGAGGAGTGAGAACATGTAAGAGAAAGAACCCTGCAGACCCCCAGGTCAGTGCAGAAGGAGGGGAGGAGGTGCTCCAGGCGCCAGAGCAGAGATTCCCCTGCAGCCCCTGGGGAAGACCATGGTGGGGCAGGCTGTCCCCCTGCAGCCCAGGGAGGTCCACGGGGGAGCAGATCTCCACCTGCAGCCCGGGGAGGACCCCACGCCGGAGCAGGGGGATGCCCGAAGGAAGCTGGGACCCCGTGGGAAGCCCATGCTGGAGCAGGCTCCTGGCAGGACCTGCGGCCCTGCAGGGAGAGGAGCCCAGGCTGGAGCAGGTTTGCTGGCAGGACTTGTGACCCCGCGGGGGACCCGCGCTGGAGCAGGCTGTGCCTGAAGGACTGCAGCCCTTGGAAGGGACCCACGCTGGAGCAGTTTGTGAAGAACTGCAGCCCGTGGGAAGGACCCACGTTGGAGAAGCTCGTGGAGGACTGTCTCCCGTGGGAGGGACCCCACGCTGGAGCAGGGGAAGAGTGTGAGGAGTCCTCCCCCTGAGGAGGATGAAGCGGCAGAAAACAACGTGTGATGAACTGACCGTAAACCCCATCCCCATCCCCCTGTGCCGCTGGGGGGGGTTGGTAGAGAATCCGGGAGTGAAGTTGTGCCCGGGAAGAAGGGAGTGGTGGAGGGAAGGTGTTCTGAGATTTGGTTTTATTTCTCATTACCCTACTCTGGTTGATTTGTAATAAATTGAGTTAATTTTCCCCAAGCTGAGTCTGTTTTGCCCGTGATGGTAATTGGTGAGTGATCTCTCCTGTCTTTATCTCGACCCACAAGCTCTTTGTTATATTTTCTCTCCCCTGTCTAGCTGAGGAGGGGGAGTGATAGAACGGCTTTGGTGGGCACCTGGTGTCCAGCCATGGTCAACCCCCCACAGATTGTCATCCATGGAAAATAATACGGGGCACAGTCTAGAGAATACCTTACACCTATTCAATTTGTATGTCTATTCATATAAGCAGAATGCATTTGTTTGTCTTAAACAGAGCACATTTCATGTGGAAATAGTCATAGATATATAAGCACCTCCTAAGCATCCTCAAAATGTAGCATCATTTAAGACCACGTAGGCACAGTACCTCCTTTAGAAATAAGTTTAGGAAGATGTAGCTAGGAGAAAGCCATGAAGATGGTAACATAAAAAGATGACAAATCTGAGTATACTGGTTGAGCAGACAACCAGTCTTCAGGTGTCAACCTGAAGCTTGAGAGCATTGAATGAGTTGGATGCAACAGTTTGTCTAAATATCTTAAGATCTTGCCCCTGCAATTTCAGTACTGTCTGTGTGTTACTCAGTTGAAAGTGTATTTATTCACAATCTTTAAGATATAGAAGTCCTATTTTACTTTTTTAGCGGCGGGGGGGGGGGGGGGGGTGGGGGGAAGCCTAGGGGGAAAGCAAGTTTGTGAGTTTAACTGTGGCTCTTTGGTCAGGTTCAGCTTCCAGCATGTTCGTTCTTTTCCTCAGAGGTAGATGTGAAAAAGCTCATACACCACACCTTACAGAGTGCATACAGGTGTCAAAGTGTGAGTTGCCACCGCATTCATGTAATATGGGAAAGGCTGAACGGTGTCCTAAACTGAGAGTTTTTCTCAGTGCCAATATTGCCCATGCAGTTGGTCTTAAAACTGGTATTTAGTTCCAAAGATGGGAGCTGTTAACTGTTGTATGCATGGGAAGCCAGAAAACAGCTCTTACTTAGATTATAGTCAGTAAGGGCAGGAAAGATTGCACTTTATATTGACTGAAGCAGGTTAATATGTATGTTTGGAAGGCTGGAGCAGAGCTTTTTATGCTAAAGGTATAGGATGTTAAGGAATGATGAATGTGGTATCAACATCTCATACCTCTCCATCACAGAATTCTTTTAGCACTGTATCGTACCAGAATTTTAATACTGAATGACAAGGAAAAGCTCTCTATCTGCTGAATTTAAACACTATAAATTTATCAAAATCACTTCAGAGCTCTAATTTTTTCTGCCTCAGTTGCAACCAAATACTGTCCTGACCTGACTCTTAATTAACTTGCAAGATCTGTCTAGCTCATGCATTGAGGTGGGATGGCTACAGACCGTTTCCAATATTAGTAGCTGACTTTAAATTTCATATATTGGTTACATAAAAGAGAAGTCCTCATTTGCACTGTTTACATCTTAAAGGAGTATCTTTTAAGAACATAGCTATACCCAAATACTGCCTCTATCTTTGTAGTTTCAATGTTATATCTATTTTATAGTCTCAAGGCATGTGGTTATGGTGACATTCCCACTGAAGTTTTTATTTAGCAATAGAAACATTTGGAGAACTATTAAATACTAATCATTCTATCAAGACTCATTCTATTTACAAGATTCTATTAATCTTTTTAATGCTACATATGTTTCGTTTATTTTGGCAAAATTATCTGATAGCTGTATTAATTATTAAAATTATTTTCAATGTCGTGATTTGTCTTTGTTTTCATACATAACATCTCATGTGCCAGTGCTAGATTTAATGTAATTTCCAGTCAGGTGAGTCAGGACAGCCCTTTTATATGTTACTGGTTTTGGAAAACAGAGTGCTGCCTTTTTGATCCATGTAGTTTTGAGGGGAGCTGCATTGTTGTATTATTTTAGTAGGAACATCTTAGAGATGTTAGCCAATTTGAAGCTGTGGAGGAAGGTTTGCAAGCACTAGGTTTAAAACAATGAACTGTGTTATTTCCAGTTTTTTTCTGTTACCATTATAGAGTCATTTTACATTTTGATACTAAGCGAAAATTAGAGTTTTGTGAATAATTGATGCTTATCAATTTGGATGGTAGTTTTGGTTTGGGCAATTTCTCCCACAATATCAAAATCATTCCTATTGGAAGGGATCTTGGGATGTCATCCAGTCCAGCTTTGTGCTTCAGGCAGGTTCAACAGGAACAACTTTAGACTGTAGATTGTAACCTGATGGGAGTGGGTGGTCTTGAGTTTTTCTAAGGCACAAAAGGATTCTGAAATACATTCACTTTGTGATCTTATTGTGCTATAGTGCTGTAGCATTAACTGGTAAATTTGTGCAGCACCATTCTCTAGCAGGCAGTAGTGAGTATCCTAAGGTGGCCCCTGGAGTCATATCCCATGTGATAGTGTTTTATATTGGTGTATATTCTTTATCAAATTTAAATTAAAATTGAGAGATGCATCATATTGTCATCTCCTTCAAACTTTCTGCTGAGTGGATCCTCATTCAAAGTGCACAGGAAGTGATTCTGCTTCTGTGCGTTATTCCTGCTTCCCTTTTTTCCTTTTCATACCCTCTGTTCGAGATATTGCTAGGTCAGGGCAGTCAATATGATGTATCTGAATCATCTTAGACATCTTTGGACAATGGAAGTATTAATTACAATTAAGAAGCTTAATTACTTTCCATCCTGAGAAAGTACAGTTTTTAGACCACAGATAGTGATCAAGAAATGAAGAAACGTTCTGCTGAATGTTGTTTTTCTTCCATTCACAGTTTTTCGTCAGCGTTTCTAGGAAAACGGTAAAATGCTAACCGTGCTTACAAAATGAGAGGATCTTTATTTCTGAAGTTGATGAAGAGGGATAAGAAGCTTCTGAAAAAATTTAAAACAAACAAAACCCTCTAGGTATTGGTTAAGGATGTGGAGCTGAACATGGGTTATCTTGTTCCTTTTCATACAAATGTCCAGATACTTAATTTATTTTAAGAACATTGTATATACCTGCTAGCTCAACTTCATATGGAATGCAGTGCCAAGTGTTACTTTAACCAGCAGTAGTTTCAGACATGTCCGGTATATTGTTGTTTGGGGTTTTTTTAATTCATTTATATCAGCGTGGCATAGAAGTGCTCAGAACATCTTTAAAGTTTAATGTTATAGCTCTTACACACAGAGGGTTTCTGAGGATATTTCTCTGAATCTTGATTTGGATTGTAGGTTTTTTTCTAAAAGCAACAAATGTCTTTACTTTTTAAAGTCAATAATTATGATGCTGAAATAATCTTTGAACTTACATGATTCATAAAGGAGACATTGACACTTACTTTCAGCCAGTTTTCCATCTTCTTGGTTTTGGTGAGAAAGTTTCTTATAGGTGTTTAGATGACTTAGATACTTTTATATTACTTTTGTAACCATTTCATTACTAAAATACATGTAAAACATTTTCTGTTTGTTGAACTTAAATTCTAATTAAAAACATTTTAAAATGTATGTGTCAAACTATATTTAGAAATACCTTTTATAAACATTTAAAGCATTTTTTTTGTGGCTGAACAGTTGAGTTCTGGCTATATTTTCATTACAGTAACAAACCATTTTGGTGTTTATAAAAATAATTAGTGTTTATAAAGGAAACTGATAAGAGTACTCCTTTCAGTATTTTTTTTTTTTTATTTCTTCATAACGGCAAAACTCAAGACTCTTCTTTTTTCAGTGAGAGGGAGGAACGGAAGAGAAGAGACATAGGTTCTAATCTGAAGTTTTTTGCACCTGGTAGCTAGTTGTCTACAGATCTTTTTGTCCTGCTGAGAAGATGGTATCTTCATATTTCTCAGCAACAGTATTTTAGCTTGCTATTTGTCAAGAGCTGTATATTTAGCTTATTTTTGTTCACACTTACAATAGGAGGCATTGAGGCAGTCTGCACAAATTGAGGACATAAACTGTATTGAAATACTCCTCCTTGTATCAGATGACGAAGGCAAAAGTATGTTTCATCAGTACATAGATTATAATTTTTGAGAGTAGAAGATGCCAGCATTTTCATATGAAGGCGGAGATGATATAGATGTGTGGACAAAAAGGTGCTTGTCACTTACTAAGAAAAGGTCAAGACTTGTTGGTATTTAAGCTAAACATGTTGTTTACTAAGTAACTAAACCAAACAAACAAAAAAGCTGATAGCTTCTGATTCGTCATTTTATTTCTTCAAATTTGATAAAAAGGAAAACAGGTAACTAAATGAAAATATTTGTCAACACATTTTTGTATCAGTATTGAGCTTCACACTTAACTAAGTATGAAATACACAAACATATAGAGAAGTTATTTAGAGTTCAGATTTTTTTTTGATTGAGTCATTGTACTTCAAATACTATTATTCTTATCTTAGATACATTAGGATTATGCATATAAGTGACATAGACCATAAAAATGAATTACTTTGAGTTTGACTACATAATTCTATTTTTTTCTTGTCATAATAATAAACATCATTTGCATTTTAATTTGATTTTGGCCTTTGTGACTCAGCTGTGCCAAGTGTTGTGCAGAATATTCAAAGGACTGAAAGTAAAATCAGACAGTTAATTGCTGGCTTTTTATTTGGGTGCCTGAAAAATACAGCAACTTAGCTTGATCAAGCAGCAAAAATTTGGATAGAGAGATTTCAGAGAATTTCTGTGTAAAACCTTGGTGGAGAAAACATGCAACTTGGAATGGAAGTTACCTGTGGCCTTATCAGCAGTGAATGGTGCAATTGTTTGAGACCAATATTGACTAGTAAGTGGTCTTAAATTTTGACACACACGGTTTTATAAGAAATAATACAAATGTCATGTCTCAACAGCAGAAACAATCTGTAGTATTGGTATTGTTTACTATACAGTCTTAAAATGATCATGAGAAGTTAGAGGCTCCTGAAACTTATATTTTTAAATCTGAGTCAGGAGGACAGAACCAAATTCTTCCTGATGATGATATCCAGATTGGCCATTCATCTTCACGGTGATCTGTGCTAGCTGCTAGGCTGGGAAGGGAAGGGAAGGAAGGGGATAAGAAGCACTCCCTTACCCCAAGCCATTGTGTCTTTATCTCTGGGAAAGCACCATTTTATTTTTTTTTTTTTTTATTCCAGTGATTACATGGGGACCTGAAAACCTGCACTTTTGCCCCTTGAAAGAAACTAGGAACCAACTCCTGTGAAACTGGGAGAGCAGCTGTTAAAAAACCAACTTTTCTGTTACCAAGGAAGGCTTAATCCCCTTTTGCATTGTCTCTTCCCACCCTTTCCAAAGGCATGTGCTCTGCTGCATGTTATCATATTTTCCATCAGTTGAAGGTAGTAGTTCATCCTCCTTCATCTCATTCATGACTACTAACTGTTCCTAATCAACAGAGTGATTTGCTGCAAAAGACAAGGCGAAAATCTCATTCAGTTCACTGAGCATCAGATTGAGTTGTGATTCCTTGCAATACAGTCTAGGTTAAGGTAGAGTGACGTGTGACTGTCCAAGTGTGGAGCGGAGGAGCATGCTTACCTGAATTCAACCCTTCCCACAGTCTGCCTTTGTCAAGGTGAGCACTCGATGAGCCCAATATTAAGATATGACCTTCTGGCATTTAGTAATACTTAATCCAAGAACTAATAATATATGAAATTATGCTAGTACCTTTTCATCTTCTAAAAAAAAAAAATAAAAATTCTGTGTCACAACAGAATTGAATGTGCAGTTTGTTACTTTCCCAACTAGCAGGACCAAAAATGTGTGCCCGTTTTGAATAATCAGTGCTGTCACTTTGTGAAACTTTGTGCTGGAGCAAAGCTCATTTCACTTCGAGAGAATTTAGGCAGCATCACGGATACTGGCTCCAAGAGTATAAAGGGCAACTTCTTAGTTCAAGCTAACAAAATCTTGTGTACATAATATGAAATTTTCTTCTTATGCAGAGAAGGTGAATCTATTATATGTGTCAAAACCTGCAGTTAAGGAAAGATTGAGTATGAAGGTTAATGATAGTGTGGTATTCTTTATTATGGTAATGAGGGGAATCCCACAAATAGGATTATTTTTACAGTATGCTTAAGATAGGATTTTTGCATTGTGGTTTATGACTTGTGTAGTATGAATTATCTTATTTCTGCATGTTTGGAAAGCACACTGTGCCATGGAAAAAATATAGATTTCTGCAAATAAAACACATAATTAAAATATTTTTCTCTTTTGCCTTCAAAACAACCTCTTTATCAACATTCAAATAGATTAAGAATAGTATTAACTAAAATGGCTGGTAATAATGAGAAATTATATGACCAATCATGAAACTGTTGACCAGTCTTTGACCTGTTTTTAATATTTGCTTTATAGTACAAAGTAGATGAGACTTCTCATATCATTCTTGTGATAGAGAATTTCCATATTGCTGTCCCTTGGTATTTGGAATACTGCAGGTTTGTGGGCAATTCAGCAGATTAAGGAGCAGGTATGGAAGATGCTGGTGGTGTTGGTCTCGTCTGTTCCTCTGTTTTGCATAGTCTCGTACCCGATGGACAGGGCATCAAAGCTATGTCTGAAGGAAACCTTGAATTCTGTTTCTTTGGATATTTTGCAGATAACAAATGGACTGAAAAAGAAGCTGCTGTAGGCTTTTGTTATTAATTGGATGTCCTTTTTCATAGTAGTTTGCTTGAGACACTAGTTTATTATAAATTCAGATATATTGCAGCAAGAAATATGAATAAAACAAAATTCTACTGATTTTTAAAAAATTTAAAAATTCTATACTTTTTCTGTGCAATGATTTCATGGCTCAAAGACCTTTATCTTACTAAGGCTAGAAACAAGAACTGAATCTTATTGTATAATCAGGGGAATTTCTTGTTTTCCAAGGGATGTGTTTCCATTTTTAACTCTCATAGTTGATAAGTTACTGAATATTGAGAAATAGAAGTGTGCAGAACTAAAAATGTCTTGTCCTCTCCTCTCTCTACCCATAACTACAGAAAGAAAAGTCAATAATTGGGTGCCAGTCTGGAAGCTTCCAATGAGTCAGTGTTGTAAGTTTATTAGAAATAGATTAATATGGAATAAAATTACGATACACAAAAAAGTGTGTTTATCCCTTAATTCTTCAGCCACATATGTAGTGTACACACTTTAAATACTGAACCTCACTTAAGTTTTCAGTTCAAAATTACATTCCCCTGGCAGGTCTGACAGGGCTTTCTCTCTGGAAGGAAGCTCTTCCCTCCTGTTAAGACTTCCAGATGCAAGTCTCACATCGATCCATTGTACCAACAGCCTTTGAATCCAGCTTTTTGTCCGTACATTCAGTTTCTGCCTTTCCTGTTGGCTACCAAGGTAATATAGGGAAAAAATCAAAAGCTATATTGGAATCAAATTCTATCTACTGTTTACCTGTTATCCACAGAGACAGTTACTTTGTCTTAGAAAGCAATGGGGTTGGTCAGGAGTGTTTTGCCTTCAATAAATCTGTGTTGGCAGTTTCACCTTGCTCTTCATGTGCTGGGGAATAGTTTCCATGAGGATTTACTGTATAATTTCCACAGCAATGAAGGTGACGTCTGCCAGCCTGTAGGTCTCTGGGCAATCCTTCCTGATGGTTTTTTGAAGCTATCATGGTACTGACCTTTTTCCAGTCATCAGGGACGTGATCACCACAATGTCTTAAAGCTGACAGAGTAGCTTCGTGGTAACGTCAGCCAGATCTCTCGACACTTTTGGATGTGTCTGCTCTGATCCCTTAGCCGTGTACATGTCCAGCTGCTGTATGTGACTGTCTTGCTTGGTGGTCCTGTACCGTGGTGTTAGCACATTTCCCTCCTAGTCTTTGATAGTGGGCACTTGGAGCAGATTTTGACAGTAAATACTTAGGCAAAGGCTTTTACTGCCTCAGCCTTTTCAGTGAAATTTATTACTGGGTCACCTGTGCCATTCTCCAGTCTTCTGCGTCTTCATGACATATCCCTTCCCCATTTTAGCTTCAGACGGATTTAGGTGTTCCTAACTCCAGCCCAGTGCAATCAACAATCAAGATTTCTGCTTTTATACTCCCTGGTAGTTTGTCCTGCTTCTCTCTCTTGGCCCTCCTTTTTTTGGCTTTGTCAGGATTTCCCTGTTTAGCCAAACTCGCCTCTTGTTGTGGCTGCCTTTCTGCCCACCCCCCCCAAGTTGGAGATAGATTATCTTGCACTTTGTGGAGATTGTTCATGGGAATAGACCCACTGTCCTGAGTTCCTTTGTGTGTCAGGAGAACCTCCCAAGGCCTCCTGCTTACCCGTGCCCTAAACAGGCTGAGGTCTTCCTGAATCCTGGGATTTCTAGTCTGCTACCTGTCTTCCTCACTGTCACCGGGATCATCAGCAATTTTGCCTGAAGTCTTGGACTGCAGAATGGCACTCTCTAGCCTAGCATCTAGGTTGTCAATATTAAAAAGTATTTTTTAGACAGTTTTATTTCTTCCATGAAGAAGAATCTGTTAACACACCAGTCACTGTCATTCCTCCAAAATCTTCTCAGGAGCTGAGACACCTGAAGTCAAATATTGTTGGAATGCTTGCTTCTGATACCAAAAGGTTTTTACCAATTCCATATTTTTGTTAGTATGGGTATTGTATAGTTGACAACAACTATTCGCTTTGGCGCTATATAAAACTGGCCCAGAACTTTCTTACTACATAAACATACAGACTTTGTCCAATTCTCATGTATTTCTGCATTTGTTGTAGTCTTTTTTTCTTTTTCTTACGGGAAAATTTACTGATTCCCAGAAAGCAGTTAAATGTGAGGATGCAGATCATATGTTAATAAATATGTGGAAGACCATTTCTAATAAATTTCATGAAGAGCTTAATTCCATTTTTCATTTATAAAATTAATGTAATTTCTAATACTCTTAGTACTGAAAAGTTTAAATTGCCTTTGACAAATATGACTTGTAATTTATATTTTTGTCTTAAAAAGCTATTGCAGAGGAGAAACACTATAACCTGCGTAACACATTGTCATGGTTTAACCCCAGCTGGCAACTAAGGACCACGCAGTCACTTGCTCACTCCCCCCCGCAGTAGGATGGCGGAGAGAATCAGAAGGGTAAAAGTGAGAAAACTCGTGGGTTGAGATAAAGACAGTTTAATAGGTAAAGTAACAGCTGCGCGTGCAAGCAAAGCAAACCAAGGAATTCATTCACCACTTCCCGTGGGCAGGCCGGTGTTCAGCCATCTCCAGGAAAGCAGGGCTCCATCGCGCGTAACGGGTACTTGGGAAGACAAACGCCATCACTCTGAACATCCCCCCCTCCCTCCCTCCTTCCCCCAGCTCTATACGCTGAGCATGACGTCCTATGGTCTGGAATATCCCTTGGTCAGTTGGGGTCAGCTGTCCTGGCTGTGTCCCCTCCCAACTCCTTGTGTCCCTCCAGCCTTCTTGCTGGCTGGGCATGAGAAGCTGAAAAATACTTCACTTAGTATAAACACTACTTGGCAACAACCAAAAACATCAGTATGTTATCAACATTATTCTCATACTAAACCCAAAACATAACACTATACCAGCTACTAGAAAGAAAATTAATTCTATCCCAGCTGAAACCAGGACACACATCAATTACTAAAATATTCTCTTCAGATTAATTTAAGTCAACTGTGTCATTGACAGCTTTGCTTAAACTCAGTAGAGAGCAGTATACTTGTTAGAGGCGAAGCTGGACTCAGCTGAATTCTTCTATTTTTTTTTTTTTAAATATCGGCTGTATTGTGATCTTAAATCCTGTCAAATCTTCAAATCACTGTGACTGACTTGAAACTGTTTTGAATATGTCCATGTTCAAAAAAAAACCCAAAGAAAACCCAAATCTATGCTGTAAATATTAAGCAGCTTTGTGATAAGGTCAAATTATTTTTTCAAACAGCAAATTCTGAGAGTTTTTTTCTTTGAGGTTTTGGGGAGATTTTTTTAAGGGTCCTGTGTAAAAGTAAAATTGCAAGTGAATGACAGCTTGATACTTTGTTTCTTTACCGTGTATGATAAGATTTGGAGGAAAAGAATTGTGGTTCAAGGTTCAGCACTTCTTAGTAAGCGTTGCTGTATTGGGGAGCAAAGCCCCTCTCTGAAGTAGCATGTGATCTTGGAAGGTTTTCTGTGCAGGCAAGAGGGGACTGGATATTTACTTTTGACTTTATTTTAGAATTACATTATTTAAAGAAAAAAGTGAAGTAGACTTCACTTTTCATGGTTTAGGTCATACCCTAAGTCAACAACATTCAGGATGAAGAAGGCAGTTCTTAAACTAGTGGGGTTTTCTTCATTTTTGGATTAAAAAAAAAAATCTTTTATAAGATATTTTGTTTGTTCTTCCTTGCTGCAATGCTCAATCCAGTCACAACCTGTTATGGGTCTAACACATCTCTAAAGTGCTTTAGTCAAACTCTTTGAATATGTTAAGCTTGAATGACAATTTCAATAGAGCTTTATATGAAAAAATATTCACCCTTTAACTAGAACCAGAATGTTCTCAGTGTTTTGGCTTTCTGACGTCTTTCTGTCCCATAATCAACTTTAAGAGGTACTGCAGGTGGCTTGGAGGTGGAGTGAGTTAACGATTAATAAGGATTTACGCAGCTTTTTGCGTCACTTTTTATTTCCAAATCATTTGCTAACAAGTCACCTAAGGGCTTAAAATCGACCAGGACAATAAACAGCAGGAGTCTGTGGTGCAATTGATGCTGATGAGCAAAGAAAGTAAATTATAGAAGTCAAAATAAGTATTATTTTATTGGTTGCACTTGATACTATAAAAATTTGTTTTATTGTAAGGAATACAAAGAAGCAATTCAAATAATGATTTTTCTGTTGTAATTTTATGTAGAAGCTAAACTTTCCTTTTTGTATTTAATGCAGTGATTATTCAATTTATCAAATGTTGCTGTATGGCTTTCTCTCAAGAACATTTACTCATGTGGGTATCAGTCTTAATATATCATTTTTTCAGTTTTTTTTCTTTTTCTGTTATTCGTAAGTCACTTTGGAGGTCGTCATTACAGCAGGAAGGTATTATATCTTCAAACATTACAGAAGAGTAACAAAACTAGCCATTTCCATGACCATGTTGAAGGCTTCTGTCTAAAGAGTATAGTTTCTTGTGGTGTTCTTAATGTTCCTTTTAGACCTCAGGATCCTTTCAGATAAGATTAAGTCTTTTATAAACATTTAACTAACAATAGCTAGTGCCTTCCAAACAGGCAAAACTTTGTTGAATATGAAATTATGAGATATACTATTTTCATTTTTTTTAACCATGCTCCCCTCCAGGGTGCTTGATTGCATTCACTTATACATAGGCAATTCCCATTTTTCCAAACAGAACTTTGACAAACTTTCCTTTCTCACTCCAAAATGTTCCTCACAGATTTCATATAGTAGTACTTACGTAATTTGGTTAAAAATACTCATTTTTGCAATTAGTGCTGAGGTTACTCTCCTGCTTCTACAGGCTTTTCTAATGCTTAAGTCTTTTCTGCTGAAAGTTTAGACTCGATTACAAGTTAGGTAACAACTTGTTCCTACTTGTAACTTGTAACTTGGTTACAAGTAGGTAACTTGTAAGTCTGTCGCTAGCATTTTATAAGGGTGGGATTTCTTGTATGTGAGCTTTGATCCACAGTGCTGCAATCTATTTCAGTTTCCTTTGCTTTAGGAGATACGTGTAACGGTATGAATGTCTTAATATTCTTGAACTAAACATTGGACAGCCTACGGGTCAAAATGACAACTATAGTTATTCCTTAACTAGCCTGAAGTTAATGTGATGTCTTCACACTTTTTTCTGAAAATGTATATTCTAGTTCTGGTTAATTTTAAACGTCTTTGAAGGCTATAGAGTTATTGCAAGACTGTATGATTTAAATGCTAAACCAGTAGGTATTTTGGTTTGGGTTTTTGTTAAGAGGAGGAGAGAAACTGAAACTATAGCAATTAAATGTCCTCTGATTGTAATAATTATTTTTCTAAAATTGCTCTTGTAGCTCAAACAGAAGGTACATAAGTTGTTCATGATGCGTGTTGTGCAGTATACTAAATAAATTGAAAATACCTATTGAAGTTTGCATGCTACAATTGGTACTTAAAAGAGCTTGGATATGCAGTTTATATCATCATGTCATACCATCTTCTGAATGTATCATGACGATACGTGATGTGATTTTCTAGTAGAAATACATTTCAAATAGTTATTTTCAGTATATTGAATAATTTGTATTAAGTGAATGTGTAGCAAAGTAAAGCTATGTTCTTCTGGTGTTATGCAAAAATGCTGAATGTAGTTAGGAGTAAAAGGGGTTTCTCTTAGCTAAATTGGCTCACCCTGTTTCTGTTTGAGAGAAGTCAACAGGAACTTTGATCGTAAGGTTTGTTCTGTTCTTTGCTTATGCTATGGCTTATGATTATAAAATGAATGCTTTCCAGCAGTTTGCTCAAGGAGCTTTCATTATTGCATTGTCTTTATCCCTCATAGGTAAACTTGTGTACCATACTCTGTTGCACTTTGTGTGTATTGGAGGTTGGGAAAGGAGCATTAAACATGGGCTTATTACTGTGATTTATGCAATTGCAGTGGTCCTAGATGAATTTACACAAGAACCAGGCACTGATCTTCAGCACAAACAGAATCATACCTTTTTTTTTTTTTAGGCTATTTTGCAGAAGAACGATATTGTTGTCAATGGTGGCTTTCGTTCAAGCATTTTACGAGTCTTTTAGGTTCAACAAATCAAGAGCATCTTCCCCTATTTTTCTCTTGCTTCCTAAGAAAGCATTCTTTCCAGAAACCCACTGCTCACATTAGCAGAGTCAAATCAGACTTTCAGACCCTGAGGGCCTGAACTTGTATGGGGAGTGTGTTGCTTTGACAATAATTGCAAGACACTTAGGGTTGCCACTTAGAAATGAAAAAGCTAGACTGCTTTACCTGTTTCAGAAAATTATGTCTTAGAAAATTAGAATATAATAGAGATTTCCAACAACACAAGCAATTACAGAAGAAAAGCAGGATGCAGAAAACTGAATTTTATGTTAAACTTATTAATCAAGATCTTCTTTCATTGCCTGAGTATTTAATCTGTCTTTTGAATCTGGCCGCTTGATTTCTTCATCTGAATCTGAAATTAACCTTTCTCGGTTTTCTTTAAATTTGATCTTTCAATTTGTTGTTCCAAGTTTTTTTATCCTTTTTGTATAAGCCATGAAAACAGTGTAAGGAGAGAAGGTGCTACTAAGTCTTCATTTTTTCACCAATTTCTGATCTCCTTTCTTGTTTACATTATAAGAAATTGCTCATTATTCTTTGTGTCTGGGCACTGGCATTCAGAGTGGTAAAGCAGAAAACAGTAACTTTCTGTTTTTCCTAATGTTTCTTGATTTTAAAAACACTTTGCATGCTGTAGATACTGTCTTTAATTTCTTTTTTTTTTTTTTCCCTCTTTCAAGTCTTTTGAAGATGCAGTGCTAAAACTTTATAAATTCTTTACATGGGAAAATAATTACCTTATAACCACTTAATTAAGACTGTAATGTTATTTTTGCTCAGAGCATCACATAAAGACCAACCAAAATAAAAACTGAAACATTGAAACATGGAGTAGGTTGCCTGGACAGACATGGATTTAAATTCATTGTTAATTTTAGAAGCAATCCTTTAAAACTTTTCATAGTATCTTTTTATGCCCCCTGTCTCCTTAAATCTGTTCCCCCTCCCTCCCCCCCAAGGAAGCAAGAGATCAGTGAAATTACCCTTTATATTTGGTACTGTCTTGCCTGTATCCTAATCCTACCTATAATTGGGTCAGTCATCTTTCTTCCTCTCTTTGTATGGTGTTAGAAGCTGATAATCCAAAAAATTCTTTACATTTTTAATAAATGACCTTAAAAAAAAAAAAAATTAAAGTGCTGGAATTGAGCATATGAACTTCTGTGGGCTAATGACGGTCATCATCTATCCTGAAGTACTTGAGATGTGGGCTATACTTTGTATCTTTATATATTGTTAGAGCACTGATATTTGTGAGTATACAGTAGTGTTTTTTTCTATTTCATCCTAAAAGTCAGGACTCTAAAATACATACAAAGATTTGTACATCTCCATTCTATTTGCCTTTTAAGATTAGAATACATTTATAATTAAATGTCTACGTTGATAGAATGTGTTGACGTATCGAAAACTTGGTCAATATTTTCTTTAAAGGGTATTTTCTTTTGCCTGAAAAAATTATTAGAAACACCAGGGGCATTCTTGATGCGGGATGTACTTTGTAAAATAAAAGGACTTTTGTCTTAAAGCTAACATGGTAAAATAGTACAGTGAAATGTTGATGCCTTATTAACAAAATTAGTAGGTTTTTTCCCCCTATTTAGGGAAAATTCTCTTAGATTTAAAATTAAAAAATAAAATGAAATTAAAATTATTCCTAAGTATTCTAAGTATTAAAAAATGGAGAACTTTGAAAGCAAAGTAAAGTTCTCCAAACTGATAGATGGCACTTTTTGTTTCTTTTTGAAAATGATATGTTTGGCACCTGTCGTGTTCACTTAAGTTTTGAGTTCCCTTAAAGAGAAAGGAAATGACAGGAGGAATGCCTCCCATCCATAAAAACAGTACTATAGTTGCTAATTACAGTTAAAAGTGGTTATACATCTGGGACGACCCACTATCCCAGTGAAAGAACTCTTAAATTTGTGGTAGAAGGCTAAGCACATATCACATGGAAAAGTTGGAAAAGTCAGCAAGTTGTATGCAGAATTTTGTAACCTCCTGCAGACACTACTGGGAAGGTTTTCTTATTTAATATATTCAAAATAAACCTGCCTTATTTTGAAGAAGTTTATGGACTATGACCAGAAGATGGACTTGTTGCATAAGGTCTTTGCTTGAGCTCGGACTGAAGAGGAACAGCTTGGAGAGACGACGTCTCTTAGTTTGGCATGTTGATGTTCTGTCAACTTCTCTACTGCTTATTTTGTTTTATAGTCTGATTTATGGAGCCACCTAGAATTTTAAGATACATTTTTTTGGATTATGTCTGTTTGCCTTGCACTGACGAATCAAGGATTGTCCCAGGTTGTTACACGCTTTCTTTGGCTTTTGTTGGAAAGTACTCAGGGAGAGTTGAAAGAACTGATTGAAATTGCCAAACTCTGACTCTTGAGTCACGTGTTGTTTGCAAGAAGTGAAATTATAGCTTTCTTGCTGGGCTACATCAGGTGATGGCAAGAGGGCAACACATGATGGCGTGAAAGATGCAAGTAATTGGGCAGTGGAAGGGGGTGTACGGTGTAGAGCTGCCCGCTCAGTCCTGCTCGAGGAGGGAAGCTGTCAAGGCTGCAGGGACCACTGCCTTTCTGCCCATGTACTGCTCTAGAGCTCTTTCCTCTGCCCGTGCTAACGGTAATTGTTTAATGGCTTTTAAACAAATGAATAATTTGGAATGTTATTCATAGCGACGGGATATTTTGTCGCTTCTGTCATATAAGAAAGGGTTTAAGCTTGTATTTCCCCAGTGGGAAGACAAAAGGTAGAAATCTCAATGCAGCACAAGATTAGAGATGCTGATAAAAATGGAGACATAGCCAAGGCAGCAAATGTGCATTGCTTCACCATCGCCCCCGGCAAGCTCAGTCTTAGATGGTCCTGTCACCACTCCGGCTATTTGTTCTTCATAAAAACCTGTGGCTGAAACACTTGTTCCCTCTTGAGATTAATTTCCTTTTGCCGGCCTAGACAAGCGCACCAGCTGATATTAGAGAAAAAAAAAAAAAAGCCAAAGCAAAACAAACAAAACTAGGTCTGTGTTTTTGAACAATGTGTTTAAAATGTAATGGTTATTCTGCAGTGTCAGAAATAAAACATTATAAAGTTATATGCACTGTAATTTAAATGAATACGGCAAGTAAAATAGTCACCTGTATTGAAAGGATTAAAGGTTGTCTTATCTTTATGAAAGAAATTTACTGTTCATAGTCAATTGCACTTTGACAGGGCAGTTGCTGCTTTTTGCTTTTTGTTCTTTTTAGCATTTGCTGCTACTCACTGGAGGGAAAAACCTACTGGAAAATTAGGGCTGTTCTGCAGCTGAAAAAAACATGCTTGCAATATATAATAGGGTATAATTTACTATTTAAAAGGTACTTGCAGGCAATTTTTTTCTTTCAGTACTGTTCTTCCACTCAGGATCAAGTACTGAAAATAGAGTAGACAACTCGGCAATGAAAATGTTGAAGTGTACCTAGTAAGCTATTTTTTGCCACACCTTAGGTACTCAGGATAATCAATATGTAAGAATTTCTTTTGGCAGTTTTTTTCCCGTTACTTTTTTTTTTCCTTCAGATTGGTGCTAACTGTCCTAATGCTTTTTCTTTTTGAAAGGACCAGGTGTTAAATGCTAACATTGTTATAATTTTTAATTATTATTTACTATCATCTGAATCAGTGTTTAAATGATCACGTATGCTGAGTCTAAAACTCAGGTTTTTAAACTTTATAACAACAGATTGAGAAACTCTACAGGGGCTACAGACAAACTGGATTTATTTTGGCTGCATGTTTTCCTGGAGCAACACCTTGAGCATTCTTTTTAATTTTGAACAGAAGTTTTTGTGTATATTTGCAGACATGCAGAGCATGGTATGAACATTGAAATTACTTAGCTCACATTCTGATCTCTGCAATGGAAATAATGCCTGTTCTTTAAGGAATACTTAAAAAGGTGCTCAAGATGGAAATTATTTGAGATGAACAAGACTTGCTATTCAAGTGAAAGAAATTATTAGTGACTATAGGAACAGTTGACAGGCTCTGTCCAAGCTGCCTGCTGAAGGGAAGAGGGGGAGAACCATCTCAGGGGAATTTCTTCTCAAAAGGACCAGCCTCCTTGCTCAGCTTGGATGGTATCATGGATCCCTGACCGCTCTGTGAGGAGTAATGGCAGGAAAAATCCTTTTCACTTCTAGTTCGGAGTGTGCTCTGGGAGGATCAATCCTCCTGCCCCCTCCCCCAGTTTAAGCCCTTTGTAAGCCACAACTGAACCATCTATGCAATTAGGAGACAGCAGTTTTCAGAGGTTTATAACCTGATCAAAGAAGGATGACCCCATGCGGCAGCCTTTGAAAAGCACATCTCCAGAGACAAACCTCAGGATAAGGCTTCCGGGACCTGCAGTCTCCTCCTTGGCAATATTCAGGATAATGTATATTTTGTACCCAAGTGACAGGGTACAGGGTTTAATTGCTGGACAGCTTTTACCTCCTTCCAAATCCTCATCATGGCCTCTTCCCATGCTGTCGTCACACTTCAAGTACCAGCTCTAGAACTGTGAGCTGCTGGATGTGCTCAATTAAATGATCATAAAATTTTGGCAAAACAGCGTATTTCTTCTAACCTCATTTTTGGACATGATATGACCTCTTTTGTGCAAGTCCCTCAGCATTTCAGCTATCCTGAAATGGAAAAAAAATGTTATCATTTATGGTTATATTTAAGCAAGATTGTATGATCAGACTTAGATTTAGAAAGGAAAAGATTAGTAATGCTTAATGCTAGCCTTTGATCAGGATGGTGTAGTCTTATCTATGGGGGACCCTAGATGACAGTTTGGGGAACCTGTTCTCAGATCAGTCTGCCTCTAGCCTTGTGTGTTACCTTAAGAGCATTGTCTATTCCCTTCCCTGTGGATGCAAGCGTAGTTTGCGCAGTTAAACCTCTGTTTGTGCATAGGCATAGCTGGGAGGATTCAAGTATTAAGCTCCACCCATGCACCATAGTTTTGTCCATTATTTGGGTAGCTGCTTCACTGAACCTGTAAACTGTTAGTTATACAAGCATGGCCCATGATTTGCATCTTTTACAAAATTAAATGTAAAGAGAGTATTTTGTTAAATAGTTGCTCTATAGAAGGAAGTGAAAGGCAAGGGAAAGCCACTTGCTACTTAATGTGTTTATTAAAGAGGGAATCAAAGATCTATCGTAATGCAGATTTTTACAACTTGAATTTTACTAGACTGTCTTTTGGGGAAAGGTACTATAAATGTTTAAAAAATGTCACTTTCACTTGAAATTGGTTACTCTGGTTTTAGCCATACATTTTGAAAAATGAAAGAGAAATAATATCTGCCTTGTTTTGCTCTCTCAAATCCAAGTAAGAGGATATTATGAGGTAGAAAATACTATTTTTATACCATCTATCACCTTTGTTAACATTTTATTAGACATAAATCATGTAGTTTTGGGTTGCATAGTGACAATATGGTTCACCGTGTATTCTATTTTTATAACTTTATTTAAAACTGACATGTAACTTGCTGTACCTGAAACCCCAAGTGAGCCAGTTATTGGAGTGTAACAAAGTTTTGACGTCAGAACTGCTATTTATTCCACTGGCAACCATTAGCGATGCATTACCCTTTGGCACTCGTGTTTTCAGAAACATGGTTAAATTTTTATGACTGGTTCTGGCCAATTAGGATTCTTTCTCAATATAGAAATAAGGGAAGAGATCTTTTTTATAACTTACTAAATGTAGCTTTCCAAAACCAACAGGATAAAAATATGAATTATTGCACTCAGAGTTCACAAGACATACTATTGAGCCACACTTCAGATTGACTGCTTGCTGTACATGTGTATTTGAGAGGCAGGGGTTAAGCTAGGCTGCCTTGTCAAATGCATGAGCCTTTATTAGAATTTAATGTAATTACAGCTGAGTCATGCTCACAGGCCAGTCTGGTAGCTTCAGTAGGATGTACAAGGGGCTGAAGACTTAAGGTAGAGAGAATTGGGGAGGTGGAGGGGAAGTGGAGGAAAATTGGGCGGAGGCAGTGGGCTTGGCAAAACCAATTGTCTTGCAGAGAAATTTCAATAGAGGTTTCTGTTGCTGGCTTTTTCCCAAAAAATTTAAACTTCAGCAACACTCGACTTCAGAGTGTTTGCATGTTGCGTGCACTACGTAGAGAATGCGATGGAACAGCTGCGTAAGAGGGTGCTGTAGGATCTGATGCCTGATTGTTGGTTTAAGATTGCTGTCTGTGTTCTGGCAATAAGAAATGCCATCGTGTACAAACAGAACCTACAACAGACACGTTTTCCTTCTGTGTTATTTTTGGTGATCTTCTCCTGGGGGCTTGGTAATACACACTGTGTGTTCGTGCATGAAGTTGGAGTTGCCTGTCTACAAAAGTTACAAAACACTTGTTTGTACGTGTTGCTTTACTAGTGTACTGTAGATTTGTTTTGAAGGGAATGCTCTTTTATATAAGAAGATTTTTCCATTCCTGTACTTTATTAATGTTCTTGTGGTTTTTAGATCAGTAGTGAAAATATTGTCAGCTTTTGTCATAGGTTGTTCTGTGCAAAAATGCTTCTCTTGAAGTCTCTGATCTTTATTATAATAGGCCAACTTCAAGATATTGCATAAATGGTCGTGGTTGCAGACTGAAGTTCCTTAACTTTGGCAGCCACGTTCTAATTCTCCAAGTAAACGGAAGCTGCTCAATATTAAAGTGTCAGTATCATCTGCATTTATGTGTAATATAGTTATAATATGGTTTTTGGGTAATTCCAGGTGAACAACCATCTCTTGAGCAGCTATGAGGGGGAAGAATTTTGGATAGTTCTTGTATTTGCCAAGTGTGGAGCCTTTGACAGCCCTCACTGCTATTTCCTGTAATTTGGATGTTTGTTCTGGGCGCTGCTGGATCTGACAAGTAGACATAGCATGTCAGAGGCTCTGCTGTCTTTTACCAACCTGTTTTAGTGACTTTCCTAAGTTAATGGAGACGAACGTTTTCTTCTTCCATGGTAGTGATTGAGAAATTGTTGAAAAGTATGGGGTAGAAAAAAGAAGTTGTGAGGACTGACAAAAAGGGGTTTGTTTGCCCAAGGGACTGAACAAAAGACTGCCTAAGAGGTGATGGGATTTGGAGACAATTAAAACAAAAAGGAGAAAAGCTACGCTTGATTCTGGGAAGAGAAGGGAAACTGCATGAGATGTTTCCAGTTTCTTTGGAAAAGGAAGTAGGCAATTAGAGAGGGAGAAAAGATTTTATTGGCTTAGCAACTGTATGAAGGAGACATCAAGTCTTCCAGAAAGTGAGTGGCCTTGTTGATTACTCCTGTGTGCACGTTTTGTTTGCATCTGTTTGAATGTTCACTCTGAACTGTGTACATGCTGCCATGACATAAGAGAACCCACACTTTGAAGTTTGAAACATCAAAACCCACGGTTGTTTTCCTGTATGATCCTTTCAATATTCTTTTTAAAGAAATCTTATAGTGGAGAGATCACTTGTTTATGCTTTTGTGCTTCATGAGGGAGATCATTAAGTCTTCTGTTCATTGGAATATGCACATTTTGAAGCTATTTGTTAGCTAGCTGTTTCTGTACAGATGCCTAACCGTGAATGTGAGTGCAAGGTTAACTACTTTTGAAAAATAGAAAGCTACTTTAAATCTAAAATTTAAGAATTACACTCTAATAGTAATCCAGCTTTAAAATTACAACAAAGTATTTTTCTTGCCCTTTCCTGAGTGCTAATAATTTACAGATATTTAGGCAATACTTGGAACAGTCATTTTTCAAAATCTGAATAGTGATTGTAGACTTTCTCTTGCTACTGCACATCCAAGAATCAGGGAAAAATCATCTGTTGGAGAACTTCCTGTGAAGAAGGAAATTAGAGTAGCATTTTGAAAAGTTCTGAAGTAACTGCTCAAAATGAATTCATATTTAGGCTGTTACAACCTGCAAAATCTAGATATCTGCAATGTGGATATCCCTGATATGCAGGTTTTTGTTAATCGTGAGATAAGGTTCTTGAATGAAGACATTTTCAGTGCAGGAACTGCCCTTAAATAGAGTATGTATTTGTGAAAGTCCTAAACCAGTAGCTTCCTTGCTCATATGTTGTTATAATACAGGCAATAGCTGCACAGTTTCACTGTAGTTTTAATTCCTTTTTGTCTCAGCATTCTCCCCCACCTCCCCCCCCCCAAAAAATCAGGTACATTTATCACAAATGCTAGCTTTTTAGATTAATCTACTCAAGAATATTCATCTCCTTCAATATGCTGCATTAACCTTTATAACTGAATATGTGTAATTCAGGCACAGTATATTCTTCTCATTGTCACAGGAACGATCAAAGTGTGTGACAGAAGAATGGTGATGGTCCAGAAATTAATTTCAGATGGTTTTTATTTTCTTAACATTCACTTTTTCATTGGGAACTAGATTAAACTAGAGATGCAAGGTGCACAAGTGATTATTTATTTCAAGTCCAATTGGTGAGGTATTGTAATGGAAAGCTTTTTGTTAAGAACTGAATCATATCTACAACACAGTGTTTCAGCCCTCTGACTCCAATTGCAGTTTGGGAAAACTGTGATGTAAGTGTAATTAGCTTCTGAGGCTGATCTTCATTTGTGCAGAATTGTGACGTTTCAGTGATTTCGTATCACTTAGATGGGATTTGTTTATAATGAACATGAATATATATTTAATTTGATCTCTATCTGTATTGATGTAGTGGAAAAGAAGCGTGGCTCATAACTATTTGGGTTATACATTGGTAAATGAGAAATAATAGCAAGAAATAAGTGTCCTGAGAAAAGACAAGACTTCTTTCCCCTGGAAAATAGGAAAAGCTTTTTAAGTGATATTTTCTGTGGTGCACACCCATGCATTTTTCAGAGAGCATGGAAATTATAATGTCTCGAGAATACCTGTAGGATTGCATTGATACTTTGTGGAGAAGCAGTGAGGAAGAATATGGAAGAGAGCAGGAAATTCAGGAACATGAGAACAATTGAAAAAATATAGCTTTTTATCCTGAGATTGCAACTCTAGAAGACAAGAACTATATGCAAGTTTTGCTGAGAAAAATGGAGCATCAGAAAAATACCAAAAGGCCAAGTGACTTGAATAATTCATGATTGAAGGGGATAGGACATTTTTAAGAGGAATAATATGAGTCAGAGGTGAAATGAATGGAAAAGATGTAAATGTGGAACGTGACAGGCAAAATGGCAAAGAACAGAAGTTAAATATTGGTTGACGATTCAACACCAGTAGTTAAAATTTGTGGGGAAGTTGGGGATAGCCAAGAAGAAGCTTTAGAGGGAAGTATTGAGTGAAAGACAGATTTGGGGTTTTTGTTTAGAGGGAAGCAACCAAAATTGTGCATGGTTGTGCATTTCTGTCTTGCTTCATTTTTTGCTCTACAGCAAAGGTATATATGCCATCTCTTACAGTTGCCATGGAAAGTACCGTAGCTTTACACCTCTCTGTCCACTTCAGCATGAAATCGATCAGTGAAAACACTTCTAAGTGTACACTGGTCCCTTCAGACTCGGCTCTTCTGTGCAGTCCGGAGCCTCCTGGAAATTAACCACCTTTTTTTTTTTTTTTTTTTTAATTTATTTTGTAACATCTGTGTTCAGCTTTGAGCTAAATTTTTCAATTTCTCACTTGAAATGGGCAATAGTTACCTACGTCTGACTACATTAGAGATTTTCTTACCATCACTTTAATTTACAGGAACTTGTGTAACATTTCCTGTCATATTTGGCCAGCCAAGATTTTCTGAAAAAAATCCTATGCACTTTTTGTGCATGCAGGAAAGGAAAAAAGGATCATTTAAGTCCTGTGGATAATGACTTTTGGTTCTCAGGAAGCAGTCTTGCAATATGTATAACACACAAAAAAAGAAATGTGGTTCTATGTGTCATACTCTTTTAAAAAAGAAAAATAATAATAATCTACGTACTTCTTGTAATTTTTCTGAGGAGGTTTTTATATAAGTTTTATATAAACTGCAGTTTATTAGAGGGAACAAGGATACTTTAGCATTCATGATACTGAAGGAAGGAGAGTCAAAGATGACTTTTGCAGACTCAAGCAGAAAATTTTCTGTATATCCAAAATCTGGTTTATCAATGCAGAATACCACCTTACTAATAAACAGAAAAGAGTAGGGACTGTGATCTCTACCTTCCAGAAATCATATTTGGGAGACTGTTGACTGCAGGGATAGGAGATAAGGGCACAGAGGGGGCTCTTCTGCCTATATTTCTGGCACAAAGAAATAAATCTGTGATAAAAGAAAGAAGCCCCTGATGCAGTCTTAGAGGTATCAGGAAATAGAAGAGAGAATGAAATGATATAGGCAAAAATTTGATAAATTACTTTTTCTAAGACACGAAATCAGATGTTACCAACTTTAAATTTAACTGCAGATTTCCTGATCAAACATAGGAATGAAACAACTTTCAATCCTGAATGATTTCCAAAAAGAAATTCAAAGAATGGATGTTAGAAACATGGGTTTTAAACAATATCAAGGAATTACCTGGTTGATTTTTCTTGATCTAAACCAAAATCGAATATACTTCTGGAATTCCAAAATGGTGTTTTCCTTTCCTGTTCTTAGAAACCTTCTTAAGTAACAGGAATTGCATAAATAATCTGTGTTGGTGATTTTCTGTGGTTTATACATAAAGAATTTTTCCTAATGTCAAGTTCAGAGCTGCTTTGCTGCCACTTTAGCCAAGTATTCCTTGACTTGCTCTCACTTGGCATGCAGAATGACTGAATACTGACATCTTTTTATAACAACTCCTTACAGAGATAAGCATCCTGATCCCCTCCAGCCTTCTTTTATCCGGAAAGAAAAACAAAACAAAGCACAGATTTCAGTGTTTCCATGAGTCACCTTTTTTGTTGGTCCCTGGATCTCTTTCAGTTTGTTGACTACTTTTCTTAAAGCACTGTCTGTAAAACTTGGCCCAGTACTTCAGGTGATACCTGATTAGTTCTGTGTTGCATGGAATACTTGAGTCTTTATTTTGTTTATCAGACTTTTGCTAATTATACTGTGAAAATATTTGCCTTTTTTCCTAATAGCATCATCTTCTAATGTAGGGTGTTTTGTTGAACGATGTAATTCTCCAATTTTGGTGTGTTTTGGTGTTTGGTTTTTTTGTCTGTTTGGGTTCTTTTCAGAATTATGGTCATTTTGCCATCTGTGGTTTTTCAGCTTAGAGCTGTCTCAAACTTTACAAAAAGTATTAATGTTCTGTCAGTATAGAAAAGAATGACTTGTATCAGGTCCAGGATTGGTGCCTGTAAAAATTCTGTTGGGTTACCATCCAGTTTGGCTACTGACTGTTTATAATTACTGGCTTTATGGTTTTTAAACTACAGAAATTTCCACCATGACTTCGTAGTTTGCTATAATGTTATGTAGAACAGTCAAGATCTAGCACTAACTGTGGTCTATACACAGACCTATAGGAAGTCTATACTTCTTACCCACAACCCCAATTTTTTTTCTCGGAGGTGAAGAAATCATTTCTTTTAACCAAAATATGAGCTTTGTGTGACTTTCTTGCAAAATTCCTATGTAGGTTGGTTTTTTTTGGTTTTTTTTTTTTTTTGTCCTTGCATATTGGTTCTTCAGTAGCCTCAAAAGAGGGGTGGTTGATGCCCCAAGCCTGTCAGTGTTTTAAGAGGCATTTGGACAATGCCCTTAATAGCATGCTTTAACTTTTGGTCAGCCCTGAAGTAGTTGGGCAGTTGGACTTAGGTGATCATTATAGGTCCCTTCCAACTGAAAAATTACTCTATTTTATTCTTCCAATCTTCTGTTTTCAAGGTGTTTTGTTAAGTGAGCCAGATACTGCCTGGAAACGTGAGCCTTTATGATGATGGAATCCTTCATCTGAACGCCCAGATCCACAGTCATAAGCCGGGCCCGCATTAGCATGTAGTGTGATGCAACAGGACCGGTGGTGCTGTTGACCTGAGATCTATACTTCGTTTTGCAATCTTTGCTGTTAAATATTCTTATCCCGAGGAGTGAATGCTCCTTAGCGCTCAGAGCACATTGAACACTCATCTTCGTGTTTAGATTCCGTGGACAGGAATTCAGATTATGTGTGCTGAAGCCACTCTGATGCAAACCAAAGTGCAGTAAGTGAGGGCGATCACAATGCTTGCTTCTATCTGAAGTGCTGGTGTATCACTGCCATATGCACATGCTTCTGACGAGGGGTCATGGAGTACCAGCTTCACAGCTACGAGAGAAATCTGGTTCTGGTCCTCAGGATCATCAGCAGAAATCTTTTCACTTCAGTTAATACTGTGTGAAGAAGATACATGCAGATAGATAGATAGATACAGAAGACATGCCAGACCCTTATTGTGTGGAATGTCATTCCACTCTTCTCTTTTCTTCACTTTAGACAAGACCTTAGTGTTTGTCAGTGATCCACGAAGAGGTGGTATCAGATAAAGAAGCAATAAAGATAAATCGTGAGGAACATATTTTGAGAAGACCCCAAAATATTTTTGACATGATTTAAGCCTTCGTCTGAGTTGATTTGCTCAGCTCCTTCTTTGTAAGAAGAATGATGCATAATAACTGAATGAAATGAACATGTCTTTTATCCTCCTATTTAATAGAATCAGAACTCTCTGATCATCTTTTCAGCAGACAGCATCTTCTGTAACGTTTTATTCATTAATCCGTTAAACCCAACTCACTGGTTTTAGACAAAACCAGTATGATGTCAGAACTGCTTTACATGGAGAAGCCAGTCCAAGTGCGTGAATGTTGAGCAATCTGACTCACAGAGGAAGTTCTTTGGGCAATAGTTTCTGGATTACTTTTATAAATCAAATCGAGCTATACACTTTGTAACAAATCTAATAACCATACTGTGAATATAGCACAGAAGTCATCGGTATTGCAGGAGGTATGTGGTGGGGATGGAATTTACTGTGCCAAGTTCATGGCAGTGTTTTGCAGAGTAAAACCGAAGGTATGCTTGTCCTAATGTTAACGAGTTCTGCTGGATGGTTCTATTGAATTCTGTTTGATTTTATTTGATATTTTGTTATTGGAAATACTGTGTCTTTTAAGTTTCCTTTATAGAAATTTTTCAAATGGAGTTATACTTAATGTTATGGTGTTTCACCTTAGGGAGGAGTATACTCTGGATGATAGATTATACTGCTGAAATAAAGTAAGGTATTTCTTTAGTATTTCCCATGGGAGATTTGAATCGTTACCAGAGCATGTTGTAGGAACACCAGTGGAGCCATCTAGTGTCTTTTGAAGAATTTAATGGATTACCCATGTTTTTGCCATGCTGAAGAGAAAGTTATTCAAAATAAAAGGGTAATTTTTTTCACTTGAAGCGGTGGTATTTGTATTTATATTGATGTCAGTAGGCCAGCTTGTGAACAGGAACACAAATATATTTGTATAGTAACAATAATGAAACTTTCTTCCAGTGAGGATTATTCTACTCAGTAATGAATTGTTTCTCCTAAAAGAGTATTGTAGCAAATGGAGAGCAGTGGAACTCCGTTTACTGACACTTTCAAAGAGAAACCATATCATAACTGAAAAATCAATTATTTTGAGAATGTGCAAAAATACTGAGCTGTAAACCAGCTTGTGCTTACAGTTTGATTCTTAAATTTTTCATGTCATCCGGTAATGATGAGTGATTATTTTATATCCTGCCAAGAATCTGAAATCAAAAACTTTGAGTCTTATATTAGTACCCTGATATCGAAAAAGAACCTGCTTGAAGTAAATATGTAAATGATTCAGGACTAATTGTTTAGCTTTCTGTGTGACAAAATACAACCAAGGATTAATGTTCCAGAGGTGTGCCAAACTACATTTGTTTTATAAATGGACTAACTACACAGTTGCTTTATCTTAATTTCAAGTTTATCTTTATAATTCTGGAAAAAAAATTTAAAAACAGTGTCGTGGTTTAACCCCAGCCAGCAACTAAGCACCATGCAGCTGCTCACTCACTTCCCATCATCCAGTGGGATGGGGGAGAGAATCGGAAGGAAAAAGGTAAAACTCCGTGGGTTGAGATAAGAACAGTTTAATAGAACAGAAAGGAAGACACTAATAATGGTAATAATAACAATAATAAAATGATAATAATAATAAAAGGATTGAAATATACAAAAGAAGTGATGGACAATGGAATTGCTCACCACTCACCAACTGATGCCCAGTTAGTTCCCAAGCAGCAATCCCCCCCAGGCCAACTCCTCCGGTTTATATACTGGGCGTGACGTCACACGGTATGGAATACCCCTTTGGCCGGTTGGGGTCAGCCGCCCTGGCTGTGTCCCCCCCCAGCTCCTTGTGCCGCTCCAGCCTTCTCGCTGGCTGGGCATGAGAAGCTGAAAAATCCTTGACTTAGTCGAAACATTACTTAGCAACAACTGAAAAAATGAGTGTGTTATCAAGATTATTCTCATACTGAATCCAGACATAACACTATACCACCTACTAGAAAGAAGATTAACTCTATCCCAGTTGAAACCAGGACAAACAGGATCAGTGATCTACAGTGTTCTTGAAGACTAAAATAATTTAAAACCCTTTACCAACTTTAAAGCTTTTCACCTGCCTGAAGGGCTGCAATGTAGCTGGAGTCCTTTGGAGTATCTGGGACAAAAGTTAAAAGGCAGGAAATTCCAATTAGATATTAGGGGTAAAAGATTGTCATAAGGGTGGTAGTACTGGAACAGGTTGCCTGGAGAGCTTGGGGAATCTCTATCTTTGGAGGTGTTCAAGGCTCAACTGGACCTGGCCTTGAGTAACCCTGTCTAATTAGACCTGCTTTGTGCAGGGGGTGGGACTAGAAGACCTCCAGAGGTCTCTTGACAAATTATTCTCTGATTCTGTGATTCTCAGGTAAAAAGCTGACACCTCAGAAAAAACGTTTCCATAACAGTCCAAACATTTGTGGTTCAAATGGAGTCTTGCATAATTCCAGTTTTGGAAAACTTCAGTTTAAATAAATGCCTAAGTAGACTGTACTTGTCTTCTAAAGCCCGTCAAGACCATGTTACTGTGTATTTTCTAGCATCTCAAAGGGCGTTCAGCTTCATGTGGAAATTACCTGTAATTATTTTACTTATAAGATCTTAGTTTCTAATAAAGCTAGTAATACAAAAGAAAGTACTAGTCTAATTGAGGAATCAGCTGCTATGCGAAACAGATGGAAAACTGCTCATAAATGTAGAGAAATACAGCCTACAAAGTCCCAAGCCGTGGAGCAGAATGTTAAAAAGTTCTTTTCAGATAAGCTAGTTCTCCTTTATTCTAGTTGGAAAGAAATATAGTTAAAATACCACTGGAGTAAGTTGGTTATGGTTTTGGGTGGTTTTTTAGAGTATTGCAGAAGTCTCCTTTTGTATCACGTTAAGTTAATGCCTTTAGATTATTTTTTTATTGTTCTCTATGGAAAAAGAGATACTGATTTTTTCCTTCAGTAATGATCAAAAGTTGTTGACCTTGGGGTCCTAATTATCCTTTTGTAGCAGCAAAAGGGTTTGGGAGTTGCCTTTTCTTCTGAATTTAAAAATGCTAAAAACCATTTTATCTGAGAGCAGTATCTCTTTTGAGTTGGCTATAGAAAAGAGCAGTTGCTAGTCAATAACAGTGTTACATTTGGTTCAAAAATCCCTGGTAATCACTTTGGGAAAAATTAAGAGAAAGAAGCCTTTTCAGTGCCAATGTTTCATTTATGTATTCAGTTTAGGTTTTTCTAAAAATAAAATGAATCATTTTTACCTAAGGGGTGTATTATTCTTAGGTTGGAGTATGTTTATACACATGTAAAAAGTGTAATGTGTATATGTCTTGATAAATTTAAGTAAACATTTGCAGGATGAACTTTACAATGAAGAATTACAATAGCTGTTCAAATATAAACACACTGTAAGAGACTTCTAGATCATTGAATCCAATTGCCCGGTATTACAAGCCACTGCATAATTTAATCTCCTTCACTGTGCTCTATCTTAAAAATAATTAGGAGTTCTATATGCAGTGCTCCAGCTATTCTAGAGTCTAATTTTTCATTATATGAAACTTTCTTTAAATTTCCGGTTAGAGTAGTTACCTAATTTAATTTTAGTTGAATAAAATTAACTAATAGTTGATTAATATCTATTAGCTCTTTTCTCTCCCTGGCATTTAAAATACTTGGTGGAGAATATTAACATCTATTCTTGGCCTTCTTTTTTGTATGCAAAACAAGTCTGGGTTTTTTCTATACTTTCATCTCATAATAATAGCTCTCATTTCTTCTAGTCATCCTATTAGAGCTTTTCTGTGCCAGTTCCACTTTGAGTTGCTCTCTTTTGGGTAAGGCTCCCATAATGGCATCGAATACTCTGGATGAAATCTTACCATTAATACTTTTTTATTCCTAATGAAAGGACTTCTGACTTGCACATCCTAGGATTTTGTTTCCCTTTTTATGGCTGTGTTCGCTCTACTGTTTACTGTTCATTTTATGGTCAAATAAAACTTCCCGTTCCTTTTCCTCATGGTTATGCTCAGATAATGAGCTTCCAGGTCATGCAAGATTTTTTTTCTGGCACTTCAGTACATGATTTCACATGTGATGCTGCTTAACTCATCACATTTCGGTAATTTCTTTATGAACTTTGTCATCCTTTACTGGGGTACTTGCAACAAATTCGACTAGATTGACATTGCCTCTTCTAGGTTAATAGAAACTTGACTACAAATACTTTTTTGCTTGTGGGTTTTTAAGGATCATGTTTCATGATAGTTTAAATGGACTAATGCAACAGCTTCTGTTTTGATAGCCTGACAGTCACATTTGTGTACTTACACATTATTTCTTCTATATGGTATCTTTTTAACTTAAGCTGTTCATTTTGGCTGCTTGAAAAAAATGCACCGTGTTGATTATGTAACTGTTTAGTTACCTTTTACACTTGGTAGAAGTGACTCACTGTTTTGTTTTTACCTCTGGATATTGTCTTGTTTCACAAGTGGGGCTTTTTTTTTTTTTTTAATGAATCTCAATTGGATGTATTTTCCCAATAGAGAGAAACAGAGCAGTAATTTAAAATTGTGTGTGTACTTTCAAGACCAAACATTATTTAATTAAATATTCTCTTATTTCTCCAAATACTTACAACTTCAGACTTTATGTTGTCATCTGCAGAGGTAACTAACTATACTGTGCATGTAGTCTCTGTACATAAAAAAAATAGGTGGTTGAAATTTCACCAAACCCATAAATTATTCTTATTTCCTATATTTAGTTAAAAGATAATTTGCACAATTTCTGGATGTTCATTGTGTAGGAGGGAAGTCCATTTGGATGCAGCATCTCATGACTTGTATGAAGTAAAAAAGTCAATACACAAAACACTGATTGTCAGGAAAGATCGTCACTGGTGAAATGCAGCTAAAGTTGCCAGATCTTATTACAAGATATTTCATAAATGAGATAACAAAATTAGAATTTAATATAGAATTGCCTGTAGGATTCTGTGTGGATGCTAACCAGGTGGCGTCTACAGAGCAGCAAGATGTTAATGGTTGCTAAACAAACTACTCTTATTTTTATGATTGCGTTCTGAAATTGAAATTTTTAAATTGGAAGAAACGTCCAGGTTGCTGGGAAAGTGAATTGCAGCCAAATCGTCTTTTAAGACAGCATTTTAAATCAGAAGCTTTCTTACAGTTGTTAATGTTCCGTTCTTTTGTATAACGTTAGTAGTTTTTCAGAATTTAATGCTTACCAGTGTAACTAAAAGTCTGTTATCTTGGGGGATGTACTGAACTGTTCAGATACACTATTTGAAAATCTTGACTTTCTTAAGGTTTTGATTTGACAAACTAGTAAAATACTCCCTTTTAGTACGTGATTTTCTTTAGAAGAATGGATTGCAATGTTATGAGAAGCAGACACAGATTTAATTTTGATTTTAAGTGCCTTGTAATTTGGAACAAAATATCAGAGTTTGTAAATTCAGAAGTAACAAGTACGATTTAACAAGGTAAGGTAACCATTTTGTGTAAAGAACGGGTAGTAGAAGCAAAGAAGTCTTCTGGTGTAGGTTTTTCTGCCTAGCTATAAGGGTCATGCTCATCCCATTTCAAAGCAATGAACTCATTAGTGAAGTACCACAAGGGTATGTGGGTAAGGTACGCAACCTAGTTATTCATAAATGAGCTAAATAAGGTAGTAAATTGGTGGCATAATCGCTGATGATTGATTAGGCTACGTTACCTAATATGGCAAAAATGAAGACTTATTCTGAAGAACTGCAAAACCTTACAAGGCAGGCAGGTGAAAAGACATATAGTTAAGTATAAAGTGACATGTGGCAAAAAACATATTAGGTTTACTTATGTAGTGATAAGCTATGAGCTGACCAGTCCGCAATGAAAATACTGGGCTTATAATATGTAGTTCTATGAAAATGTAATGCTTGGTGTTCACTGGTGGTTAGAAGAGCACACTGAAAACTACTGGGAAAGGAATAGAAAACAGAATAGTGAATCTCAGCCTATCACTTAAACCCATGATATGCTTGTATGTCTAATTTTATGCACAGTTCTTGTTCCCTTGTCTCAAAAGGGGTAAGATCTGGTACAAGCAAAGATACAGAAGAGCAAAGCTTTGTGGCTTCTCTAATTCCCAGCTGAGTGATGCTCCTACTTCACTTCTGCCCTTATTTGCATTCCTCTTGTGTTCTGCTTCTCATATTTCTCCTCCCCACAATTAGGAGCATATAGCTGGGAGGTGTGATGCTGTCCAAGTGATGGTCAGACAGTTTAATGCTTAAGGTGGGTGTCAATTAAGAATGTAGACTTGTTCTTATCTGAGATAGCTTAGATAAGAATGACAGGAGGGGAGAAAAAGTTACTTGTTTCATTTGTAATAAATTCTTGATGCCAGGTGTGTTCATCCTTAGTGTTCTAAGGTTTAACTACTATGTCAAACAAAGAAATAGTTTGTCAAAAGAAATAAAAATCCTGTAGGGCTTTATCAGGCCACTCCAATACTGTCAGCTGCTGAATAATTAAGAAAAGAAAAAAAGCTTCTGTGGCTCAGATTGTTTTTACATTTGTTGTGTCATAGTATTGCCACTGACTCTCAAGGTCTAGACTCATATTTTGTTAACAAGGCAAAGGTTATGCAAATATATTCCAAGTATCAGTAGCAGCAGGTCTGTCAAAGCAACAATTATGCACAATCTTGAGCAAGCTCTCTCTGTGAATAGAGCACTTTAGAGTGCCAGAATTTGTGATGTGGAAAAGTATTGTGTAAATTTGCTTTGTTAGCTAAAGAAAATTTAACAATAGTTTCATTTATTATTCGGTTCTGCAGGGAGGAAAAGAGATGCTTTTTACATGCTGTACGTCTGTTTTTATAACAGTCTTACAAAATGTAAATCAAATTGTAATAGGAGTAATTTTAAAACAATTGAACATGTGGGCTGTAGGTAGGAGTAGCCTTTTGACAGTTCATTGCATGTTGCTTTTTAAATCATAAGTGTATGTTCTGTTAACTTCAAGTTCATGTTTTATATGCAAATAAATATGTCAGTAAATTAACCCTTTTATTCAGCTAATGAATGGATACTCTTGGAAGTTGGATAGGTGTATTCTAATCTTGGAAACTGACTACAAGATTATTTTGCACTTTCTTCATAACCCTTTGTTTATGAACAGTTTACTATGTATTTCTGAAATTATGAGTTTAGACAAGAAAGTACTGGACGCTAATAATTTAACTTTCTTTGCTAGAAAAATAATTTGCTTATTCTGAGATTCTATTATGTTTAAAAATTCCTTCTTCGTTAACATCCATATTATGCAGAGAATAGTTAATTACTGATTTAGCTAAGGTAGAAACATATTTAGACAGCAGAAACCAAAATGTTGCAGGGAGGGAAAGCAGCTAGTAGAGAAAGTACGCTTTTTTTGTTCATTTAACACACAGGAGAGACAAGTTCTTGTCTTTTGAAACTGTAATGTTTCATATATGGTTTTTTGGTCTTTATACATAGCAGATCACAACTGATCACTAATTGATCAGTAAAGCTGATTGAATGATAAATCTGTGTGCATCATCCCCAGTCTGAAACCCTGAATGTAATTCCAGTTTCCTTTGAGATTGGGTGTTAACACTGGGAAAAAGATGACGTGATCTGCTCATTCCCTGCATGTTGAAAAAAAAGTATCTGCAATGATTGTTGCTACAGATTTTAATATTCTCATATTCATGGGCTGAAAAATGTTTATACACAGCTGTTATGTTTCTGATGTCAATTTGTACTTTTCAACTTGCTGATGTATATCCAGAATTTCTTTCTGTATTCTATAGGGTTTTGGCAACTGAATTAAACAGAACTTTTCTTCCTTCTAAGGCCAGTAGCAACATTTCATTTGAGTTCATTGAAGCACCATTGTCTCTTTCATGAAAGTATGAATTTATATGTGGGTTGCTGGGGAATGGAGAGGACATTTTTATAAAGATATCTTTTAAGATGCTTGTATAGAAAGAGTAAGGAGATAATGCATAAGATTTAGCAGCTCTAAGGAAAGCTGCTTTACTACCTTTTCTTACAGTGAAAAATAATCTTAGAAATAGAACTTGCATAATGACATGAACATTCACCCTTAAAAAGTGATCATGCAAACTGTCAGCAGAAATGCTACAAGACCATCAAAACGTCTTGCAGTAGTTGTTAAAGTAATAGTAGTTATTAGGAAAGCTGAAATAATAGGCAGATTAATTGGTGTATGTAATATATATGTACTGGATCTGATGGGGTGGTGTGGTTTCATTGTCTGTGGAAATTACTGCGTAAGTCTCTTCTTGCTTCAGAACTATCACTGTAGCCTGTCTGCTTCCACTTATGGCTGAATGGAGGTAGAACCATGTGTGGTTCTGCTTGCAAAACCAAAACCATTGTGAAATGATGTAGTGGGACATTGCTGTGTCAGCAGAGACCATAAACCCTTCTGTGATCCGTGTCCTCCCCCCCCCCCCCCCCCCCCCCCCCAATTATTCCTCTAAACTCTTTGATTTCCATGACCATGGAAAATGAGCATTTTTGAAAGTGCATCTGGTGGTTTTGCTACCTGATTCACCAGTGTGCCCAGCAAACTGTTCTCTGCTTTGTTGTCTTTATTTGCGCTGCACAGTGTTCCCTGGAGGTTGTGTGAGAACAGGAGAGGGAGTGCAAACCAGTACAAAAAAAGCCAGAAGTGTAAAGGAAGCTGGTCAGCTTTACAGTTAAAATCAGTGTTAATAAAGCTGAGGGTCACAAAGAATGTTTGGTAGACCTTAGATGATGATTCAGGTATTCAACTGTTCTCGCATTATGTCCGCTGAACCTTGTAAAACTAGACTGTCCAATTGCCACGAAGGCTAAACTGACATATACCTCAAATTAAAATCCCCAGATGGGACAATGGAAAGTCCGAGAAATATTTATGGTTATTCTGATGGGTGGTGTCTTATCCTTTGAGCTGTGTCACTCATGATTGAAAAACAAATCATTCTAATGGCTTGGTTTTCTTGGCACATCTGAAGGATGACAACATATTACATATTTTACATATATGATGTAATAAAGGTGACATGCATAACAATGTGTATTTTATAACAAAGGTTTTAACTCTGGCTAGCTGCAAATTGCATAAAATAATATAATTTCCTCTTATTACTCAGCAAAACTTCGTGTTACTTAGAAAACTTAAAAATACATTTTCTCAAATTTTGGTGAGGCATATAATTTTGAAATTTGCCTCAATAATCACTAGTCTTATTCTATTAGTCTTCCATTTTCCCATAAAGAAATTACCTCCTTAATCTGTAACTTAGCCAGAGAGGAACGTTGTTCATTAGGAACTGAATATTTCATATTTGTTTTTGACGGGATTGAACATACCTGCTATGATGTACTCTATGGAAATGATCTTTGATATTTGTGCTTTTGATTAAATGATTTTATCTTTTCCTTTAATTGAAACAGTGTTTATAGTTCCTTTAATTTAGAACAGTAGTTTTTACTGAAATCGCGTTTGTGTTAGTGGACAAAATAGTGGAATGCATACTTTATATAAAAGTAAAAATTAACATTAAAATAATGAGCAATCTGTTTTGAGGCATCCTGAGATTTCTTACAGGTATGCTTGAGAGGTTGTTAGAAACAGGTTTTGGTGCTTGGAATCAATCAGACACGAGGAGCAAAGGACAGCATCGTTTTACAGAATCTGTAGTAGAGTGAGGAGGAGAGGAAGTTTTGCTGCAAGCTACAGGAGAACAATTAAAGCAAGAAATAACTCGTTTCATAAGGGTTTGTGTAAGAGAAGACAGGCAATTGACAAGAGGAGATAGAGAAAAGCAAGCATTTTCACCTTTGGGATAGTAGCTCTGACAGTGTAAGATGTTCAGTGTTCTACAGGTTAATACAAAAAGGGGTTTTTGTTGGGTTTTTTTGTTGTGATGTCTTCAAGTTATATGGAAAGAAATATTTAACTTTTAGAATGTGTGCATACCTTTTAAGTGTTCCCTACTCTTACGTGGGAGTACGTGGTATGTAAAGATTTACCAGTGCCTAAATACTTAAAAATGACATTTCTGTGATCTTAACACACAGAATAAAATTATGATTATAGCCCTCAAATTTGAAAATATGAATTTACTTGGTTCTACGGAAACTGCTTTTTACCCACGCTTCTTTCTGTTTTCAGGTCTTTGTTAATCAGTGGCTGAGATTTGGGGTTGTAATTTTGCAGCACAAAACCCAGCCTAGACTGAACCGTTAGTTCTCAGATATGTGCTTTTTCCAGAGCTGTAATTAATTTTTTATAAACCTAGGAATGTAATGACAAAGTTCGGTTATAAGTTGATAGATGTTATAATTATTTTTTTTTTTCAAACATGAAAACCATGCCAATTTCCCATTTGTCAAAGGTCATTTAAAATTTTTTTACAGAATATTCAGATACGTTTTTGGAGAGAGCTGTTGCACTGAGGCAGAGTAACGCTCACAACAATTTCCAGCTAGGATGCTGAAAATGGCAGGGATTTATGACTGGAGTACTTTGTGGTTTGCTTCTAGGTGTGCGTGGCGCAGTGCAGCCATGAGTGAAAGTGGCAGCTATCTGACAGCTGCTGAGTGACCTAGGTGAACTGAGTCAATGACATCAAACCATGTCTGTACCAATATCCTCATTACAGCTGGTGCTAATTGGCACCCCTGTTGGCAGTCTCAGTGCAGTTACTGAATCAAACAAAGCAGCAGATTGCCCTCCTTGTTTGATGTGAATTGGCAAGAGTTAGCTGAAGAACTTTTTTTTTTTTTTCCACTTCTCTCGAAGAAACCATTTATTGTGGTTGAGTACAAGGTAGTTTTCACTGTTGACAAGGGATCATCGCTTCCCGACTTTCTATGTATTCAAACATAGAATTTGTAAGGGGAGCAATGGTGAAAGATCAAGAGCAAATATTGTTATATACACATAAAAAATGCTGAAGCACCATGAAAGCATAATCGTACTTTTCTGTGAAATTACTTGAATGATTGATGTCAGAGAAACCTGCGACAACGGAGAGAAACTAGATAAGGGGAAAGATTTTTCTGTTTATTTTATAGAAGCTATATTCATGCTCTACTTTTTTGCTGTGCGCGTCCCTCTCAGCTGAGTAAAATAAAAAAGAAATATTTTTATAAAACGTTGTAGAATACCAGAGGTTAGCTGAAAGCAGAAGAGCCTGGAATACATGAGGATACTTTGAACTCTTTCTCATTCTGCTCTCTCATATAATTGAGAAGTGTGGATCCAATGCCGTCTATCAGAATTACTATGCTATGTGTCATAGTATAATATAATAAAATACTGTGTTTATGACCTGAACAAAGGGTCCTGAACCCAAGGTTCTGTGTTATTTTCCAGCTGTAGCAAACAATACAAAAATTCTGCAACCTCTTGAGGTTGTTGTGGGATAAAATCTTTTAAGGCCCCAACAACATACGTAGCAGCTGAAATAACTTTTTAATATTTTTAAAATTGGCTAGATTGTCTGTGTTCCCAGTGTTCTTTTAAAATCTTGAATACTTTTTTCTTGGAGAATGCCAAAATTAATAAAGAGGGAGTGAGCATGTTGAATATTTTGAGAAGTTAGAGGTTGCTTGACTGTAGCAGTTGGGAATTTATCAAAAATTACCATGCTATTACTGCACACACACAGAGAAGCCAAATAAGAGCTAAACATATGACAGGTATTGTCTGCTTTTTTACATCTGCAGACCATAATCTCTGAAATTCTTAGCTTTCTACATAGGTATCTACAAGTCATTCAGTATTAAACCCTGCAAATCTTACTTCTCCATTTATAAGAAAGAGGCTAAAAGCTCTTCACAGTTGTTTTACGTTTCTAAAATATTCTGAATATGTAAAGCGCTGTTCGAGTACTAAGTTTAAATATTTTCTATTTGTTGCAGATGGAGTCATACACTTCACTCATAAGAGGGAAGTAGCAATAAGTTTACTGATATAAACCATCAAGCTAACAAAGTTTGATACTAGATGCGACAGTGGTTTAACAAGATGTAATGGCAAGGTACAGTTGCGTATTTACTGCACAGAGGGCAGGGTCAGACAAAACTGTTGGGGGACCCTCCCATTGAGCCACAAGGTTCAGAAAGGACCCGCTTGCTTTCTAAACTCCTTCTCAGAGGGGGGTTTAGGTGCAGTTGGATCCAGACTTAGTCCCAGCCTTGGGCAGTGGTTTATGTCTAAAGGGTTATATGTGTGCAATCAATCCTTTATGTCACCTAGCTAAGAATTCAAAGTTTCAGCGTGCTTACTCCCAATTCACTTACCGAGTATCTGACGCGAGAAGGATTCTCTCAGCCTCAGAAGTGTAACCTTGAGAGGCGTCCCTGCTCAAGGGGAGATCCTGGCGTGCAGCCCGCTGCCATGCAGGAGAGCTCGACAGGCCCTGGGCTCTCCACTATTTATGGAGTAAGATAATTGACTTATAGTCATATTTACATACCGACTAGAGATGTTAGTTTCTTCCAAATTTGGCTTGAGTTGGACATTGACCAGCACTGTGGTTAGGTGGGCGCATTGCTCAAATTAGCCCTTGGCTATTGTGGTGTTATCTATCTCCCCCAAATCCACATGACCAGATGCACCCATTACAACCGCCGCTGGTGGTTATCGCTTGAGCAGGGTTGCGGGAAATACAGGTCAGGTTGGGGGTGGGGCAGGGGAGCACACCATCACAGTCTTAAGCAAGACAATCGGATTTAGTTAGATTGTAACCTTCAAAGATCACCTAAAACATTTGAAATGCTCTGTATGTGACCCTTTGCTGTCTTAACAGCTTTTGACGGTATCTCCAAGACCCACCTAGAACCTCCATTCAGTCTTGGTCTGTAATGTTTTGATAGGCTCTCTCTTCTCAGGCTCTTTTGAACTATGAGCTTGGCTGTTTTATTTGGTATTTAGGGATGTTCCCTGGTTTACCTTTCCTGCTTTTTCCCCTGAGCACTGTGTGTGCAGTATATTAAGACAGAAAGGGTAATAGACAGATTTTCACACCATCACTAGGTAAGTATGGTCATGGAACATAAATCCTCTAATGCCCAAAGAAAACATTGGAACACTGAAAAAGAAAGCGAAAAGAATATCTACTTACCTGGGGAGAGCAGAAGGTATGTGACTGTAGGAAATAAACATTTTTAGCATAGGGTACACAGTTTTTTATTATTTATTTGAGGTTATTCTGGAAACAGGATTTACAGATGATGTAAACAAAAATCTGAAGGCTGAAGGAATTGACGCTAAATTAAGCATTTTTAGAGAAAATCGTGTAACAGGCAGACGTTATTTGAACATAGGTGTAAAGGATAGTAGACAAGGGAAGAGTTCTATTAAGTTCTAAGAAATGCTTCTGAATGCTTGGTGAAATATTTTTCTTTAAATAAATGTGTCATGCTCATAATCTAATACATTAGTCCTTGTCATCACTATCATCATTGTTACTATCCTACCGAAAAAAAAGTTGATATTTGTATTTCCTTTCATAAGGTAATAAATCTTTCATAGCTGTGTACTTGGTTTGATTAATTGAAATGTAGGAGATACCCAAGATGCTTAAAATTGTTTCTTCTAGTCCACAAAGAAACAGGATTTCAGAGAACTGGCCTGAACATTTTAGCATAGTCATTGTAATCTCATGAAAAGCATCTGGTTTTGGTAAAGATTAATATTCACCAAGACACCTATATCCACTATTGATACACAAAATGCAGTGTATAACAGACAGGTTATATACAGAAGCTATAATTTCACACAGCTGAAAGGCTGACATCAAAATGTCAATCTAATTCTTTTTCAATCTTTTTTATTTGCAAACTCCAAAACATTTTCCAGCTTAAGTATGTCTCTATCAAAGAGTAAATTTCAACTTACTTCAAATATACTTGCTTTTTAATTACCTTTTCCTAATCACTAAGGGTTGGCAGACCACAAATCAAAGGCCACTGTCCCAAACATCTTAGTCATCCGCACTCTTATGACTTGTTTAAAGAAACATAATCAAACTTCTAGGAAGTTATAAATATAGTTCAGAATAATTTTCAGATTGGTTGGTAGCACAGTACAGCACTAGTTCATAGCCACTGACATGGATTACTGTCTGTTGGGGGAGCTAGACAATGGCAATTTATAATTTTTTCCAGATCTCATTTATTTTCATCTCCCGCATACGGAATTTTAAAGTTCATTCGTCTGCACAAGCTATAATATTAGAAACACTGCCCAGTTGGACAAAGGGGTACAGATTTTCAAGAAAATCCCTCTCATTGTATTGAGGGGAAATACAGTCTCAAAGCTATAACTATATAGCTTAAATTGGTTTAAATAAGTTAGGTATATGGTTATGCTTTTCAGGAACTGTCAGTTCTTATTAAGCTGAATAGTTGCATTTAATTATGTGCTGGACACTAATCAATTGAAAAAATGTGTATGTGTGATCATGATATCCCTCATGAAATCTGTTCATTCAAGTTATTTCCCAGTTTTTGGACTATGTGAAATAGGTTGATTCATTCTGCTCTAATGAGGATACCATTGTGTAGCTAAATGTTCTTCCATATGGTTGCGTTCATAACTTCTTCCCTTTAATTGAGCTTTTTCTCTCTCTCTCTTTTTTTTTTTTTTTAATTTTTTAAAAATCTTGGTAGCATTTTCTCACTCCAGTTGCATGGGTGCAAAAAAGGTTCTGATTCCTTGTTCGTACAGTATTTTAAAACTGTAGCCACTGGAGTTAACTCAGTTGTGTCATAGTGCCAGTTGTCTTGATGTTAAACTGACCTGAAAGAAGGATTAGACTTAAGCTGGTATTTTGAAAAAGTTTTCTTTTCAAAATTACTATAATGCTGAAGTGTCAAAAGATATACAGGCAGCTGTCCTTTTGTAGCTGAAAGTTAAAGGAGTCGCACTGCTGCCCATGTAACTTAGACAAAATTATGTGAGTTAAGCTAGTGGACCTTGTGATAATTTGAATGCTAATAAATGGGGCTGGAGAGCAGTTCCCCAAACTGTAATCAGAATTCAGATGTGGAGGCAGTGGCTTCTTGTTAAGGGCAGAAATATATTGTGTTTTGCAGATACTGCTTAAAAATGCAGTTGGTTAATCTTTTTAAATCTGTGAAATTCATTGAGATTTTGGAGAGAGATAAAATAAATTATTTAATTGTAAGTCACTTTTTATATAAGCAAGAATCAAAAGTCCAGGTTTAGACACCCAAGAAAGCATTGGGCACTTCAGAGCTGTGTCATCTTCTCCCTTGCCGTGCCACTTTCCCTTCCCAGTATGGGAATGTTAAGCAAGAACCACCTTAAACCTAAGAAAGAAGAATGCTAAGCACAAAAATGCATGTAAAACTCTACTGTCCCCAGTGATAAGGTACCTGAATTGAAACTACACTGAAGTATTTTATCTGCTTATGATCCAGTGTGCCTCATTTGCCCAATTATTTTTGAAACAGTAAATACCACTAAAAAGAAAGGCGTTTGTCCCATGGCAGGAACCCAGGATTTTTTTTCCTGGCGGGTAAGTATTAACCCCGAGGCTGTGCAGTCGTGTTCCATCTTGTCTGCTTCTCCCCTAGGTCCAAGAACCGTTTGTTCTTTTCCGCACTCTGGCCTCACTTGACTACGGGCCCTGTGCCACCAGCACGGCACGTACCTTGGTGGTCAGGGCATTCCCGCTGAATGTGAAAGGTGTCCCTTTGAATTCCTGCATGTTGAAAAAATGAAATTTTAGTCAGGGTTCCATTTCTTTGAGATCAAGCAGGAAGAGAGTAAAGAGTTAAAGAAGCTTAAGTAGCCGCTGATGGGTGGTTTGGACCAGTTTTCAATGTTGACATATGAAAAGTACTTAAACTATTACTTTGGGAATAGCCCTATTGCTTCTGAGACAAGTGAGTGCTACTAATTCCTGCTATACAAGGGGAAGACACTGCACTGTTACAATTAAAATTGAGGCTATTTATTTGTTATTTTCTTACAGGAAACAGATTCGAGCTCTTCTAGGACAATTTAGCCAGTCAGAGGCTTTGTTAATCTCCTCTGGAGTTGAGCCAGGGACTCTAGATGGAGTCCTCTTGGATGCTGGCTGTTCTTCCATGCAATTTGATACACCCGAAAGAGGTTTTTCCCTGCAGAAGGACGGACCTTTGGACATGAGGATGGATAGTGACAGGTACCTGTTAATAAAATATTTCTCCTTGAAACTCAAAACCTCTGTGCTCAGCAACCCCCTTAAATTGAAGAATTCTCATCATCAAACCACATCTAATTTTGCATGACTATACTGTCATTCTTTTGCCACAAAGCTTTTTTCGATCTCAATACTTAGAACCCTGGTTATCATCTTTTTCTTCTTTGAAATAAGAGGAAAGTTCCAGTGATGAGTAATTAAACCAGTAGCATTTTTGTTAACTATATCATTAAAATTTTACGTTTTTGGAGTGTATGGTATACAGTCATAGGGGCATCTGACTTTCAGAGGCCTGTCTTCTCCCTGTTATTTCCACAGTTTCTCAGACTGTACTTGATCTGCAGGCTCACAAACCCTTACTGCAGTCCCTTTCCTTTTCTGCTACACTTACTATTTGTGGAACCTTCACTTGAGCACGTTCAGTTGCTCCCTCAGGAATGGAGCAACCTCCCTCTTTTCTGCAATGGCCATCTGACCCAGTTACTTCTCTCTAAAAGGAACATAATATAAAATAAATAAATAAAATCCCATCCACGATATCTTCCAGTTGAAATCGGACACCAACATTGCTTTTAACACGCTAGTATAATGTTGTCTTCCATGCTCAAAGATTTATTGTAAGCTTTCCTTAGTGATATTATAAGCTTCCTTTCACATTGTGTGGGAGGCACATCAGGATTACTTAATTGTCAAATTAACAATTACTAAATAAATCACATCTATTTAAATTATTAGAATTGGGTTTTAGTACATTCAAGAGCATGGAAATCAATGGTGGAATGAGAATTTCTACCTATGTAGCAGTTTTCATCTTCAAACGACCTAGTGTATTTCTGTAGCATTGTGCTTTTTACACAAACCACCAAAGATCTCTGTTGTATAGATGATGGCAGTAATTGCATAATGGCTTACTGGGAGAATGAAAATTTTTGCTTTGTGTTTTGATGAACCTGTAGTCTTAAGAAATGTCATTTGATCTTTCATTGCTCACATAGAGCCAATGGGAAGCCTCAGTTTCTAAGGAATTACCTTAACACGTTAATGTTAAGTCTTAACACAGCAAATTTCATGATACTCTCTTTTTCCAGTTTTGTGTAAAAAGCTCACGTGATTCCCCCTGGGATTCAGCGCTCAGATTTCAAGAATCTGAACTCCAGGCTTATATTTGCATCATGAGAATACATACATGGAACAGGAGCATAAGAACAAAGGATACCTGTGGCATAACAAAAGCCTTACACTACGGTTGTTGCTATGATACTACTTGCCTCTGATTCCTAAGTTTTGTTATCTTTTGTAAGATACTGCAGGAGAGTAATAAATGCCTGAAAAATATTCTGCACATTCATGTCTTTGTAGAAGAGTATTTATTAAGTAGGTTGTGTGTTTTCTGCGATTAGTAAACCCATATATTATGTTCATAATATACCTTGAACTATTTCAATAGCAAAGTGAGAGCTTTAAAAAAAATAAATGTATAGCTTATACTGCTTATATTGTAGTAATTCCTGTCATTTGTAATATTAGATCATTTCTATTCTCTTAAAACAGTATTTGGATATAAATTCTTATGCCTTTTAGTGAAAAGTAAAGTTAAATTATTTTCATGAGCAATTGTTTTCATAGCAGGAGATGTGAAAGAAAAGACCCTTGAAATCAGTTCTGACTAGAAAACAGCATATAATGCAAGGTGGCTAAAATGAACCCATAAGGGGCAAGTTTATATTCTAAAGCTGGCTAAATAAAAAAGTCACGCAGCGTTTCCATTTTAACATGATACTGAAATGTATTTATTCTTGTCAACTCATTAAGCATAGTTTATGATAATACTTGGAAGTTTGAGCTGTTCTAATTGATGTTAAGGAACAAACTCCATTTAAAGTAGCAAGAAAAAGGATTTAAAAGGTGCAAGCTGTATCTGTTTTCATAGGGTTGCTGTCTCTTATTTGAAAACCTCAAAGGCACTTGTATGCAGTGTGTGTGTTTGACTTTATGTCTCAATGCTACGAAGCTTCACCTCTTGTCAATGAAAACTGACGTCAGCGAACTAATTGGCTCTTCTTGTGCGTAGGTACCCTGACATGCCCACTGCTGCTGATGTTGTGAATGCTTTAGATCAACAGGCGCTTGCGTCCATCCTGAGAACATACGGGGAGGAGAGGCACGCCAAGAAAATCGCTTCAGCCATCGTTCAGGCACGCAGCATATACCCCATCACCAGAACTCAGCAGCTTGCAAGCATTGTTGCAGGTACCCTCATTAATTCTTCACAGTGGCTGAGGGGAAAAAATATTAATCCCCAAAGTCCCAGAGGGATCTATTTGTACTTGAAATCATGCAGGATCTAATCCTGCCTATTCTGCTCTGATGTCAGCTCTCTCTTTTTTCATTATTTTTTTTTTTTAGCTCCCACTTTTAATAGTAGTTTGACAATTAGTTTAATAATAGATTTTACATGAAGTGATTTATCATTTTGCCAACCAAGTTGAAACGCAGAATGACAGCAGCCTAGGGAATTATTTATCCCAGCTATTGATAAGCCTTCAAATATCAGATACGTCATAGACCTCTCTTAGTTATAAATTTCTACATTTTAATATTTGGAGGGGAAGTACCGTGGCAGTTTCCAATTATGAATTAAATCAGATCATTTCTGTTTGCTTAAAGAACCAGGAAGCAAAAAGTAAAGCAATACATAGCTTGCTTCACCTTGTGAATGCCAACTAGATCAGCCTGAAGCGACTATTGAAACACTTCATCTTACTTGCTCTTCACTGTAAACAACTTGAACAAAATGTAGTTAGGCAGGAACTGTGCTCACACCAAGAACCTTCATGTTTGTGTTCTCAAGTGAAAAATTTCAAGGACAAATGTAAGACACAAATCCTGTTCATTAACATTATAATATGTTATGTAGGGATATATTTTTTTTTAACGATGAAAATTACTGGGTCATGTCACAAATAAGTCTAAACTGCTGACTCCTTTGAATATAGACCTTTAAAATGGCTATCCAAATTTAACATTTGCTAAAGAATAGTGTTAAAAGTTGTATTAGTATCCTGAAGATTTTTTTTTTAAATGTATTGTATTCATAAAAATTTGTATTACTTAAACTGGAAGTTTAAGGGACTTACTTTTAATGATGGACAAACAAATTGAAAGGTTTGGATTTGTGTAAGTCAGTCAGGATACTTGAGCAAAATGTCCAGTCAACCAAGGCCCAAGGCTTAGCTGATATGATTAAAGGATCTGAAGACACTGCTTGCTGTTGTAAGCCCCTGCTGTAAATATAGTGAATGTGAGGAACAATCTTGAAAAACGAAAGAAATAAAACACTATGAGTCTTTTATAAAACTTGGAGAGTTACATTTTTAATATAGTCAGTCATCAACATCACGAACTAAAATTTAGTTTGTCACATGTATCTCATGCTTTTTGAAAAACTGTTAAATATATATTTATATATATAAATAAATAACTGTACCGTTATTGAGATTGAAGCAACCATATTGTTATGCTAAAGGTGTATGTGTTACAGGCTGTAAACAAGCAACTGGGTAACTTCTGAAATAATTTTCTGCACTAGCTTGAACTAATAAAATAAAAATACTAGTGCATAAAAGACAGTGATTGAAGATCCCTTCATGTTTAATGTGTTGCATGTGAGTCATCACTTAATGGTCACTTTCTGTGACAATGAGGAGAATTTTTTTGCTCTCACTTTAAACTCTTTGCTGTATTTGAAGAGAAGTTTGATACATGAATCAGGTATGCATCAGACAGTATACATGCCAAAGACAATGAATCCAGCACATATCTGCCAAGACAGTAAATACATATGTTTTGTGTGCTTTTTTTTGAAGTATGCAAGTGGTTAAAACAATTTTAAGACTTACACTGATCCCTGTTTGCGTAGAACTTCTTCCAATTTTAATTTGACTCCTCCAGTAAAGGAGCACAACGGTGGATCCTATTAGTTTTTGGATTGATTATACCTCAAGAAAATTTCTGGTAACTATAATATATTTTGTTTAATTTATCATCTATCATCAATATATATTGTTATGCAAAATGATATCCGTGAAGTTACTGAGGGAAGCCAGAGCTGAAGTGCCAGAGACCACAGCTACAGGATCCTCTTGGTGGCACAGCACCCCACCCCCACCCCCCGACTAATTCAGGACTTTACAGAGTAAAATCTATGAGCTATCAGTTAAATGTCAAGTCCTTTAAAAAATAAAATATTAATTAGAATAATAAAATCTTGCATTTTAGATTTTGCAGATTCTATACAAGCATGATTATCTCTCAAGAACAGGATCAATTTTTTTGCCTAGTTATAGGAGCCAGAAAACAAGCAAAAAATCTAGCCAGTGTGGCTGGGTGTTTATGTCTCTTTCTCTGCTTTTGTCTGTATCTGAGAATTCATATATAGTCCATATTTCTTTCATGTGTTATAGATTACTATGGCTTCAGAATTTCTAGAACTCCAAAGTTTTGTGTTAAGGTCTAGCTGATAACCAGAATCCCAGTGTATCTAGATTTGGACTAGCCTGAAATTGGAAAATTTCATTTCTATTTATAGAATGCTAGACTTCTGGTCTTTCCTACCACCCTCCAAAAGGTTAGAACGTGTATTGTTCTTGCTAATTGATTGGGAGATAAGAGTGAAGGATGTAACTAAAACCCAACCAACCAAACAAAACAGCTCCACAACAGGTACAGAAAAATCAGATGTTTCTAAAGTTTGTATTGGCAAGAGTTACAATTTTAAGGTATAGCTGGAAAAAAAATACAAATAGATTTGTATGTCAAGATTGCCTACAACAGCTTGGGGCAAAATCAGGTATCCCAGTGATTTCTTGTTCCTTTGTTCCAATTCAAGAAAATAATTCCTTTTCTTTCTTGACATAGAGCCTGAAAGTTTTCTCTCTACATACTGTGCCAATGAATAAGGTCCTATAAAAAAAACCTAAAAAAAAGTTTGGCTTTTTTTTGTTTTCCTAAATGTTGTCCAAAAGGCTTCTGATCCATTTATATAAGGAGATGTCTGTGAGCTATGGAGTCTGCAGTTTACGTGGGAAAAAGGAGGAGTTTTCTGTTCAGTCATGTGAACATCATCTCTTCTTGCAGCGCAGTCAAACTCCACTCACTGTTTATAATTTTCACACAGCTCTCTGCTATTATGAACACTCTAAATACTACAGATTGGTAGTTCTCAACTACAAGGTCTGTGAATAGATGTGTGGAAGTCGATTAGGAAGCACTTCCTGATGGCTTTTGCTGTAGCTCACCGAGTTGTTTGGAAACAATAGGTTTAACTCGATGTGCAGGAAAACTGGTTAAAAATAGTGGAATTTTTAGAATGTAATTTTAATATGCCTTTTCCGTAGAACTGGGGATCTATTTTTATTTCTTTTCAGTGGGTAACATACCTTGTGTTATCTATTAGGTTTTGTTCAAAATTTAATTTTTATTATTGTTATTTAGATATGCAATCTATTAACAGATCATTTTGAGATCATGTAATCATTTGGATTTAACTTGAAAGGAATGGATGATAAGATATTAAAGAAATTTGAAAAGTTTAAAAAGAACTTTAATGGGTAAAGCCAGTCTCATTCAGAGTGGTTCACATTTATAGACTTTAATTATCAGTTTGGAATTTGTAATATTGCCTGAATTTCAGATGGGTGAGAATTAACACTGTACTGAGGGAGCCTAGACAAAAGGACATTAGTTGCGTCACAGAAACTTATTAAATGCAATGCTAATTCAACAGACGGATTCCTGCAAACAGGTGCACGATCTGAATTAATTTTTAAACTCTCCCACTCTCATACACTCTGGGGACTTTAATAGTTCATATTGACAGGCACAGCACGTTGCTAATTTCATTCACAAGCTTTAAAATTTCAATACATTTCAACATGTGAATCTATTAGATTTTTAAAAGTGTAAGTAGCATCAGGGCATCCCAAAACTAAAAATGATAATTTCTCTCACTGGGATTTCAAACCAGTCATCTAGCCAGAAGCGTGGTGTTTTTATGAATGAAATTCATTTTACAAGCTTCCCATACAGATTTTTTTTTATATTTTTGTACGTTGTACAGCCTGTTACCAGGAAGGATTTTCTTTTAGTGTCATGGTAATTGGAGGGGGCTGGGTGAGAGATTTTGTGCCTTAGCAGAAGGCACAAATAGGTTTTTATTTAACTATACCAGAGGACTAAAAGTGGGATAGGAAAATTTTTCACCCCTGGAACATAGATCAAAATCTACTGTCTGTACTAAAAAGATGAAGGCCAGTGTGACAGAAATCACTACCACAGAGTACATTTATTAGTTAATCCCAGTCTCTGAAGACAGACCAATAAGTCTTTGAACTTGGAAATGGTTTGATTTTGGTTTTAGTTTGGGGGGTTTTGGTTGCCTAAAGCTGCAAAGTGGCTGCATTTTTTTACCAGTTTCCTGAATATTGGTATTCTGTACCGTTATATATGACCTGCAGTGCTGTTTGTGCATGTTCAACTGAGGCATGTAGGGTTGTATTACACTTACAGAAAATTTCTAGGTTTTAATTTACTTTTCTTCAGTGTGCGATAAATTAATTCACAGTAATAAATTAACGTCACAGTTAATTGTCATAGAAGATTATTATAGGAAGACACTGCACTCAACAACCATGACAGGACAAATGGAAGAACCTTCCAAAGACCCGTTAGTGTCCCAGTCATGCTGGTAGCCTGAGTATCTCATTTATTTTGTTTATCTCTTCAGTATTGCAATTGCAAAATAGCAGTGTTCATGATCAGACTACTAAAAATCTGGCCAAATATCAGCATGTCATGTCTATTTAGATTTTTACAAAACCAGTTTTGAAGTAGATCTTTATATCATCCTTGTTTTTTCAGGTAAGTAAAAGATATTTTTTTGACATAGGATTTAAATCTTCCAATTTTTTCCTAAAATTCCAGAGAGATTGGCCGTGGAAATTTAAACAAAGGATCTCATTCTAGGCTTCTTTTTTTATGGTTAGGTCCCGATCAAGAAGCACAGTCAGTTTTGTACCTAAATTACATGCTGTACTCTTGTGGGTTGGCTTCATTTTTATCTGTGATACTTTTGGAAGCTGAAATACTCTTAGAATATCAGAAATGGATCATCCCCGGAAAACCAGCAGTATTTTTAGAAATACTTAGACTGCTAAAATATGATAGTTAAAAATGCTGGATCTGCTTTGAGAGGTGAACACCAGATCTGGGCAGTAGCAGCCCAAAATTGAAAGTATAAAACTGATGTTCTTCAAGTCACAGCTGTAAATTGTTCAGCAAGGGGCAGGAACAATACAGGTAGAACCGAAAAAATGCACCCTGTTTTCTAACCCACTAGCTTGTTAATAGCTAATATTTTGTAAGGGAACAGTGCTTTTTCATTCCAGTTACAACTGTTTTCTTAAAGTGAACATGGCAGCATTGGGCGTAGTTTTAGAAAGGGGGAGGAGAAGAGTGAGGTATGTTTTCAATGGTTTTAAAAGAAGGCTTAGAAAAAGAGATAGATTTGTTGTGTGAGATCTTTTACAAAAACCAGTATTTTCTTATTCAAGAGACCATGGTGTCTGTAATTGAATTCAAAGATACCCAGGTATCTGATGTTTCAACTTCAAATTCCATTGAAGAAAAATGCTATTGCGACTGAAACCTAAGACAGGTCTTACGGAGAATAAGAAGTTACGTATATGTAGTCACTTAGTGCATGCTATGGAAACGTGCATGTCCTATGGTGGTTTTGGATACATTACATGCTGATTTGAAACCCTGCTGTTTCATTTAATAACTATTCAAGAGTTCTGAGCATACTGCTAGAGTTTGTAGCTGATAGTTGATCATTTAAAGAAAATTGTTTATTTTGCTCAGCACAGCATTCCTTTGTTACGTATTGAGACAGTTTTCTTCACACACAAATGGCAGTCAATGGCTGTTTTAAGGATTCCATTTTCAAAGAATCTATTTTTTAGGTATGTAAAGAAATATGGAAATAGATACTGTGCCAGGTAGTACAAGCTTGGTGTCAGTTGGTTTCTTGGAACATCTTGCCTTCTCCAATTTTGAGTTCCCCTTTTAGTTCAGCTCTTTCATCAAAACAGGCTTTGTGACTCCTACAATAAGGGTATATATTCTTTTTTTATGATTTATAGAAAGTATAGAACATGGTGTTCTCAAAGACAGAAATTATATTAGCTAGCTACCGTAATATTTTCTAGAGTTTGTAAGTGATGGAGGAGCCTAGCTCCCGTAGGTTAAATCTATTTACTGTTTTGTGAAACAGAGTTTAAAGCCACAAATTCCTGTGCAGTAGTGTGTGTGTTGGGAGAAGCTGATGCTGTTGCCATTTTCTGTCTCGAAGGATTCAGACTATAGGAATAGGAAACAGCCGCAGCTATGATGGGTGTCTTCAGTTAGTTCAGGAACTGTTAGCATTAAAGTCAGAGGAGGTAGGGAACGTAGTTGGGAAACTTGGGTATGCAGAAACACATCTTAGATACACTGCATACATGATAATAACTCTGTTAATAATGATTGGATTTTTAAATCCTGTTGTTGGCCTCTCCCTTTGCTGAACACTGATGATCGCTTGTGTGTTTGTGATGCCAAACGCTTACGTTCTCTGACAGAAGTAAAATCTTACCTTTAAAACTCTCAGGAATTCCACTAATAAATTACTTTGTGCCAGTGTACTGGATTATGATATGTCTATTAAATTTTTTTTTCAATCAGCTGTGTAAATATGAATTTAGTCAACTTGTTTCAGAAGTACCATGTTCCCTTCTTTTACTCCACTATATAGAATATCAATTACTTGAATGTGAACTGCATTTACTTCAAACCTATTGCTTTATTTTGTTGTAGTTTAGCACTGGCATGGAATTAAGGCGTTTTAATACATACATACGAGCTGTATTGCCTTATCTCTAATGGGCCCTCTTGTTCGGAAGAATAATTTTTTCCATTTACGTGCTAGCATTATTCATTCAATTTATCTTTACCAGACTCCTGTGCTCACTTACATAATAGATTATAAGTTTATTCACATTTCACAGATCTTGTAAAACTCTTGCACTTTAGTCCCTTTGATCCATCAAATCTGGCTTCTCTAGCTTTTTGCTCAGCCCTTTTATACTCTGATAATGAAGATTCAAGCCTAAAATACATTAAATAATGCTATATTAAAGTTGCTATCAAAATTTCAGTCTCTACAGAGACTTGTATAGCTCATGAGAGTTTTGGAGAAAGGGAGTTTTCTGCACCTAGTAAAAATTATTTAATCTGGTGATTTTTTTGTCCAACAAACTCATACCTTGACACGTTCTGCCGTATAGGCGTGTGAAAAAGCAACAGTATCAGCTGCATTTTCTAAATTTCTCAAGGTATTTTTGTGAACATTTGAAGAAACACAGGTGTAGTGGTCAACAATTCTTATCCCCAAATAAGGATGCCTCTTTTCAGCTTTGAGTAATTCATTGAAGAATACTTATCACCAGGTGGACATTGTCTTCGTCTTATGTCTGCCTGTGAAGAAATGCGTAATTATCTAGAAGGCAACAGTTAAAATTGTGTCCATCGTATATTAACTTTTTTTTTTTGCCTTTAAAGTGTAAAACGAATGACCGCAAACACTGCACTGACATTGACTACACTGAACTGTAAAGTAAGGCTTATCTAGCCCATCTTCTTTTTCTCCCTACCTTAGTTTCACCCATAATTTTTTATTTTAAATTTGTGAAGCATTTGAGGAAGGAATTTCTGTGAAAGATTCTAGGGAAAAAAACAACACTCAACCGCAAGCCAAGTCAGTTTAATAGGGTTTACTTTCAGAAATGTGAATTCAAAGCAGAAAATAAAGAGATATTATAGAGAAGGAAGCTCACCACTCAGGGTTCATCTGTAAGTATGCTTTCCTTTAAAGTCACCATGCGTGAGTGGATTAATGTCAGGATAGCAATGTAGAAATAATAAGATATTAACATCTCCTTTTTAAAATTTATGACAGGTGCTTTTCCAGCATCAGCACTGTATGCACGAAAAGACTTGCTTCAGAGACCTACGCATGTTGCTACCAAAACTTTTCAAGGCCTGCGAATATTTGTAAACGATGAGCTCCATGAACTCTTTATAGGGCTGAAGACAGCTGAGAAGTTTCTAAAACCTGGAGGTCGCCTTGTAGCTCTCTCCTTTCATTCACTAGAAGATCGTATTATCAAACGTTTTCTTCATGGAATAGACATGACAGAAAAGTACAATCTTAGCTCAAGGCAGAAGATAAGACAGGGTCTGAAAAATTGCTCCAGAAAAGAAGATGCACAAGAATCTCCCCATGGAAAATCCAACTCAAAGTGGATTTTGTTACAGAAAAAAGTTCTGACACCCCAGGCCAAGGATATTCAAACAAACCCAAGAGGAAGGTCGGCCAAGCTAAGAGCTGCTATTAAACTCTAAAGCAAAATATATGATTATATAATTGTATAATTTCCTTAAATTTTGTTTTCCAGAAGGCTAACTGGACAGATAGTATCAATCTGAAAAAATAAAATGAAGTCTGTTAGAAAACATTTCTTTCCTACCTTCGTGCTTCTTTTTAATTAGGACGTAGTGTAGAGCATCAAAAGGTAAAATAAATGTAGATAAGTGGGTGTCAAAAATTATACAAAAAAGACATCTTTTTAAAAAGAGCATCAAAACCAAAGTTTATAAAAATTACAGGTTTGATGTATTTACAGTGATGAATTTAGATTAAATTCAAAACCCTGACATTAACAGTCTAAATTCAGTAGCTGACTGAGACAGTCACATTTTTCTGGGGGTGGATTTCACACACCTAAGTCAGATGGCTGGTTTAATCTAGAATAAGTTTCAGCAAACCGAAGAATTCATGATATATAAGTCTCTGTATCTCAATTGACTTGTTGCATCAATGCCTGTGGGACAAGAGCTAGTTCTCAAATAAATTGATAGCAGTATGTAATGTTCTATCCAGGAATTTGTAAATGGGCTCTTAACTTTTTTTAAAATAAGTAAATATTTACTTCTGAGTGATCACCTGGTTATTTAACGTTTACGGATTCTAAATAATAAATGTATCTTGGGGAAAAAAGATACTTAAAAGACCACTGCTTGCACTTGGACACTACAAGCAAGCAGTCAGATTTGTACTTGATCATTTGAATTTCTTCCTGTGACCCTAACTTCTGTGCATAGATCCAGTACAACTTTTAGGTGTTGATGGAATTATAATTAACCCATCAAAAACAGGCTATTGTGGGTCTTAAGAAGTACTCTGCTTTGCTGGTGATCATTTATTAAGAGGTGCTACATAGGTAAATACTGAATTATTTTATAAAAGGCCCACTGTAACACCAGTTTCCTATTTGGATGCTATACTAGGTAGTAGAACATGTAATGTAATCTATTTTTTTGTAAGTTAATATGAATTGGATTTAGCTTTGGGTTTATATTTTATCTTAAAAGACCATTGTTTTGCTGTCTTTGTATGTTAAAAATGATCAGAAAATAGTGTAACTTTCAACTTCTTTGACCTCTGACTCATCTCTTCAGGAAATAAGTCCTTCCTTGGATAATCAAATTGGTAGCAGGATTTCATTTGTGATAAACCTGAAGCTTGGCTGGTGGAGTAAAAAATGCAATTTCTGACTCTGAGCTAAATGATTACTACATTAGCTTCTGAAAAAGAACTGACTGGATCATTCTGGACAGGATTTTCATCAAGCATCCTCTTTATGTTGATGTAAATTATTATTTTACAGCAGTTTTTTGGGTCATATTGACACAAGTTGAAACTTAGGTTTGCTGTCTGTAATATAAAATATATTGAAATATCTGGATATTGTTGAATTCCTTGGTAAAGCGAAGTCATGTAATATATTCTTAGATATTATACACACGATAACATCTATCCCTAATCTGAAATAAGAGTCGAATAATGATGGGTGTTTCATATTTTTCTGAAATTTCAATATTTTTCCACTAGTTTCATTATACATGCTATTAAATATTAAATAAAACATTCCACTTCAAATATTACTTACTGTTGACATCTTAGAGATAACAGACTGTACCTTAAATAAACATTTTTTCATCCAAACATTAAATATAAATAGCTAGTGTTATTTTTAGCTAAGATTCCATACTGAAAGGTACTCCAGTTGTAGGTTGGAAAAATTGTGCCTCCAACATAGGCTTAGAAGAGTTGCAGTGCCACGCTGTGCATTGCAGGAAAAGGCCAGCCAGCTGTAGCAGAAGTTAAGTATCAGTATCCCAGAAATTATGTGAAAGCATTAGAATTCCTTATGCTTAAAACGATGTGTAAAATCTACACTTCTGACATCTAATTTCAAAGGCACAGTTTCTTATGGTAGTTGAACTACTGTATATCAGTTTTTGTAAATACACTCCCTCAGTTAGGGAAAGTTTAAGACTTTTCTTTACCTCTAGGTTGGAGTTGCACAACCACGGCAGTGCATCAGTCCTTGAGCTCTTCTCTTTAGAGGATCTGTTTCTCACCTCTCAGGGTGTCCTCACTTTCAGCTTTAAACTTGTGGTTTATAATTTCTAAAAATTTTCCATTCAACCTGAGCAATGTACATTTTAGTACAGCCAAATGCAAGCTTATCTGTCAACAAAGGAAAAAGATTGTAGACCATGTTTACACGGAATATGACGATCCCATGGTGCTGTACACGAGGGGAAGAGTAGAAACATCCAATACGTGGAATATTTGTAGAGAATATCAAGTGCTAGTTGTGGAGAGACGATGGTATTGCCAAACAATACGTGCGTGTAGAGCATGTTGCTAAAGTGTATGTCTTTTCATGTTAGTACTTCAGAAGGGTGTGGAAAATTTTTAAAGAGGATAAAAACCAGCTATGAGACTATTCATACACATTGTAAACATACTTTCTATTGAAATTATTAGAAAATGTGATTTAATTAGTTAGTCCAAGTGAATGTAAAGCGTTGATATGCTGTCCAAAGTACCTACCTGGTAAAGAGATTTGCAAAGAATAATTATTTTAAAACTAGACACAGTTAGCCTGTGAATAAGGTTTTTATAGTAAAAATATAGTACTTTTTAAAAATATAATTTTAAAGTATAACCACAGTTAGCTGCATTTATAGCCCATGAGGGCCTACGAACAATTGTTACTTCCCTACTGCTTCCTAAAGAAAAAAATTCAGTTTCATTGTTTCAGAATGCAAAAACTTAATCATACTGTTTTCAAGTGATAGAAGGAATTAATATCTCTTTCCACAGGTTTGGTTGTTTTGGTTTGGTTTGTTTTTTTTTAAACTATTACAGTTGAGTAATTTCTCAGTAGTCTTTTATAGTCGCATCTACTGAGATTGCCACTTGACTTGGAAAAATCCCAGTCTGAAACATCAGCTTTTGTACGGGTGTATTGAGGTATTTGATAGATGGAAGTTGGAAGGAGAGGATTCCTAATGTGGTACGAACAGGGAAAATGCTGACTTCAGTAAACACGATTAGCAAGTGGCTCTTCTAGGAGCAAGTATTGTATCAGACTTTTTGCATGCTGCTTTCCAGGGTACCATTTCTATCATTATTAATGATTCATATAATTGCTCTAATATTAGTCTTTGTATCGGAGAAGACACGGTATTAATTGGAGAGTTTACGCTCCTAAATAGTGTAACAGCACTATGAGGGAGGAAGCATGAGGAACTGTGCCCTGAGGAAAGGTGACGTGCAGGGGTGGGATGATTGCAGTAAGCAGACTTAGACGCAGATTGTTGGCGATTTTATTTGATTAATTTAAATTTTAAAATAACTTGGATATTGGTCTTGACTCATTGTTTGGAGTATCACTGTACAAAAGTACTGGTGAAAAATGAGACGAATTTGACTAAACAGAAGTAATGAACTCATAAGCCAATTTGTTGCTGCCCATCTTACTAAACATCTTTACCTCTAGCAAGAGTAATGAAGGGGTTCAGACCTGTTTTCTTGTGCCCCAAAATCTCTCCAGGAAGGGCCTTTCAATAGGATTAGGACCATTTACACCAGGGTTACAAACACTGTTCAGTGGAGTATGGGACTTGGTCTTTATATTCATACATTTACTTTTTCATATAGCAGTTGCTTAAAACTAATCTGTAACATAGAATAATATGCAATTATATTTATAAGTCTTTCAGAAGTATAATCAAATGTGGAGGCCTTTTTACACCTGAGGTATACTGGAATTAAAGCAGGATTTTGTGGATTAATTAAGACTGCAGTGCTACAGTGAGTCTTGCAAATAATTTAAATGAGTGTAGGACAACTTCTTCCCTTCCCCTTCTCCCAGCCCCTGTAGAAGATAGAAGAGAAAAATATGTTTAATTAAAAAGTGAGAAATAAGCAGTAAAGTTGAACACCTCAGGAAAAAAAAAAGTAATTTATGAGGTTGACATCCAATTTTAACAACATTTCATAGATGCAGTATTCTGTTACTTTTCTATTCATTGCCTAATTTTACCTGTTTGGGGATAAGCAGTAGCAGTGAGATAGCTCAATCTCTGTACATGGATGCAGAGCATGGTTTCTAGCGCGTAATCAAAGGTAATAGTGGGAAGGTATATATGCTTCTAAATCCAGCTCTGTATATTTTTCCCTCTGTCTCCTTTGCAGTTAGAATTGTGTTTACCTTTCTGAATCCTCTGTAAGCTTATCCCAGGGTGAATGAAAGGGAAGGGCTTTTCTTTTTCAGAAAACTGTAAAACCTGTCCATCCAACTTTATTAAAATTAATGTTATTTAATATTTTTTCTTGACATATTTTATTGATGACATGCCATGTTTTTCAATATTGCTATTACATCACTGAGACAGGAAGAGGGGCAAATATTTGTTCATGGGAAATCTAAGCTAAAAAAACACAGCAAGTGATCAGTTGCCTGAATGTCTTACCATACTGACTTAGCTGTTTATAAAAAAATAAAACTTTTTCGTTGTACCTTGATCTTTAGGCAAATTATATTTTTCCTGTTGTTTTTAAAGCCTAATTTGATTAGCTGTAATAGTCAAAAACAAGCTGGAGGTTTTTTAAATTTATGCTTGCAAATTTAAACTTGACACCTTGTTTATAGCTGTCTCTTTAAAGAGTAAAACTGGAGATACAGCTCCCTCTATCTGTCCTGGGAATACCTATGCTTTGTTCTTTTTGGAGTGCACCTGCAAATGATTATAGTAACAGCATGTTTATTGTCAACATGAAGATACAAGGTAAAAACATGTGGATAACTTCTTTTACAGGTCAGTATTGTTTTAAATTATGCTAACTGGAATTTTAAAAGAACAAAGGGTGAGTCATTTTCTTATCTGAAAATACTTCAATCAAGATACCTAATTCAAAAGACAGAAAAACAAACTTGCACAGTAAGTTTCTCAAACATATAAATTATTATTAGAATAAAATATATATGTCTAAAAATTCTAGCTATTATTTAGTGCCCATACAGTTTTTACAGGTATAACAGTGGCAAATGTGCTTCATGTTCTTGTTGACATTCATTAAAAAAAAATTCTGCGCTGGTGGAAAAATCTGCATAAACAGTAAAACATTAGGGGATACAACAGATGCTGGAATGAAATAAATGACACTATATAAATCACATTTGAGAGTTCACACATGCTAGAATACCTGAGTGAAAACTTAGGTTTTAGTGTACTCCGTTGTCATTTGTTCACGTGCCACATTAGTTTGAGGCTGTGGACGTGATTCTGACAAAGAAAATGTAGTCTGCTTTTCGCTTTTAGGTTGTCTGTGGTTTATATTTGCACTGGATGTATACTAGAGCTCAGAATAAGTCTCTGCTAGGCTTATGATGTTATTAACATTTTACATTAGCAGTAATTATACTAATAACATAGCAACATAACATTACCGAGGTTGTATCACAAGTTAGGAACTATAAAAGAAAATCTTGAAGCATCGTGATATAACTTGTACACTAAAATGTGTGGAAGCTTAGTAATAACTTAGTCATCAACAATTCAGGCTAGAAGAGCTTCTTTTTTAATTCAAATTATATTTTAAGCACACTTCTACACAGCTTTCCTGTAAATTGTATTTATTTTTTTTAATCGAAAGTAGTTTCACGCTTAAAAACATCTCTCTCATAGACTTTACAAACAACTAAAATAAGAAGTATTGACAGTCCTGGCTGATAAGTATCTGAAAATGAAGATACCATAAAAACTGTTTTGTAATATAGTGCAAAACTTATATTCTCAAGAGTAATGATGCACGCATGCCTGTTAATACATGCACAATCTGAGAGCCTAATCTTGCAACCTTTACTTATGGGTACAGTTTAGTTATACACATGCTTTATTTCTAAAATGTCCCATTTCTCAAAGTCGTGATAGAAATGGGACTTGAAATCTCGGTAGGCAGCGAGAGCTGACAGGGAGAGCAGAGGAAAGTCCCGTAGGAAGCAGAAGGGACTTGAAACTCTGCAAACAAGGTCCACTGGCTATGGGGCAGTCCAGGCTAAGTGCCTGGACTCCTACGATAGTAACTAAATACAATAATGCTGAATTAACAGAGTTCTTGACGTGGAGGCAGGTCCACTGGTGTGTATTACAGTGCATTTCACGATGGCTTAACAATGGTGGCAGTGGGTTCCAGAAGACTAAAGTTAGGAAAATAACAACACCACAAAAAAAAGCCTTGGAGTTGAAGCTCGGATATAATTTCTTTACTGCCTCTCTTGGGGAGGGCAGGAGGGTGACAGAAAAATTATTTGAGAGGAAAGGGCATTTAGTCTCTAGTGTTCCTGCCCCTATTAAAGGTAATAAAAAGCTTCCATTTGTTTAAAAAACGTGGTCTCAAGATCTAAACTGCACACATACTTAGTTATCACTATTAATCAGTCTATTAGAAACTAGCAGGTAATGTGAAATTATAAAACGGTAGATTAATTAAATGAGCTCGGCAAATACCCTGCCATGTAGTTGTACTGCACTTAATAGTATTCTAAACCTAAGGTAATTAAGGGATGATTAGGGCTGTGTCACACTAGCCTTCGCACCAGGACCCTGCCAGGTTTTCTTGTGTATGTCTTAAGTAAACACAGCAGCGTTGGGCTGCACCCTGCACACCTGGGCAGGAGCATTGCTGTAGCTGATAGTGTGATGACTGACGTCGAGATTAAAATCTGAGCCTCCCTTAAAATGTTACAATATCTTCCTTTTTAGAGCACTGACTTACTAGCTAATGCTTTATTAATAGAGCTCTAGTTATTTGGAAAACAACGTATTACAAGCTGAGCGTAGGGGGTATTTTCTGGTTGCTGCTTGAACTTGATAACTTTTTTTTTCCTTGGGGCAAGCTAGCTATTGTTCTTTTAAAATTAAGTGAAACTTTCCTGGACTCAGCAGCAGCAGTCAACATTTTTCTCTGAGACAAAAAATAATTAATGAATTTAATTGCAGTGACCATTAGATCCAATTATATCCCAGTGGGAGCACAGGCTTCCATAAATACCACATTTCCCAATAGTTCAGTAATTCAGCAGCATATTGAAAATAGTCTTTTGCACTTTAGCCACTTCCATAGTTATAGCTGGCAAATATTTTACTCAGCCTATCCAATTCATAGCCTAGTTTTCACGATTCTGTTTCATTTGAGCAGGCTTTGTATTAAAAAAAAAAAGTTATGAAGTACTTAGTTTTCCTGAGAAAAGGCAATTGATTCCTTTCTTCAAGTATAGTCTTGTGCTAAGAAACAGTGCCTTTTTTTTGGTGCCTTTTTTTTTTTTAAGGGGTTTTTTTTTTTTTTAGTTTTTAACTTTGATGAGGGAATATAGATCTAATCACTTCTACCATCATTTCTCCTTTGAAGTAATTCATTGCTTGTATTAGAGATACAGAATAAATGTTGGCTACTGAATAGAGCTATTGACTATTATGTTCCCTCTTACACAGCATTATCACCTGAACTGGCCTTACTCTCAGTCACTTCCTATAGCCTGCAGATTAAGAGGCATTCCTCAGCATGCATTCACTTTTTGTTCCTCTTAATTTAATAACAAGGTTATATAGTAACTTTGCTTAAGTTAGGTTTTCTCTAAGTGAAATCCACACTTGTAATTTTACTTATTTTTGCACATAAAAATTACAAAATGTTTGCATGTTCGAGTCACCGCATCAGATTCAGTGCTGACAACACTCATTACCTTGTAATTAATGATGTTCCAAGTTTTCGCATGGGCATGAGTCTCAGCTTTCCTGAAACATTAAAGTCGATTTCCAGCCTTCGCGGCTGCAGAGAAAACCATGTGAATTGAAGCCCCTTATCTCTTCCACAAGCATGTATGATAACCAAATGTAATCTTTTTTTTTCTTTTTAGGATAGCCATGTCATTTTTGGAGCCTTATTTCTGATTTTTGAACATTTTCAGCCCTTTCTCTTCTCCCCCTGACCCCCGTTTGCCACTCTAGAAGGTGTGTGCGTAGCAGATCCTACAGGACTGGCTCTGTACCTGTCACCTCGCTCGCATGCTATCGCTCTTTGGTGGTACCAACGTACCATATCGATTACTGTAGGCAGCCGTTAATTATCGGTTTACAAGGGATCGTTAAGGAACCATGTAATGAAGTAAATGCATAGAATGCATCTGGGTATGCCATTATACGCCTCGCTGCTGTGCGAATGCGTGTTCCCTGCGTAGATTACTGCCTCATTTGAGATGCTCTTGGTTTTTCATTTATTCGCACAATTATCTTTTGTTGAGCACTGCCTGCTGAAAAGCTACAATTCTAGTTACTGTCTTAGGAGTACAATAGACAGGGATCAGATATCTTTGTTTTTAAATTAATGTGTAGAATTTGAGAGCATAATATATTTAGGGCTTCTCCTAAATGTCTTCCAAACTGAAATCTGAGCCAAATCGTTTGTATTAATTGGCATATATCTTTAGTATCTACGAATCCCAGTCATGACACAGTTAGAACGTGCGATGGCACTGGTTTGAAGTGGAAGAAAAGGAGGCTTGTTGCCGTTTCCTGCTTATGTGTGATTTATCAGCTAATCAGGTCATCTTCAACACACAGATTTTTACGCTCTCTGAAGCATAAAAGCCTCTCTTAAACTTGAACCTTTACAAATGGATCCTTAAAAGTATTTCTTATGCTTTATATCCCAGTAAGGTGACAGATTGTTGAATTAAATTCATGAATGAAAATATTTATAAATAGAGCTTTGTAAACACAGTCTTTCCCAATGAGCAATTTCCTTAGTCTTGCTAGCCTGAGTCAACAGATTTCCAGAAGAGCTTCTCGAGCGATGGGAGGCACCTTGCTGGAACGAGACTGCCAAGTTTTCGGGGAGCTGGAGATTTGGGGTCTATAGCGCACTGGCTCCTCATCCTGTCCCTAAAGCAGTCCTGTGTGACAAAGCGGTAGGATGTTTGAACGTGGCTGGGTCTGGCTCTTGACTAAGTCTGCGAGACTTGTTCAGTGATATTAAGAGACTGAGGAATACCTCTAGCGGTACACAGTATAATTGGTGATTGTGTAATTTAAAGTTGCCTTGGGTAATGATAAAGATTGAGGGTTATTGTTGGAGAAGGAGAATCATTTTATCATCCTCAAAAAGAATACTGCACATGACTTTTCTTGGGCAGGTTAAATTGGAGGGGATTTTCTTCTGCAACGGGGAGAAGTGTTTAATTTGAAAGATAGTTCTTTGGGAATATCACTTTCAGTGATTAAAGTCAAGATATAATTCAAATCGCCTGAGTTATGCTTCCATTTTTTCCCCAAATTATGCTCCACTGGTGGGCAGTAAGCAATTATATGGGGTCTGACCCAATGTTAAATGCAGCAGCTCGAAATGCTCTGAGGCTTTGAAGTGTCGTTGTGAGAAAACTTGAGAAATGTTGGAATGTGTGACTAGTACCCAGTTGCTGCCTTTAATAATTATTATTACCTCTATTTGCATTTTGCTTTCATCGCAGCCACTGCTTCCTTTCCAAAATCCAAGGAGAATGGAGTTGTAGCTGACTGCTCGCCTTGGCAGCGCGTGCCCTAACAGGCAAGAAGGGCCAACGGCACAAAAATGTCATTTTCCTTATCTCAGCAAAATGCTTAGGTGTATGCAGGCATGAAGAGTTGTTAGGTGCCTGAATGCCACATGAAAAGCACATGATTTACATCGAAAGAGAATTGTCACTGTGCTGTGATTTCACTTAAAATATAGAATTAGCTTAAATGCAAATGTAATTAGTTGATATGAATTTGGTTTAATAACTGATTTAGTAAAACCTGTGTAGACAACATGTTAGTCCTGGAAATGAAAGCAGTTTAGTTAAACCAGAGCTATTAATCCTTGCTGAGCAAAATTTATTAGCTTGACAGTGTGTTAAAATGGCTATGTGGCATTTGGGACAGAGCAACCATGTCTATCACACTATCCTTTTCTTGAACATACTAACCTGAGTCCATAGCAGCTTGGGGTTTTATTAGTGATATTCTACATAATAGCACGTCAGCTGACTTGCAAGCATGTTAAACTGTCATTAAATGCCAATTCATGTTATACCTTTAACTATTTTCTTTGCAATGTTTGCCATTATCTTTTTATAGCAAATTTTTTTTTCATTAGCATTCTTTCTAGAATTATTTAAAGTAGTATGTGATGAGCAGCAGTGGAGCATACCAGGAAAGCAATATTAAACTAATTCAGAAAAAGGTTGACAAGTACAGTTTTGGCAAATAGTATAGTTGGGGGGGGGGGGGGGGGGGGGGGGGCGGTGTCAGTGGTTTGTGTTTTGGTTTTGGGGGTTTTGGGTTGTGGGTTTTTTTTTTTTTGTCCAGTGAGGTTAAAGACTGTTAGAAGCCTGTATTCTTTCATGGGAAATGGCAATGTAGCCAGTCTCCAGCAGCATGCCAACAACTATTTGTCATTTCTTCTGAGTTTAATCTACTGGAGGATTCATCATCTGTGGCAGATGTCCGTAAATACACAAATCTATTGATCTAGGGCTCATTTTCTGCAGAAATGTAGCTGGCAAGGATGTTTATTTCTCCTCTGTACTGAATGTAAAACATGTTGCCTTATCTACAGAGAGAAAAAATGAAAGTTAAGGGGGTTTGGGGCATTACTGAATAGCAGAGGGTAATAGGCTGGGAACGTATGCTTTCCTTATTACCCTCACTTCTTTCCTTTCCTATCATCTACACTCATCAATAAATAAATAAGTTAATTAAAAAGCTGTTTCTAAGGGACAAAGTACAGATCCTTAAGATCTATCAAAATCTCAGTAAAAGATTTAGCTACTGGCTTAAAAAAATACATAGGGTTACGGATGGATGAAAGCTCTCAGCTTCAATGATTTTTATCGTTATAATGAGTGCACAAGTTGCAAGAATAAACGAACGGTACGGCTGCCCGCCAGAAGTTTTTCGGCCAGTAGGCCATGACAAGGCCTTCTATGCAGAAAAGGTAAGATGAAAATCCTATTTACAAAAATTCCCCAAATTTCATATATTTATTTAATCATAATCCTAATATATTGGAAATGTTCCAAATCATCAGGATGCGTATGAAAAAAATATTCAGAATCTAATTAAATGCACATAGGAAATTCTTTCTGATGTTCAACCAGGAGTTTATGAAGTGTGAGTGTGTGTCTGCATGCAGAAATGAGCGTATTATTTAATATTTTAATAAATTATTTAATGCATTTTACCATGTAGGGTTTTATTTTTACGACCTCTCTTTTCTGTGTTGCAGGCTGCCTGTGCCTGCGCTGCTCACCCAGGCGTCCGCGTTCTTCTCGGCTGTCAGCACCGACGTCCTTCGCTGACATAACTGTTGGGGGAGCTGCTATTCTGAGCTTCCTGCTAACGTTCAAGTTTCTGTGCAAACAGGTGTATTGGTTCGAAGTGCTCCTTTCACGAGGTTGATGCGGATTGTCTTCTGCGTGGGGAGAGTAAGCGGTCAGAGACCGAATAGCGCAGAAGGCGAGTCGTGCTTTAAGCTCAGAGAAGTCGGGGCGACGTGGGGCACCAGCCCCGTTCTGCGTCCTCAGCTGAAAAAGAAGGTGGAGAGCTTCGCTTGGTGAAGGCACGCCTTTGCGTTCCTTGAGAACAAAGTAACGTTCTACTACAAATAACTAATTCTGCCGTTTTGCTTGCAAAACGCCAGTCAAACTCTGGTGGATATTTTGTCTGCGGTTGTTCCTTATTTGCGTTATCTGCAGGGAAACAAATAGAAAACTTAGTCGCGGTCAACGTAGGCCTTTGAAGGGGACTTGTGAAAAAGTCCTCGTTTTTCTCTCTCTCGGCACAAATTAATAAATGAAGTTAAATACTGATATCTCTAGGTGCGTTTTTATTATATTCAGTGCTGTTTACAGCACGAGGGGTAGATAAGTAGGTGCTCATATTCAAGTACAGCCCAACACTGTGGGTGGCCTTAATGAAATAAACTTTGCTGTCCGTATGTAGCTGGCTGCAGTGATTCTCGCAGACCACAAAAATGCACTTTGTGAACAATAAATTAGAAAAGGGAAGAATGTTTATTTCTTAGCAAGCTTCACTCACCTAAGAATTAAAAATGCTTGAAAGCTTAAACTTATTTAAAATATTTTCAGATTAAATGTTTTCACTGGACTTTCACTTGCTCATTCAGGATGTTTAAGCCTATGCAATAAATTAAAAATAGCTAACGTGAACAGCTGTGGAGAAGTCACTATTCTTTCACAAGAGTCAACACATACTCATTAATGGAAGAGTTTAATTTTGTCTGCTTAGTTTCTTTAAAAAAAAATAAAATAAGCAGCAGTAGCAACCATAGAAGACAGAGTGGGTGATTGGTTCCTATTATTTTTCTTTTTAATATGAACATGAGCCCTACAGCTTTGTGATTCAGTTTCATAATTTCCTTCCATTTAACATAAGTGGCTGTTTTGGGAAAGATTCCTTTCCTTGAAGATTAGTTCATGAGTGGGTTTAATATGTTCTTGCAGAACTATATTATTGTTTTCTTTTATAATCTTGGCAGAGTTATAACTAATTATATCTTATTTTCTTTATTTAAGCTTTTCCAAGAGTTAAAAATAACAGTGTTATCACCTGTTTCAGCAGTCTGCTTTCTGTAAAGTTCCAGGTATCCTTATTTAAAGTAATTAAGTCTGTATTTAAAAACAGAGTTGTGGTTCCCCAGCCTATATAAACATATCCTTGTCCTCCCATTAATAACAATCCATCTGGTGTAGATATTTCCAGTACACTGTAATAAGGCTCTTCCTCTTATCAAAAGGGAAGTGCAGTTCTCAACTTAAGGAAGAACCTGTAGAAAGGCGAGCCGCTGCTGAAAGTGGTACAGTTTATTCCATAGAGCTGAAGTTAGCAGAGAAGTTAATGTAATTTGCCGTGCTCTCCGGTTCACTGGTTACTTGACATTACAGATGACCTCAATATTGCAGAGTATCGTGAAATTGTTAGTAAATTGTGTATTGATTAATATGAAAGCAAGCGTAGTGCTAACCAGACTGCAGCGGTCAGAAGGTAGGACGGCGATCGGGCTGGGCGCTGGGTTCTCTTCCCAGCGCGGTGCCTGCCTCCTCGCTGGCCAGCCGCAAGTCAATTCGACCGGGATGTTCTTGCATGAGTGCTACAAGTTAGATGCCTAAATCCGTGTTTCCTACGTTGCTTGGCTTTGCGGAAATGCTGCCCACCAAAGCTTCAACTAATCTGAAGTAGCAAATATAGTATTTTTAAATTCCCTTGCCTTGCAGTGTTTGCTAGGGGGGAGAGGAGACTTCTGTTGCACTTCATCTTCTTAATTAAGTGATAGTCATAGTTTTTAGTCATTTCTGACCAGGAAGAAATTGGATCATGAATATGGGTAGATTTACGTATTTGTGTAGCTATTTATAAATATGTAAAGACTTAACATCATCTGAATGGCATGCATATAGAGAACTGACTGACAACAAAGCTTTTATTAGTATAATTACAATACAGCTCCTGCTGCAAAATTGTCATTGCACCAGCATAGTCTCAAAATGGGATCCTAGTTCTAACTTGGTCTTTATTAGCATGCTACTTTGCCTATAAAATAAAACATTCACCACGTTTCTAATAAAATTCTGGTTTATGTGAGTATTAAATACCTTCTGTTGAGTGAAGTATCAATTAAGCAATGAATTGCGAACTCATGTAATTTGTTTGAAATGGTGCTAATTACCACTGTAAGGTTTTTATTGATGCTGAAGTCTTTAGATGTAGACTGAAGGGATAAACACCTCATGTTACACAGATCAACTTTCACGTGGTAGTATCTTTCAGTTGCTGCTTACCAAGAGCCAGAGTATTTCTTCTCAAATTCTGTTTTCCCTTATGTAAATCCTATCCCTCTCTTCTCTTCATGTTACTGAACTGATGTGCAGCTTGTTGAAACTACCTTACTCCTAGTGAGAATATTACACCTCTTCAAATGATGGCCGTTGGAAAATGTAAAGCGTTTTCAGTCAAAATGCTGAAGGAAATAGAGTAGCTTGTGTATCTGAAAACAAGCTTTTTTTTTTTTTTTTTTTTTCAGATTTTAAGTAGAAGCAAAGAAAATTGCACTTTTCTTTCTTTACCCCAAAATGAAGATATAGAAGAAAGTGAAAGAGGTTTTGGCCATTTTTTCATCTCAGTTCTATTTTTCTTTAGAATTTGGAGCAGCTCTGCTGGAATTTAGATCAAATTTCCATTTTACAGAGGTATTAATGACAATGTAAAGAGCGCTACAATGGTAAATGGCTCCTGAAGACTATGAATTTGTTTGCGTCAAAGGTCTTACACTGTAGGATTCTGGATGAGTTCTGCACTTACTCATTTACCTCAGCACAAAGTTTATCTAGCTGCACTGTTTTAACCAAATTAATTGTATGTATACAGGTGTGTATCTAGGTATGCATACATACATATCCATATATATACACACATAAAGAAATCATGCTTCATTCTTTAGCATGACCATCCTTAGGGTGATTGAGAAAATAAAGCCTGTTACTTCAAGAGGAAGAAGGCAGGCTAATGAAGGGAAGTTCATATGTAGGTAAGTTCAGTAGCTGGTGAACAGATCATACGTTTCTATACGTATGTCATCAAGATGCTAGCATAAATACAACACAGCCTAATCCCTACCACTTAACACACATTTTCCAATGGGGTTTTCTTGTTCTGTATCTCACCAAAATCCCATCTTTGTGTCCTACTGCCTTAGGCTACTGAATTATACAAAATTCTCAGTTGAAAGCATAACCCGAAAGAGGGTCAAAAAACAAACCTGAAAATGCTAGTATGAAGGTGAATTATATTGGTGTAAGAGTCAATTTTGTAGGATTCGGTCACCAGATGCCAGACTGTGAACTCTTAAATGTGAACAAGGATAATGGACTGCACTTGCTAATCCATTTATTGCAATACCATCTTGCATCTCTACACATCTGACATCTAAGTGTTTGGCTCACAAATGACCATTGCAAAGAATTGTGATATTTGAATATAGAAATAATTGGAAAGAGCAAGAGGTAGGAGAATTTGGGGTGGTTTGAAGGGAAAAAAATGGAATACATAGATTTTAAAGTAAGGGTGAATTTAATGGAAAACTTCGTGTTAACAACACAGATTTTTCCAAAGAAGATGTGGAGGTGGCTTTGCCAATCAGACCTGATGAAGAAATGACAACTATCATGTAAGGAATTATTCTGTACTGGCAGGGAAATGAACTGAAGGAAGTCCATTTCACATTTTCGGCCACTAGATTATGTGGGTGCTACTTAATTGAGCTCTGGTACTTACGTTTGATATATGAGTAGTTCGAGATGTAAAACGTTGGTAGTGTCACCCACTTTTTCGCTGCTCTGTTCTGTTGGGATTTTTTTCTGGCAATGGTGATAACTACCATACCCATTTTCTTCCCAGAAAAGCAAGGAGTATTTCCCATCTATGTTAAATTAAAAACAACATTAGTTAATGTCAGTATTTCTATTGCTGCGTGACGCAGCCATTGTTTGAAAGAGCCGTGTATGAACAGGAATGTAGAGAAACAGATGGACTTCTGCAACTAAAATGACAATGGAGATGGCAAATGACGTTACTGAACTCCAGTTCCTTCATCTGTGATGCTTAAAATGTGTTTCTTTTATCTTTGTGAGGGTGTTTTGGTTTATATGGTGCTATTTTTGCAGCGTATATATAGCATAGCAGAAGTAACAAGGAGGCCCTAGTTGTTTTTGAGTTCTCTCCTATAATGCGTAACTCGCATTTACATGTGAGTGATACTGCAGAGAGACATTCTGGGCTGTAGCAAATTGCCAAAGAAAAGTTCCACGTTCTCCTCTCGAAAGACCCCACTTCTTTTGGACCCGCAGAGAGCTGTTTGTCTGTAACGCTGCTGCTGAACAGCAGCATTGAGTCACACATCACAAATGCAGGCTTTGTCCTCCCTTGGCTGACTAGGCTCGTATCAATTATTCTTTCCTCCTGTATTACTTAATGATACACCAACTCTTTCCACAAAGTGTGCATGACTCAAGGCTTCACTGTGCTGTTGCCCCTGAACTATTCTTCTCTTTCTGAATCACAGCTTGGAGGCTTGGAAGGGATTTATTAGGGGAGATGTTTGGCAGGACCAAATTGCACGGTACTTGCAATACTAGGTTCAATTTTGTTTAAACAGCTTTGTTATTAATACATCAAAAGGTTAATCTGGAAAGTTTTAGGGATTCAGCTTAGAAAACACACTGAAGTTCAAAGTTTCTGTTGAACCGCTTGGAACCCCAAAATAAGTTTGAGAATTATATGGGACCTTTTCCTCGTTAGTTAATTTGAATGAGTCCAGAAATACTATGTATTCAGCCTGACGTTCATGATTTTTTAGCATTTCTAATTAGAACGAATAAGTTGAAGTGAAATAAAGGAAGAGCTGGATTTTTGAAGTTGTTTGGTTTTTATTTACAGAAGTTAAAAAAAAAAAGTGGGAATTAAACACCCTGAAAATCCCCACATGCTCTTATCCTCATCTTTAGCTTTTTGAATAGTAGACTCTTTTCTGGAGTTTTGTTAACTTTTGTTTTTCTTCTATCAACAAATAAATTTAGAAAGTAATTTAATGTGAATCACCAAGACTTTTAAATAAGAGATATGAAACTTGTATCAGCCTACATTGCTTATAAGTTGCAAACTATTTTCCTGCAGGTTCTTGTCGTCTTGTCCTAGAAAGATAGTTTTAATGGCTTAACATAAGGAGAAAAAAAAAAAAAGACAAAGGGCAGAAAAACAGCAATATTGGGGGTTACTGCCACTTTAGGTGCTGAAGCTTTTAACAAAGGGGTTTACAAAGAAGGATACTGATCAGGTTTTTTTTATTTTATCCAGTGTGACTATTGCTGTTAGGAGACTCAAAGCTCCAGGGTCTAAAAAACAACAGTAATGTTGCAACTTTAGTAATAAAGTGCACACAGCCTCATTCTTCTATGTATTTTTTTGTATTATTTTTCCAAACACCAACACACACTTGTAATAAGAATTTGTTATGATCGTTCAAATCATAAGAGCCTCTTGCATCTTTGCAAGGAACTGATAGAGCTAGCATTATATTGTATTTAAAGTAGACCTTAATAGTCATATTTTCCAGGTTTCCAGGTTTTGCCACCTGGCCTACTGTCAAGACCATCTCTGTAGCAACTCAGCTTTGATGTTTCAGGGTCAAACATATGAGTAGACTATATTTTGGAAGCAAAAGTATGTCTGTGATGAGGCTGTATGTCATCTAGCTGCTGCTTTGTAACCTGCCTGTACTTGTCTTCACGGATAAGTTGGCCCAGAGTCCTTCCTAGACGCTACAGGTAGTTTGAAGTTGGAGTTGTCTATGAGAGCAATGTGGCCACAGAGACACAAATCATCCTGGGTGTCCTCCAGACTACTTCCAGACCTAGTCAGCTGTAGTCTGGTGGTGATAAATGATACAAATAGAGCATCCACCCGGGGAGTAATGATGTACGTGGAACCCCTGGAGATGATCCTCTGTTGTCAGTATCGAGGGGAATTGTGTTTTTGCTGTCTTCTGCGGCTGTGTTTCCGGGGGACTCCCTATGAATCTGGTTAAATCTTTTCACAGGTCAACTCAACTGAAGGTGGCATCAACCTGTATAATACTCTAGTATCACCTGTCAGCGGAATGTATCTGGAGTTGCTAGGGATCTCAGTCTAATCTGCTGGAGGCAGGTGCATAAGGCTGAAAGCTGAAGATGTGAAGAAAATGGATGCACCTAACTGTGCACTGAATGTTGAAAAAGCAAGACTGAAGTAGTCAAGTATGTAGTGAGAAAACGAAGACTGATTATGACATGGATATTGAGAACAAATCAGGCAAAAAGTAGAATAGGAGGAGAAAGGTATGAAAAGGCTAGCAAGAATCTGCACTGTTTGCACTTACTTTCATGCGAACAATTCCTTCCTGCATTCCTTTGGCTGTTGTTCCATGGAATAACCCATCCCTGCTGGGATGTGAAAATATCGAGACAGCAGTAGCTTTAAATCTGTATGTACCCAGAAGGCTGAGAACGCTTGGTTGTTTTGTGTTGCTCATATTCAGTAGAGTAAATTTGTACTCTATGATGGTATTTTGAAATCTTGGATCCTGACAGATTTTGGGGACTTTGAATTGCTTTAAATAACTGGGACACAGGCATTCCTAATACTCCTGAGACTAACCAGCCAAGGAGTAAAAATTAGTTCAGTTACATATCTAAGCCTCATTTAATTTTAATCTAAGCTTCTATAGAATTATTTAGTTATTTTTGGAATGTAAGACTTCTGTGTTTAAAAAAAAAAGAAAGAGTTGGACAAAAATTCATTTGGCAAAATTTGAAACTCTCCAGTTTTGAGGGGTAAAAATAAAATGCCTGGGTTCTTTATGTCAATTATCTTTCTAGTGGTTTTATTAACTTTTCTACTACTTCAAAAATTTCACTCTCTGCTATATGTAAGTTAAGGAAAAGAGGGCAAAAATCTCACTATGGTTTCTGACAGATTCTGTCAATCATAGTAATATGCCCAGAGTGGAGCAGCTCTTTCACAGGAGGGCTTATTCACACATGGAGGGATGACTAAGTGTACAGCAAGATGCATAGACATGTACTATTACCCTAAAAGAGAATACTCCACTTTTAATTCACCCCTTCAGTCAGACCTAGAGGTATGGAGTCACTCAAAAGGCTGCTGTAGTGCATAAGAAAATCGAACCAACCATTCAGGAACTCTCCAGCCCTAGGCAAGACTGAATCCAGGTAATGTCTTCACAAACACATGCCTCATACGCCCAAAGAGGCTGGAAAAAATGATAGCTGATTTTTAAAAAACTGAAGTTACCTGTTTCTGGGTACGCTGACGAGGAGCGGCGTCAGCATGGATTGAGGGCTGCTCAGCGTTACGGCCTTGCTGGCTGTACTGGAGCCTCGTGAGGAAGACTCTGAAGATAAAAAGGATATTCGCAGGCTTCTGTGATGCTTTTAAAGAAGACACCAACTAAGTGTATTCCACCAAGGACTCGGCACCACACGTTTGTGTAATCCCGCACCAACGGATTGCCCGATTTTATCTTGTCCCCTGTCTCTGCGCAGGACCACCTCCTGTAGCAGAGTAGGAGCCTTGCTCATCAGAAATCTCTTGCATGTGTTTTCTTATTGCATCGCTTCAGTGTTTTGTGTTTTCTTACGTGATGTTGTTCTGTAGATAACAGGAACGTGCTGTCCTCTGAGCGGTTTATACCTTTCGTCTGCTGCTATACTCCTGAGAGCCTGGCTTCGTCCAGGCTCTCCCATGCCGCGTACGGGACAAACACTGCAGCCTGGATCTTTCTCTGAACACTCTGCGGTTCTCCTCTTCAGAAGCTTTGGGGGGCCAAACTGATCAGGTTCTTTTTTTCATTTTTTATTTTTTAATTTTTAAAATGAATGTCTTAAAGTGTTTCTTTACTGTTATGTCACATTAGCCGCCTTTCATATAAATGGAATAATATTAAACTAATTAATGTCATGAAGCTGTTAACCTCTTTACAGGATTTGGAGCTCCTCAGGGAAAAGGTGTTATGTAAAGGCAAAAATCTCTTCATCTTAATACTTTCATATGGCAGAATTTATTTTTAAATTTCAAAGTTAATCTTCACTGTGTCTTCCTTAAGTCAAAGCTTTTTTCTAACCGATTCAGGGGTTTCCTACTCATTTTTTAATTTCCTTTTCAAATTATGATCAGTTTCATGTTGTCATACACCATTCTGCTGGATACATCCATATTTGTATGTCTGATAGTGTTGCAAAATATTGTTCTCGGTGTTTTGTAACTGTCTGTACATTTTCAGAAACTTTTACTGAAATTTACCCCATCTATTGGTATCGTAATGAAATTATTTTCTGTTTTCTATTATTTTCCATCTTGGCACAACTAAATATTTTATGATTTATGACATCAACAAGTGCTGCATTTTCTTTTCAGGAATACTGTTTTTAAGGATTTTTTGAAAATCAGCAAATCTATTTCTACTACCTGTGAAAAATTATTAAAAGCAAACCGATTTTTTATAATTAAATTCACATGTCATTATTCAGCCTGAATATTTGCTTTTGTATTTTCTTCAAAAATTCAGGAATAATGTTCCCATGTGGTGAAGGCATTGGAGCATTGCTCTGGAGAACTGAACTCCTTTTCAAGGCAGATTTTTCAATGCAGCATGGGGAAATTGTTTAATCTCTCTCCATCTCATTTTGCAGCCTATGGAACCGAGCCTGTAAGAGTTTTACCTCTGTCTGTAAAATCAGTAATGGTTTGTTGAATAAGGAAAATATTATCTACTCTGTCTCAGTAGAAGAGCTAGGAATTGCTCCATGAATATTAGACAGTAGGCTGGAAGAAAAGTAAAGGAACTACCCTTTTACACATAATGATCTCTGTGCTGATGAACACCCTAAAGCGAGGGGAGCCTTCCATTCCTCACAACCACGCTGGCCTTGGCAGACAGGCAAATTGTCATCATTTGTAATGCAAGATGCATGTGACACGGAAAGGCCTAAGAGCCAGTAAATATGCAATGTCATGTCATGTCAGTATTTTTTTCATTAATTTTACGTTAGCCCAAAATTGAGAGAATCTCTTAAAAAAGGATGTAATATGTATTTTACTGTTGGTCTAATGTGGGTAGGTATCTCTTGACTGGCTACTGAATGGCGCACTTTTCCTTTATGGAAGCCTGAAAACGAAAAATATTAAATTCTCACAAAAAAGAGATGTAAGCGGTATGAAAACATTATCCTAAGTGTAAACATACTGAAGGTTAAGTTCTTTCCAGGAATTCGTTCCAGGTGTGCAAAAGGTACCTTCTCATCGACAATCTGTAAAAATGTACACACTTTACCATGGGGCTTCCTTCCCTATTTGCTTTTGGTTATTAATCTTAGAACAAGCTGTGCTTAGGTGTTTGGTCTCCTTGCAAAAATTTGCCTTATCCAAAGTGGCATTTCATTTATACGGGTATTGGCAAGCAAACATGTACTATTCTGAAAGAATTCATTAAATAGGGACATGTTAGTTTACAGGTTTAATCCATATGATATTTATTGGCTCTCATACAGGCAATGACAGGCAGCCAACACACTATCTAGTGGACTTTTCCACCCATCTGTTTATCCATCTGTTACTTGAAAAATAGATTGCTTTTTTTTTTTCCAAAAAAAGCATTGTTCTAGCAGGCCACTGAGATGAAGATACGTTGATGTATAGAACTCCTTGTAATGGGACCATCTGAAACATCCAGCAGTAGTATCTTGATATGAAATAATACTAGTAACTGGTGTGCCTCTGATCCCCACACCAATATACTTGTTACTGTATCACTAAAATAAACCCATAATGGACAAGCTGAATTTACTATTTTGTGGGTGAGAGAAGGAAGAAGGTGGCTTTTTGACCATCTTCTCAAGGATTATATTGCTCAGGACACCCTGCGTTGCTAAGATCAGAATGCTCTGGAAAAAAAAAAAAAAATTCTGATTTTTAATCAGAACGGCGATATTAATTTGTGCACTGTGTTGACATAGTAAGAATACCTCTGAAAGAGAATCAAGCTACTAAATTTTGGTCAGGTGCTTAAAAACTTCATTAATGTTATGTAAGTTGGTTTTATCCTACAGATTTCTGAAGCCTCCAGTTTTAAATATTGCTGTCTGACTGTTTAAAAATGTGTTATTCCTCAGTAACAAAAAATTGGGAATATACTTTTGAGGGAAAATGTAAGAAACTCTAAACTTGATAACTTCACATAGATACCAGCTATACAAACAGACGCACACCAGTGATATCACGAGAAGCACAAATTTCAGGCATCTGTTGTTTTGGTGCAATTGTGCTGATGGAGACAACTTACATTGTCACGGTTATTACGTCCCTCATTTCTGGTGAGCCCTAGGAACTGTGCTTAAGAGTATATTCTTTACAGCCCATGGGCTGACTGATTCACAGTATTCACACTGAACATGCCTCAATAGCAGATTCGATATGATTTATTTTGGCAACATGGTATTCTACAAAATATGGGATCGATGACCATGTCTGGCAAAAATTTCTATGGGGAGATCTGGTTTCATTTTGGTAACATTTTTAGCCTAAGAAATGTTTTGATAAATAATTTCCAAAATACTAAGTGCTAGGGCCTTTTGCTTAAAAACACAAAGCCCAAGAAACTCCTACAGGCACTTCAGCTGATTCCAAGAAAGTTACAAACGACCAATATATAAGGTGGTCCCTTCTTCAGCACAGTTACTGTGCTATCCCTCTGTAGAGGGAGGGAAAGGAAGCTGCTGTTCCTTCAATTTAAGAATGTTTATCCAGTACATGCAATGATGAAGAACAATAAGGCAAAGCAGAGAAGAATCAAAGAACTATGGGGTAGGCTAATTCTTTTCTTCTGATTTTTTAGCATGTCTTTCTATTTAGAATGGAGAGGTTTCAGCAGCTGAAAAATGAAGATGACAACAAAGTAAGGATGTTGTTATTATTACTTGCCCATCAGGCACACAACGTACGAGTATGACTGTTTAATTTAATTTAGTTGAAAGCATTAATAGTAATTTACCAAAGTGGATCAATTTTTAATATTTCCTAAGGGAGTTTTTCACAGATTTCACAATTATAAATAATCTAGTTAGGAGACAAAGGTACTGTAGGATTCCCCCCACCCCCCTTTCTCTCCTGGGATAGCGGTAAGATCGTGTGTAGCTCATTGCACAATGGGACATTCTGTGAAGAAAGAACTTGAAAAACAGTTTTTAATCCAGAAGATACATCCTATTTTCTACAGCATAGAAGAAATGCTATGAAAGAAAAATGGGAAGCAAGGAGAGAAAGAAATAGCTCTTGTGTTCTAGTATTTGTCAGGGGTAGGTGCGCTACTGAAAAAAAACCATGGAACTTCATTTGCTAAAGGGCTATAGTGAAGATAGTGTTCATTTTCCTAGAAAGTAATCAGTAAATACAAAATTCTAAAGTGTTGCAACCTTAGTCTTTACAAACATGCTCCATGGGTATTCAAAATGGACATGGTGGTATGACTGTAATGAAGTATACAAATCTGGAACTTAAGGCGCTTATTTGTGGGGTAACGTACTACTAAACAAATAAAAAGATGGCCCTAGGTCTGTATTACATCTCTACATACTTCTGCTCATGTACTCTTACTCCCTCTTAGAAGATTTTTGTATTTGAATTTTAGATGATACTTTCTCTCAGCTTCATTGTCAACATCTTATTTTTAACACAGTCTGTCAAATACCACTTAACACTATTTTGGTTTATATTTAATGCTTTCTCGGGGTCCTGACTTTGCTTAACTCTTTGTTATCCTTTTCTTTCCTTTTACTGATGGTAGGAAACTGAATTTAACAGTCTCCCTGTAGCTGAATTCTCTCCCACCTTCATCATTGTGTTCTGTGACCACAGAAGTGAATTACTGTATCAGTGTGTATTACTATTCATATTTTAATATCTCTCTGTTAGAAATGTGTATCTCCGTACATACGCTGTTATAGAAAATGTTCCTTCAGATCTAAAAGCACTGTACTGATTTTAGTGTATCTGGATCTGCTACTACTATCCCAGAAGGAAGGGCTTCCAATGCTTTCCTGCAGAAAATACAAAAATCTGAATCCTAATAAATGCCCAATTACAATTTAACTTACACCTCAAATATTTAGAGCACCTGCAAACCGAGAACTCTGTTTCTAGAGGAGAAAGCAATTTTCTTAGTCATATTTTTAAAAAATCAGCAAGACACAGAGACTTAGATGTTCACTTGGGAGGTAAATAATAAAATATAAAATTTAAGTTTTGCTCAGGTATAATTCAGAGTCCTAGAGAAATACTTCTGTCTCTGAAAACACACTCTTATCGTCCTGATACAAAGCTCAGACACTCTCACTGACTTCTTCGTGCTCTGGGCTGGGAAAGGCGGCAGACTAGAGAATGGGCTATTCTCAAGTAGCAGCCTCTTCTGCTGCCCAGGAAGAATTATGGAGAGCTCAGCAAAGCCCACTGTCTGGGGGCTTCACTCTTCCACGTGTCCTGCAGGGTCTGCTGCTTTGCCTGGGTTGTCTGCTTAGTTACAGGCACCGTGATTGCTCTTCATTGTCTCCTGGTTGGTATTTTGCATCTGTACCCATTGATTTTATTGGTGTATATATTGCAATAATTTTAAACAGCACTTTTAAAAATGGAGTAGTAAAATTGTCTGTAATTCCTCATCGTGCACTGGGTGAGAGAAGTCGCATAGCATTGCACAGCAGCTGGGGCATTGCTCCTCATGGGGATTTGCTTCCATCATGCTACCCAATACTGACACCCACATTCATTTATAGGACCCTACCACATCAGATCGAGGAATTTCCGTGGATTAAAATTTGGGTAAATTGAGAGATATGTCTCACAGTCAGTAAGGTACAGAACTGAATCCTGGGATCATACTGTTAACTTCCATTGAAAAAAGTATAAAATCAAATGTAATGAGATCCAAAAGCAAATGTCAGAGAAGTTCAAGCATGAAGGCTTTTAAAAGTCCAGGAAACAATCTTTCAGCTTGTCTTATGGTTACTTTTCATCAGCCAACACCTGGAACTCCCTTAGCCCTAAACCTCTGTGATATTAATAGTTGGCCTTTGCTCTCTACTTGTTCATTCATTCCACCTGCTGTCTAAGAAGAATGCATACAAACCTTTATCTTATGTACTAGTCTTAAGGGAATTTCAGAAGGGTGTTGGTAAAATTCAAGGAATCCACAAGAATTGTGTTAGGAAACCAGTTGTCACTGAGAAGTGAGTAGTTTTTCAATTGCCAAATGAACTGCTGTTTAGGATTTCAACATGACTGTTTCTGCTTCCCTTCAGTGATGGCAGTTTTGAGTAAAATGAGCTAAGGAGAAATACAAAACTAGCTCTATGCTGCACAGACCTGCTTTATCTTAGAGATACATTTGCAAAGCTATTTGTCTCCTGATAGTGACATACCAGGAGAAATCTTTGCATGTAGAATACCACTGTGTGAAATCTTGTGAGACAGATCTGATCTGCAAGGTAACATGGATGCTAATTAATCATACAAATCGGTTCAGTCACTGCGTGTATCTCTGATTTCTCACACATTCAAGGAGGGTGGAACAGCAGTAAAAGTAGGTCTACAGCCTGCTCTGGGACTAGGTACTTTTTTTTTTCTTTCAGAAAAGAAATTACCTTGGCTTTTGCTACTGTCATGAGATTTGACAATCTCATGTCTAATTTTCTTAATTTTAAGAAATTGGTAAATTCTACTTCTCTTCTGGAATCATCCTTCAAATGAATATGGTACTTGGAATTGTTTCTTTATTTGACTCTGGTCATACTACTGGTAGCTGAAGTAAGAGGGGAGAAGAAAAACCAGTTGTATTCATTTTTGTCAGTGGCTTGCTGGGTGGTTGTTACATGAGGAGAGGAAAGAAAGGTGCTATGGAACAGAGATCTCAACTTTTTTGTGGCAGAACTGCATCCACTGAAAGTCATGATGATTCATTGTTTGTAAAAGATCTATTTTTAGTTGGCCTGAATTATATGGAGATTAAAGAGAATCATTAGCATAAAATTCCCCTTGAAGCTTCTGCAGTTGGTATAATACAAAAGACTTTGATAAGATTTCTTCAGCCTAGATAACTTTGGAGAATCCCTAAGTGTGCGCAGAAGGCAGATTGGTAACCATACAAAAGCTTTTGTGGGTCAGTGATCTATTCCTCTGAGCACAATGCAACTTTTCATACAGACTGCACTCCAAAACAATGCTTTTTAGAAATAGCAGTGTCAGAAGAAAGAAACTGAGAGATAAAGAGGGGGAGGGCTACATTCATAGCTGTAGAGAGAACGCACATCTTTAGGAAAAGAACTGGTGGGGTTTGCTGTTTGCGCTGCTCTCTCAATGCAGGATGAATGCTTCTTTCACTTCGTTGCATCTATCCAGTGTTTCTTGTCACGTAAAAATGCACGCAGCTAGTGAGATTGCTACCTGGTGCACGTAGATTGCAGCGGAGAGGAAGATGACTAGCTACATTCAGTCACAGACTGTGTGAGCATCTCTCTTCGTTTATCAGCGTGCCGTAGCAACAAAACTCTGAAGACATTTGTTAAAGTACTTAAGTTGCGACAAGTATGAAGCGTGAAGAACATGGCAGAACGTACAGTCATTACAAAGCGCTTTTAACAAGTACAACTCGCATGTTATAATATATTGTATTCATGTAAGGATCAATATTTGCCACCCTAGGCAAAAATGTCTTTGGTGGGGAAATCCAAAAGGTGTTAACATTGTGTTTTGTTTCAGAGAAGAAAAGCTTAACAGCAAACTTTAGAAATCGTGTATAAAACCATAAATAAATGACCTCCATACTTAGCTGGACAACAAACCTGCAAACCTGTATTACATACGTACATTCCTTTAATACAGAGAAATCTAATGTCTCTGCAGAATATGTCATCGTATCTCAACTTGGCCTGCTAGCATACCAGTTAATTGTTAAATGAAAGTTAAATCATGGTAACAACAGCTACTCCACAAAAATCATCTCTGAAATGCCCTCATCCTTTTGTCCTGAAAAGACACTCACGTCCTTCTCAGGTTCTTAAATAAAATACATTTGCTGTTAGAGGACAGGAATAAAAATAAAAGTGAAATCAAACACAAATCAGGAGCAATATGAGGGCATAAGTCTGAGTTTTCATTACAAAAGGGCTGAGATTCATTGGAAATTTATGTATGTGGAAAAAATACTTAGGCAAAGAATAAATCCATTGCAGTAATTCTCACTGTTACTGGAGAGACTGTGAATATGTCTTTTCACATTATGCAAAACCAGAAAACAAAAATAAGGGTCACAGCTTTAAGAAGAGTTGTTTGTAGTATCTGTTAGACCGAGCAAAATGTCACAATATGTAGTCTTCCGGAAGAAGCAAACAGACCATTAAATCTTGGATGAATAAAGCATGTTTTCAAACTGCTACAGATTTTTGCCTTTTTGGAATCATTACAGCAGTGCTTGGGGTTGTGGCTATGATTATGTGACGCCAATCGGACAGTAAGTTTTAGTGGGACTAAAATTTGCCCCATGGTGCCAGAATGAAGGTCTGGTTTGAGAACTGCTTTATGCAAAGCAAGAGACCCACCAGCTGCAAAACAGGTGGTAACCCACCAGGGGCAGGCATGTATGAAATCATGGCTCTTTATTTGGATAACAGTGAAAGGAAAAATGAAAGGGTAAAAGGTAGAACAGCTGACTCAGAGGAGCAGCCTCCTGATTTTTTATTAGGGCTTTCATAAATTAAATTGTGCTTAAGCTATATGCTGGAATAATGGAGATCCCAAATGTTGAACATGTAATGTGGGCCTCACAACCAGGTGTATGCCTGCTCAATGTGTTAAAAAATCTCATCGGTGCTAAGATATGGCTTTGCATGATGTATTTATATCTTTTATATATTTTTTTATATATATATATAACTTTTATTTCTTTAGTGAAAGGAACTAACACTGTTACTATACTGAAGGATCTGGAGGAGTTGCCATTCAGTACCCAGTGGCTCCATTGTGAAACCCAATGTTGTCGGTCTTTTTGGAGAACTTGAAACTGAAGAACGAGCTGGAACAACCTGCCCTGCTGTATCATCTCAGAGAATGATATAAGGCTGCCAACAGCACAACTGAAGTTATTTCAGATCTTTCATGAGTTCTAGACTCATGAGAAAAGTCAATTTGAAAGAAGGCAGTAATATTTTTCCTGTGTATTTGTTTATTGCCATGTTAATGAAAGGAGAGAGCATTACATGTAGCCTTTTTACAAGAGCTTTTATCTGGGCCTCAAATATTAAGTGTATAGCTAGCATTGCACAAAGAAGGGTTTTATGGTTCGTAGGCAGTGCCAAGATGTAAATCCTGTCCAACAGTAACAGGGAATATTTCCCAGCACCGAAACTTGATTGCCTATGCTGTTTCCTGTTAGAATACTCCTTGCCTCTTTTGTTTGGCCTGGTCAGACAGTGTTTTCCCTGATAGTTTCTTGGAATGGAATAGCTGGCATGGGCCAGGGATCACTCCCAACCGACAGCTGGAAGCAGTCCATTTTTTAGAAGAAGATAATTTAATCTTATAAAAGCGGAAAGAATTTTTCAGTGGCCATGGGGACAGAGAACAAGCCCTGATAATATTTAGTTTAGTTATGGAAATCTCTTGTATAAGTCCCCTTTTTAAGTGGAGTTAAATGCTCTCAGCAGTTCCTAGGATTGGACAATTTTGTCAAATAGGAAAAGCAAGTGCCCTAGAATTGGTACCATTTACAAAGTGCAGAGCTGCAAAGTTTTCCTGACTATACCATGGAAAAGATACTAAAATTAAATTAAAAAAAAAAAAAATACTGCAACATAGTTGTACCAAATAGGGAGGCAGGGTAAGTGATAAGAAGGAAGAAATGAGAAAATCAGTCCTAGCTTGAAGAGAAAAACAAAGCTTTCCAAGATGCTGAGGTTTCAACATGTGGCATTAGCTTGAGTATTCTGGGAGCCTCTAGAAAAAGGAGAGGAAAAAGGACTGAAAATTCTTTGGTCCTTTGTAATTTGGATAACCAGATCACAGCCACAGCCTGATGATTCTTTAGGCGTGGGCTTTTTAAGGTCAAACGCTATGAGGTTAAGAAAGGATTTACGTGAGGTTGTGTCTGCATGGTGCAAGAAAGCAAGAACCATTCCTACTCGGTAGATGTGACGTGTGGATGGTTTCACCAGGGTACCACTGACATGGGCTGCCTATGGCAGAAAATTAAACAGTGAACTCAATTCCTTATTTAAGTAGTTGGTTAAATAAGTATGAGATGGTGTATGTGATTAGCTTCCCAGAATCTCCTAGGATAGTTCAAGTGAGCTGTAAATACGTAGTGTACATTAGTGATCTCCCAAGTGAACATCAAGCTCTCCTTGTTGAGCAATAGAAGATTTTCACTGTACTAAGATAGGTTTTACTACAAACCTGTGGTAGAATTTTCCTTGCAAGAGTGGGTGCTGCTTCTGAAGTTGTTCGGACAGATGTTTTAGAATGGCATTAATAACAAGCGAATATATGAGTCATCATATTTCTTTTATTCCCAAGATGTTAATATGCTTTTACAGAACTTTCAGGATTGCTGATCTCTCTAGAGTTCTGTGCTTTCAATGTGATATATTGTGAACTGCTTCTTTGCAACATCATGTGGACTCCCTTCCTAGTTTGAGTTACTTTAAAACTATTCCAAATCCTCAGATTTCTTTTGTTATGACTTAAAACACTTTCCATAGCTATGTTTTTAAAATGGAAGTAACATCTGGCTAGTGTGTTTAAAATCTGTCTGTAGAAGATAATGCAAAAATGACCTTGACCCTGAATTTAAAAGGGGGGGCGGGAAGCTGGCTGAACACTATGCTAATAAGAACACAGCTCATTCTCTGTGTAAAGAGGGAAAAAAACGACTTCTCGGTGAACAACTTTGAGGCTAGAGTTATTTGAATAATTTTTCTGAATGACGCAAGACTGAGCTCATGAGAGTCAGATCAAATCCAGCTCAAGAGCAGAAGCAAGAGTCCAGCTGGGAATCCTGCTATTCACTGACTCACAATAAAGATGTTGATAAAATATGAACCTTCTGAAGTCCAGGTACTCCAGGGAAGGTAAAAACAATTTAAAATGAGACAATGAATGAAAGAAATATTTCCAACTATTAAAGCCTGTTGCTCATAACAACAAAAGTTTGGTGATAGAATTTGTTGTAAATTTCTATTTCATTGCTTTCATCATACTTTTGAACTGGGGAGCTACTTATTTCTTGCGTCTCACTGTCACTGTGATTCTTTTTGTTGTATCTTACTGTTTTATTAAAAATTAACAGTCACCAGCTGGAAACAAAGCCACAAAGTTGCAAAGAACCTATTGATGCCAACTGAAATCCAAGGACAAGTTGTTGCTGACTTCAGTAGACATTGAATCTTAGGATGGCAAGGGGGTCACTGACTGTATCTCTGTTTTTCTTAGAAGTCATTCTTTCTTAGTGCTTCAGCTGTAAATTACTAAAAGAATATTCTACTGATATTTTGGAATCTGTATTTATCACTTCAGGTCTGTCCTATTTGCATATGGCTGAGCTGAATAATTTTTTTCAGTCTGATTTTAAAACTTAGAATAATTGTAGCAAATTCAAACTATTGGAACTACAGTGGTTATATTAATTTGTCAGTTGATTCACTAGGGCTTTACAGCAACATGTAATTCGGCACACAAAGATTAGTTCTAAGGTATAATATAAGAGGGTCTTTTAATAATCCTCTATAAGGATGTAGTTGCACTTCTTTTTTCATGACAAAAGCCCTGTTCAAAAGAAACCTTGCAAAACAGACAGTTTTAACTTCAAAAATGCGTGATCCAATAGTGCACTTGTCCAATGCACCGAATAACACAGTTTCATAGGCAGGTGGGTGCAACAGCCATAGAACTAGGATATTCCAGATGGAGAAAAGAAAGGCTGTGCAGGATGTTAAGCCTGAGACTTATATTTAAAATGCAAAGAAATTTCTGTTACTTCCTGGTATTCTTGCTGAAAACAAGCAGCAATAATTTTTTTTTACGTACAATTATAACAACTTTCCAACCTCTCCATGTCCCCCTGCCCAGCACCACACCAGCATTACAGTTTGAGAAGTGTCCTGAACTCGAGTACTTAAGGTGCAAGATTAACGGAGCTAGCTGAAAGAAAGTGAAGGCTATGAGTAGGAATGTACTGCTTTAATCTTGTAGTGTGTTCAAGGCAAGATTTGGAGAGTGGAGACTTGCCTTTCTGTTTATCCTTCCTCCTTCATAAGGGAACACGGAGAAATCCTGTGCTACATCGTCTTCTTAGAGACCACCATGACCACCTCCTGGGTCCAGTGAGTAAGAATGCAGTCCTCTCTTCTTCTTCCCAGGTGTTTCTAAGAGCATTCTCACTGCCTTGATGTTATCTTGGTGTGACAAAGATGCATTGCCTGCGTACATTATTCTGGCTTTTTGGAGAAATTAATGACAGAAGTACATTTGTACACACGGGGACTGAATGGGGGATTGCCAAGCCTCTATTTTTAGATGAATTATCACAGAATAAGAAAAGTATGCTGTCAATATGAAGGGGTTTTATGGGTGAAATGGCTTGATTTTCTTTTTTTTTTTTTTTTTTCCCTGGAAAGCTCTGGGTCCTCTAGATGCACATACAGAGCATACAGATACATTTCACTGTAATTATTTTTTTTGCTTTCCAGTGAAATGGGAAAATGCTTTGTTATGTCAGCTTTTAACTCTATAGCTAATACACAATCTAAGCATAAACAATGCTAACAGTATTTAATTTATGACTGAATTTTATGTAAGGCTGCTAGGGAAGAGCTAAAGTTGTGTATCAAGAGCTCAGTGTGTCCATATAGAGAGTACTTTGTGTTGAATTACCAGAAGGCCTTCAAGCACTTTACAACATTGTACTTTTCATAGGTCAGCCTTCAAACCAAGGTAGTCACAAAGGTCATTTAGGAAATCCCTTTGTAATGAAGCAACCAGCAGTGCTCTTATTCAGAGAGCAACACTGCTATGAGTCAATTCTGTATTTTCAGGCTGAGGGGGAGAGGCAAGCAAGCTGCATTTGCCGCACAGAAGCATGCACAGAAATGGCAGATCTTACCGAGGTGGGCCAGGGTCTTAAATCTATAAATCTTAACTCTAAACTGGTTGCAATTTTTGTTGGTTTTGTAATCAAAACCAAGCAGTAGCTCTCACAGGACAGTGTGCACTGCTAGCAAGCAGAGGCTTAGTGGGAAGAATGGCAGTCCCCGGTTCTCCAGCTTGTGTTTCCATCAGCTTGACATTGTTGATTGATTTATTTTTTAATTTTTTTTTTCAGTCTAAGAACTGATTTATCTAGTGATAACTGACGTAAGTAAAGCTTATTTACACAAAGATATGGCATAAAGACGTGAGTACAAGCCATGTGTATGGGGTATATAGTGGATAAAAAAAATAAGTATGTAATTTTATTAAGGTAATTCTCAGAAGCAAACCTCTAGCTTTTAATGTTAGAGCAAAAATTCTATATGATGTGATGAATTAAGGTCAGATTATGATTATTAAGGTAGCTGGCACTGCAGGTATGTCTAGCATAACACTAGACACTGAAGAGAAGTTTCTTTCATAGCAGTTTTATTTTACTAGCTAATGTTGCTTATGAGTATCATAGAATTTGCAATTAATTATGCTTAATGAAGAATGCCTAACTGATTCTTCAATAATTTGCCTAGAAGATTATTGAAGGTTTTTTTGTGCATTTCCAGGTATCAGCTTTTGGGAATGGATGGTTGTGTTGTCATTCATTTACATATAATTTGTGGTACTATGACAATATTGTGAGATGTATACTGTTGTCTATGTAAATTTTAGGAACAGGAATACACTTTGATATAGTTGATTCATATTTTTGTTCATTTGATACAGGTCTACCCTTTTTCTAAAACAGTGAATTAGTATTTCTAATGCATTTACTGCCTGCAAAACTTTTGTTTTGAAGGCAAAGACAAGTGGCAAGCTCAAAAAGTTATATTGAAATGGTGTTTGTGTGTTATTTTTAGAAAAGCTGTATAAGTAAAGCAAATTTATAGACCACATTGCTGCTTGTAAAAGATTTGTGGTATGTATCTCCATCAAATCCTAAACCCTTCGAATCCTATTTTATGACAGTAATAAATAAATCGTGTGATGAGTAACAGAATGTTCCTTCCTAGTTGCACAGAAGTGGCAGCCTACTGAAAGGCTCTTAAATGGTGGCCAGAAGTTCATTCCTTTCCTTTGTCCTGCAGACCTTTTCCGTGTAGTCTGTATGTGTTACTTTAAGGAAGCTGGAGGGAGACACCATATCATTTCCCCGCGCTTCAGATGCTGTGAAACATTTGGAAATTTCAACACAATTCTTTACTCACTGCTGACTCTAAAACAGTCATGTGCGTGTGTTACTTTACTTAAAACAACAAAAATGAATGAACAAACTTTGCATTCTGGAGCAAAATAATGACTGGCTCCTTTTGTGGCTGGTCACTTCAAACCTTCATCAAATAAACACCTGTTATTTGATGTTTTCTATACTTTAGTACTTAGCCCAGGTTTTCTTGCCCTATGAGTTATTATTTCTTCAGCTACTGCAGTTACCTTTCCATCAGGGAGTAGGGAATGCCTGTTTTCACCTTCACTGTAATATATTATTTGGATACTTGTTGTAGCCCTTTCTTCAGTGACTTCTTGGTGTGCAAACCTTTAAAGGCAGTTAATGGCCACTGTCTATTATCTGTGCACATAGCAAGTTGTGCTGTGGTTACAATTTCTATTTTGGTTATACAGCTTGAAGTCTATTAGGGATAGAAATGGTACCATCAAGTAACTAACATATTCATTTCAAACTGTGTAATTAATTGCACTTTAATTCTATTTGATTATTGGACAGCACTGTGTATCTGAAAGCCGTTAAACTCTATATGACAAGGTGTACAAGTTTATTTCTGAATATATTCTGAGGACAGATCTACTAAGTTTTTCTGCCTACTCAGTTTCTGGCTTTGCAAATTTCTATTTTTCAAGCCAGAAACAATCCTACAGCTTGTATATAATAAACTTTTGCAGATATAAATGCTACATTTTTAATGGGCCCAAAAGTGCATACGCACTTTTTTGGCCATCTCTATTTTTGTTCAGGGTTAAGCAGAAAAATGCTGTCTTTACCAAGTTTGCATTCCACCTTTGTACTTTCTTTCTCACAACAAATCTCATCCTACTCAGCTTTAGTTCTATGTACACCTGTTACTACTAGTCCTTTTGCAGTCCAACAATTGCAGCCAAGAATACAGATCAAGATGAAATCCCATCTACTGTGTTTTAAATGAGTATATAGTAAAATCACAGTATGTGTCTGAAGTTCAAGATCTCAGAAGAATCATTTGAGAAGGCAGTGAAGATAGACCACTGAAGCATGATGATATTAATTAATAAACAACAAACAACAGCAAAACCACAAAAAAATCCAAACGTTTGAGCGAGGGAGGAATAGTTTCTCTGGAACCTGGGGAACAATAAAGTAGGTCGGGATTTTTATTCTGGTTTCGTTTATTTCCTCCCTCATATTTGCAGGGCAAGGGGGTGGAGATTATAGGCAAAGGGAAGAGAGGAAAAATGAAATAGGTATTTCCTCCCAGGAGGGAGAGAACCACAGTCAATCAACCACCAACAGCCTCTGCAGTTTGCCACCTGATAATCATGAGCTGACAGTACTGGCTTCAAAGTGGGACTTAGTGGTGAAGGGGGACTTGAAAGAGGCCTAGGAGGTGGTAGTTTGTTTTCTGCAGGGAGGAAGGGTGTTCCTACTGCAAAGTGAGGAAGAAAGTACACAGGTGCTTGAGGGAAAGCAGATAAGCATTTAACAGAAGCTGGTATCACTGGGAAATAGAGGTGAGCTGCCTTGGGAACACCAGAGGAGAGCTGATTCTCTGAGTGAAGGATTGGTGACAAAGCTGTTGATTCCTGTGGCTTTGCAAAAAATCTTATGGGCTGAATTGTGAAATATTGCTTTACCTTCCCTGGTCTGGCTGAAACTACAAATGTAACTAACTAATGTGTGTAACTGACTAATTAATGTGTCCCCTCTTCACATCTATAAATAATTTTTGGAAGGTAGTGTGAATATGGGAATTAGATTTATTTCAATGTTCAGAGATATAACTATTGTTCAGAGATGTAACAGTTGTTTAGTAGTACAACTAATAGCTGCATAAGTATATATAAGGCCACAGATAGATGGAGAGGAGACTCGGTTGTTCTCTTCCCCTGTCTCCTGTCCAAATGACTTGGTTGTGGTTGTTCACCACAGTTCCCATTCTTCCCTACACTCCTACTCCATCAGTTGAGAGGTTTAAAAAATACTGCTACCACTTCATCTTTCTCTGCCCTATCACCTGAGTTTCAGTGGATGCTGAAATAGCCCATCTATGTGCAGGTATTCTTTTGTTTATTTTCCTTCACTAGTATTACCATATCTATTATGTTAGCATATAGGCATATTTATTTATAGAAGTGGACTACTGGCAGTAAAGACTTCTAGATTCTTCAAAAGAGATGTTTTCACTCTAAAAAAAGTAGTCTTTAGAAACAGTAAAATGGTCAGAGATGGGAAGAGACAAACATGTAATGTGCTTAAGTTAAGAACAAGTATGGGCGTGATTTTCACTTGTCATGCTGGGTCCTTTTTTTTTTTTTTTTCTACATTAAATGACTGTAGGCAATCTCTGCCACTAGATTATTAATTAAGGACTTGTCTGTGCCCGGAGGTAAGACTTTGGAGCACTAAGATGTACATAGCAGAGAGGAATACTTGAGATGAAGGCCTTATTTAAGCTGATCTTTTTTTCTGATCTGACGTTTAGCCTTTTTTCCCCATGTGCCAGATGAAAAGTTACAGATGAATTGCAGGAGCAGCTAAACTTTAGAGACTGAAGCATGCTCAGTGTAGAAAGAACATTGGAATTTCTTGGAATATTTTGTGCCTCCGAGTGAGCATGTGCAGGAGGTAAATGAGGAAAGGAGGAGACAGCTCCCAGATCCCGGTCCCTCAAAGCAAGCGTCAGCTTCAAAGCATACTGACTCCTCAAAACAGACAAAAATTTTCACCCTAGGTTTACAGTGTGCAATATCATTTTAGTTTCCTCGTGATCTGATTCCTGGAAATCAGAGTCACTTTTGCTTTCTGTTTGTTTGTCTGAAGAAGCATGTGTTGAAGAACTTAGAGTCCAGGCTGAAGTTAAGTTGTATTTGGAAGAATTATTACAGTGAAAAAAACTTAATACCAGCTATGGTATTAAACTTAAACAGCTTAAACTACTGCAAGTTTAAGTCAGTCTTTATAGTGTTGGCAGGCATAGTTGTGAAAATAGAATCTCTAATGCTGAAGTTACAAAAGCTACAGAAAATGTATTTCTCAGTTCCAAAGTTTAGTGTCTATTCAGGATTAAATACTGCTTTTTTTTTTTTCTTCCCAGAAAAATTTGCAGGACAGTGTGTTACCCTGATGGCCCTTAAATGTCTAGGATGCTCTAAAGGGGAAGTGCTAAGATAAAAAGCATTAAAATGTGATTTTTATCCATGTTGACATTAGTTTTTTACCCTGTAAACAGCTCCATGCAGTCACAGCATCAGTTCCAGGGATTAAACACTCTGACAGTGGCTATAAGAAAGATGGTCAGATTAATTTCTTATCAAACTGAGTTGATTCAGCGTAAGGAATGGAAACTATCTGATGTATTTTACAGATCAAAGCTAATTCTCCATTGACACACATGCACTTGAGTAGGCGCATCTGTGTGACAGCTAAATTATAGGAGTGCTTTACACACACATTATCTTGTCACAACATGAGAACATCCTACTGTGCTAAAATACCTCTTCCAGAAGAAACATGTAATTTCCACATATTGTTGAGGAGGATGCTAAACAGCTTCTTTCTTTTTACATATCTTTTATTTTCACCTTCTACAGGCATGAGACAAGCTAAGTTGTTGGTTTTTTTAATTGAAAACTATTCATTTGACTTTATCTGTCTCTTTATCCTCTTCACCTTCTGTCTAGTGAAATGCATTGGTAGCTGTGCCTGTGGCTGGATGGAAGAAGCTGAAGGAAAACGGTGATTTCATTTTAGAGTTTAGTTGCTTATTTAAAGGGAATGATTATAAGGATTTTTTTCCCTTTTATGTATTAGGGAAAGTGCATGCTTTTGGTTTGTGCCTCTGGAATGAAAACTGTGCTTGTATGTTTGGGAAAACTTCATGAATATTTGGCAACAGCTTTGTGGCACAACTTTCACACTCCCTAACAGTTGATACTGTCCTGTTTGAGACTAGGGTTAGGTCAACCCAGGCTTTTGAAAACTTAATCTTTATTAAACCAACATGCTATAAATTAAGCTCAACTTCTCTCAGCTTCTCATAAGTCAGTTCGATATATAGGGCCTAGACTTGTAACAGGGCGCTGTTAGCAACTGAACTGAGACTGGGGCTGTTTGTGTCAGGGCTTGTTTGGTTTTCAGTCCATTACAAAGAAAAAGGGCAATTACTAAAGTATAATAATTCAGTTCAACATTTAGCTCTTGAGACAGTTTCCTGTTTTGTGGTGCTTATCCCAGGCTTCTGGCTCTGAAGACAAAAAGAAATAGTTAAAGTAATATTTCTCTTCAACAGCTACATGCTCCTACAGGTAAATACACTCTTCACCAATAACAAAAGTAAAAAAAAAAAAAAAACGAAAACATTTTGCTCATTTTTTAATGCATATATTCTTTTTAAACAGCATCCTTTTCTTCCTCCACCTCCTTCTGAAGTCCTGCCCTCTCTGCAGTTCTGTTGCGACTAGAACCGAGGCAAAGGAGTTGTAATCCGTCGTTTAACTTTTGAAATTATTTCGGTTTCGCCTTATTTGCTTCCCTGTATGCCTGTTTTCTGAAATCCTGGGGAGCGCTCTGTCCCAAACGCAGCGGTCGCAGAGCAGGCGACGTCGGGTGAGGGTGAGCGGCTGCCCTGTGCCTCAGCCTCCAGGCTCCAGACCCGACCCAGAGTCAGGCCCAGTCAGGCAGGGGGACGGAAGGAGGCAGCCCGCCGCCCCGGACAAAACTGGGCGGCCTGGAGCCGCCAGACGCCGGCGGACGGTGCCTGGAGGGGCGGCGGGCAGTGCTGGTGCCTCCGGGCCCGGTGCTTGAGCAGGGCCCGGTGCTGAGGGGTGGCCGGCTGGGCGCCATCTTGGTGTGGCCTCGCCGCCTGGCACTGGCTGCGCGCAGTGAAGTTCAGGAGCGGCTGCCGCTGAGGAGGGTTTGTCCTGAGGAGCCGTTACAACGCTGCGGTGGTAGCATTGTAAGAACAATTCAAGGTACTACTTTTTAATTATTTTATTACAATTTTTTCTTTTTTTTTTCCTTGGGAAAGGCTTGTTGCTGTGTGGAGAAGCAATCGTGCACCACAACAGGCCTGTTAAGGGTAAATGAATTTCTCTAGATATTTAACATTTTAGCACCCATCTTTCTCTTTATTGACTGTCACTATCAACATTTTATACATCTGTCTCATCAGTCGTACCGTTTTAGAAGCTTTCTTCCAGGTTTATTTTAGTTTGTAGCATTACTGCCCTTTCCAGAAGAGCTCCCTTGCACTCAAAGTGTCATCGGCGCTGCCCAGGGTTTGCCCTTGGCTTCTAGTTTTTACACACCCAGGCAGGCCCCGAATAAATAGAAGGGACCAAAGGAGAAGCGTGGGTTTCAGAAGTAGCTGGAATACCCCAATTTTCCCTGTTTTCGATGTGGCCTGTGAGAAGCAAGTGGGCGTCGTGTGCCGGCCAGGGCAGTGTGCACTGGGAGACTGCTGTGCTCGCTGAAGGTGGCTTCACCTGAAACGCTCCTGTGACTTCCACCGGTGTAAAGTGGTTTTACAGGGGGCCTGATTTTTAATGCTGACTAAAATGACACCACACAAAAGTATATGCGATGTCAAGTTTCTTTATACTCTTTATATAAACTGGGCAATGTTTTCTGTTTTCATGTATCACACTTTGACTTATTATTATGCGAACAATGAACATGAGAGAAGAATCTTTATTTCTCAGTTTACCAAAGCTGCTATTTTAGACTTTCACGGCAATTTTCAGTTAAAGGACTAGACAGATCTATAGCATCCTCTCCATTTCAACACCACTAACATTTTCTGTGCCTATTCACCTGTCATTAAGCTCACACATCCTGCATCTCTCACATGAAGGTTGGTTGCCATGGAAAGAACTGTGATCCCATAAATGAATATATTCTGTGTAAGAAAAACTTGAACATAGATCTGATACTATTCCAATAATGTGGAGAAAAACATGTGAAGGAATGGAAGTGAATAATGTAAAAATGAATGGGTATTTCCTATTTAATATTCACATATATTCAAGAGGTTTGTATTGTAGTATTACGTCGTGTCTTGTGCATACTCTAAAATATTGATTATCCAGTCTGAAACAGTAAAACATAACACTGCACTTTTGCTAAGAATTTTGAATTACTAATTCATTAAATAGAGCTAGGGTAGTACTAGGGTAGTACATTCTCAACTAATGACACCCCCCCCCCCTTTTGTTAAATCTGTTGTAATCTTCTGTATATGCAATACAAAAATAATTACACATACTTTTTTCCAACAGAGTGTCTTTTGGTTTTGGTATGAATTAATCATTGGCATTCCATTGTGCTATAAACGAATGTTTTTCCTTTTTCATAAGGCTGGACACACCAATACTATTAAAGGAAACTGTTACATAATAGAATAGGACACAAATGTGCTGAGTTAAGAATGCAAAAAATGCGGCACAATTCTGAATTTTTTATGGCCTGATGTTTTCACCGTTTTCTCATGAGAAATGTAATTAACTTGTTACTATATATCAAATTTGTAATAGAATGAGAAAAGTAATTTGCGTTATCTATCATATTAGTGTCATAAGATAATTGATTCACATGAAGGCTGATGTTTGTCAAATATTTTCCTCAGGACTTCTGTAAAAATTTCTTTTTTTTCTTTTTTCTTAAGTAGACTATCAACATTCAGCTGAATACATTTAATGGTGCTGTGCTCCAGATCCCTATTTGTGCCCCATATAAATATGTATTTATAGTTTACCACATGGCATGTGCTTAGTGGTTATGTGCCTGGAATCCTGCTGTGAAATGACAATTCACAGACAGCCACCATGAAGCGGCAGGCTTGATTTCAAAGGAAAGCTGTCTTTACTGTTTGCGTACCACCCTAGTGGTCACTCAGGATCCTGAGTAAAGGCAAGGTTTTTGCTTTCCTTTTTTCTTTTTTTTTTTGTTCTTTTTTTCCTTGCTTTCCTTCTCAATACATTATTTTCTGTGGATCAGGTCTTTCAGCATTGTTGTGTACAACCACAACATCACTGTGTCTTTCACAGTGGGCAAGACTGAGCTTCGTGGGGCCTTATCCTTGGCTTCTAATGAAAGTTTTGCCTTTTTGTCTGGAAATTTAGAGAGCTGGGCGAGGTGAACATTGAGATTAGGGGAGAAAGAATGTGTTTATGGTAGAGTACTGTAAGTGGCTTTCTTCCAGTACTGGTGTAAAACATTAAATGAATACAAAATAAACCCATGGTGCTATTATCTTGGCCATGATTTGACTATTGGATCAAGATTAAAGAATGTTCACACATTGCTGAGCTGTTAAGTTCGGTATTGCTATTTAAGTAACTCTTCAGTTTACTCCCACGCAAGCTTATAGTCAAAGGTCTCTGCAAAGCATTTGATGGTAGAATTGGGAAATCATGAATGTTCTCATCTGTTTGTATCTTTGTAAGAGGAATATCAGGAAACAAACAAATATTGTGACTGTGAAGTCCTTAATTTTAAGCATTTTGAGTTTGACTCTTCTGGATATAAAGCAATCCTAATGTGCCAGTGCCATTCCTGTACTTTATCTATTGTTAAAGATACATCCTGTCATGGTTAATTTTGGCTGTGAGCTTTGAGAAGTAACAACCATGCGTCAATAATTAAAGGCACCATCACAGCTGAAGCTTCGTTAGTTATCTTTATTTCCATCTTGGCGTCCCATGAGTCAAGAAAAGCAATGGCAACATTAAGAAGATTATTTTTAGAAATGTCTCAAGTAGAATGCGTGAATGTTAAAATATAGATTGACTTTCTTTACTACTACAAAGTCTATTTTTGTCATTTCAGTATTTTCATTATTAGTCACTATTATCCTGATTCTGTGTTGGAAAAGCATTGAGTCTTGGTTTTGGTGAGTTTGGTTAGGGCTATTCTTCAAGTGATCACAATCAGTCCTGCCTACAATAGAGTAGTGAGTGCTACCCAAAAAAACTCCCGAGTTTGTAACCAAGGCTGCCAGTGACCCATTGAGTGACCTTATAAAGGAGATGATATTCCCTTTCCTCATCTTGGTTTTCTATCTGTGACATGAGAATAATAATTCTGACTTACTGAAGAAAAGCTCATTAAAGCCATACATGCATTAGTGATTGAGGTTTGAACCTCACTTTGGTGCTGTGTAATGCAATATGCCTAGTGAATGTTGTTGACATACTTTCTTTAAAACTGTTAGTTCAGTATGAATACAGGGAGAAGAGGGCTTTGAACAGAAGACAGTTCTTTTTTGAAGTGAACGTGCATACGCTACATGCTGAGACAAGGACTTATTGTTCTATTTTACACGAGTTACTCAAGCTCTGCATCTAGGGTTACACAGGAGAGTAAGGCAGAACCAAGGACCTAACTAAACATTCAATGGCTTATCAAGAAAATAATCTTCTATATCTGGCTTCTGTTTGTACTCATTTGGGCGCATCCTGCGTATCTAGTGATAAGGACTATTTGAATTAAGAGAAAAAAGAATGAAACTCTTGGCAAAGACCCCACTGGGCAATACGTTTCATAGTTTTTCAGGACGAGTATACTTCACTGGCTAAGCAACATCTCTCCTGACAGGTATCTGAAAAGCTAAATCTTAAAATGATGAGGGAGCTAGACCCATCTCTAGATATAAATGTATTGCATTTAGTGTATTGCACAAAAATGTTATGGTAACTGGTAGATTAATAGACAGGAGACAACACTTGGTCTGCTGGGTTTGTGACAGAAATGTTTGTGAAGCAACAGTAATTAGATACGTCCTTCTGATAAAGACCCTAACGTAGCAAACTATTTAAGTGCAGACACCTTTTGAAATTGCAAACAGGCCTGCTGAAATGCACTACACTTCAAAAATACTTCCCCTACCTCTCATTAACATTTATGTCAAAAGTATTTCTAGAACTTGAGTGACCAAAAGAAATAGATTGCTTCGAGGTGACCAGGGGATCAATGGTCAGGCAGTGCACCATTTATAAGGAACAAAAGTAAAGTAGGTAGTTACAAACCAAACCTCCTGTGCAACATCCCATTTCAGCCGGCTTGAAATTGCTGGCGATTCCCACAAACGGAAAGAGTTTAAAATCTAGAAACCTCATAGTGCTTCACATTTTGTCATAGGAATAACTTTTGCAAAGACTTTTGTCCAAGATTTGGTCTTGGACGCAACATGACTTCCCTTAAGTCACCTTCCATTTATCTTCTTCAAGTAGCTATTACACTAAGCTTTCATAGAATGAAATTACATGTTGAGTTTTTTCTGATACATGTTTATGCTACAGTGTCATTGTTAAAATAATTATTGAAGCATTGATTTATCCATTTTGATGGCTGTCCTAGTTTCAGCTGGGATAGAGTTAACTGTCTTCCCAGTAGCTGGTACGGTGCTATGTTTTGAGTTCAGTATGTGAAGAATGTTGATAACACTGATGTTTTCAGTTGTTGCTAGTAGTGTTTAGACTAATGTCAAGGATTTTTCAGCTTCTCATGCCCAGCCAGCGAGAAAGCTGGAGGTGCAGAAGAAGTTGGCACAGGACACAGCCAGGGCAGCTGACCCAAACTGGCCAACAGGGTATTCCATACCATGGGACGTCCCATCTAGTATAGGAACTGGGGAGTGGGGGCGGGGAATCGCCGCTCGGGGACTGGCTGGGTGCCGGTCGGCGGGTGGTGAGCAATTGCACTGCGCATCATTTGTACATTCCAATCCTTTCATCATTGCTGTTGTCATTTTATTAGTGTTATCCTTATCATTATTAGTTTCTTCTTTTCTGTTCTATTAAACTGTTCTTATCTCAACCCGTGGGTTTTGCTTCTTTTTCCCGATTTTCTCCCCCATCCCACTGGGTGGGGGGGGGGAGTGAGTGAGCGGCTGCGTGGTGCTTAGTTGCTGGCTGGGGTTAAACCACGACAATGGCACTACACATTTCAGTCCATCTGAATGTGTTTGCGTATTTCTTCTATGGTAACTCATAGTAAATAAGTCAATTTTATTATATGTTAGGTATTCATCCTGTAGATAGATAATTGTTCATTTCTTTATGAGCTTTCTGATCAATATGTACATACATACATACAGGAAATGAAGCAAAGCACTTTCTTATAGCAAGTTAGCATGCAATGAGTTCGGCTAAGCAAGAGTTTCTCCAGTAAGAGATATTTTTTAGTATAAAAGTAATGAATATTAATTTTAAAAAGTTTGGTTTCTTCCAAAATGTTCTGTATGCCTTTAAGTACACATAAGATATAATCATTTACAAAACAGCAGCCCAAACCTTGTGGAAGTTGATGAGAAATACATTGAGGACTCCAGGGACTTGATCCTCTAAATAATTATGCACACGAATAACATCATGTTTGAAAAGATTACATTTGAGTTTAAATGAGTGTGTTAGGGTAAGGCTAAAAACATGAATGTGATGCAAATGTGTAAAGATCATGATATGGCATGGTAAGAACATGACTCATTTCAAGTATGGTCTCCAGCTGATGAACCTGCTTGTGGAACATGGACAGGAGTGAAGTCCCAGATTAGAACAACCAAAGCCTTGGAAACTTTCTAGAACAAGTCCAGCAAAGTCGGATAATTAGTTTCCCAAAGGAAATTGTAGTAGACCTAGTGCCAAGTCTATCAACAATACCTCTGAAAGTGATAAAGATGAGCAGTCGCTGGTATGTGTCGCCCCTTACGTAAGACATGCATCCTATAATGTTTTTTGAATGTATTTGTGGTTAATATGAGAAACTTCTGTTAATCCTTTGAGTTATTTATAGCCTTGTTGCTGACTTTTTACAATGTGTTAAACACTGTTTACAGCGTGTACAGTGCTTACCATAACAGGATTTTGTGGCAACTGGGGCCTTGGGTTATACTGTGACAACACTGGTCAGCGATACCAGTAAGTGTTTGTACATAATACTTTATTACTAGAAAACATCCTAAAGGACAATATTGGAACCATCTGTAATTTTGGTTCTAGAAACAGCAGACCAGAGAAAAAGCAAAGAAATAAAAGCAGGAGTACTTCAAGTTTATATATAAAGTAATGAGCCAAAATGAGATAAATGCTTTTACCTGAAGTCAATGGAAGTGAAGTGACTGACTTAGGGACGCACAAAAGTTCTGTGGCATACCTGGGAAGTGACTGATGGTCTCCAGAATCTTCATTCAGTAGCTTCACTTTGAGGTAATACTTACTCTCCAGTTTACACTTTCTTAAGCTTATCAGCAAGAGGGGTAGAGAAGCGCAGAGAAAGTGTGTTGAGAGTTTTAACCTTCTGTTTCCACCCTAATTATTCAGAATTCATTTTTTAAAGTGAGTTTTGGTGAGTGGAATAATTTGCCGTATGCCCATTCTTGGATTTGTGGCACAGTTACCGAAGCTTAGTCTACCCACTGGTCTTCTCAGTGTCTAGTCTTGGACTATGTGAAGACGTACACTGCTTCCAAAATGGATACAACCTTTGTTAATACACACTTTCAATGGCAACAGTGGCTTCCTCCTAATCAATGCCGGCTGAACCTGTTTTTATGGTGTGTCCTAATGGAAACTACCTAATTTTCCTGTTTTACCAAATGACCTAATAAAGTGTCTGCCCACTGCTTTTATACCAAAAGCTAGTTGCTCCCAAACATATACATTTGACCTGTAATTCCTCTTCCTAAATTACTGATAATATAAGGTCTCGTTTAACGACTATTATCTGAAAAACAGATGACAGCCACTGAAAACAATGTTAGGACTTTCTGCTTTGTATTTAGATGGGTGATTTAGACATCAGATTTTAATGTTATAAGGCTTCATTTTATTTTTTTTAATTGTTTTTTTTTAACTTTTTTTTTTTTTTTGTCATTTAAAAGTCTGTTCTGCCACTGGCTAGCTTCATTTTTTTCTTATTATTTGGACTTCCTGTTGGAGAACATTTGCATTTGAAAGCTTTTTCTGGGCCTTGCTCTGGAGATTATTGTGAGGAAGTGTGGATGTGGGGGAGGTTTTACTAATTATGAATTCCTCTCTCCTGTTGCCGCTCAGAATACTGCAGAGCTTTCAAAGATCACTGTGAAGTAACCTGAAGGAAGTTCAGTGTGCTGAAGACCATGGGAACATCAAATCTCATAGTCTTTGTCTGACACTAATATCATATTTAAACATTTTCCTTAAAAACGTGGCAGCTGTCATCAAACCTCATATATAATTACACAGTATATGCTATATTTTATATATGCCTAGATTAAAATAAACATAAAAGTTGATTTAGTAAAAGTATGAGATTTGGTCCTTTTGTAACTTATCCCCACACCACTTCAATGTTACATTTATATAGGTCTATTGATCTCAGTGAATTTACTCTAGAGCTTAGTGCTCCATACTATAATCAATGCCTCAGAGACCTGGAATAGAGGAGCTGGAGCATTCATGTCGCACAAATCCACAGGTATAATATCTAGAGTGAGCTGAATTTTGGAGATGTCCTTTGTATCCCACCAACACAAAGACTTTCCTATCAGGCAAAAAGGATCTTCGGGGGCGGGGGGGGAGGCTCTGCAGAGTGATTATTTTTTGCTGTCTGTATGATCTCTGCTCTTTTCTGGAATTACACTTTTCTGTGCTAGGGAAACAGAATTTTGTACCTCACTTAGGAAGTACAAATTTGGAAGAACTGAGGTAGTCAGTAGTAGTCTTTTTCCCTTGAAGTCATGATCTTTTGAGAATAAGATTCTGTCATGCTGTAGGCTGAATGAGGGTTGGGAGTAGGTGACTGGAGTGACCACTTTTAAGAGGTAGGGATAAAACCACAGGTCATGGGAAAAATATCCATGTTATACATCTTAATTAAAATTCTAAATATTGCATTTTGACCCCAGCGTGTTGATTACAGTGTGTTTTCTGGGTATAAAAAGTCTAAACAGCTATATGCCTGTGAACATGTGAAAAAAGGTGGAAGAGGGTGGATCTAGCTGATGTGTAGTAGGATCTGTTTCATTCTATGTGTTTGAAGAAATTGAAATAAGAGAGAAGTAACTACTGGCAAAAATGGCATAGTTGCGTTTTACTGATGCGTGATTATTTTTAATGTAAGCTAAGAAAAAAATTATATGCTCACATCGGGGAATTGAAAACAAAATGTGAAATGAATGGGAGGTAGACAATCAATATGAGTGCTATTTTTATGAAGCCAGGTATTTTACCCAATTTAAGAAGCAAGTCGTCCCTATCAGAGGGGATGAAATGAGGAGGCTTTACAAATAATCCGTCAGGTGATCATAGGAAGAGCATTGAATTAATTGAGCAGGCATCTTTGCAACCCAAATTTTGTGTACTCTAGTGTACAGAAGGAAATGAAAAAACTTGGAAAATGAACAGGTTTTTGTGAACCTTTCTGCAGTTTGTATTAGGTCAAAATAAACCACCTGAGGACCAGGAAAAATTGATGTAATGTTTATCAGTATGGACAGACTCAGAAATGATGGACTAGACAGGCTGATGTCAACTGTGTGTAATACCTTAGAAGCTGTTTTAAAGGACAGACAAGGCAACATCTGAAATGTGAAGTTCAGCTGAGGTTTGCTAAAATGAAAAAAAGCAGATCTGTCAAAATTCTTAAAAAATGAGCATGGTGATTACTAAGAAAGTAGACTTGAAGGTAAAGAAATCTAAATTGTTTCTAAATTTGTCAGTTGAATATGTGTGAGGGGAAGGCTGTATTTTATTTATTTAGGGGTAAGGATGAGTTTCCACTTTGTTTGAAAGTATTTATGTTCATACTGTGTTCACTACTGGCCTAAGCCATAAAATGCTGTTGTTCTCCTCATTAGTATAAGCTCAATGTCAGACAATTTAGCTGACATGGCAGATATTTAAAAAAGAAATTTCAGATTCACTTCCTGCAAATGGTTCTTTTGTGGAGCAGCCCTGTCTGAGTGAATGCAACTGAACCAAATTCATGCAGTGAGACCTTTTCAAAAACGTCTTTATTCTTTGATAAGTTCACATTTTATCCTTAGTCTGTGAAGGGCCTCTGTACATCTGGAAGCCATACTGTCCCTAGATTCACCTTGCAGGTTATGTCAGTAGAGAGTACTACAGCATGAGCGAACACAGAGACAGATCCTGTCCCGTACTAAGAACAAATAACTCCAGAGCACTTTGCTGGCTGTGTTGAGAAGCCAGTGCTGCTCTTTCTACTATACCAGCCTAGAAAGCCTACTTTTTTACATTGTTTGTCCACATGCCAAGAGTCATTTTAATTTTAATTTGTATTTATATTTATTGGTTATAATCTTGCTAATTACTTTTTAGCTGTTTTAGGTATGGACCAAGTTATGTATAACATAGTATGCATACTATAAATGCAAATCTCCGGTGAAACAACTAATAGCACCTTAAAGGGTACATTTCAGTAGTCCAATTCACCAAGGTTAGTATTTGTCAAATACTCCCTTGAGACTGACTTGCTTTCCTGCCTAACATGGCAATCTGCCCCTCTTGTCTCATACCATTACAGCATTTAAAAACTGTCACAAAAGTTGGCAGTAGTCTCCTTTTCTAAATTCCTTGCTGACTAGCTTGCAGGTGCAACTATGTGCAACAGTTTTTGTGAAAACTAGATGAGAATACTGTAATATAGGGCGAACAATGAGTCAAGAGTGAGGACAGGAGTGAGTTTAGAAAATGCTGGTAGGTCAAATTCAATTCTTTCTTTGTCCTTCCATGCCAAATATTTGAGTCTGGAGTGCCCTGTAAGATCTTAGAGTTAGCTGAAGGAGATGAGAATAATTGACATGAAATGAAAAATTTTTCTTTGACCCATCTGCTTTTGTGAAGTTTTGTCCTGGTTATTAATTGGCAGCAGCTTTTTATTTTGAGAGGTAAGCTCCCCCAACCAGACAAAGCAAACAGCTTCAAACTTCTCCCAAGTGCAGACTAAAACTACAGAGCCAGGAATTAACTCATTTTGTTTTCACACCACTTGTACTTCAGCACTAGAACAGAACAAGGATATGTAGAGGTGTACGCCACTGAGGGGAAAAAAGTTTACATTCAGTTTCATGTTGCAATCTATGTGAGGCTCACAGAAAATGTGAGCTGATTCGTATTTCCCAGGTAGTTAATTAGATTTATTGTGGGAACAGGACCATTCTATTGGAGAAATATAAGTTGGAAAATACCTGTATTTGTTTAACTGGTAAAATAACTGTGGTTCTCTTCCTGTTCTTTAGATGTGTGGCAGACTCTTAATGTCTGACTTCTTGGTGTGCTGCATTAAGTTTGCTGTCACTAACACATTTTGATTCTATCCTCCGCCTAATTACGAGTCCCCCAAAAGACAAATGGATATTCCCACTTTTCTTTCAGAGACGTTGGTTGTTGTTTTTTCCTTTATGGAGAGGAAAGCAAAAAAAAAAAAAAAAAATCTTTGTCAAAATAATAACACTAGAGGCTAACCTTATGGAAAATAAACAAGCTATGGAAATTAATCCTACCTTGGCATCTTTAAGTTGCTATGAAAATGTTTGTGGCCTAGCATTCATGTTGAGCATAAAACCCTCAAACTGCAAATCCTAACTATGTTATATTTTCTCTATTAAAGACACAGAAAAACTTGCATATCTTTTAGTGACATCCCAACTGTGTTCACATATGAGATACTCACTCCTAAATCAAACACTAGCCTGGAATAGCATTAATATAATGGGAAAGAGAATATACGGATATTGTTTGAATTAAGGGTAAATGTGGACGTTCCCTTTGTTCTCTGCAAAAGTTTATCTGAGAACACTCAAACTATTAAAGATAGAACTAGGATTTTAAGAAAAGTATTTAATGAAAGCCCTTGTTTACAGACATGTTAATGTTTGAATTATTTTCCAGTGAAAATTACTGAAAAATACTTTTTTACCTTCCATAGAAAAGAGCTACCCTTAATTTATTTTTGATGCAATAACAAACCCCACATTTTTCAAGAAAGTATTTTATTTGTAGTTCAGTGCTTTGGAATTTATTGTTGTTATATCTTTTAAGAATATGTATCAAGAACAGGATGTATTCTATTCTAGTTTTGTGAATAAAAGGCTAGGAATTATCATTGAAACAAATATTTCAAGTGTTCAGACTTGTGTTGTTTTAATTTCATGTTTGTATGTTTAATGCAGTTGCACCTTTTATATTTCAACCACATTGCTAAAAAAAAAAAAAACTTCTCACAATAAACCTTTAAGTTTGGTAATGTTATTTAAATACTAGCATTGGTAGTGGTGGCTAGTCTCCAAATAGAATTAGTGATTGTAAATTATTCAGTTTATTAAATGGAAAAAGACATTTGCTTTTCAGAAAGTGGTGATTTCCTACATCTTAATAGGAAGTTTTGTTTAGGATGTCCCAAATGGAATGCCCACAATCACAAATACTATTTTTGTTTTATGTCAATCTCTGCAGGTAGCAGAGGAGACCCAGGAGGAAGAGTCCAATTTTCTCATTTTTGCTGAAGAGACCTGGGAGTAGAGGCTTGACATTGCACGTGGTACAGAATGGCATGTCTCTAGAACAGGGAAGGTAAGGGCTTCACATGCGGGGTTTTTTCCAACTAATTTATTCTTTATATCTTAAATGTAATTGCCAATTCTTTGGCAATTTTGACTGTAGTAAACATCAGGTTGCATTTTGCTATACAAAACAATCAAGAACCAGTACTTTGCAGTGCAGCTCTACACTGTAAATTTGTATTGCTGTTGGTCAAGCTTTGAGCATGGTGTTAGATCTGGAAAACATTTTAGGGTAAATATGGTGTTTGTAGAGATAGCAATAGTTAAGGTCATGAGGTAAAACATTAGAGGGATGTTTTAAACATTTTTACGTGGCTCTTTTGGCTATGTGAAGCTTTTGAAGCACGTATAGACGGTTCACATCTTTGTAACACCTATGACATGGCTTCTTAGTTCTGAGTCATCAATTACCTAAATTCAGCAAGCATTTTTACTTGCACAAGATCGTAAGCTCACAATTAATGCTAGATGTGCTGAGGATTACGGAGTCGTGAGACTGCTCAATCAGTTAGATTTGAATTGAGAACTCTCAGAGGGCATAAAATGCTGTGGTGGTTGTTGTTTTAAGCAGCTGGTCTCAGAGAAAATGAGGAATATCATGGCAGCCTCAGAGGATGAGTTGAGCTGCTGCTTTGCTGCTATGTGGCTATAGAAAAAGGTCTGGTGAGCTAACACAAGTGCATTCATTAAACAATCAGGATTTTTGCAAGATCATGTCTTGTAATGAAGATCTCACACATACACAAATTGCAAAGTTCAGGCTCCAAAGTAGACTACTGTAGTATTCTTAGAAATACTTAGAAAAGGCTACTTCTTTTGCCAGCTCAGGTTGTGGTTTGCTGGTGTCATTAAATGCTCATTAATAGTGAAACCAAGCCCTGCAAATGTTTTCCACATTTGGACTGGGGTTCAAGCCTCTGCACGATACAAAAACAGAGATGGGGCTTTCTGTCTAATGACGCTGCAGTGGAAAAATTTGTGTCAAACATTGTGAAGTGACTTAACTGACTTAAATACGGAGAAGTAAGCTCTGTATTCAAGTGATCTATTATTAATAAAATATTCCTTATCAAGAATACTGGTCACCTGTTTCACTGCTTTCCCATGATAAAGTGGCTTCCTCATCAGAAATAATGTTACAGATTGGCGCAAATCAAATATTCTTGATGTCTTATGTTCTTATTGCGTGCAAACTGAACACAGATGTGAACTGTAGGAAAGTGGCCAGTTTTTCTGTCAATTTGGCAGGCAGTTTATGGAAAGCCTTACAGTAGCTGGCAATTTTGGGGACTGCAAAAAGGTCGGACATACTTTTATTACATAAATGTGTATAGTATTACCCCTAATAAAATTTTTCTCCTTTCTTTTCCCCCCTCAACTGCTGTTTTAATTTGCAGTGAGGAGAGAGTGGAGACTTTTATGCTATTTTAATCTTTGGGTTTTTTTCCTTTTTTTTTTTTTAAATCTATGCGTCACTTTTATTAGGCTACAAATGGTATTTTACATTGTAATAAAACAAAGGCAAATCTGATTTTATGCAGTTTGCTGAGAAGACACGTGAACAGAATTGAAATGTAAATTAGCACACAACACTGAGAAATATGCTGAGGAGTTTAATGGCATTTATATCACAATAAAACCAAGTAGTATGTATAGATTTGCAGTGTAGCAAAACATTCTGCACAAATAAGATGCATTCAATGCTGTCTGCATGGAGTTACACACCTGCAAGCCTTTAATTTTTTAATTTTTTTTTATTTAGTAATGATAATAATATGAATTTGGAGGTGGTACACTTTTCTTGACGGAAGTTATTGGGGGTGAAATGGATTGTGGGTGAACATGCCAAGTGCTACATGCAGAAAGGAGTGGTCTTTTAAAATCAATACACATCACTTAGTTTAAACCGCTAAGGATCTACATACATGTTTTTGGAATTACAAGTTTGTTATGTTTTAGTGCGATATTGGAACAACTTGTGGTTGAGTCTGTCAACACAGTAGTCCACAGTCTTTTTATTTTTCTGTTTTTCAAAGTAGAGTATACACCAGTACATAAATGTTTAAATAACATTGAAACAGATCTGCACAGAAAACTATACTTCTCAGATTATTTTTTTTCTTTATAAATAATCCCTGTTGAAGACTCTAATAGTGATTGAAAGGGCCATGAAAAGGAACACTTACAGGCATATATCTAAAATACACTGATCTAAAGGATGCACATTTACACTTTTGTTCTGGACATATTTGCAATTGTTTAGACTGCATGGGGAAATACTGCCAGTGAAGCATAAGCAATGCTTGAGATCCCAGATAAAATTTTGAAGTTTTCATCTCAAACCATCCATGAAATACTTTCTTTCACATGAAAAAAAAAAAAAAAAAAAAAAAAAAAAAAAAAATCCCAAACCCTCCCTACTTATTTTTGTGCTTGAATCAGTTTCTTGATCCTTCACAGTTATAATATCCATCTTATATCACCCTCAACTCCCAGGCCCTTCAAGTGTGTATGTGTATTTGTGTGTGGATGTGTATGGATAAACGAACAAGACCCAACTGTTTCAAAGAGGTAAGCAATAAGAAGGAGCGGGATTGTTTGTCAACATGTGTAGGCCTATAAATAATGAGATGAAAATAGAAACAAAAAAGAGAAGACTGAGTGCCAGAAAATATCTCAAAATTTTTTAACTATGGAGTCTGGAGAACATGAGAACTGATAAAAGCCTCATAGTTCAAGACATTTAGAATTCAACAGGCCTAAAGATTAGAAAAAGGTCTTCAGAAAACAGTCCAACCATGGAGGAGGACAAGTTTTGGTGATGTAATTTACTTCTGATGTGTTTCCAGCATTTTTCACAGCTCTCTGAAGCATACTTCTTTGGGCTGCACTGGAGTAGGTCTTCATTGGCTGCAGACACAGCAACTGATGCTTTTTGTCTTCAGACCAAGCCAATTTTCTTTCTTCACATTGCTCTTTTGGTAATTATTCCATTTTGATGGTAAGAGGCTCAAGAGTGTTCTAAGCCTTCAAAGAACTCTGTTACTTCTACTGCAGTTTATACATGGTAGAGCTTGATGGGGAATCTGAGATTTGTTCTAGGAACATTAGCATTTTAATATTGTTATTATGTATAGAGCCAGGATGAATCTTGCAGCCACCATTCATCACAGTAGAGAACTGCCAACCCATAAATGGTCTCACTGAAACTATGCAGTTACTCATAGAAGAGTAGCAGGCATAAATCTTAAATCTTTTTACTATCAAAAACATAGTTAAAAATGTGGCATTTATTTCATGGAACAAAATCTGGAACAATGCTGGTTTCATTGAAAAAGTCTTTAATTAAGATTGATTTGAATTCAAAATTACATCTCTACTTATCTTGCTTATTAAAATATATCTGATGACCTTTCTCATTTCTATACCAAATGGATTTAAAGCAAATTATCCTGTGTGCTTCCACACATTGCTGTTGCACATAACAGAACAATATGAGCTCCCTCTTGTGGTCGAAAAACACTTCTCATTCCCCAAACTGAATCGAGTACCTTTAACGAAGCGGCTAAGTATTTCAAAAGTTTCTTGTTTAATTCCTGGACTTCATTAAAGGATAATTCCCTGATGTCCTTCAGTATTAGTGAGAGAAGAGATTTAAAAGCATGGCACAAAAAAGGATAGGACTGGGGGTCATTCTAACCAGAAAGTAGAAGCTTCTCTAAATACATTGTGTTTAAAATCCTGAATAACCATGCCAGACATGCAAGTAGAGAGTTCTTAGTCTAACAGAACATATTTTTTAGCCATTAACATCGAGATAAGAAGCACGTTTTCATTAAGACGGAAAGAATAATTAAACAACTTCTGGGCTGACAGACACTGCAAAATAAGCTACTCATTGTAGGCACTTAAAAGACTGAAAATTCTTAGAAAACTGTGGAGAAAAACAGTCTTCCCACACAAAAATAATAGTCAGGAAGTGACAACTTAATCAGTAGTACTATTTTACAGGTTTGCAGCCCAGTCTCTGCTTATAATTGTTGCTTGTTTACCAAGATTACTTTTGCTTCTGTTAGTGAATCAGATAGAAAACAGTATAATGACACTGAAATTGTGGCTGATTTAGTCTGTACTTGATGCTCTTTCCTGAGGGAGTTAATGTCATGTGGTTCTTGCCCTATGTTTACAAAACACTGGGAAACGAGAAACTTAGAGTTACTTAAATTAAAATAGCATACAAAGTCATAGACTCATATTCTGTGTCAAATAGAGACTTTGTTTTCTAATCTGTGATTTTTATTTTTAAATACCCAAGTTGTTTATTTTTACAAAAAGTTTGTCAACTGGGGAACCAACAGTAAGTGAGATGTTCTGGTTTGACTGGTGCAATGATTATGGACACCTAACAGTTGTTATGATGACATCTTAAATGGTTTATTTTGGATGATCCTTTTAACTATTTTAGATCACAGTGAGAAATACTGAACATCAGCTTTTGCATCATATGATCAAGGTGTTGCAAAGGATCTCTCCTACTCTCCTTGAGGAGTTTAGGGGTAGCAATTCTGTTGTCATCTGTGTGATAGCTTTAGTTTATCTGGGAAGTAATCCAGGAAAAACAAGTCAGAAGGTATTTCCCTGAAAGGAGGTATATGTAGACAAGGTGACAATACACCTCCTCAGTGTTGAATGAGAGATGGATTGGGATTGTTCATTAATCTTTTACCAAATGTCATTTCTTTGGCAGAAGACAAAAGTTGCCTAAAAGAGTTAGAGACCTTAGAAAGAACTGAAGAATAATCTGAGTGGGGAAGGGAATCGGAAGACTTTATTTAGAAACTGTAATTTATGCCCTTTTATAATTAGATTGAAAGCATGCTGGTATGATACCTTTGTTCTAGACTAGATTCTCTTGAATGTGAGCATGGATTTGATTATATTCAGGAGCAATTCAAGCCACACTTTCAAAAGCTGCCTGCTGGGTTTTTTGGTGGGAAGACTTTTAACAGCACTGGCTGCATGGAGTTCAAATGAGCAGTAGTGAATATTTCTATTAAAAAAGAAGAAAACATGGGAGTGTCTAATCATAGAGACAAACATGTTATCATCATCTGAGAACTGACCTTATGAAGAGAAAAGATGGAGACAAATGAACAGCTCTGCTTTCTAGAGTTCAGATAATTCATCAAGCTGTCGAAGAGAATGTTTTTACCATTTATCAGATTGTTCTATTCTTTGAAATGCTTAAACCTTCTGTCAATCACTTTTGAGCCCACTTGTTTAGTTTTCAAACATTCTCCAGCCTACCGGCAGAAGAGCTTTAACAAATGGTGATTTCCTTTAAAGCATAGTTTACTTTAAGAAACATTTTCCAATCCATATGTGATTATAAACTTTAAAAGAAAATAGGATGATGAAAGTTTAGCTGAAGAAATCCATTGGTAAACATATTGATTTTTATTACTTCTTAATTAGAAAATGATAATATTGTGGCTTTCCTAGAATAGCAGTTTTGATATGCTACCATTACTTAAATAATTCACACTTATTTTTCCTGCTTTTCCATTTGTTCTTTTGCTTTCTTTCTTACACTCTTCAGTTCATTTGGTTGTTTTTGTCTTTCTTTTCTTGCTCTTACTTCCTTAACTACCACACCATATGAAGCCAGAGAAAACCTCACTAGCTCATAGCGTTGCTTAGCAATGTCATGCATCTCTTGTTGTCTGTTGTGAAGCCATGCTATCCTGGTCTTTCAACAAAGATTGCTACATCACTGCTTTGCTATAGGTCCATTTTTTTCCCTGAGATTTCTGATAAGAGATGATGTGTCTAGACAGCATACATAAGAGATTACCTTCTATCCATTATAATATAATTAGACCAAGCCATACCAAAGCTCACCAAGATTTTATGTTTAAAAGGTCAACAGCTTTTATTCCATATTTCAAAGATAAGCACCTTACATAGGGCTTAATATGTAGAGTGCTGTGCCTGAAAGAAAAGGAACTTCAAAAGATTTCTCCTTCTATTATATCATTCAAAACAGACATTTGATACTGTAATACGTCCATTTTAACTTCTGTGATTCATGGAGCTAGAGATAAAAATAGGTCAGCTATGCCCCTACTGGTACAGGATTATTCCCTGAAATATATTTTCTATTTCTATGTCCAGAGTAGATTTAACTATCTCAAGTGAGGATTTACATTTATTAAACTGGAGGGCTGTTCTTTGGTGGTCTTAATACATTATCATTTATTATTTGTATTATGGCAGCAATTGGAGAGCTCAACTGAAATTAGGATCCCACTGTGCGAGGTACTCTATGAACACATAGCATGAAGTAATTTTTCCCCTGAAGGGTTTACAGTTTAAATAGATAAAACAAAGATTGAGAAAGCGGCCGTAACAATATCCCTGTTTTAGTAAAGCACAACTGAAGCAAAGAGAGATGAGCTGCTCCTGGGCTTGCTGATAATATGTATAACAGACCTGATAAGTGAGTCCAGAGCTGCTGCATTCTAGCCTTGTGCATTACCTAGAAACAGGTTTTTGTGATTGAAGTCAGCTGTCCTTGGAGGATTTTTTTTTTTTTCTTCTCTAGCCTCTTGCCTCCTTTGGGATTTATGAAATTCACCAGATTACTCTGAATTATGCAATTTCCAATGATAAATAGTCCTGCTCATTAACTATACCACTCAAACATCTGAAGAAACTTATCAGATAACCCACTTTTTTAGAACTGCCTCCATTGTTCACCAAAAAACTTGTAGAGTTTTTTCATTTTGTTTTCTCCCCTTTCTCTGCCAGCTCCTTTCTTAACTCTTTTCTGAGTTCATTGTATCTTTCTTTAGCTTTCTAATTCAAAATTCCTAAAATTGAATGCAGTATCACTGAATAGTTTTGCCAAAGTTCTGCTAAACAGAGAAGTTGGCTTTAGTTTTTCCGAGTAATCACTGCCTGGCATATTCTGTAACTGGAAAGATTTCTCCTTGCAAATATTCCTCTGCCTTGTAAAGATCAGTAAGGCAAATCTAAGCTAAAACAATACAGCATGGTTCTAAACAGCTTAGTGTTATAAAGCTAGCATGTCAAGTTTGCAGACTTTTAAAAACAAACTGTTGTGGTTTAACCCCAGATGGCAACTGAGCACCACCCAGCCGCTCGCTTACTCCCGCCCCGTGGGATGGGGGAGAGAATGGGAAGGGTAAAAGTAAGAAAACTCATGGGTTGAGATAAAGACAACTTAATAGGTAAAGCAAAAGCTGCGCGCTCAAGCAAAGCAAAATAAGGAATTTATTCAGCACTTCCCATTGGCAGGCAGGTGTTTAGGGCCATCTCCAGGAAAGCAGGGCTCCATCACGCTTAACTGCTATTTGGAAAGACAAACACCATCACTCTGAATGTCCTCCCTTCTTCTTCCCCCATCTTTTATTGCTGGGCATGACATCATATGCTCTGGAATATCCCTTGGGTCAGTTGGGGTCAGCTGTCCCGGCTGTGTCCCCTCCCAGCTTCTTGTGCCCCCCCCAGCCTCCTCGCTGGTGGGGTGGGGTGAGAGGCAGAAAAGGCTTCGGCTCTGTCCAAGCACTGCTCAGCAGTAGCTAAAACATTTCTGTATTATCAGCACTGTTTTTAGCACAAATCCAAAACATAGCCCCATACCAGCTACTATGAAGAAAATTAACTCCACCCCAGCCAATATCAGCACACAAACTTATCTCTTTTTGGCTAACATAGTTGAGATCATCTCTTCAGTACTACAGACAAGTCTTGTTTTGCTGATGTATTTTGTTTATTAGGCTTTTCAAGCAGGATGATGTTGTGTTCTGGGACGTAGTGATCTGTATCATTGCTTTTCTGACAGTGGATTTTGAGACACACCTAAAAAGTTCCTCCTTAAACACATTTAAGAATATAATTTCAGTAACAAAAATGCAGTGTTATACATGCTCTCTCTGTGTTAACTGGTGGAGAGATAAGGGCTTACCAACCTCATGCTCCTTATTCTGTCTGGAAAAGCGGGATAAAAATTGACTTGGGAATATATACTGAGAGCCCAGTTTGTATGCTGAATGTTCTCAGACCTGAACTAGGAAACAGTTGAGGAATGTCCATTGAGATTTGGCTCTTTTACAGTGATTTCATGATTGTTTCATGTTGTGATTGATCCCTTCAGTCGACCAGTGTGTGAAGGTGTTGAACATGCTTTTCATCAAGGACATATAGTTTGCCATTTACAGACCTAATGTGGTAGCAGCCATACAGGACAGGGTGTTACTGCCAGTAGGCTGTGGGTAGTGGTCACAGAATTAACCATTTCAGAAGTCAAGTTGGGAGGACTAAAACAGATGTTTCATTGGTGATTGTTCTTTTTACGTGGAAAAATGTAATTAGTAAATGAAATAATTTTTCCTCGTCCTAAACAAGAATTTATGGTCATTTTTTCAACATTGTAGTAAAAACGCTTTAAGGTATATTACCCAGCTGTTTTTATCTTCAAGACATCTATACTTTCTCTTACCTTTCTTTCAAAGCATTCTGCAAATCCTTTCTTCACAGATCCTAAGTCTTCAGAATAAAATCAAGGACTGATCATTATTAGATCTTATATGCAAATTACAATCATCATATTTTGCTTTTTCACATTTACCAAGTCTCAATAAACAGAATAAATTTCTAGAAAATACAATTTTCTTAAGTATTTTCATAAATAAAAATGTGAGGAAAAAATCAGAATTATTTGGAAAGAAAGTAAAAAGATTTCTTTAGGATATTCCCAAGTGAAATCTTTGCCATATCAAAATTTTGGAATACAGGCTTTCAGTTGCCAAGTAGCCTTAGCAGTAACAAAAACTAACAAAACATGGAACAGAACATTCCTTCTGAGGTATTCCTAACCCTATTATATGCACTTTCCACATGCTATCTTTTTTTCCTCATCAGTGGCTGAAAATACTTCTAGCAACTTCTCCCTCAGTATAATATTCCTTGAGGGGGCAGCAATGCCATGAAAGGGAGTCTATTCATGTCTCTATTAATTTTTTTCTTTTCTCAGTTTGGACTAATGCATCTACCCCCACTTACCCTACCAACAATGTATTTTCTGATTTAACATCGAGACAACAGGAGAGAAAACAGCAGCAGATTTCAATATGTTAGCAGCAGAAAGAATGCTAACAGCCCACTATTTTGGGGAAAAATAGAAGCCAGTGTCTTCAGGCTCAGACATCTGTTTCATACAATTAGCCAAGAAATGCCATAGCTGTGAGCTCTAGTATCATTAATTAACATAATATAGCTAGTATTGAAGTGATTGTCTTAAAAGATTAAAGAAAATACATGTTGTATGTATAATTTGTGTTCTTTCTCATACACTGCTAAGTTTTCGTTATTCTTCTTCACAATTGCCACTACTAACTTATTTAATCATTTGTTTGTTTTGCTCAGAACTGATGATGCTATAATGATGCTATGCTGTGCATCCTCTTAATCAATAACAAACTACTGAAAGGCAATTAGTGCTGTCAGACACACTTACCAGCCACTGATGCAAACTTTTGTTCTACAGCATACTCGTTTCTTGTTCTGTCAGCTTTATCCAAGACCATGATGCCCTCCAGCGAACAATGAATCAGTAACTAATGCTACACAACTGTTGTACCAACTGTGCAAGCTAAGCAAGGAATTGATTGCTTTTGACTGCGTTTTAGTTTCTTATACTCTTTACTCTGCGTACAGTAGAGGCTTTACAATTTAGGATGGTCCTAGAGTAGCTGCTGTGTGCAGCTCACCTACTGAGCAGGAAAAAGATACAGAGTCAAAAATGAACGTACAGTATTTATTGTGAGTATGGGTTGGCTTGTATTCTTAGAGTGCCTTGTTTTCCTGCTCTTCTTATTCCTAGATTAGTGCCTCAGATGCAAAACAAGAAAGCTACAGTTGAGATATGCACAGTCGAGTCTAGTGTATCAAGGGTTACTCTTGCCACATTGCATTCCATGTCTTCATCTTCCACCCCTTGTGTGTGGGTATATGTACAATCTGCCTAGTTCAGTCAGTCCATATATCTATCATATGTTGCCCCCCATAATCCTGCCTGCTTCATGGGTTAGTTGGATTTTAAGGGTTAGTTAGAAATTCAATGTTAACTGACTTCAATTCTTTTTATCTTCCTAAGCACGTTGCTGGTGCATAAAGGCCATAATGAAGAAATCAAATTGAATCTGCACCGAGGCCTTAAAGAGTTGACTAGCCTGTGTTGTTAAAAATAATGTAAAAAATGTTTTATTTCCTTTTTTATTCTTGTATTTTATAGCCTATTTTTTTTTAACTCTAACGTGAAAAAATTATCTAATCACAACAACTGTTTTCAGTAGGCAGCAGATACTGCAGCAACAATGAAACCCTAGTTGATAATCTTACTGGACAGTTTTTTTCCTTGCAGTAACCTGTCATTGCTTGTTAGTTAGTTACTCTTTTTCAAATATAGCTAGGCCCTTATATTACTGGTTTGTCTTACACAGGATATAGGAAATTACAAATATTGTAACATAGCCTAAAATCAGATCAAAGGGAGGTATGACTTTTTTTTTTTTTTTTTTTCAATTTGATTTCAAAATCTCAGAAGTTACACCATATGAAAATGTTAAATTAACCATCAGCATTAGAAAAGCACCCTGCTTACTTGAGGACACATTTTTATTTTCATAAAACCTAAACCATGAATTTTAAGCTGATTATGCAGGTTTACTAGTCTAACTTCCTGTATAGACATACTCAAGGTTACAGCTTTGTGTTACAGCTGAGCTAATATATAATCATGCTGTTATCAAATGGTGATTGGGTTCAGCTGGCTGCTGCTTGATCAGGTGTAAGGAAAACAGACAGAAGTGTATAGTGCAAGCTGGGCTGGAGCAGAACTTCTTTCCTTGACCATGGTGAGCTTTAGATTAGTTGAGCAGTAACTTCGTTCTTCTTATTCTGACATGATGGTGCTGTTTTCATTTTGCTTTTGTTATTTGAAAATCTTCCTGTGTGGCACAGGAGAAAAAAAATTCCATGGAAAGAATTACAGTTTATAGCTGATTTTATGCCTCTGTTGGCAAGAATAACAATTCTTCCTCAGGTGGTTAAGGCCTACTATTACTTCTAACTTGTTACTAACAGAACTAAAGAATTTTTACCAAGTCCTGGCAGATGTGGTAATAAGGGTTCTTGTAACCACCAAAATGAGAGAGAAAGAAAGATCTGAAGACGAGGAACTTGGAAGATCCTGACTCAGTGCTGGCTATATAGACCATATACAGATCTATATAGCTTTATAGGCCATGCTACAGATTTTCTGTGTTGTTCTGGACAAATATGCTATATTTTTCTATCTTTCTGTATTACTAATGGATTTGTAAAACATCACATAATGGGATCCTCAGCAGGTGAGATGATAATAATCAAACGAAACAGAAAGTTGTCTAGATTGTTTTTCTGAATTGTTAGAAAGATAACCTAACCATTATATGTTTAAATATGTGTCTATATAAGGCATGTGTGTCTATCCTTGTCCTTGACTACATACAGTGATGATGTGTGAAACGTGTTGGAAAAAGAACCATAGGCTATGACAGCTGTATTAATAGAATTGAAAGAAAGAAATAAAATAGGGAGACAGTATCTTTTTTTTTCAAAAGGAATTGAAAGTTATAGTTCATTTTGTACATAATAGTTCTGGTGGAAATATCAGCCAGGCTACTTTCTTGATGTCTTAGTGGTTGGGCTATAAATCATTAGATGGAGTTTTCCATTCTCACTAATATAATTAAGTTGCATTTGAACATCTTATTACATGAAGAAATGCAACTGAGTGGGATTTGTCAAGAGTCTTTGCAGTTAGCTCACATAAAGAAATTCTTTCTCTTTTGGCCCATCATCAGGCCTGAGTATAGTGTCAGACATCTGATTAACACAGAAAATCATAGGCTTGCTGAATCATTTGATATTTCTTGGAGAATAAAGGGGACTATAAAATAGAACATGAATAATTCATATACAGGACTATCCAAAGTCATTTTCTGATGATGTGATTTCTCCCCCCTTTCAGAACTGAACTTTTCTTTTAAAAGCCAGCGTGATAAAAGTACATTTCTGTAGTGCGGAGACGTCTTCCTTTTCAAATGTTTATCTTATAAAGTAGAAGTGTCACAAATGTTGAAAATAGGAAGAAGAGAGACAAAAATAAATTGGAATTTCTTTACCACAGAGAACTGTAGGGTGTGAAAGTAAACTGACTTGTTATTTCAGGAGATTTAGTCATGACAGCAGAAAACTATACTTTCAGTGGAGGGTACAACTAATTTTTAAGAGCATCACCCTGTCACAAAATGTAAACTGAGAACTTGGCGCGGTATTTTCCTTCTGCGGAGTGTTTGGGAGGAGATGAAAAATAGAATCCTCCCCAGTCTGCTTCATTGCCACAGCTACATTTAATGGGCTGCGCTGGGGTGCTAAGAAATACAATCTGGAAAATTTTGCTCTAGTGGTTTAACATGTTAAAGTCCCAAGTTTTTTTTCTGCTGACTATCTCATCTCTAGGTTACCATCTCCATTTCAGTGTTAGCAGACAAAAAGGCTTAAGCAGATTAAGTCTGTTACTATCCTTACCCTTCCTATTTTCCAGGCTCTCTGTGATTTTTGAGTCTGTATAGCCTCATTCCAACCCTTTTTACTGTTGTCACGTGAAGTGCTTATGCATAACAGAGGCTTGAACCTCCTGAAACAAAGGTTCCTGGCAAGCAACAGAAACTGTTATTTCTGGAGAAAAATAATAATCTTGTTTTGTGATAGTAAGCGTGATGGAATAGGCTTTTGTGACGAATTAGCTGAGCAATCCGGGAATACCAGAGGGTGATGAAGTACATCTGCTGCTTCGCTTCTGTTTAAGAGGGCTGTAGGTGGAAAAAGGTGCCATCTTGACTGTTGGAATATTGCAACATCTGGTGAGGATTACAGATGAAAAACTGGTACCTGGATAAAAGCAATAGAAGGAGAATAAGTAAAATGGGGAGAAGGTGATATAGGGACAACTACACATGAGGTTGTGGGGAAGATGAGGTGTAAAAGCCCTATGAATGGGTTACACTCATGCACCTGCAATGTGTTTGCTTGTATGTGCTGAAGCCAGTTTGATAGCTTGTTGTGTTCATGAAGACATGGGATTTCAGTCCTTCATTTTTGTCATCCTTTATAAAATAATCTTCTTTTAATGAGCTTTTTTCTGCACACAAATATTATACTACTGTGCTGTGTAGATTCTAGTTGTACTCATTACTTTCCCATAGTATTGGAGTTATCTTAGTATTGGAGTTGTCTTAGTATAAATAGACTTTTTTGCAGTACAGATTATTTCCACATGGAAGTGGGGAAAAAACGCAGTGTTGGTCAAAGGCACCATTAAAGCAATACAATAGTATCTGCATTGGGGCTGTACTATTCTATGCCTGTCTCATTTGGGGATGCAATGCCTTAACCTAACAGTTACACTGAAAATGATGACTAACTCATGGAATCCAATTTAAAAAATCAACAACAGTATAGCACTTGAGTGAGTGATAATAGCGACTTGGAAGGGGGCTTGAGTCAAAGACATTGCACTGGCAGTGCCTGCTGCGCTTCCTACTAAAGTGGTAGTATAAAAAGCATGTGAGAGAGTATCACAGCACACTGTAAAACGTAATTAGAAACAGGTGTATAAGTAAATGGTTAGGTTGACTTGTGGCTCGTTTGTTTCTAGTAGTAACAAAAGGTTTCTCTAGTAATTATCCTAAAGCTGGATTCTCATATAAAACTTGGGAGCCTTATATATATGTATATATTTCATCTTGCATTATTAGTCAGAAACCTCTGGAAAGAGTCAGAAACCATAAAACAGCTGCTGTGATCAGCGGAATTGTTAACCCTTTGGGGAAAACAGCACAAACCAGAAAGGCAGGTCCTGATTTGGGGGGGCGGGGGCTGGGAAATGGTGGTGGTTGTGGGAGATAGAAACAGGAGAGCAGAAGGTAGTCAAGTTTTTCTTGTTTGTTTTGTTCATTTTTTCATTGGGTCTATTGATAAAAAGCTCAAAGGCTGCTTGGCAGTGACCTCAGTTCTGTTCATATGACCAGGGGAATGCAGGAGGGAAGCTAAAGCTTGCGTTTAGTCAGTGATCTGTGAATAACCCTCAGTCCCTTAATGACGTGAGAGGAGCCTCCAAAGGGAGACAGTGAGTCAGAGAGAAGGAGGCACAGAGATTGCTTGAACAACCATTAGCACGTCATTGGTAATCCCAGCGACACCTTTCACATCCCTGGCATTTGTCTCAATGCACTCTACTGAAGGCTGGTACTATGTTTTATTTAAGGCTTTCTCACTGCCTTCTGGAGATGTGTGTGTTACTGTAGCCTGACTGATTGGTTGTCTGTTATGTTTACTAACACTCTGAGATCCTGCAAGAGAGGGGAATCTGTGGAATTTCTACCACGGCTGAATACCCCTGGAATGAATCTGCATTTTATATTAGACACAAAGAACTGAAAGGGTATCCAGATAAACACGCAAATGAAAGCAAATCTTTTATGGAACATTCAAGTTGCCACACTGCAGAACAAAAAGTTACCTTGATGTAGTATTATCCGGCTATGCTTCTGCCTGCTTGTTGTCATCTAGTAAGAATCTTGTGATAATACATATGCGTATACTGATAAGGAATGCTAATCTTGTGTGTTTCACATCTCTGCTGAGCATTTGATTTCATCTAAATAGCTGCCTAGAAGCCGGACAAAGGAAAGATCAAGCCAAAAGCTTTTCAGAGGAATAAAGGCAGAGACCCTTTTGGGGTAATGCTTCTTCCTAATTCAGAAGAAATATATTATTTGGGGCAGGGGGGGAAATGACAACACAGCAACAAAAGTTGCCAGCGTGAGCAGAGTTAAGGTGGCTGTTTCAAGAGGCAAAGTTTATGATGTAGTTCCGTAGCTGTTAAGGTTGATCAGAACTGCGGCTGGTACAGTCCTTTCCTCTCCCCAACCTTCTGTCCCTCACCAGTGCTTCTGACTGCTTGGTTCAGCTTTCCATTTAGTCACCACTTCAATGGTTGACCCTGAGCAAGTACTCTCCTTAATGACTCAGTGTCTTCTTTTGTCAAATGCCATGCTAGTAATCACAGTAATAACATCACTAGTATTCACCGGGATCTTAAAATACTAAAGCTGTTTTCACCTCTTAGCCTTTTTACAGAAAGTTTCAGACTTCCACCTGCAATTTTTAGTTTTCTTTTGCAAAGAAACCCAAATGAATGAATACCCACAGAATTTCAGCCAAATACTTTAGTTGTGGCCACTTCTAATTTTTATGTGAGTCTTCTGCTGTAGTGCCTCCAAGGAGATAAGTTTGCTGCCTTTAGCTGTTTTCCTTGGACTACAATTCCCATGGTCCGTGGCAGGTGAACATTCTTCTCATACACTGGTCTTCTAATGTTTAAGAGTGGCTGTGTTGCATAAGAGGAGAGAACATCTGAGCTGGGAAGCATAAGGCTCTGTAGTAGCATTAGCAAATAAAATATTCAAATTTATGCAACAAAAATCTGAGTTTTTAGTAGGAAGATCTTCCATTTTCTAGTCACTCTACTTTCTCCAAAGAAGATAAATATAACTGTGATACTTTCTCTAAGAGAAACAACTGAGCATTTCCTCCCCAAAGGGAGTGAATACCAGAACTTCTGCTAATAAAAGCTGCAGAAGTTTGGAGAAAGTATGGAAGTCTTCATAAGGAATAACATTAAGCAGGTCTGCTCTTTCCCTAAGGGACTATTCTGACAGTTGGATATCAACTAATGTGTTTCCTTTCTACAGCGTCAGTACTCGGAATATTGGCTGAGGAGAGGATGATGTAGGAACAACTGTAGCAGCTATATACTACCCAAAGATTCCTCTGTGCTGAACAACAGAAAAGCTTTACTAATAACACTGGTAGTACAAAACTAGAAAAAGTACCTTGCTTGTTATATTAAGGAAGTACCTCTTCCTGTAAGTTTTTATCACTCTTGCATGACACACATTTTTCCTCTTATAGTTGAAATAGATTCTAAAAATCTTTTTCTTTTCTTTCCTTTTTTTATCATGAGTCAAAATTGCTAATTTAATGTGTATGAAGAACGTGGATTATCCAGTGTGTGCTAAACATAGCTACTGAACATTTGCCACATGTCAGAACTTTGCAAATGTTGTTTGTGGAATTATTTATATTGACTACATTGGAAACATGGGTGATTAGCAATGATTACCACAGTAGTTTGCGAAGACTTACAGATGGAACTCCCACTATCCTTTATGGACAGAACTTCTTGATATGTATAAGCTTAAGTGTGGCATTCAGTGCGTCTTTTAAAGGATGGCAATCAAGAAATGCAGAAGTGGGCATAGCGTGGAGTTCAGAACAGCAGGTATAAAGAAGAAATGAAAATGCAAATTTGTTGTCCGTTGGTACCCACAGGCTTCCATTAATTTCCAGTGACTGACTTCTGAGTATGAGTATGGCACCTTTGTTTCTTGCAAAGTAAAGTGGTGATTATGGTTCTTTTCCTGAGCTAGGGGAATTAGTTAATTTTAACATCAACTGTTAAAAAACCTCAAGGATTATGTATGTTCTTATACTAGTCTGGTACACTGTATTCTACAACATTCTGTAATAACTTTAGGGAAAGGGCTGCTATGCAATGCAATCAGCATTTCTGGTCATTTGCTATGATTGTTTCTAAGTAGTGGAAGTGTTGTGGGACATATTGGAACTTTGTGGTGCCAAGAGAAAGTGCAAAATGCTGTAAACAGAAAATTGCCTGTTTTGCAATATGGCAAAAGTAAATCTCCCCATTAACTGAATGGCTTCCTTGGTTTTGTCTTCACCTATAATTTGTGAAACCTACCTTTTCTGCCTTTGACAATTATAGCCAGTGAAATATGAAAATTTGTTTAAATTAGAGTGAACACTTTGCCTGAAACTAAACAAACATTTTTTGCCTGAAAATTAACTAAGTGTCATAATTTACTATTCACATTGCAATAATTCCTTTGTTTGGAGAAACTACTTCTTTTAAGACAGGTCTTGATCCTTTAATGCAGAAATACAGTTCAAACAAATGTCCATGTTAACTAAATCCTGTTTCTATCCTATTGAGGATAATACAAGTGAATATCAATTGCACTTAATTAATTAGTTTAACTTTGCAGCAGTTTACAAATAATCCCCATGAGTTTTGATGCTGCCTACTTGCTTGTCTGTACTTATTATTATGCTCACTGAAAGCATAAACATAATTAAAATGCTTTCCTAGACTTTTTTGCCTCCTACGTCGGAATGTGTACTTTGTTTTCATGCCACTTTATAAGACAATCTGTATTAAGATTCAGGCTCAGATCTTCAGAAAATACATTGCTTTTATCTGGTCTGGTATCCTGTAGGCCTACTTGGACCCCTACACATGGAAGCTAATTAGTTGAGCTCTAAGGAGAAGCAGGGAAGAAAATTAAAATAAGGACCTGAATGGATATTTTTTCTTCTTTTACTGGAGATAGTTACGGTATTTTTGGAGTCGCATTATTTTTTTGTTTGCTTTCTTGGTAATTTCTGATACCTAAAAACTTGACACCTAAAAATTCCAACAAAACAAAAACTTTATTAGAGACTCTCTGGTTGGAAACAAGTTTTTGGTGACTAATATGATAACTAATTGGTGTTTTTAAAATCTAGCTGTCTAATGTTCAGCTGAACACTATTGCTGACTCTTCAGGGGTCTTACCCCAGTCTTGTTCTCAGAAAACATTTAGATATTTTAAAGTTATTTGGTATAGAGCGTTAAAAGTTTAGGTATACTTTTCTTTTGCTTGCCAAGAGAAGTTGTTCTTGTAAGGAGTCATTCCTGCCTAGAATATACTGTATGTCACATCGCAAGCTGCCAGTAAGACTGCTGCAGGGGAATGGCTACAGAAGAAAGAAGTTCCTCCCTGCCCCCACCAAAACCCAGAAAGTACCACTTAGCAGGTATACATAAGTGTCTAAATCTGAAAATTTCAGTCCAGAGCTTGAATTTTGACCCTCCAGAAATATTCTGGGTACTGCTCGTGTACTGTGGGTATACAAAAAAGATATTCTAGACTTGAGTGAGAGTGAGAACGTCTTGATCATACTGTTCATGTGACAGTCAATCAGGCAAGTAGCAATTGCCATTCCATCAATCATAGGGAGTTTGTTAAACTCCTTATAAACAGCACAATTTTGCACCAAGCAAATCCATGTAATACAGAAATGTTGTAGCCCACATGCATTTTCAAACTTTTCTAAGAGGATCTCATGCCGAACTCGCCCTGAGAGTTTTATAAACTTTTTCTTATTTGCAGCTATACCCCATGAACCATGAGCATCTTTAAATCTGCAAGAATAGGAGTGCTTAACTCTTTGAGTTGAAGGAATACCCTAGACCTCCATGCATTAAGCCCTAATTCAGCCCACTAGAGACAAGTTAGAGATTAAGGCAATTGACTGACCATGAAAAGAAATTGCTATGTATAACTTGGCCAAATAAAAACTATGGAGCAAAAAAGGTTATGATATTTGTTAACATGCACTTGAAAAGGGCAAATACCAAGATAGGGGAATTTTTATTTTAGAATGATTGGATGAAATTAAGCAGCGAAAATCAGCTTGAATCATGAAATACTCTTTGCAGTGAGATCAAATACTACACAATTGAAGAGCCTCACAAGAGAAAAGTGGAAATTTACATCATGTAAAAATCATTCTGTGATAGATTTGGAATGTATCTGCACTGTACTAGAAATGGATAGATGGCATAGTAACACTAGGAATTCCTAACCATCATTGCATTTAGCCACTGATACAGAATGTATAGAATACAAGTAATCAAAAGACTGTCTTTCCACAGTAGAATATAGTTGCTCTGAGAAATTTACCTCTATATAATAAAACATAATTGTGTTCACTTCTTTGTAAGATCTGTTGGTAATTCAGAATTATCAAGATTTAATTATTGTGCTAGAGAAAACACCTTTGCCTACATAAACGTGGCTGGTTGTGTGGTTTTTTTTAGTCTTAGTGGTATATACTTTTTCAAACTAGATGAATTGCAAAGACATACATGTATATGTAAATGTAGCACATAATACAGTGTAAAAAAACGAGAGCATCACAGTGACTCTAAAATGCATTGTAACTCTTGCAAAAAAGATGTTATCTTTACTTTGCAGAAGGGTTTTATCGTGCTCATAAATATATATAGCTGTATGTCGAAAGCAGCTAGCACAGGATCGCTTAGCTGAGTGGGAGGTGATGCAGGACTGTGCTATTAGTGAGCAGGAGGTGGGAGGTGACTGGGGCTGATGGGCAGGTGGGATACAGTATTTATATACATATGTTTACAGGTATTTTTAGATGAGATATAAATATGCAAATGTTAATTCAATGAGATAGCTTGCCTCAAGAGTAGATAGAATGACGTAATAACTCAGAGTGAGGCAGCATAGTAGAGTGGACTGAGCATGGCAAATGTGAGACAAGAACACACATTTTTTTAGTCCTGATTTCTACACAGTAGTACCTTCTCATTATTTGCTCTTCCCCATTTATTCTGTAATAGCTTTGACTGGATATACATGCTCACATTGGGGGTACGTAGTATATCTCATATATACTTGTAGCTTAATGTGGCATGGTTAAGAAAGAAATGATGACATCTGTAGTGGGTAGTGATGTAGGGAGGTGGGCAGTAGTAGTGGAGGAAAAAAACCCTCTGTATAGGGATTTTATGCCATTTGGCTTATCTTAGCTTTTTTCTTATTCCTTTGGTCAAGTTGATGTTCCACTTATTAGTTTCTGTTATTGGGTACACTCATACAGTCTTCAGAGATTCTCTCTCCTGTTGTTTCTCACTTACTGTTTGTTAATGAAACTAGACCTATGAATCTTTTCATCATAAGACTTTTTTATTTTCTTCTTAGGATATGCACAGATTTTTCTCCAAGCTGACCTGCCCAAGTATTGCCAATATCTCTCCAAATTATCTGTCTGGCTGTTAGTTGTGGTGCAATTTCAATAGGCCAGATGACATGTTTCCTATTAAAATAAACAGTAATATAAACAGCTAGTTTCCCATCCCTGTCTACCCTTCCTAATATCTATTCCCCTCTTCTCTGCTTTTGTCCCTGCTGCTGGATCCTCTCATAGAGTCTGTATATCTAGGCTGGATAGGCCTAGCTGATTCTTTAGCATCCACCTAATATACCCGACACCGCTTTTTTGCCTGTTCCTATTTCAGCTGTTCAGGAATAGTTCTAATGTAATCCAGCTGGTGAACTGACCAGTCTCCCAAACTTTCCCTTCACTTTCAGTCTGATAACCAAAGACCAGGATGAATGTATGGGTATCTGCAGTTTTCCTGATATTAGTAATGGTAACTGAGAATTTGTCTGGAATTTTGGGTAGAAGTCATCCTGCTTGACTGGAAATAGAGATGCCACTGGTAGGATTTAGGCATGATGTGGATGTGTCCTGTGAGAGAGATGCGGCAAAACTGAATGAGATCAAAGGACTGTATTGGGTTTGTGTGACGGGGTTTTGGTAGTGGGGGAGGGGCCGCAGGGGTGGCTCTTGTGAGAAGCTGCTAGAAGCTTCCCCGGCTCCCAGTTGGACCCGCCGCTGACCAAGGCCGACCCCATCAGCGATGGCGGTAGAACCTCTGCAATAACATATTTAAGAAGGGAAAACCTGCAGCAGACAAGGGAGTGGAATGTGAGAGAAACACCTATGCAGACAGCAAGGTCAGTGAAGAAGGAGGGGGAGGAGGTGATTCCCCTCCAGCCTGTGGTGAGATGGCAGGCTGTCCCCCTGCAGCGCATGGAGGTGAGCAGTGGACCAGATGCCCACCTGCAGCCCATGGAGAACCCCACACCGGAGCAGGGGGATGTCCCTGAAGATGGCCATGACTCAGTGGGAGAGCCCGTGCTGGAGCAGTCTGTGCCTGAAGGAGTGCGGCCTGCGGAAAGGACCCACACTGGAGGTCTGTGAGGAACTGCAGCCTGTGGGAAGGGCCAACACCGGAGAAGTTCGTGAAGAACTGTCCCCCGTGGGAGGGACCCCCGGCTGGAGCAGGGGAAGAGTGAGGAGTCCTCCCTCTGAGGAGGAAGGAGCGGCAGAGATGACGTGTGATGAATTGACTGCAACCCCCATTCCCCATCCCCCTGCACCGCTCAGGGGAAGGAGGTAGAGAAAACTGGAAGTGGAGTTGAGCCTGGAAAGAAGGGAGGGGTGGGGGAAGATGTTTTTCAGATTTGGGTTTACTTCTCATTATCCTGTTTTGATTTGATTGGTAACAAATTAAATTAATTTTGGTTTTTTTCCCCAAGTCGAGTCTGGTTTTGCCCGAGGTCATAATTGGCTAGTGATCCCTCCCTGTCCTTGTGTCGACCCACGAGCCTTTCGTTATATTTTCTCCTCCCAACCCACCGCGGGGGAGGAGTGAGCGAGTGGCCTTGTGATGCTTTGTTGCCAGCTGGGCTTAAACCATGACAGGACACAAAACTATTACTAGGACACAGAACTATTCCTGGTATGAGGATAAACTGTGTACATCTGTGACAGGCTGTAGCGAAGGCCGGGAAGCTGTGGACTGTAATTCTTAATGCCTACCAAATTGAGATACATGGTGGATTCTGAGGATATGGTAAATTAAATGGAAAAATGATCAGACATTTAAGCTCAGTTTAGGCTGCTGAACTAGGATAAAAATCCAGTTGATATGTATCTATTGCTATCATACACATAGTATTTGATAACTGTTGCCTTATCATAGGAACACTTTGGTATCATTCTTGGATTTTATCTCTAAAAAGGTCCAGAGAAGGAGAAAAATTATCCTCTCGTACAGATGGATTCACGTAGTGCCCTGGATAGACTGAATTTCTTGCCAAGGCTATATGGCAGCCCACGAATCTAGCTGAGCTTTCCCAAGTACCATCCATCATGTCCAGAGAAATATTTGGTTTGACAAATTTTCATTGACCTATTTACTTTGTTTCTTACCAATAATCAGGACAGCATACTTGGGGTCTGTACTGACTACTAGATCAGAAAATAGAGTCTCTAGAAGTTTGAGCAGCTCAACTTCAACACTCAGGAGGCCCATAAGTCTTTTTCTCAAAAGCGTAACTTCCAGATGAGCTCTAGCAATGTGCCTTACTCTGAAGGTGCAAAGGCTGAAAAAAACATATGAAATGTACACTTTGCTTCTTCCTGATACTTGCATCATCCTTACAAGGCACCTGTCTTACTAAAGACTTCTTAATCAAAGAAACTAGCTGTCCAACATCACGCTGTGGCCCAAATGTTTCCCATCCATGGTGAAGCAGATTTTATAGTCCCTGTATAAGTGCATCGCTAAGACCTAAACCCAGACTCTATACCTGTAGAGCACGAGGGAAGAGAATTGCGCTGGAGACACAGAATGCATCCTATGAAGGCCACTGCAGATTTTGACTCCTAGTCAATATTCAAAATAGGATTGTATATACCTAATTATTTCAGATTTATCATGTGCCTTTTGCCATGTATATATTGCAAAAACACTTTACAATGTGTTCAAAACCCCTTTCCATCGTCTCCTGACCAATTCCTGGTAAAATCTAGTTCCTTTGGCTTGAAATAATGATTGACATCGTCTTGTGTCTCATATGTCATCTTAGATGGAGATTCTTTTAAAAATAAATGTGGCAATTAAATCCCCAGGCTGCTTCAGTTTGTGCACAGCTTGTTTTTAAGTAACTGATAAAGAATATGCAAAGTTTTCAATGAAGTTGCCAGTCCCTCTTCAGTGTCCTCTGTGCAATGCATATCTTTCTTCCTTTATTTGCATTGTCTTTGTCACAGAGAAGTAGTTTACTTGTGCCAATAGAATGGGATTGTTTTCATGTGATCTATGACAAATAGGGTTTTCAGATAACTTGTTGGTATTTGTGCTTAGGAAAGAAATGTTTTTCAGCTCATCTCTGACACCCTATAATTGCTAACAGTATAAGTGCAAGAGCTAAGACTTCATGCTTCCTTGGCACAATATGATCTATCATTTGTATGGTATGTCTTTACTAAGCAATACTAATTTGTGATGAGAAAGAGGAGGAGGTGGAACCAGCTTGAGCTGAAGTGGCAGCTGCAAACCAGCCCTCAGTAGTAATAGGTGTTTTTAGGCATGTTTACTGAGAGACTGGTTGTGATCAGTGCTGTGCTAGGGAAGTAGTCCACGGAGACTGTCTTTGATTTTCCCAGGGGCATGAGACCTGCTGGAAAATAGTTCAAGCCCAAGTATTAATAAAAGCAATCCTAGCTTTTCCTTAACTTGTATGTGGGTCTCCTGTTGCCTGTGCTGCACGGCTCTGGAGGCCAGACAATACCTTCTCCCCACTACGTTCAATATGGTGGATGTGACCTACTCAAATTACATATGTGTTTGTGTACTGAATCCCACAAGGCTGTTACCCTTACAGCTTCATTTCATCTCTTCCTGTGACCCTGTCTTCCCTTGTACTTTTGCACCAGTAACTATGGGAGGACTGAGGATGCAGATCTGGGTAACCAGCTGCTATCAGTTGCTCTATATTGCTAAACCATCAGGAAAAGTTATGAGAAGCACTAGGCTGTAGCCCAGCAATGAGGCCTGTTTTAGTAAATGATTGGGCATAAGTGAAATAAATGTCCCCTTGCAAGTCAGTTTGTGAGGAAACAGGTGGTACATGGTTATTACAATGCACAGAGAACAACTCTTGGACTACAACTGGAAATAATTCAAAAGGCAACAGTGAGTCCATTGTAAATAAAAAACAGGGTATGATGTAACTGGCTTGTGATAAGCAGGGGTAACCAGTGGGCAGCCAAGGACATAGTGTTTTGTTCTTGTGTATAATCACTGAGTAATGATGAGGAAGCAAATGGCAGCAGCTTAGGTGAAAGATTCCATGTCACTACTGTGCTGCTCTCCAGCAAGCCTTCTGTCCCTTGCCTGTAAGGGGAAGCATCCAATTGTATTTGCTGGAAGAGATCAATGAGCCTCCTCATAAATATTAGGGAAGGTCAGTGACGGTCCAACTAGCAGGACACAGTAGATCTGAACACAAGTGTCTTCCTGCCTTTAATAGATGACACCTCCTCCTTCTCAGACATATGAAAAAAAAAAAGTAGGCATAAGCCTGAAATGACAGAAATAAGCATTGGTCTTCCTGATATTTTTAGATATTATCAGCTGACAGGGCAGATTGTGAAGGACTGAAAAATGACGAACATAACTCCATGACTCTCTTCCTCCCTGCCTTCCCCCCTCCAAAAAAAGGAAAGTGGGGGATAGGGGGAGAAAGAGAAGAAAGAAGGCTCTGCTGGCAGCCTCAGGATAGTTAGTTTAAAAGCAGGTGTGGGGGAAAATATGAGAAACAATCTTGTGGGATTCAGTGAGGAAACACTTCAAAAATATAATTTGATTAGGACACAGCCTGTATGATTCAACGAGGGGGAGGAGGTATTGCCTGGAATATGCATCTGACAAACTTTCACATCAAGAATTACTAAATTACTGTCATGCAGCCATGAGGTAGGGGCCAAAACAGCTTGTGGAATAGACAACTTTTTTTACAAACTCATGAACTGCAACTTTTTGAGTTGTTGACATCTATGATGGGAATCAGCACCATGAGTTACTTTTCGTTCTGGTTCCATTGATGTATTCCAGCTTCTTATTTTTATCACAGTATTGTGTGCTGCATACCCTTCCTAAGCTCTCTGTTGGACTGGAGAGCAGGTAAGAAAAATGAATCCTTCACTACGATTCAGGCTTTGTGCCTGATCAGGTAGGCTTTGGCATCATTACAGAACATCATTCATTCACTGACAACTGTTTATTATTGTTATTTTATTATCTGTATTGTAGCAGTGCCTATAAATGCATTGCTATAAACATGTAGTATGGTCAATACCTGACCAATAGAAATTATGTACATGGAATCAGAAAAGATAGAGTAAAAGAAAGACAGAATTATTTACAGAAGGGCAACCAAAATAGAGAAGTATTTAAGCATTTAGAGACTGCAGCCCCTAACCTTTAGGTATAAATGGAATGCAGAATGCTATATTTTGCATCATAGCACAAGAAGGAGATTAGACAGTATCACAGTGTGGGATGTGCACCAGCTAGTAAAGGAAATATGAAGGACAGAGTAGGTTCTGAAATCTCCTTCCTCTTAGTGGCATTTCTGTCAGGGCTTCAAGGAGGATTATACAGTGTAAAATTGTATGAACAGTAAAATTTTTCTTTCAAAGAACTGAGCTCTTTTCACAGCTTTTCCATTTTTTAACTGATGATCCTTGATATATAAGTCTGTTGTGTGGTACAATCGTTCAGGTAGAAAGTTATCTGGGTGTAATTTTTACTTCAGATCTAGATGTCCAGCTTCTGGAAAGCAGGCAGCCAGAACTTGGCTGTTGTCCATTTTGAACAATAGCACTCTCGTGCATCGTGCTAATGACCTATAATTGATCTGTTTTGTTGTGAGGGAAAATGAGAGAGAATAAATATTCAAAAAGGAGACTGTCTGCTCAGTGCAGTGCTAAGAACATTCACTTGGAGAAAAGAGACTGGGTGCCATATCTGCTTTCAGGATGAATTCTCTATTGGCATGAAGCAAAAAATTTGTGTAAAATACAAGAACAGTCCCAGAGCAACAAATAGAAAACCTGTGTGTGCAGACTGTATGTTAGTACCATGGTATCTCTTAAGTCATTAAGTTTTGTTTATTACTGTTTTGATTTTACACAAAGCAAAAGTGAAGAACCACCCCCAATTAGCAGCCCCTGGCTCTTCAGAGGTCTGGGGTACAGGAATGTCTTGTTTCTGAATACAGATCAGATTTTGGCAGGAGATGCACATATGACTCCTCAAACTGGGTAGTTTGGGATTTGTTATACAATTATATGTAACTGCTAAGAAATAGTTTCACTCTAAGCAGTTTCTTCTATTTCCAGCCCTTTCCCAGTGAAATACAGAAGAATACTGAGTAATTGCACTTATCATAAGTAATTTTGATCGGGGAGGAGCAGGTAAGTGTAGGAATGCATCTGGGAAGGTGAAAAGAATACTTTCTTTTCAAGGCTTGCTGTCACCAGAGGAAAATTGCAGAGGGGACAATAAATATTCTTCATAAGCATGTTGTTCCTATAATATTCTCCGATTCAGAAATAATCGATTGTCTTAGCAGTGACTTTTCCCATTTTTTTAAAAAAAAGCATGTTATCTTTTTAAAATCTGTTGGCAAGATGGTGGGTTTTTGTCCTTAAGATATTTAGGAAACCTGAGGCTTGTTGCAGAGCTAAACGAATCATTGGAAAAGATGCTTATTTGTACCTGGTCAGTTTTAAGATATTAGCATTGAATGGAACTGTGTATGAAAGTAGAAAATTTTCTTTGCAGGTGTGGACAACTTGTTTGTCATCAGTACGATATTCTGTTGTGAGGTCTATTCTATATAACAAATTGTTTATTAGAGGTTAAATAGTTATTTAGTTAAAGTACACTAGTTTGAACATTTTCCTTGAAAGTATCATCCCAGAGAGTATTGGGCAGAACTATTAATCTTTGATTTATATTTGTATTAACAGGCCCCAATTCAGCAATACATGCTTAAAGTTAATCATATTTCATTCCTTCACTGAAAGTCCATTGTAACATACTGAAACTCATGGGACACTTTAACTACAGGTAGAGCTGAACTGAGCTAGAAAAAAATTGACTAAAATAGTAATAATATTCTGTCTTACACTAGGTCTTGTCACTTAAAATCAACCAGATATATGATTGCTGGATATGCTCTTTTGCCTTAGTGTTTATCTGATTTCCAGTTAAAACCATGAAAGGATAGCCATTAATTAGATCAAAACCTACCCAGTCTCATGCAAAATGTTTCCCTGGTGTTATACAAAACAGTTGTTAACCACACTTTTTTCACCACACTTTGTTAGGTCAGAACTTTTTAGGAATGGGTTAATGATCCCTAAACTAAGAATGTATAGATATAAAGTCTTTAGAGTTTGAGAAGTCTCAGGGCTAGAAATGTAAATCAATTTTGGCTTGAAAAAAGAGTGGTATGAACTTGGTATTTTTCAGTTCAATGCTAGCCCAAAGTTTTGGCTCTATAAATATGTTGTGAACTGTTACCCTGTTAATTTAGGATTCATTACAATAAATAACAACCCTGTGAATGTATGGAGTATTTAAATGGTTCATATAACTGGGGCTGGGCTTCTGAAAAGGGGTGTTTCACCTGCTGAGAGATTCACTGATACACTTGGTGAAAATGAAGGCTACTCCCTAGTCATAATTATTAAGGTTGGAATTATTAAGGACAGACTTGGAAGGTCAGAATAACAAGTTTACAGGTATACTGAGAATTCGAAGCATGAAATGTGAGGACCACTGCATATGTTCTGATTTAGTTTCTAGAAGAAGTTATATTAATGTTGTCAAAACAACAAACTGATCTTTTTGACGATTCAATGAAATTTGCTGATCTGTATATTTTCCTTCATTTTTAAGTAATGAAAAAATAATAAGCATTCCAGAGAAATTGTTGAAACTGTTGAAATTTCAGTTCCCTGAGAAAACAAAGCCCTATTAAAAAAAAAAAAAAAAAATTGTTCCTTGTTAACAAACATGTTAATGGACTTTACATGGGGAAAAAAATGATTAGGTTGGTTTACGATACTACCTCTTTTACTGTGTTTGGCTTAGGAAAGTAACTGTTTTTTTCTAACCTTTGTTTAAAAAGGGTTTCCTCTGTCAATCATGTGAGGAAATACATATCTTATTTTAAATCTTTTTGGAAATAAATGACAGCGACCAGCTTTGTTAGTGGAAGCCTCAAATGCAGTTGTAAATATTACAGGCAAGCACAGACTATTTTAGTTAAGGACAACTTGTAGCTTCTACTCCTTCAGAAGCAGTGGGGAAAAGAATAATTCTGAATAATTCACAAGCTTTGTACCAAAAAGCAGGAAAACTAGAATTGTTTAGTTGAAGACCAGAGCTCATGATCTCTATCAGGGGAAGTAGAAACTCTAATAGAGAGTCACAATGGTGTTTCTTACAAATAAGAAGTGATCCATTTCTCTCATTTTCTAATTATCATCTATTTTATGTAAGTGGGAATCTTCACATCTATATATAAACACCTAGAAGTTGTTGTATAATCTAAATAGGCTGTATAGAAAGTGATGAGAAAATGACGTTTCCAGAATGTGGCTCATCCCACATATTGAAATCCTTATTGACAAGCTTCTGACAACTTTTTAAACTGAAAATCTTCATATTTAATTTGTCCAACCATTCCTCCTTCTCAGTTTTATTCCCTATCAGTTTCAAATATAGTCTCAGGTTATTACACGGCTGGAAGGAGATAAGACTTGCAAAGGCACTATAGCAAACACCATTTATGGGTCAGTGAACTTTCTCACTTTTACAGGCATACTGCATTGGGAAACCAGTTTAGCTCATTTTCCTAACGACAGAGTACAACTCAAGTGTTTGGAGAGCAGTTTTTCAAAGTGAAATTGGCATGATTCACAGTTGCATCCAAGCCTCTTCTCTACTGCCACATCCACTTAAGCTTCAGAACAAGTTCTTAATGAGTTTAATCATATTTAAAATTTTAATCTTTTCCAACATTATTACTATTGCCTTTGGCAAAAATCAGTAGTACACTGAGCTCCACATGACTCAGACTCAAACCAGGTTTTGTGTATTCAATTCTTTGTGAATCACCACTTCTTTAGACAAGCCTTTAATTTTTCTGTGGTTTTGCACCTTTAATTACATTACTGTGCATGTGATTAAAGAGAATATCTAAGAAATGTTAGCAACTGTTACAGACGTATTCACCATCTAGGCAGGATGGAATTGAAACATATCCTCTGTCTTCCTTTCTGTACAGGCTGACACAAAAGATGAGTGGGTTTCGGAGGTTCTTTCTTGAGGTTATCTATCTATTCTTGCTGGGTTGCATAATCAGAAGTGGAGATTGTTGCCTATTATATCTCAAATAATAGCTTTTTTGATTCTCAAAGGTCTTCTCTTAGCTCAGCTTCATGCCTACAAATAACATGGTACTTTTTGACTTTGAGATCATCACTGGTAGATCTGTGATACCGTATTTTATTCTCTATTCCTTGCACATTCCTCACATATGCCTGTATGAAATTTGAAAAAGATTCTGCAAACCTTAGTCATGGGTAACAATACTGTATTATACAAGAATGCCTCTTTGAAATGCAAGTTCTCTATTCTGGAAAACAAGCCTAAAAAATAATTACTTTCCCTCGATCACCGTTGTTCTAAAGTACCCTAAAAGTACACAGGGACTTAATATTTCATAGAAAACATCATTCTTCCCTTCCCACAATTTGCATCATCAGTTGGAAATAGACCCTGAACTGGTACAAGTTGATTCTCTTTTTCTAGCCTGTAAATTATGAAGCAACCTTGAAAAAGAAAGTGTGTAAAGCATGCTGATATTATATTTTAGTTTATATTTCTGAGATCCCAGATTTCCCAGAAACAAAAAATGGCCTTTAGAAATGTAAATTAACTCCTGTCATCTCACTGATCTTCAGTGTGAAGTGGAATGATGGCAGCTTAAACAAGAATTAGTAACAATTAATAGCAATTCATTTTTTCATGATTCAAATTGCCAACTAATGTGCACATTCCCACACTGCTTCTGTTCCTTTTTGTATATAGTTATTGCATTGTTTTCTCAGGGATTAGAAGCTCCAGTTAATTCTCTGATACAGTCTACAGGGTAGGTATATATACTCTGTGACACTGTGAAAATCACTCCTGAAGAACACCAATGAGCTATATTTAGATTCACATCTTCCCTGTATGTTCACTTGCACCTTCAAAACTCAGCTGAATTTACGCTAATAACTTATGCCACGTTTACTATGTTGCATTATGCAACATAATGTGTATGTGTGTCTCTGTGTGTACGCAGTTATATTTGTATTTATAAACACCAAACTGTGCTCAGCTTTTTCTGAGAGTCATGACTCAGAGGGAGAAACCCTCTGCCTGTATCGTACAAGTGAAATGAAGTGACCAACAGCTTTCCTATCTGTCTTTGGTTCCCATATCCAGGGACCAAGTGTGCATATGCAGCTGGGTTCACCAGGGAGAGAGGGATGGAAAGGGAAATGACAATAATATGGAACTTAGGCTTGAACTCATACTCTGCAACCTGCAGCTAAGAGAGGAATCATGACCAGATTTTATTTGAGTCAGTGTTCCTCATTTACTCCACTGGTAACTATCAGTTTGTTACCAGTACTTTTCAATTTAAGTGTGTTCCTGCACAATGTCTGACTTTTAAGACCTTTACAAATTCTTTCAGTGAGCTGTTTTGGATGATTTCAAGTGAAAAAATATGCAGAATATAATGACAATGTATTTTCTAATTAAAAATTTCAACAGAACATACTTCATGTTTTCAGGAGCATGCACACGCATACAAATGGAATCAAACTAAGAGATATGCCTTGGACTTTGAGCAGGAGGATAGGCCAGAAGAGCTGCTGAAGTCCCTTCCAACCTGAATGATTCTAAGATTCTGTGACTGCACATTTTTTATATTGTTAACTTCAAGTATAGTCTCAAATCTAGCAAGGGATTTAGTATCTAGGTCCTGTGATGGTGGACTTGAAATTAGTCTTTTTGTTTATTCTTTTTACTAAATTACCAGCCAACTATAGCCTCCTTCCCTTTCCCTTTTTTACATTCATCTCCTCCTCTCGTGCTTGCTTCTTTTAGATATATGGCTACTACTTTTAGATTATGACTCCATATAATAATTCAAAAGTAGTATACTTTCCACATTTAAAATACCACCATTTGCCATGACAGTGCACATTTAACAAAGCTTCATGTCAAATATGTGCAAACCCTCAGGCTAGAAGATTTTGAGGGGCAGAAGTTTTTGCCTCTATACAGCCAGTTTGATTTATATGGATAGTAGTATCGGTGGCCTGTAATTCCAGTTGCTTAATGGTTTTACTTTATGGAATGCTTTTGTACTTTGACTGTATGCTAGACTGTTATGATAATTAAAATAATTCAGGAATGTAGGAGTAATGCATGATGGGAAAGCAGACTATCCTGGCTTGCCTGTTACTGAGCATGGAGTATGCAACAATATCCAGACTCAAGAGAAACGATATCCTTAGAGAACAAATATTAGAAGTTGTAATTTCAAAATGGCAGGTTATAATCTGTACACCTGAAGACTGCAATCTGCTTCCTGAGGAAACTCAGTGCACAGGTCAGTTGCACAGGTTTGGTTCAGAAGAGAGACCAGGAATTGATTCAAATAGTCATACTTTTTGATTCCTGCTTCTTCTGTGTCCCAAGGGAAATGACTGTCTCTATCTGTTTTCCTCAAACAACCCTGTTTCCTTTTCATATTGCCAGATATAGAGAGAAGTGTAATATTCATGCTAAATCTGCTGACCAGCTATGCTGACAGTGTGATATTTACATTATAGAATTTCATTCTTAGTAAGATTCCCAAATTAGTTTTGTCTAGGCCACTGCTAAATCAGGAGATACTTTCAGACATCTCTCAGTCACTTCTTGCCAATGTATAGCTCTTGGGATGAAAATCTCAGTATTCCATTATAACCCCCTTGAGCTACTGTATGTATCCAAATAAACATTTGTGAGAGATCCATAAAGCAATATCAGAAGACAGTTACTGCTGCAATAAGGAAACAAGACTGTTGGAGTATAATCAAGTTAAAATTATATGCACATAAACAAACTGCATAATTATTTTATTAAATGTGTAAATCATTTTTTGATTTCTAGAAAGATTTCTTTTATCAAGTCATGAAATATTTAACATGAGAGATAGCAGACTTCCTTACACAGAAACTTTTGCAACCGTTCATAGAAGAGAAAGGCTGTCATTATGCTCTCTAGAAAAATGGATCCTAAACCAGTTGAGTCAGGCTTATTTGACATTGCTCACAGTGCAGACTGTTGTTGGTATTTGAAGACAATCCAGCTCTGAGCTGTAATTATGATGACAGATCTATTCGTGTTTGTTGGTGGTGAGGATAGACAGCTGTTTTCACATGCTGGCTTACAATTTGACAACTGCAGTCCCAACAAATGCTTTTGATGTTCATACATGACAGAAATAAAAAGATCAGACATCACACATATAATGGCCCGTTCTCCTTATCTTTATCTTACTGTTGAATCCACAGAAACATAGGTCTTGAAGGGACTTTGAGGGATTTACCAGATCAGCTTTAAGGCAGTCATGGCTACCCAGAGCACAGCAATCTGTGTTATTTTGTCACTGCTTACAAAGGGGATGGTTTTCTGGATGAGGTCTGGATTGATTTTCCAAGAGGTAGATTCTTTCCCTGGTTTTGCTCCAGGATTTCCTTGGCCTAGGTTAAATCAGTTCCTGAATTCTTACACCTTCCCATTCAGTCCTAATTGTAGACTTCTTATTCTTTCTAATTAATCATTTCTACAGGAGCCACCATGATGGAGGTCTGATTTCAGTTGAAGATCTTTAGGTGTTACTCTGCTCAGGCTTTCTCTCTGCTTACCTCGCTCTTCCAATACATCAGCTACTCTTCACTCATATTTTACCTTCTCTATCCTGTCATATACTTAAAGCTAGAGCTGTTACTCTGTACAGAGCTATGCAATAAATGACTATGGATGAAGACATAAGCTGTACCTTCTTGGCCATCTCCAAAGCCACCCTGTGAATTTGTTTCACTAAACATAAATAACAGCTCCTTTATCCTTTCATTTGTACTCAGGTGATTCATTCATGGTCAGTTACTTCTCTATATATTTTGTAGGACAGAGTCATCATGAAATATGTATGTATGTTTGTATGGTCAGGATTGAAACCTAGTTTTTGTGAAAAATGTTTTCCTATAATTTCATAAAAAATGAAATTAAGAAATTGGAACATATGATTTTACTAGATACAACTCTTATGAGTATTGGTTTTGGCTATGGCACTGCCACCAGGCTATTATTGCCACATGTATTCAAATGACATTTTATTTCCTACTCTGCATTTCTGAACAGCAGGCTGTTTTAGCTACTGCAGAGTCACATCCACAGAAAAGGGACAGATGTTCCACATTTTTCTTTATGAAACTGAGGAACTTTTCAAGTTCACTAGCTAAAATGCCACCAAAGAATCAGACAGAAACATTGTACAATACATGACATTGTCCTAAAGAGATGAAGAAAATGTACTATTTAAATCACCAGTAGCACTCACAAGGCATACTTGATATAATTAGTAATTGTATGCTCAACAGGCACACATGGTAAAAGATAGTTCCTTCCTACTACTATAATAATGGGAGATTACATATAGATGTCTATTCAAAAGAGAGGATACAAGACTCTTGCCAACAACTGTAAGAGAGAAAGAGAGGATGAGAAAGTTTAATTAACAAGTACTACCCAGAGAGATATTTTGAAGAAAGAATGACTCATAGGATAATAATGCAACTTTGCCAGTGGCCAGGATAGGGAGGAAGAATATAAAGGAACAGCTCACTTTATGAAGTAGATTTAGTTGCTGTATCTTTAGGAAGTTGAAAACATACCTTTGTTGCCTGCTTACTCACATCCCTGCTGTATGTTCCTAGTTTGTTAAGTTAAAAAAAAAAAAAAAGAGGGGGGGGGGGGGGGGGGGACAGTGCTGTTTTCTCTACTACTGTCTGGCAAGGACAAAGGGTCTGAGATATATCTTCTGCAATAGAAAGAACTCTTTGTTCCAAAAATAACATCAGTAGAAAAATAGAGTCAGAATAAAATGTAACATTTTGCCAAAGATTGCCTCTCGGTCCAAAGTTTTACATACTTTTCTAGAGTTTTGAAAGTAACAGTTTTCAAAGGTGCTTTTCTGGTACCACTAATGCCACTGGAATGGACTGGATCTTTTATGACTTTACCAAAATACTGTTCTTATGCAGACTGTGGCCATTCAGAATTAGTGCTCTTAATTAATCTCATCAATTCAGTAGAAGGAATTTAATTAAAATGTCAGAAGATTGTCTGTATTTCCCTCCATTCTTAAGGCATGTACTTCAGCGGGGCTAGGATGTTTCCTGGAGTACCCAGACAAGTCACATATCAGTTATAGGCAGAAACATATCAAAAACATATCAGTTTCAAGCCACCACTCACTGTGTTGACTTGTAAATTCATCATAAAAGAGGAGTAATTTCTCAACAAAATTGTGCCAACCCATTTTCATTGTGGCATCTTCAGATGTATGCCAATTCCAACTTCCTTTGGCAAAGAAATTAGAGATGGCGTAACCTGGCAACAAATGAAGTTGTTCATTGTACTGCCTGAAGAAGAAACTGGGTTTTACCTAATGAGGCTGGATGTAGTGCTTCATTTGGCAGACTGTGATCACGTTAGGAACAATGTTTGCTCAAGATTAACAAAACGGTTTGTAGCAAGTGTAAACAAATACTGCTATTCTCTGTTTCCACAGCACAATTCCCCATTTTAGGGAGCAGTTATCTATCCCAAGGACTTAGTAAATACTTACATAGTGAGGTATTTCAGACACAGCTGAGGGTACTGAAAAGAAGGGAGATTTCAACAAGGACACCCTTGAAAATTAAATCTATCGTGTATTGTTATTCAGAACACAATAATTTTCGCCATAGACGTGAATGATTTCTCTGAGTTTTGATGCTGCGATGACTCGGCACTTCATTAGCATCTTCAACTTCTGTAGCAACTTCGTGTTCAATTTAGTCCCTGATTGAAAGAGGTTCATCTTTGTCATATATATGAATGGGCACTGCTAAACTGTAGTGTATCTTCTTCTTCCCAGCAGTCTTTTGTAATGCTTTATCTTTGGCCAGCATCACTGAGAAGGTCAAATAACTGTCTTACCTATTTTAGAAGAATAATTTTTATGCTCTTACATCTGTGCTGTCCAACAACTCTATCAGAAAAGTGTTTTGGTGTCAAAAAATCACCATGTTTGTTGTGGTGTCCGTTTAGTAATGCATTGTGATATAAGGTAAGCTTTCTTAATTGATCAGTGCCTACAATGTGTTAGAATGTATCTTCCATTATGTCATTCTGACCTGTGTGAAGTATGTCCTACTGTGGAAAGCAAGAGATGGTAAAGAGCCTATCTATTTCAAGTAGATTTCACGACTCTTGAACACAAATCAAAGTTTCAGCCCTTGTAAATGTGCAAAATGTGAAGCAAACTATCCTGATAGCTATGATATGTATTTTAAAGTATTTTCTACACCATATTATATATTGGAGTTAGATATTCACCTTTTTTTTGTGCTATGTTCTGTTTGTTTGTCTAACTGTTTCTTTTTCAATTTTCAAAATATTTTAATGTGCAGCATTAAGTGTTAATATGCCATATGCAGATGGTCTGTTTTTTGTGCAGAAACAGAGGTTTATAAAATTTTAAATATGAAAAATAGAGTACTTCCCCAGTATTCTTTTTGTTTTCAGCTCAGGAAACTTGCAAAGAGCTAAAATTAATGTTATTAATTTATTGGAGCAGACATGGCTTATTTGACCCCAGCAGTGCTTATAAGGCATATGTACCTGAATGACAGAGCTACGGTTGTGAGTCTGAGCTTTTATAAACCCAATGTCAATATCCTGGAAAGAAAGCTTTTGCTTAAAGCTGTTAGAGGATGTATAGATTTACTGATAAAAGTGAATCAAATTAAGCTAGACAGGTGATGTACAATATTTTCATGTCTTGAGTTTGATTTTATTTTTAAGAAATGTTATGACCAATGTGCTTGAAGAACCAGAAAAGTGAATACAAGTCCATAGTTACGGTCTACATTCTGCCCATCAAGCTATTCTTTGGTGAGCTGGAATTGTTATTGAGAATTTCTGATTTTTTACCTTTTTTCATTAATTGTTAATCCCAAAGCCACAACTGAGGGGAATCAGAAATTTTGGCTTGTGTGGATCTGATGAAGTAGTATTAGTTAGTGTATTAAAGGAAAAGAGAAATTTTATATGTGAGAATTACAGAAGGCAGATGAGTAATTTGGAGACTTCAGGATGGTTACATGTTGTCAACTTGTCTCAACTTTTCATATTTTTTTTTTTTTTTCCTTAAAGGCTTTAAAACATATCTCAAGAGCAGCCCCAGGAGCTGCTAGATGTTTCTACTTGCCACTCATTCATCCTTTTTGTGTCATGAGACCACACGTGAACCACAGCACACAGTCGGAGCTATCAAGCTCTGTACAGCAAAGACAGGGAATAAAGAGGAAGAACATAGAGCAGAGGGAGCATGAGAAGGTCTCGTATATTTGTAGTTTTGTCTTTCACTTTCCAAACATAATATCACAGAAGCAAGGTCTCAGTGTTTACTGCCAGTCCTACAGCTGTGGATGGCACTGATAATTCTGCGTGAAGGTTGGTATGCCAGGGCAGGTGCAGACCTTTGTAAAGTGGAATATATTGAGTGGTGCATAGGGATACAGGTTTTTTATTGAAGATATGGGAGGATATCTTCTGTTTGGAATATTAACTCTTGCTCTTCCTTCTTTACTATCTAAATGAACTTAGAGCTACTTTCATTTTGATTTGTTAGAGTACCTTAAAGGGGTGGGTGATTTACTACTTAATTTAAAAAATTGAAAAGTCTTATAGTAGCATCTGTACGTTCAGTATCAAAACTGATCCACTGGTGATCTTTATACGAAATACCTCACAAAAATTGCTATGTGATAATGAAGTTTCAAGGAAGCCTGTAGACTACGTTGTCTTCAGCTTTCTCAGATTCCAGGATCTCCAGTCTTCCCAATATGCAAGCTCTCTAACAGCTCTCCTGTTTCTTCCAGGAGCTTTAGGAACTTTTGTTAAAAGTCTTTTCAGATTGAATTTACAAAAAAGACTTCAATTCTTTTTAAGGGGTTATAGAGAGACTTCAGAATTTCTGATAGAATTGGAATTCTATTTTATAACCTACTTTACAGTTCTAGCCTAATTTATCAAAGCCCATGAGCATATGTTTAAAGGTATGGCATTCTGGGAGAGAACAAAACCTTTTCTTTAATGGTAGGCATGCGTACAAAGTGGACAGGTGACTTTTCTGGGGGCATTTTTGATTGTATTGATTCTCATTTTTGTAAAGAGACACAGAAAGACTGGCCTTTTCTCATTCACTCTCTCATCCTTGTGTTGCACATGTTCCCAGTTAGTGTAGCATACAAATGATTGAACTTAGTAAGGTTTTGGCTTCCCCATGTACCCTATCTTTTATAGGAACACTTAAAAATTATTTTCAGCCTTCTTGTCCTGCAAACTCAGCGTTCAAGTTGTATCAGAGTGAATTTTAATTTTAAAGTTGAAATGCCAAACATGTTTTTTCTACTAACAAATGAACCTGCTGCTTAAACATTAAAATATACAATCAAATCAAAACAAACCCTTGAAACAACTTCAGGCTATTGTGGAATATCAATACAGACAGGGTGGGAATCATCTAGTACTCCAATAAGATTTTAATAAGATAACATATTTCTCAGTAAAGTTTAAACCAGGTAATTAAATAAAGTAACATCTGCTTTTTCCTTTACATTCAATTAGCTGTGAAGCAGCTTTTGTTTTAAAATTATATTAGGAGGAAAAAAATTATACACAATCTAACATTTTTATGTCTCATTAATAGATGTCCCATAGCTGCTCATAACTGGACTGGCCTATGGATAAGCAGTCATGAAAAGCCATGTTTCACTGTATAATAATTTGCTTGCATAGGCACAAGCTTTGAGGTCAGCACATTAGAGGCAGAACAATGACAGGTCAGCCATGTGTTATTTTTTTATAATAATAATAATAATTTTTAAAAAGTTTATTGGCAGAGAATATTCAATTTCAAATAGGCTTTAATTTAATTATTCAAAGAGATTGACACTTCTCAGAAGCTTAAATTAATTTTGAAGCTGTCTAAGTGGAGATCAAGAAAATATTAAAAAAATAATCTGTCATGGTGATTGGGGCGTTTATAAAAACTAAGTCTGAAGGACTAACACAAAGGTACCAAATCTGACTCATTCTTCACAAGAAAAGTCACGCTGTTGCCACATCTTCAGTGTCTCTTTGCTGAAAAGTTCCAAGTAGCATGTAAAAGAACACTTCAACATTAGGTAAGTAAGGATCAAGCTTGTAAAAGCAAGCAGAGAAAGCATACAGGGAATGTGTACATACAGGGAAGGGAATGTATACATGCAGCATACAAGCAAGCATGCAGAGAAAGCACACAGGGAATAGCTTTGCAGAGTACATAGAACAGCTAATGAAACACCAGTGAAAGACGACATCCAAAAGCTTGGTGCATCTACACAGCTAGAAACATGACAGCAGAAGAAACAGAGTCATAGAAGATATTTTGTGAGACTATTCCACTTTCTGTTGGAAATCATGCAACAATTTGACTGCTACAAGTAATTTATGTCTAGTGCTGGCATCTGTTGCTTACCACCTAGAGATAAGCTCCAGTCTGTGGAACAATCTAGTTGAAAAACTGAAGAGAAGAACTTATAACTACCAGGAAACACTACACTGAAGAGAAATGGTCTGCTTCATATTATTCCTTTAAGCAAAAGGCTTTTCCCACTGTCTGCAAAGGACATTTTCTGGGATTTTAAATATATTTCCTGATCTTTGATTCCTCCTATGTACCATGATATGAAAATACATATATGTGTAAACATGGATTTGTGCAAAGCATTTGACACTGTCCCGCATGACATCCTTGTCTCTAAATTGGAGAGACAAGGATTTGACGGGTGGACCACTCGCTGGATAAGGAATTGGCTGGATGGTTGAACTCAACGTGTTGCGGTCAACGGCTTGATGTCCAAATGGAGACCACTGATGAGTGGCATTCCACAGGGGTCCATATTGGGACTGGCGCTGTTTAACATCTTTGTTAGTGACATAGACAGTGGGATTGAGTGCACCCTCAGCAAGTTTGCTGATGCCACCAAGCTGTGTGGTGTGATTGACACACTGGAGGGGAGGGATGCCATCCATAGGGACCTTCACAGGCTTGAGAGTTGGGCCTATGCGAACATCATGAAGTTCAACAAGGCCAAGTGCAAGGTCCTGCACACGGGTCGGGGCAATCCCAAGCACAAATACAGACTGGGCAATGAGTTGATTGAGAGCAGCCCTGTGGTGAAGGACTTGGATGAAAAACTGAATATAAGCCAGCAATGTACCCTTGCAGCCCAGAAAGCCAATTACATTCCTGGCTGCATCAAAAGAAGTGTGGCTAGCAGGTCAAGGGAGGTGAGTCACACCTCTACTCTGCTCTTGTGAGACCCCACCTGGAGTACTGCCTTCAGCTCTGGGGCCCCCAACATAAGAAAGACATGGACCTGCTTGAGTGGGTCCAGAGGAGGGCCATAAAGATGATCAGAGGGCTGGAGCACTTCTCCTATGAAGACAGGCTGAGATACTTGGGGTTGTTCAGCCTGGAAAAGAGAAGGCTCTGGGGAGACCTTACAACGGCCTTCCAGTACTTAAAGGGGGCCTGCAAGAAAGATGGGGAGGGACTCTTTAACAGGGAGTGTAGTGATTGATAGGATGAGAACTAATGGTTGTAAACTGAAAGAGGGTAGATTTAGATTAGATGTAAGGAAGAAGGTCTTCACTATGAGGGTGGTGAGGCACTGGAACAGGTTGCCCGCAGAGGTTGTGGATGCCCCATCCCTGGAAGTGTTCAAGGCCAGGTTGGATGGGGCTTTGAGCAACCTGGTCTAGTGGAAGGTGTCCCTGCCCATGGCAGGGGGGTTGGAACTGGATGGTCTTTAAGGTCCCTTCCAACCTAAACCATTCTATGATTCTATGATTCCATGTCAGTGTAAATATATTTGAACATACACGTACATTTTTTAATATATATACATATTTGAAAAATATATATATGGAGCATATGGAATATGTGTGTGTATTTATATGCATATGGAGTAGATATGTATGTATAGGGAAAAGATAATTTAGTTTTGGTCAAAAAGCCGTTCCAGCTCCCTAGAAATAAATTTGTCTTTGGAAGTCCATGGCTTTATAACTGTGTCCTGGTTTCAGCTGGGACAGAGTTAATTTTCTTCCTAGTAGCTGGTACAGTGCTGTGTTTTGAACGTAGTGTGAGAATAATGTTGATAACACACTGATGTTTTAGTTGTTGCTAAGTAGTGCTTAACCCAAGTCAAGGATTTTTCAGTTTCCCATGCTCTTCCAGCAAAGACGTGTACAAGAAGCTGGAAGGGAGCACAGCCAGGACAGCTGACCCGAACTAGCCAAAGGGATATTCCATACCATAGGACGTCATACTCAGTATATAAACTGGGGAGAGTTGGCTGGGAGGCCCAGTCGCTGCTCGGGGACTGGCTGGGCATCAGTCAGCGAGTGGTGAGCAATTGTATTGTACACCACTTGTTTTTTTCTTTGGTTTTGTTTCTCTCTGCTTTTGCTATCTTTCTTTTAATTACAATTATTATTATTATATTTTATTTCAATTATTAAACTTATCTCAACCCACGAGTTTTACTTGTTTTCAATTCTCCTCCCCATCCCACCAGGGTGGAGGGAGGAGTGAGAGAGTGGCTGCATGGCGCTTAGTTGCGGGGTGGGGTTAAACCACGACAAACTGTCAGGTTCAGATATAGAAACCATTTAAAAGTAGAAGTGAAGCTGCACACTCTGAAAAAGCATCATCTAATGTTATGAAGTTTTCATTTAGCACCAGTCTGGTTAGCAAACATTTTCATGAGCATCCTGGTCCCTATTTCTAGAGCAGGCTCTGTATTGGTTTTACCACTGTTACAGATAGCATCAGGAAAATATAAAAGAATAGTATATAGGTATAAAAGTGCTGAACCAAGGCAATGTGTAAATATAGAAAACAGAAATTTCAGTGAAGCCAAAGAGTATACCTCACATGAGTGGAATATCCACCTGATATCTGTGACTGCTGCAGTGTCCCAACACCTTCCTGCATTCCAGAAAGACATTAGTGTAAATAGTATTGAAACTTTTTGCTGCTTCTGACTCCTGCAATGACTGTTCTCTCCTTGGCCTGAGCAGCTCAGCTGTAAACCTACCTTTTGAAAACAGTGGAGGATGGCCTGGGGACCTGGGGCTACTGGTAAAGTGCCCCAGGGTCTTGCTTTATAGACTTGTCATGACCTGAGGTGAAGGATGCTGTTACGTAGTTATCTTAAATCACATTAGACTGAGCCTGGATAAGGTTAAATGCACATAAAAACACTTGTTCATAACATTCAGAATAAACAAAGTTATAAGTTTATAAGAAAATATAAAATAAAAAAACCCAACACACTACCCAATGTTTAATCTAGTTACATTAAGAATTGGTTTTCTTTCCCTCATTCCCCTGCTTGTGCAGGAACAGAGTTAGGAAAGCGAAAACTCAGCTGGAATTTAATCTGGTGAGTGATGTGAAGGGCATCTTTAGATATGTTATCAGCAAAAGGAAGACTAGGGAAAATGTGGGCCCTCTGCAGCATGGGACAGGAGACCTGGTGACAAAGGACCTGGCAGAGGCTGAGGTATTCAGTGCCGCCTTCTTCGTGGTCTTTACTGCTAGACTTTTGCCCTCAGGAATCCCAGGCCCCCAGAGACCAGGAGGAAAGGCCTGAGCAAGGAAGACTTACCCTTGGTAGAGAAGGATCAAATCAGGGGACACGTAAACACAATGGATGTACACAAGTCCAAGGGACCCCTTGGACCTGATGGGATGCACTCACGAGTGTTGAGGGAGGAGGCTGATGTCCTTGTAAGACCGATCTTAATTCTCTTTGAAAGGTTGTGGTGACTAGGAGAGGTTCCTGAGGGCTGGAGAAATTTTCCAGGCCAGGTCTTGATCTTAAAGATGTCTTGTTAACAGTTGTTAGCAAAAATGAGGCATAGTCACTTTCAATATTAAAAAAAAAAAAAAAAAAAAAAGTGGAAGATTGCTACTTTCTTTTTTGAGGAGAAAGCTATGTATAAAAACCCCTAAATTATTGTCTTGTATTATTTTTGAAGTAGTGTGTGATTATGTAGTAATGTTGTACTAGAATATGTAGAGTTAAGGTGATATTTATAACCTGTAACGTTGTATTAGAATATGTAGGATTAAGGTGGTATTTATAAACTTCATATTAATATTATCTGACTTCCTTATGTAACCTTGTGTCCTCAACATTCCCCTCTATAGTACTTTGTGTGCAGAAGAAAAAAAGTATTAATATTTGTTAATATTTCCGTAAACAGAAGTTTGTTCCCTCACTGCTTGATTTTTATCATAAAAGAAATCAGTAAATACCATAAAAGAAATCAGGGGTTTCATTATATCTTTTATCATGATATTTATTGCTTTATGCCATCTAGTGGACTCTGTTTGCGTTCAGTATCAGCTTTTGTAACTGCAGAACTTTAAACACATTAACAGATGCTATTCTAATATGACTTTTTCATGTTTTCTTGATACATGATTGGATAATGGAAGATCTCATGATGATGCATAGGACAAGTTGCCTTGTTACACACTTTAAGATGGAAGGAGTTAAACAAACTTAAATAACAAATGTTCAAAATGTTATTACTAATTTGAACTGACGCCAGGCTTTTTTTTCAGCATTACATATGTGTTTGTTCTTAGTTTGGCTGAAATTTTGACGATGAATAATGAGGCGCTGAAATAAGTAAGCTGACCAGAAATTAACTTACAGCAAGATAGCACTGTGTGGAGTGTTTAAGGAATATAAGATTGTACAAAAAGGCATAATTGCAGTTTGGGGATTTGACTATCCTGAAGAAATGTTGTTGCCCTGAAGGGTGAATTTGTTTTTAAAAAGCTGTTGCTTTTTTTAGTGGAAGGAAAAAAAAAAAACCAACCTGCCTCTTCATTGCTGGACAGGGAGAATTCTAACATCTCAGAAATGTTTAATCTGTGATGTTGATAGTTAAATGCGAGGTTCTTTTTGATTAATTTGTCAAAAAAAAAAAAAAAAAGTGTTATTGGTTAACAGCTTTTGAGACAAACGTACTGACCCTGCAATTTTTCTAGCATATCCATTCACATATTTATCCATTCAAGTGCTAAATGGTCTGTAGTAGGTCTGTACAGCAGTAAGCTACTGCTTCTAGAGGAAAGTAAAGTAGTTGCAGCAAATGGGCTGAGACAAACATTTCTGATGGCCAATTCCATCACAGAAATTTGGCAAGCACTGTTTATGCTTTCCATGTACAATGTTGCCAATTGTCAGTCTTCATAATGGATCTTGTATCTTAGATCTTTTTCTCTTGTACCACTTTTTAACTTTTTGTCAGGCAACTCAGTATCTTAAAAACTCAGCAGCAGAAGTCAGGAAATGACATTTGTGTTTTCGTTTTCATCGAAGAAATTACAGTTATAGTCTTTTGGTCCAAAATTAGAAAATGTTGACATAAGCGTGACCCTAAGTGTGCAAAAATAGGAAAACCTGAGAAAAAAAACCACCTTAATGTTCATTATTCTTAAAAGTAAAGATTTTTAAAATCATCCATGATCTTAGGATTTGGATTGGCAGTATTGCACATAACTCTGGCATGGTATATCTGAACTCAGGCATTTTGCATTCTGGCAATTCATACCAGTCATGAATGGAGCTGCCAAATATGTTACTTTCTGGAGTTTCACTGGAATAAAAGCTGCCAAACTATTTTTACTAGTAATTCTGATTTTAAATCACAGCTCCAAAGGAAAAAATTAATTGGTCCTCTATAAAATCCAGTCTCCTATCACATAAGCAGTTGTGACTAGCAAATTGAGATGTGTTTTATAAATTTCTGTTAATGTAGAAGCACCAATCCTGTGGTACATGTGCATTTTACACCTGACACAAAGTATAAGACATTAACAAAGGGGGAAAAAAACCAAACCCAACACTCAAACTCTACTGGCTTTTACAGTTAAGATTTTAAAGTAGGAATAGTAATGACTTGAAGAACACATGTTCCAGCAAAAACAATATACTTGTACGCTGCTGTCAAGCTGTTGAACCATAGAAGCCAGGTTTAACTAAAAAGAAAATCTACAGAGGCCTCTTCTGCTGAGTTGTATTACACTGTGGTAACAGACTGAGTTTTAATTTTAGTCTGTAGATAGGGGCAACCTGAAACACAGCACCATTGTCAAAAAAGACCACGTGCTTTGTTGCTGTACCTTTGCCTCTTTGTAATAGTAGAGGTTTTACGTCAGAGACTAATGTTTCATTTTATTAAATATTTACCAACAATCTATTGGCCATATGTCATAGAGTTTGCATGGTGACAGACTCAGTATTCGTCACCTTTTCAAGACGATTCTGTTAAATCTGCAGTGTTATACAGGTTCACAAAGCCCTTTCAGTAACCCAGGTTTTTGTTCTTTGTGCTGTCTTTGCTAAACTGGCGTCAGTATCACATTTGTGCTCTGTTGAAATGGTTTTCAGGAATGAGCTTTTCAGGACTTTTCTGTGGGGTACCATGGAAGATGTCAGGATTCCTTTCTCAAGTACTGTTTATCTGACAGTATTTGTCTTCAAATATTTTCTAAGCGCGGAGACACTTTCCATATGGAAACATGATTAGTCAAATGTTATAATAATACTTAAAAGGCTCTTTCCACTCTTTGTGGTTCATTTTATATGCTGTTGCAGAATAATCAACTAAAATGGTGGAAATGATCACAGGTTAAGTTTCTGTAAGGTTTGGATAAGGTTCATGCTTTGAGTACAGGCAGGGGGGAACTCTCAATATACTTGTTAAAGCTTAATATCTTTTCTGTTTAACATAGTATAGTTTCAAGACATTCACAGCATACTTCCCTTATCCTGTCTAAACTTAATTATTTTCCATGTTTTCTGATGCAGAATAATTTTTATGTAAGATGGCAAAACTATGATAGTATCAATTACAATTAATAGGAAGGTATTAACAACTTGTAATTTCTGTAATTGCATAAGATATATTTACTGTATAAACAGGTATGTTTGCATATTGTAATGTTGAAAACTGATTAGATCTCAAGATAAAAATGCATGTTATTATAATTAAGAATGCCAAAATGTGTTATGAACAACAAGCAACAGATAATTGAATGACATGCAAGAGAATATCTTTGATTAGCAGAAGGAAAAGGAAGGACTTCAAGGAATAGGTCACTTTCCGTGATGTACCTATTCAAAGTAAGGTTCTCACAATTGTTTCAGTCTCTATCATCATGCTCAGCATTGTGCCCCAGTAGGGACAGAGTTATGCTGCCTCCAGCATCGAGGCATGCCACCTAGGGAGATTCAAAGAGCCCTGCTAGTAAACACGTTCCCTAGCCCCTTTCCCACCAGTACAAGTTCCTCTACGTCCATCATATGATCAACATAATCACAGATATATGGATAGAAGTAACTGGAGGTCTGAGTAGTCTATCAGACAGCAGTAACTCTCAGTGCCTACCAGGCCAACACTTCCCATTCATATACCTGATCCCTAGAGGATTATTTAAGGATAAAGAGTGCCTTATGTCCTATTGTCAGTCTCTATCACAGGTGGTAGTTGGATGGGAAGTCAGGCTGACACAGGTACTTTCATTTCCATTTCTGCAATATCTTGGTCAAAGCTGTTGAGTCAGTGTAGAGGACTCAATAGCCTAGGTCAAACAAAGGGAGGCAGAAATTGTACCATGACTCACAGACGGAGCTGCCCAGACACTCAACCTCTTTTTTCATGGCTAAACACTAGGCAATAAATCAACTCTATGGTTTTATTATGCTGTGCGAGACATGCTGGATACAAAGACTTCTATGGCATGCAGTGAAATTAATTGGGTAATATTTTGGGGGGTAAGCAGTATTTATTTTCATTTTCTTCCTATTTTTTGTGGATATAGAGAAAATATTTGACAGGTAATGAGAAGTTGTTTAACAATGCAGCCATAATCTAAAATCTAGCTAGAGAAGAAAACACAGTGGCAACAGGCTTTTTTTTTTTCTTTTTTTTTGTAAGCTTCTGTAGTGCTTATGGACATTGAAGAAATATCAAAATAAAATTAATGGATGACTGAGACATGATTAACAAAACAGGTAAAGGTTTTACTGATGCTCAGATCCTTGGCCATCTCAACAAATCTGGTTTTGCTATGTTGCATGCTATGAGCACTTGAAAAAAACACATAATAAGAGAGTGTAACTGCAATTCTCCTGTGTTTGTTGTGCTAGATTGCAAGGAAGCATTGTTGTCAGCTAGCATCTTGTTTAGTCCTACCTTCTAGAAAGGAATGTTGTACCAGGATCAGTTTGTAAGGTGTTCAAATTTATGTCCTGGAAAAATGGTGTCTTATTTGGATTTTTATTTTTTAAAAAGCACTCAAAACCAGAAGGAAGGTTAAATGCCTTTAAAGGAAGGCTTAATTAATTGGAAAAAAGAGATTTTAAGGGATTGTAACCGTGATTGTGACAGGACAATTGACCTCATTTTGACTTCCATATTATTAGCAACTCAATGTAAGTCATTACATAACATTTTTTTCTAGAAAGAATTCTTTACCACCAACATAGCCATAGTGGTAGCAAAACTCAACAGCTGTGTGCTTAAATATAATTGTTGAAAAGCATGTTTTGATATGGTTTCTACAGCCAGGGTAGGTAATACTTAAAGCAAATGAGAAACATTTAAGAGAATTCTGGGTAGTGAGTCAGTCTGTTTCATAGCTGAATGTCACCACCCTCCAGAAAAAATTACTGTGATTCTGGTTATAAAGTAGATTTGTGGCAACCCTCTCATGGAGGTGTTAATAGCGTATGATGACAGGTACTGTACAAAGACAGAGTGTATGAAAAGTTTAGGTATTCTCACCATAGTAATAGCCTGTATCTCTCCTCACAATCTGAACAGTGCTTTTTTTTGACTGATGTATGAGGAATGGATTTTCTTCAGACAATAACTAGTTAGGCATATGAACAAAAGGAGTCATATGCAGATAAGGCTGTCTTTAAATTTTTCTTTTACAATTTACTGTTTGTTAACTGGCAGATTAAATACTTTGTAACTTAGCTGAACAGGTCTAAACCATGAAGAGCAAAGCACAACATTTGAATTAAACTGTCCATATCTAATAATATCTTCCTAAGAAAAGTGAATTAATATCCTTAGTATATCTCCATTTTCTGTGGTGGAAAAATTCACTAGCTGCAAAAAGCTAAACTGATTGAATCAGTTAAAATACTGAGTTTAGCTTGGGAGCTCTGGAATGCCGGCTTGTTCCTCCCCCCTTTTAAATTACAGAATAATGGCAGATGAGGACCTGAGACACGAACAAATCTTGTGATGAAACTAGATGCTCTAGAGACAGTCTTCTTTGGTGCTTGGGTCAGATAAATTTTGCTAGACATAAGTTAGTAAAACTGACATGGAGCACTTTGAATGTGGTTTGGGAAAAAAAAAATCATCCCCAGGATTTGATGTCCAAATTTATAAAAGAAAAGAAAAATGCAACACCTGAAAAGTGCTCCTTTTTCATATTATATTCAGGGGCAAAATTACTGATGTACAACTAGATGAAAGAAGTCAACGAAAAAACTGGTTACCTGGTGAAAATAAATCTGAAAACCATCGTTTAAAACCATTTTTTGATTTATTTTATGTAAAAAAGGGAAAACCATCAAAGATATAACCTTTTTTGCAAACAGCTTCTTTTCTGAATGAAGGCCGTTTTTAAATCAATAATAAAACAAAACCCTCAATGTCTACCAGTCAGTTCCCTGCAGTAGCTACCATGAGCTAAATACCATTTTTCCTATCATCTGAGAAAACACATTTATAAATTCTCTGTTTGCTTGCTGAGCTTCTTTTCACTATGGCTGAAGCCCCTTTTTTATTATTCTGAACCTCTCGGGAATCCCCAGAGCTTTTTGTTTCTTAGCTGCGTAATCTTTAGATATAGCTAATGAATATTGCCATAGGTAATCGGAAGCGTTCTCAACTGCTTGTTTCTTTCAGGCCTGTGACTAGAAACCCTAAGGAGTGGGCTAGGCAGAGCTGTTCTCCCAGCTGGCTGAGACCCAGGTGTTTGGTGTTAGGAGATGCTCTGGGAAAGATGAAAGGTACAAGCAGTGAAAGGAGGGGGGAGGTGGGGGGCTCAGTAGGGGACTGCAGACCAGGCTGCGGCAGCTCTGAGGATGGGGGAGGAAGAAGTCATTCGAAATAATACTTAAAGCAGGAGCTTTGTAAAGCCCCTGAGCTAGAGGGAGTTTATGGCCCCAGGCAAGACAATGAACTTACTGCTTTGTTACAGAAAGAGAGATGTAGTTACTCTGAGACAGTTGAAAGTGAGGTAGTATTTATTTTAGGGGGTTTGAGTATAAATAAACTGCTTCCAGAATTCAGAAGATACCTGAAGGTCTATCTGAGGCCAGGAAAGAGTGCCCTGGCTTGGTGCTTATCTGCTGGGAAAAAGAGTATTAGAACAATCTGTCTTCCCCTACTTCATTCACTTCTGATGCCCACAGCAATCAATGAAAGACAGAAAGGCCTTGTGCATGCTAGGTGCACGATTCAATAATCATCCTCCCACAAAGGAGGTTCAGCCCCTTCTTTGTTGCCAAGGCTCAGGGAATAGAGTGTACAATGAAGTACAATAGCTTTCTTCATAAATTGAATGTCTGTATCTCTTTCAGTCTATAATGGTGTAGTGTAACATTTCTGTCTGTAGCTGGAAGACTGAGTAGCTTTTTCCAAACCTGCAAGAGCTATTCCAAATCAATTCCTAAGTGTTAGAGTGATTCAACCTTCACCTTCTCTGCCAGTGTATGAAGCGTCAGCAGCCATGTATGCTTTGAGTTCTTGCCAAGTGCACTTATGATTCAGGAGAAAATAGCAAGAAAAAATGGCTTCATGGCTGTTGCATATTAAAAAAGACCTTGAGAATTCTGTATGGGAAGGATTAAGTTGTCTGCAGTGTACAGAAAAGATCTGAGTTAAGGAAGTTACTAGAAATGGTAGTTCTTTAAACCTGTCATGTGCTCCAGCCCCAAAGTGTCTGAAGAGTTGTGTTTGCAAAGAAGTACAACAGTTCAGCAATGTAAACAATTAATATTCAGAATCCTTTTTTCTCTCTAATGTGAGGAAAAGCATAGATGAGTAAGGGTATTTCTAGCATTTGCTATGTGCCACTCTTTCAAAACTCTATTTTCTCTAAAGAATACGCAATAAAACTCTGAGGTATAACAGGATAAAGTAGAATTACAAAATAGGAACTTTCAGAAACATGGAAAATGTTGCATATCCCCATTAATACGTCAGTTCATTTCAAGTTTCCAAAAATAGCAAGCAACTTAAAATCAATTATTATTATTTCTGCCCTTTGCAGAATTCTATAATAATAGTTTTCACAACATGCAACAGGAAAGCCTTGCCATGCTCTCCCTGGTGATTTAGAATGCTAACGTGCAAATGACTTGCCTTTGTCTCGAGGGAATTTTGATTCAAGCCATGAAATAGAGGGTGAACCAGCATTGGTTTCCTTCCCCAATCAGTGGATGTTTTGCATCATTGGCATTTATATTTTGAGAGAGTAAATGAATGCATGGAAGAAAAAGGTTCATTTAAATAGCTTAGAAGAGGTACTCTAAAGCCAGGTTTGGTTTTTTTTTTTTTTATGATCTAAACCACAGATAAATCTTCGAAGCAGAGACTAATATCAGTGTCTACCTTTAAATTTTATTATTAGATTTTATGATAGTGTGTTAATGTGAAGCTTTCAGTTCAAATATCAGAGAAGCTGAAATGAGTGAAATCTAGACCTAGTCTAAGGTCCTCTCTTTTCAGGTTGTTGAGAGAAGTGTAAGTGGTAAGGTAATGTGTAATTTTCCTCTTACAGATATGGGAACTGCCATTATTCATTTAAAGAGAGGGAAAAAACCCCAAAGCCCAAAACTATAAGCCAGAAAGCCATCTAGGGCAAAATTATTTTTCTGGGGGAAAAAAAAAAAAAAAAAAAATCATGCTGTGATAATTGTAGCCTCTTGAGAATGGGCTTTATAAAAGAATTGTTGACAGATCTTTTGCAGTTGGGTACTTCAGTTCTTCATTTTGTTCTATTCCTAGACATGAAAAGTATCTGTTTCAAGAACTTAATTCACAAATTGGTCTGCTTTGAAATGGTAAAGTCTAGCAAAATATGCTAACACAAAACAACCTTTATTTGTAGAATCAGATGAAGAATGTTAATAATAGAGTTGCTTCGAACTCTTTATTAAACACAAGTCAGAAGCTATAAATTCCTTTTTCCAAACACATTTTTTGTTTTAGTTTTTTGTGTGTGTGGTGCTTTCTTGTGAAAAGGAAGTTTCTGTATGTTTTTAGAACTCTGTATATGTATATTTAGACAACTTCATAAGAAATATTTTCACTTTAAAATGATTAGTATTTTAACGGTAGCTGTATGTATTATGAACAATACTTTGAAAACAATTTCATCTTGACAGTGATAATAAAATCTTGCTCTTATGCAGAGTTTATATTAATTAACTATAATAAGAGGACAGAAATTATTATTTTAATTTTACATGTGATTCTTTTTGTTACTGTGTTGCAATAGATACTAGTTGCCTGCAAGTCCCATTGCTGATCTACAGTGCGCACATGTTTTTCATGAAGCATCACGGATTTCTTGAAATCTCCAGTGGAAGACAGAAATTGGGAAATTACTCTGTCTGCACGCAATGGTAGTTTACTGCAAAAGAACAACAGCAAAATGGAGGTAAGTAAGTAGACTGCATTTTTTATTGGGCTTTTTTTGTGTGTATTTTAGAACTATGTTGTAGTACAAGGTATGGTGTAGATTTTCTCTAAGTAATGTTGAGTTGCTGGAAAAGTGATTTTCTAGCAAAGCTGCAATTTAGTTTAGTAGTGGTTCATCTAGAAGAAAAAACCCTAAGACTTCTTAAAGAGAATATTTAAAATTAAATCTCTGCTATAACAATCATTGCACTTTCGCAGAGGGTAAGAAATTGTGCCTTGTAATAGAAAGGATTTGTTAGTTGAGGTTCTGCTTCACCGAGATTTAAGCAGGTTTCTGAGACTGATTTTTCTTTTTGGTTATAGTAAGGGAGAATTCTGAAGTGTGCTTCTAAATTTTGGCCTTCAGCAGCAACATGTTGCCAAACTGAAACAAAGATTTAGGAGCTCAAATTTGTAATGTTGACTCCTTTTTTTTTTTTTTTTCCTCCTTGGGATTTATTTATAATACTGTGGATTTTCTTAACTTCTGCTCAATGTTTGTGTAATAGGTCTTGTAAATATTCCCTATGATCCTGTACATTAAAAATGGTCTATTGGACTATGTTATATTATTGAAGGACAACATGCCAATTAATCCTAAACTCACATGAAACTGCAGGAAAAAAAATCTTGCCTAGACTACGGTTGGTAAGAGATCAGCTGAAGCTGGGTGGGACCTGTTTTTCACTGTGATATGTAAAAGGCAGAAAACAGCTGCTAGCTTAGTGCTGTATGCTATGTAGAGAGTTTCCCTCTTTTGTTGCTACAGTATAGGTGATATAAAAGGACCAAAGAAAGATGAGTCCAGGCTGTCCTTTGCAAGAAAGTAGCATATTGTATGCTTTATCTACAACTGTTGAAGTCATGCCACTATTTAGCAAAGAATTCAATATTTAAGGTGCCAAAAAATATAAGACCAAGTTTAAGCATAACTGTGTAGCCACTGAGTGAAATTGGTGTGACTCAACAGACTTGATCTTTTTGTGTGTGTGTATACATATAAAAATATATTTGGGAAACTTCTCATTTTTGAAACTTTGGTATTCTTTCTCTTTGTATTTTACTTTTTAAACATTTAGTGGTTTGGGTTTTTTCCCATGACTCTTTGTACAGTTGAAGTTTCATTTTTCTTAAAGCTTAAAAGGCTAAGACTAGTTGTTGGATATTGGTTAATACCATTCCTTTTCTAAAAATAGTTATCTCCTTTCTGTCTTGGAATTTTAGAATTCCAAAGTGAATGCTTCTGAAATGGATACATATTTGCAAATAGAAGATGAATTTTTTTAAAAAAATATATTCTTTAAATTTAGTTTTGAATTTAAAAGAAATGTTGAAATGTAGATTATTTTTTTTTGAAGCAACTTTAATCATCTCAGTAGCAGTCAATAATATTTAAGGTTACAGAAACTCCTAAACTATAGGAATCATTACGTGAAATACTGTATACAGTAGCTGCTTGCGAACTCCATGACAAGAACAGTTATCCCTTAAGGTACAAGAGGTAATTGTAATAGAATGTACAATGTGCTTTTTACGGTCACCACAAAATTGGCAATACTTGATGTGTAACCCCTCATTTCAGTAGAAATTTAATTGGTATATTTTCTATTCAAGCTTGTTTTCATTGGCTGGAGCTTGAGCCTGTAGCTTCAGGCCTGGCGTTTAGTTAAGTACGCTCTGACAGAAAATTAGACTTTTAATTAGATGTGAAGATATAAAAAAAGAGTTTGGTTGTCCAAAGCACCCAGCTAGCAGTCATTACTGGGGTAGGCTAGCTACACTGCATAAATGCACAGTTTATCCTCTAACCAGGAGTTCCCAATGCCTTATCATTCAAAACATCTGAAAAATAGGAAGTTCAACATTGCATGTTTGTGTTTTTACATGTGAAATGTGGCCATAGGTGGGTCTGGATTCAAATATTAATTAAGATTTAAAATGGGGTTGAGTAACTGTTAGCTGTGGAGAAAAGCGTTAATTACGGCAGCAATGAAAATTTAACAGTCAATGGAGAGAGAAGGATCTCATATGTACCCAGCATAGGGTTCTTACCTTCCTCTAGCACTTGGAACTAGTCATGTGAGAGGATGAGGATCAAATAGATAGGCATGACCAAGAATCATTGTTCCTTTATAAATTCTTGGTCATTAAATCAGTAAAGTTCTAATGGGTTCTGTACATCTACCTTTATTTTTCAGTGTATAAAAAGCCTTCTTCAAAATGCACTAGTTTGGATGAAATAAAATGAACAGTCTTCAATATTTATGCATAACAAAAGCATGGGTATCTTCATTTGAGTAGCTCCTAAGTAATGAAAATCATTATAGTCTAAATACTAAATAAAAGTATGCAATTACCTACACAATCATGAGGAAGAAAATGCCATGTGCTATTGGAACTTCTTTAGTCCTTTGTGAAGAGGAAGAGTTGCTTGCCAGTCATTTTTAGAAAGTTGTAAATTTTAATTCCCAATTTAAGATTTTCCACTTTAATTCTGTTTCAGAAAGTTCCACATTTCCAAATATTAATTCTCTCTGAGCATTGGAAAGCTTTTGGAATAACTTTTCTTGCTCACTGTGTTATTAAGTTTATCATAGTCAAGTGCTCTTCGATGTCCCAGACCTCAGCACCTCAAGAGTTTTTGTCTCCTTTTCACAGCAGTTCATACAATTCTTATGGTTAGTCAGCATAACACAAGAAGATGTGAACTGTGATGCTGAGTATTGTTCCTGGAAAAATATGACCAAGTGGCTAAAGAATTTACTTTATAAAACAAAAAACTTCTAGACTGTTAGCAATGAGTAAGCAGCAAGCCTGTAGTTGAAGAGCCAAGGATAGGGATATGATTTTTTGTTATTTTCTGTGTATCAATCAAGTCACTGCTTTTCTTTGTAGTTCAACTTCTTGGGACATCCTTAATTAAATTTATATAGAAACAGCTGTAAGTATGTAGATAGTCTGTGTTCTTAGGGTCTAGGTTTCTAAAGGCAGAGCATTGTTTAAAAGCAGGAAATTTAACTATCCTAGTCACTGGAAGCCTGCATTATTTTTAAGCGTCCCTTTCCGTTGCATGATGGTTTTAATGATGAATTTAGTGAGAAGTCCATTCTTTGCAGTCTGGCAGTAGATGTAGTTAAAAGCAAAATAGCTGTTGTCCTCAAAGAGCTAAATATACAATCTGACTGAGCAGAAACAATTGAATAAGTGTAGAGAGGCAATAGAGGAGCTGCAGATAGCTTAATAGATGTCATCAATCAGAGAAGCAAGCACTGTAAAACAAACATGGCATGGTGTTTGTGATCTGTCTGCACGGAAAGAGGGATTAAGAGCTGGATCCACCACACCAACATATTTGCAGCTGCAGGCAAAGACATAATCACCTTGGCTTTTTCCAAGTGTCGTCTTAAGAGGAAAGTCTGAGATACTATTGTTATTAGCAAATTAATGTGGTCCTAAGATAAAGTTGGTTGTTTCAAAATAGATTATAGGGGGATGAAATAGTGTTTGCCCCTAGAGATTCAAAATGTGTGCTTTCAAATTCAATTCTCCTACTTGCTTCATGCATGTTTCTAATAGTGCCAGCGTGTTTGTAGCTTCTGCCTCTGATGGAATATCAGCTTTTCAAGGCTTTATATTTTCAGGCACACAGGTATCAAAGTGTTCTATAAGAATTTTCATATATCTCATTAAAAATTAAATGTAATAAAATAAAAGTGAAATAAACTGGTGGCGTTAGGGATGGAAGACAAAAATGAAACAAAAATTTAAGTACTTGAGCTACTTTAATGTTGATAAAAGTTGTTGAGAACACCCTACTTCCATTTTTTGACAAAAAAAGATGTTGCAGAGTGGTGTAATTTTAGCAAAAGTGCACAATAATTGTGAAATAGTGTTAAAATGGAAATGCTGAAAAATTGTTGAATGAAGCCTATTTCTTTATTAATTATGGCAATCTCATAGTTATCAAAATGACATTGTGAATTTTGTATTGTGCAAGTTTCCAAATAGAATCTAGCTGGTAAGGAATAATTCTAGCATTTTGCATGTTGCCTAAAACAGGCATAGTTATGGATAAACAGGGATTTTTGTTCTTGTTGGGGGAAGATTATTAGGTCTTAAGGCTGTAAATGTGTTTAATTCTGTTTTCATACCATACAGTGATACTCTACTTTGGTAGGACAGTTGGGTTGAGCTACCGTAGAGCCACTAGGAGCTTTCCCAGTTGCTTTTATTGGGGACAGGCCATATAAACATACATTCTAATTACAAATGCAAACATCTGCAGTTTGAAGCGGCAAGTTTCACTTAACTTCGTCAAAGTCTAATTTACTATTTCTCTTCCATTACAGATGTTTTGTTTTATTTGTTGCACCAACTTTGTAGCTTTATCCATAATTGTATTAAAACAATGGTATCACTTTGGGTGGTCATTGTTATCTCAAAAATTACTGAAGTAGTTGTAATGATTGTTATCAATATCTTGCTGAAGTGGTGTGACTGACCAATAAATCTGTAAAAAGGAAGAAGGCTCAGAGGACATGTGCAAGGGTGAAGTGCCTGGGAAGCTCGGAAACTCGAGGAATAATGCGGGGTGTGACTGACCACAGTTGTTGCAAAGAAGCAGACTTTATCTCACCACAAAGGGGACCAGACAGTGGCCTTTGGTTTAGACAAACAGCTATCAACAGCTGAGCGGATCAGCTGGTGGTGTAAATGTTTCTTCCATTAAAAGTTCATTAAAAGAGTGTAAATGTCTCCCTGAGTTAGCCATACCAGCAAGGGGGGAGTGAATACATGGCTCAGCCCAACACAGGGTACAAAAACTAGACAACTAGCAAAAGTGTTTTGAAGAGAGCAATGGGCTTGAGCTGGCTTCAACCCATGTATTCCTTCTTGGCGACTGGGGATGCCAAGTGTTGTGATGGCGAGCACATTATAAAGACCAATAATGGGAATCAGATTGGTATTGTGGTTGAACCATATATTGCAATTGCTATATTTTGCTGAGTGTAACTTACGTTTGTATTGTTGTTTCAGTACATTTTGTATCTGCTAAAACAGAAATCCCATGTGACACCAGCTATCTTCAAATAAATAAATTTTATATTAAACTTTATACCCTTCATGCATGAAATATCTAAAAGAACCCGGTCAGACAATATTGGACTCTGACAAATCAGCAATTTGTGTAGTGTTTAAAAATTTCCATCTAACTTGTGATATGTATGATGCTAATGATGAGATTCGTGGATGGGTGTCATCATGAATAATCATTCAGGATATTACCAAGATAGCTATGTGATAACCAGAGAATTCTTTTCAAAGAATTTCCTGAAAAATCAGAATTACTGAAAACTGTACATTTTCAATCTTAGGCCTTCATGCTGAAGTTCAATAGGATGTAAAACTTCAGGTCTCAGAAGTTACTAACGTACAAAGTTGAGTGTCTGGTGACTTTGTGACTTGATACAGCCAAAACTTACTTGAAACTGAGCTGATGTTTACCCTATCAAATGTTATATAGTAGGTGCTTAAACTGTTTTGTGACCTGTGACTTTATTCCAGTTGGAAAGAGAGACTTGATTCATTTAGTCAGAGATTTCTACATAATGTTTTGCACTCTCTTATTTATATGTAGTGTTGCCATGCAGGTGTAATTCCACATTGATGTGTGGACAGTGGCCTGGTTTACTTTTCTACAGAAAAGTTTACTAAGAATAAAGTTGACTTCTGGCTAGATAGGAATAGAGTTATCATATAAAAAAAAAAGAACAGCACTGTGGCAGGATACTAAAAATCATGTTGCAGTGTTTAATTCTGCTTTATTTAAGTGCTTCAGGAATGTGCATTCAATATTAGGTGTTTTAGGCCTGTATTGGCTTTGTGTGGCAAGGTTTTGGTAGCGGGGGGTGGGGGGGGGGGGTTACAGGGGTGGCTTCTGTAAGAAGCTGCTGGAAGCTTCCCCTGTGTTTGAGAGAGCCAATACCAGCCGGCTCTAAGATGGACCCGCTGCCGGCCAAGGCCGAGCCCATCAGTGATGGTGGTAACGCCTCTGTGATAACATTTTTAAGAAGGGAAAAAAAAAGTTGGGACAGAGGGAAAATGGCAGCCGGAGAGAGGAGTGAGAACATGTAAGAGAAACAACCCTGCAGACCCCCAGGTCAGTGAAGAAGGAGGGGGAGGAGATGCTCCAGGCACCAGAGCAGAGATTCCCCTGCAGCCCCTGGGGAAGACCGTGGTGAGGCAGGCTGTCCCCCTGCAGCCCAGGGAGGTCCACGGGGGAGCAGATCTCCACCTGCAGCCCGGGGAGGACCCCACGCCGGAGCAGGTGGGTTCCTGAAGGAGGCTGTGACCCCATGGGAAGCCCACGCTGGAGCAGGCTCCTGGCAGGACCTGGGGATCTGTGGAGAGAGGAGCCCATGGAGCAGGTTTTCTGGCAGGACTTCTGACCCCATGGGGGACCCATGCTGGAGCAGTGTGCTCCTGAAAGACTGCACGCCGTGGAAGGGACCCATGCTGGAGCAGTTTGTGAAGAACTGCAGCCCGTGGGAAGGACCCACGTTGGAGAAGCCCGTGGAGGACTGTCTCCCGTGGGAGGGACCCCGCTGGAGCAGGGAAGAGTGTGAGGAGTCCTCCCCCTGAGGAGGATGAAGCGGCAGAAAATAATGTGTGATGAACTGACCGTAAACCCCATCCCCGTCCCCCTGTGCCGCTGGGGGGATAGGTAGAGAATCCAGGAGTGAAGTTGTGCCCGGGAAGAAGGGAGGGGTGGAGGGAAGGTGTTCTGAGATTTGGTTTTATTTCTCATTACCCTACTCTGGTTGATTTGTAATAAATTGAGTTAATTTTCCCCAAGCTGAGTCTGTTTTGCCCGTGGCGGTAATTGGTGAGTGATCTCTCCTGTCTTTATCTCGACCCACAAGCTCTTTGTTATATTTTCTCTCCCCTGTCCAGCTGAGGAGGGGGAGTGATAGAACGGCTTTGGTGGGCACCTGGTGTCCAGCCAGGATCAACCCACCACAAGGCCCATCCTCAGTCATGCTGTACTTGGACTGTTCAGGCAGGGCTACTTACAGAAGAAAGGTACTAGTTACTCCAAGGTTCAGTAAATGCCATTTGTTCATGATCCTAACATTGTGGGAAAGGTTATCTTCCTCCAGATTTCATGAACTATTCTGCAATGGATTTCATCTGACAAGAAGTCAAGATAAGCCGGTGACTGGTTGAATGATTTTAAATCTCCCAGTTCATTGTCGAGTGAAATATTAGTTATAAACTATTTTTGCTTGCTTGCATGTGTATATCGATTCTGTCTTCCCTGTGTGTTGGAGATGGCAAAAGAATTACAGTAATCATTGTTATTAGCAAAGTTCACTTTGTTCTTTACTTCAGCACAATCTATTGGTAGTTGATGTCATGAGATACTGATATTCATAGGAGTTTAATGACAGTTAAAGACAGTTAAAGGGTTAAAAATACAGTGCCTCGTGCTTGTATGTATTCTTATATTGAGCAATATGGCTTGCATTGAAAGGCTAAAAGGGCCAATTAAGATTCCTATCTGTCCTCTGCTTTAAAAGAAAATGTTGGCATCATCTTTTTTTCCAAAGGGAATCTGAATTAAAAGGAAAAGTGAGAAATGCTTAGCTTTAAGCACCATTTTCTTTCCTGAAATGCACATAAAAGTGCAGCTGCAGCACCACAGTGTTCACTCTAGGGCAGGAAAAGCTGTCCCTTTTTGGCCCTGAAAAGAACTCTTCCTGTATGTGTGATGGGAGAATATTTCCAGGCTGCCTCCTCATCTCTTCTCAACAGCCTGGTCACAGACTGGAAAATATTTGCCTCTGAGTCTGTGTGGCAGGACTTCAGTTCAAGTACGATCTGCAATCATACAGCTGTATGATGAGGAGTCATCCTAGGATCATGTAAAACCTGGCTGACACCTTTCCTCATTTGAAAGAAGAGAGGGTTCAGTCAGATCTATAGCATTTTGCAAGCAGGTAGAGGCCTTTTAGGGCACTGATAGTCTGCAGTAATCTCTAGCCTGAAAGGTAGGAGTGGTCTACGTAAAGAATATAGTGGCTAAGAGGAAGTTGAAAGTATATTGCTGTCCTCATTTTGCCTAAGGCTTCATTGTCCAAACATATTTCTATTTGACCAGCAGAAATGTTTTTTGGCAGTAGAAGACTTACAAAGGGAGTGCATATATATATTCACCAGTGGAAGAATTAGGGTCTCTAGTAGACAAACTGAGTGTACTTGTGAAGGGGACCTTTGGGAAGCTCTGTTGCCTGGTGCAAGCACTGATCTGAGGAAGTAGGTAGCTTCCTACAGTTACTGGAAACAGAAGGGATGAGGGTCTTGTAATTGCTAGTAGTATTTCTGTATTAATAAATCAGGAATCTAGGGAGTTTTTGTTGCTTGACAGCAGGCAGCCTACTTCTATTTCTTTTTTTGGGTAAAAGCTGGCCTTTCTATTGGGTAGTACTGTTTACGTTTTGGTAATAACTGTAAGTCTGGGCATGAGTTTCCACTAGTATTTTATTTTAACTTAATTAAACAGTTGCCAGTTTTTGTGCTCTTGTCCTATATTGGATTGTAATTTCAAATGTCTATTTCAGTTAAAAAAAAACCACCCTAAAACTAGCTGGTTGAGGCTCACAAAAGTACATGCTTAGTTTAGCACTCAGGGCAGTGGTCTGTTCTGCTCTACATAGAGACAATAAACCTTTTATCCTATGGTGATTTTATTTTTAATTGGTGTGAATAACAATATTAAAGCCAGACATTTAATTAAAAACTTGTCCTATTGCAATTCGACACCCATGGTTACACTCCAGATCTGTATATAATCTGTATATAATGTAGAGGATTCTTTACTACAAAAAGCAAAGGCACTAAGGAGAGTACACTTAAATTTAACAGGCAGAACTCTCTAGGACACTGATATTGTTAGATGAGAGAAGTGAAGCAAAAATAGGACTGGAAGAGCTGACGCACACAAATGCTGAGGTCAGAATGAAAACTGGTTTGTCTGAAGATGGCATAAAGCTGAAGGAACTGAGACTTTACCTCCGGCAGTTTTTTTGAAGCTGTGGTTGCCTTCTTGTGTTGCAGTGGCTGTGTTATTTTTTTTCATTTTCAGGTTGCTGTTTGTGGTGTTCTGTTGAGAAAAAAAAGAGTTCAGCCTCTAGATATGCACATAATCCAGAGGAACTGTTCTAATGTACTTTCTTACATAACAGCTCTGTATTTATTCTCCGTGAAGAATGAACTGTTCAGTCTAGGACCACAGATATATTCTGTCAGGGTCTTTTAGGTAAATGCATTATCTTGGAGAGTGTATTTTAAATTTTATCTCCTTTCATCATGGCAACTTTGTTAATGGTAGACTTTTCTGGAAAGTAGTAACATTTCAGGGGTTGAGGAAAACCTTAGGCAGTATGATGCAGTGCCTTTGAGATTCTTTTAAGCAAACAGTCTTTTAATTGCAATGCTGAGATGAGAATTTCCTTTTGAAGACTTTCAACCCTTTTGAAGACTAGTGCTTTTAAGCTATGTTTTGAGCTACTGTGAATGCATACCAGTGGGGTAGATGAGGATGCGATTCCTGCTCCTGCACGCATAGGAACAGTGAGATACAGAACTCATAATTTGCTCAGACAGATGGCACTTCCATTCAACATCTAGGATCTGTTGGTATAAACTATCTACAGATTGTCTAGTAGTCATCGTTGCAGACTTTTAAAGAGGCAAGCCTTTTTATTTTTTTTTAATTATTATTATCAGTGTTTTCATATTTGGGGAGATCAGAAGTATCATGGAATGTTCTTGGTAAAGGCACAAACCCTCAGTAATGGGGTAGATTAAGATTGGCAGGTAGTATAGTTCTTTATTTAAGGTAAAAAATTAATCAATTCATGAAGTTGGACTCTGTACTTGACCTTGGAAATGTTTAACATTAATAGCCTAGAGGAATCAAGAGAGAAGATCAGCAATGAACAACAGGTTGCTGTTTTGACATCATTTGTTCAGATCTTTTAAGGCTTTTTAAAGAAAAAAAAAGTGTAAATCTGACTTTGTTTTATTGATAGTATTGTGAATGAGCACCTGGGATGCTATTAAACACACAGGTATCCTCAGTTCTGTCTCTTTCATTCACCAAGTAATGGATTACTTTCATTTAAGATTAGAAGTCTTGCTATAAAGTGAAAACCTGCTTTGATACCAACATGAAAAGGCACTTCTATACCTAAAGACAAGTTGTCTATAAATAGATAGCAGTGACGTTACTGCAGTTGAGGAAACTTCATTCCATTAAAAACATCAGTGAAGAACTAGAGTAATGCTTAATAATTAATGAATTTGATTTAAGTCCATTTTAAAGCAATGACAATTTTTAATGGTCCTGTAATATTTATAAGAAACTCCTACCTCCCGTAATTCTAATGAATGAATTTTTCTGACCCTTACTGAAAGTTACACCTGTAAAATAGTTTTTCAGCTTGCTACTAAAGGGTGTTTTGTTCAAAACCACAGTTAATTTACATAATTTTTGTAATGTCTTCAGGCTCTGTAGACTTGCCTCTTTTGTTTGTCATAGTGTATTTCTTGTAAGTTACTATCAGCTAACACCTGACTACTTTAAGAAGTATTAAAAGTGCCATACATAGACTCATGGGATGGTTTGGGTTGGAAGGAACCTTAAAGATCATCTAGTTCCAACCCTGCTGCCATGGGCAAGGATACTTTCCACTAGGTCAGGTTTGTACACAAACCACGTTTTGCTAAAAGGAATATTATTTTCATGTTTTTTATACAGAAAGTCTAGACTGTGTCAAAAGAAGATACAAGGTGACAAAACTATTTACAGAAGACTTTCATTTCATTGCAAGTACCAAAATTTTTCCACTTTTGCTCCCTAATAATGGGGCCTTAACAGTATGGACATTGTTCATCTTACTTCAGTGAATTCATTCCCATTAAGGAGCTCTGCACTGGGTAGTAGGAAGATCATGTGAATAAAATTTCAGGATAGATTCAGATTCACTCCACAATCTTCAGCACATTCCATGAGTGCTGGGGTATGTTAAAGGTCCAGCATGAGTTGGAGGAGGCATGGATTGGGATGGTAATTAGCTCCTGCCATTTGCCTTTGCTTCCAGCTCATTTGCAGGCTATTTGTACTCCTAGAGAAGCCATGGTGGAGAAACAAAGCAGTATTAATGATATGTGAGTATGTGGTGCCCATTTATGTCTGTTCTTGTCACATGGCATCATGAAGCATCTCAGCCTTCCTGCTTTTTCCAACCCTGCCTCTCCTGTTAACAGATTGATTGTGTGTATGCCAGGTTTCCCAGCTAAGGGCTTATGGTCTTTACAGATTTAGTAAAGAAAAAGCTGGGTTTTGCAATTTCATACTCAATAAGGATTTCTGTGTGACTGATAGGGAGTGTTCTGAATATCCAATGCTCTCTGGACTATAAAGATGCTTAAATCATGGCTACGTGCGAGCCACTTGCACCCATTAGAGATTCAGAGTGAATGTCTACTTATGAAAGTGGGTAAGTATTTAAAAATAGTGGTTATATTTTTATAATCATTATATTAATTTAGGAGGAGACCTGAGTTCTTGGCCACTATCGTACTGAGACTATTCATGCCTAGAGCTCTCGCAGCCCAGGAATATTCAATGTATTCCAGTGATCAGACTATAGATTAGGTTGGTGTGGACCCAGACGTCGGTCCTTTAGTTGAATTGAGATTACTGAAAAAAAAATGCAATATGTGTGAAGGCCAAAGATGTATGATGGAGTTCTGCACCATAATTTGTGCTTCCAGTGCTGTTAATGTATTTTAACTGATAACGATTTTGCATAAACACAGTTACTGTCCCTCTTTTGATGATAAGAATCCAAGGTCACTCCTTTTGGGGGGATTGGAAGCATGTAATTTTGTTCATCTTGACTAAACAGAATATCTGGAGCCAAGTTTCACTGTCTTAGAAAAAGCCTCTATTACATCAATGAAGACAATGGATTTTAAGGTTTAGTCCATGAACTGGTTTTCTGCTGACTTCCAGCCTATGTACCAAGCATGCCCTCAGAGCTGGACATTTAGCAACTTATAAAAATTTTATGAGATTTTTAGGAAAAAGTAACTTTAGGCATTTTGAAGTCTAGAATTCATCTGATGTGGTTTCTTACTGAAATATTTCTAAAATGTTTGAGTAAATTATAACACTAGCTTTTGTTTCTTCCACTTAAACATTACAGTCTGCATGGGGTAGTTTCTTCTGGGTGGTTAATTGTTGTGTATCTTGAACTGAATCAAAAATCAGCGTTACAGGAGGTAGAAGCAAGGCAATAGAAAACACTATTCAGGAAGACAGGAATTGTAAATTGAGCCATGCAAAAGGTTCACAAAATAGTAAACAGCATAATACTCTGGTAGGATATTGTTACAGCCTGGAAACACAGCCCAAGTTTGCTTTTAATCAATAACCAGACAAATTCAGCACATCTTTTAAATGAAAGAAACCTGGTCAACATTTGCAAAAGTGCTAGTCACTGTGGGTTTGAGTGTTAGACACTCTCTAAAGTTTTGTAAAGAAAAAAAACCCAGGAAGCAAAGCAACTGAAGGATAAAGTTCAAGGAGTCTAAACTGTGGCAGATCAAAACAGAAGCAAATGTCTGCATAAACCCCCACAATATGAAACTGCTTTGTTTTTAATGGTTTCATTCCTAACAGATGTTTGAGATGAGCTGACCTTTTGCCAGGAATGTCATTATCACCTATTGCATTATCCAGCTAATACCAGGCATTTGTTGTCAATTTCTTTTGCATACTTTTCAAACTATATTTTAGATGCTGCAATACCTGATTTCTTTAGTCTGTTTCCATTTTTCCATTATAAGTGAGTACATGGAAATGCTGTCAACAAGTAATTGTCGAGTTTGGGATGGAGATTTTTCATGGTCTTTTTGGATTATATCAAATTCAATGATTCAATGTTCTGTAGTAGTCTAAAAAGTCCCAGGTTAAGCATTTCAAAAAGCAAAACTTAACTCTAGAAAAGGATATTTTGTTCTTATTTTTCTTTAGGACAGGAAATAGGAATGGATGGGTCTTATTTTGATATAATTTCCAGCTCATCAGTATAGAAGACCTATAAGAGGTGAGACCAGCAAAACTGGTGCCTTTTACTAATGTTTTTAGCTGTGGTTGGATTAAATTTAAGGCCTAAATTTCATTATAATGTAGGTTTTTATTAGGATTTCTTAGAAAACTAAGGCTTATGGTAGGAACTGATTCAGAGAAGCATCTGAATGGTTGGTGCCTGCTTTTTCTGATTGTTTTGAAAGTGTTTTGTATATATAAGAAGTAGCCTAAGTCTGGCAAAAGCATTCTCCCCCCCACCCACCCCCCCCCAAAACCCCCACAAAACACCACCAGAAAAAAACAAACTTCCTTTTGGATTTCAAGGAAGTATTTCATAAACTCTAGAATGATTCATGGTATGCTTTTAAAAAATTGAGCTACTGTTTGCACAATGTCAGGAAAAGTTATTCTATAGATGCTAGAGACAAAGGCCAAATTCTTTCTTCTCTCTTCTTTGGCATTGACGTCTATTTAGTTTTGAAGAAAATGAGCAAATGGGCATAATACAGTTACTCTATGTGCTCCAGAAATTTCTGGAGATATTCAAAACCCAACTGGACACAGGCCTGGACAACCTGCCATAGCTGATCCTGCTTTAGCAGAGAGGTTGGACTAGATGATCTCAAGAGGTCCCTTTCAACCTAAATGATTCTGTGATTCTTAATTTGTTTGATGATAGACTCTTAAGTTTGCTTTTATATTTTTCATATTCCTTTGATGTGTCAGCACAAATTAAAAACCTGCCTGAAATCATGAAATGGAAGCATTAACAACATGTTAAGAGAAACAAAAGCTAACAAGTTCTCAAATTAATGTGTTATGTTAGGAACAGAGGAGCATAAAAGATGAATCGGCTCCCTTATCTTGAAGTTAATGTACAATCCAACCGGGGAATGGAATGGAGTATTAAAAGTGCTATACCAGTAAATTCTACTGGCTGTTGTATTATAAATCTTCTGTTATAGATCTTACAGTACATGTACCAATAATTCTTTCAAAGGCATGCAATATATACTGAAAACGTTAGACATCATAACAGAGCACATTAATACTTATACTAAGTAACTCATCCCCAACACTAAGAGAATCCATCAGAAAAGTTTTGATTTTTTTGTTACAGATCTTGAGAATTGAGTTTGAATTTTTACTTCTGCATTAAAACCCCAAAGTACTAAGCTAGCTGAAAACATTTCAGTGAGACAAAAGTTTCTTGCACTTTTCTTGTTCCAGCTGGAAGCAGTATGAGCAAAAGATGCTGGATTCTGTTAGTGAAAATCTGGATCTTCAGTTCCTGTGGGTAGTTAGTCCACCCAAAATGTGATTACTTTAGAGCAAGATGTCTGTCACTCTTGATCTTCCCCACCTGGGCAGCTTCTGAATTAAGCAACTTGCGTAGTACATTCTATTTTATTCTTAGTTCAGTGCAGATCTGAAAATGTAAGTGTTTTGTATAAAGGGTTAGTAGGTACATGGATCTCAACTTCCTTGAGATGTATTTGAGGGTAGTTCTACAGCTGAATATGAAGAGAAACTGTAGAAAGTAATCAGAGCCAACTGTAAGGAAGGAACAAAAAGCTTGAACAGCTGGGAGAACATATAAAGGAAGAAAGCCAAGGTAGAAATTACCCCAAATCTTTCATCTGTGAAACTAAAATTTTATTCCACCTTCTTTTATTGGGCATTTAAATTCGTGTAAATATTAAGAGCTGCAGATTCAAGCTAGAAGCAACTGGTAGGCTAGAAGCACACTCTACTTATTTCCAAACCCCGTGTATTTCAGCACTCTGGACAGGGATTTGATTCCAACCCCATGGCTGTACACTGGGAGGACACCAAAGTAGCGGGTTCAGGCTCTCTTGCATATAAGGATAACTGTATTTATCATGTGATGCTACTGAGGGAGACAAGATTCCAGTCATTGTTTCCCCAGCACAAAGGAGAAGAAAATTCATAAGTCTTAGTAAGTTTTTTCAGCTTCTTCTCAGGGCTGCCTACATCTTTGTGTACTTGCTGTTTCAGGCTGTGCTAACTGTCTGGTAGAAGTAAGGTGGCTAGGACTAACTAGATGAGGATGGAAAGGCTGTAGCTATAAATCACCCCAGAGTCTGGGTCAAGTGCTTGGTGGTGCACAAGAACACATAGCCTAGCTCTAAACTACTGAATAGCTTTACAGTCTAAACTTTGAGGAATATTGCCTCCCTTGCCCTCTCTCTTCCTTCTCTATCATACAGATTCCCCCCTTATTCCTGATAAAGCCGGTCTTAATCTAGCTAAAGAAATAAGAGAATTTTCAGTAGAAAAGTCTATTGCATGGAAGGGTCTTGTATAAAGGTGAATTGCCTAAACTTAATCAACCATTCAGAAAATCTCTTTCTATTCTGAGAATTAATGTTATATCAAATGCGGGTGGGAGTAGTATAGGATCCACTGTAACAGATCATAAAATGCTTTCAGTCTGAAAATGCAAGGATCCAAAATATTTCCTCCTTCTTCTGGCTTTAAGAATAATTCATCTTCTTGAAATAAAATCTCCCCTGCCAGAATTATGGTGCTCTCTACTTCCTTAGTGTGTTTTATCCCGAGAAGATGGCTTTTATTTCTCTGCAATAGAACTGGAATCTGATGTCATTGACTTCAGTTGGGTATTCATCATACAACTCATTGTATGGCAATAGAATTCATCATACAACAAACTAGCTTTACATCAAGCAGGGCTTTGGACCAGATGACCTTCTGAGGTCCCTTCCAACTGAATTTATTCTATGACTTTATTGTCACCATCTGTTTCTCCAACTGCCTAGACAAATACTGGGCCCTCTGGAAGGTGCCAACCTTCAACTTCCTTTCATGGCCTTTCTAAGAGCCAGAAGGATAATGTGTCTAGTCACACTGTTACCCAAACAAATAACTGAAAATGCTTTGTGTTTCTTCTTAGATCCTGGTGTATTTAACTGGTGCCCATGCCTGCCTTGAATTAGGAATCTGCCTTGAACAAAGTTTCTTTGAGCAGGAATGGAATTTTACTTTCTGTTTCTTAACTCATTGCTGATGTTGCCAGACGCATAACATCCCTCTTCAGATGGGCTGACAGAAAAGAAGCCTAGTTTTCGTATAAAGGAGATTTGATAAGAAAAAAATGGTGGTTGGGAGAAAGACTGTGGAAACAATGTGGGTTTCACATCAAAGAGAAAATTATGATCAAACTCAATATTTGAAAATGTTTCATGGCATGAAAGTGGTTCTTCAGTATGCTGATGATAGAAGGGAAGAGGAGGTGGAAGGGAGGAAGGTAAGAATGATGTGGAGTATGAACTTTAAAGAGTGATTCAGGAAGCTTGTGGCTGCTCTTTGATAGATTTTTGGCTGTAACCGACACCCAAAAGAAAAGGGGGGAAAAAAATAAAAAAGAAAAAGAAAAAACTCCCAAAGGCCAAAAAGGGAAATTGCAAGGGAGCTTTTTGTATGATTTCTTCTGGTAACAAGGCTGAAATCAGTAGGAGTTTTTCTATTAATTTCTGTGAGAGAAGGACTATGTCTTAAAGGACTCCTACAAGCACGTTTTAAAACATTTGCGTAGAATGGTAAAAACAAGATATAAAACTCTACAAATAGTAACTGTCGACTCAGAAGAAGGAATATATCCTAGCGAGACATCTCATACCATGTGTGAAGCTGCCTATTTCTGGCAATTTTGTCATCACACCCAGACGAATGGTGGTAATAGCCAAATGTAAGAATAAAGACTAATACAAAATCTAAAGTGAGCATCCTGTAGTTTTTCCATATGGCTATGAACAAGATTAGATTCCTTCCAGAAATCTCCAATCTATATTAAATTTTCCTTGAGCTATAGCAACGAACAAAATGTTGAGTTGTACTGTACAATAAAAACTGCTGAAAGGTTATGTAAAGAAGTAAAGAATCATGTTCCTTCCTTTTCTTTTTTAGTACCCTAATCCAGGTAATCTAATCAGATGAAATTAATAAGAATAATGCAAAGCTTTGATAAAAAATTTATCTCAAAAATATGATATGCAATTTTTAAAAATTGTGTTCCTGTAGGAGTACATGATATAGTAAAAAACCACAACTTTGGTGATTGACATCTTTGTAAAATTTAAGCCAACAGCGCAAGAGAGATGGACAGTGTGAAAGTTTCTTAATTTTTTTTTTACTTTTTTATTCAGAACATCATTTCCCTTATACTCCTAGAAAGCACTTGTGATCTGCAAAGTCCCACAGAAGTGGCTGAAAGCTGGGAAGATAGTAGAAAGAATACCCCCTTTCCGTGCTCTGTGCATATATACATTTCCTTGCCAAGTGCTATGGCCACAGTCACCACACAAATCTCTGGTCAGACTCAGTACATTTATTTTTATATTCTATACCAGGCTTGTCGAGGCTAGGCAGGTCTGAAGAACATGGCTAAGGAAGAAGGGACCTATGCAGTTGTGTCCAGTTTCTTATCTTTGAATAAATGGAGGGCTTTAAGGTACTAATCTGTTGATCTGAAAACAACGTACATCACTAAATAGTTTTACCAGGGTTGTAATTTCATTTCATGAAACCTTTTGAATGGCTGTAGAGTTACGCAAAGAGTAGTTGCTTAATGTTCATTCTTTTTAACTCGAAGGTTACATGTTGGTACTGTTTAAAGATGAAATGTTTAAGTAACATGCCATCAAATAGCTATAGTAAATCATAAGGTTTGGCAACAGAAAACTTTAAATCGGCATTTATTTTTGAATGGCCCAGGTGTTTTATTGTAAGAGAATGTCAGGCAAATAAAAGGAAAGGTCAAAGGGAGATCTTTCCTTTTAATAGCTAAAGAAGAGTAAATATCTTAGTAAATCTTAATAGACTTCTGGAACTCTCTGATGCTTCTAAAGTTAAGCCATTCTAGGAAAGCCCTAAGGATATAGCATTTTCACTGCTTCCAATAGCATTCCTCACACCTGCTAATCACATAGGTTGCATGTTATTTGGGTCATATGAAATTATTCCAATAGTGTTTATTACAGACTCTTAGATATGGGGTGTAATAGTATGTGGGCTAGCCTGGGGGAGAGAGAAGACTCTTTCAGCTGGCCATTGTACATAAACTAAGACCTGCCTTACCATCTTGGCCACAACACTAGTGTGCTATCTTTGCTATTATTGTACTAGTAGAGTACACGATTAGCAGAAATAAGTATAGAAAAAAATTGCCATGTAAATCTGTCCCATCTGCACATCAGTGAAAATATCGAAGTGGTCAACCAGGAGGTAAAAGCTCTGTGTACTGGCTGTTCTTGCTCACTGAGAAACAATGTCTCCTGGAGCCAGTGTACCCAAGACTCCAGTTCTTACTACCTCACTTCCTCACTTTATCCTGAAGACACTTAGCCTTGCAGCTACACATTCCTTTGTGACCTTGCTTGCTTCTGGTTTGCACTGAAGTGAAGTAATCCCTTCATCTTTAATGAAATTGTTATAAAATGCAACAACAGTTGCTGCAGAAACAAACACATATTTTAATTCTCATTGTGTTGGTCAATAGTCTAATTCTAAATCAAAAGTGAGTAATTATTTCATTCAGCTTAATATGGTTACATATCTATCATTCATTTTGTCATGCATAGAAGCTTAAGTAATACAGACTTCCTCTCCCCCCCCCCAGTCCCAGTTGAGGTAGCACTGTGCTTTTAGGCATTGTTGGGGTACCTCTCAGTTTGGCCTATAAAAACATCTTAAATTAATTATATAATTAGAATGGCTATGAAGACTTCTAGGAAGGATGTAACCTGTTCAGTACCAGCTGCTGTATCTCTTTATTCAGTTATCTCACACAAAGCAGTTTGAAATGTAAGTATTTTCGTTTTTGTGTTCTATGGAAATTTTCTTAGATAAAGAATTAAAAGTAGTGGGAAATCACTGATGTAAGTGCAGTAATAAAACTTGCCTGTACTAACTGCTTGCTCCCGTTTACTTGTATCAAAGCATTTTTATGAACCTGTGATTACAAATGGGATACTCAAATTAGCCTGGTTTAAAAGCCACAAAGGAGTAGTAGTGGTCACTGTTTGGACTTCCCCAAGAAGTAAAGTGAAGGACACATTTAACTGAGGAACAAAAGGCAAATTAGTAGTTACAAAAGGGTATGAAAATAGCTGTTCCCAATATGGTCTGATGCGGATGGGTAGGTGTTTCTCTTTCCTTTACTTAGTAAGATACCAAGTGTTATCAGTATCTATTCACAGCCTTTTCTAGATGAAGACCTAAATGTTTTGCAAATTTTCAGAGACATTTTAATTTCAAACTTTCACTTGCATGATGAAAAGGGTGAAATGGAAGCTTTCTATTTGGTAATCTTTCCCAGAATCCATTCACAGTTAGAAAAGTATAAGGAAAAAGTAAAACCAAGCATCTTTATATCGTGCTTTAGCTATCTTTGTTTTGTTTAAAACTATACACTCAACATGCCTCTATTTTAAATTAATCATGAATAAACCTAGCACTGTTAAGACCTATCCATTTCAGAGAGTTGTTTTAATGTTGACCGCAAATGATTGTCTAAAAATTAAGTTTATAGGTGATTTAGTTTATAGCTTTATAGACTATGTATTGCTTCAGTTTCCCTGTCTATAAAATAAAAATAGAAGCACATCACTGTAAATCTCCAATAAGGATTATTTTATAAAATTTATTAGGGACTTAAGAAAGTAATTTAAAACTGTTTCTGAAGATATGTTTTCTAATTTATTTAAGATTTGTAAAAGTATCTAGAGACAAGCACATGCAAGGGAATATAGAGATTAAGGTTGTCTTTGTAGTGGGGAGGCCACAAGGACTGGCTAAAGGAAGCTCAATACCTCAGCTCCATCCATGAGGTGGGGAAATATTCATGCTTATTTTACTGAAAAAAAATGGAGAAATAGAGATGACCTATTCTCTCAGGTAGGGGGAAATTGTGAACAACAGTAGTAAAGCTAGCTTGATACAGAGACTGGAGTTTAGCTGGAAGATGAACAGCTTTGGGCCTAATGCTGTATAGTTCCATTAATGCTTCACCTGATTTACTGGGTTTGCCATGTTTTGGCATAGCGCTCATGATATGGCTACATACCTTCTGCAATTAACCCAATACTGTGCTCCACTGTTTGAATTTACTAGGCGGGATCTCTGTAAGTCTTTGGAATGATCTCTAGTTCACAGTTCACAAATGACCTGCTTGCAAAACAGTTCATCTGGTCAAGCTGGGAAATCAACCACTCCCCCAGTCCTTACTACTCCTGTTAGATTAAATAAGGTACGGTGGAACATGGTAGATTCCATAGCAACAAAGCAAATGGTTATACAGTAAGTTGTCCATTAGACAGTGAGAGAGATGAAAAAAAAAAAAAAAATCACATTCTTTAGATGTTTGGTTGTATGAACAACTGAATTGTGCTTGTCCAAAGGAATGTCTAAACAGGTTTTTTCAAAGTTATGACTTGTAAGCTGATAGAATGCAGGATGAGTTACGAGGAGAAAGCATTTTAATATGTGTAAATAAACATCTAAAATCTAGAACTTTTCAGACAGAGGGAAAATTAATAAATATAGGTTATTAATGACATTAATTCATACATACCACTACCCTCTTTTTGTAATCATGTCTGTCTTCTTTTTAAATCTCATTTTATAGCATTGTGGAAGCAGCTTATTTGGTGCATGAATGGTTATAAAGTTTACAGCTATTTAAGTTCAGTCTTAACACTGAGCAAACCAATCAAGATTCAGACAAAGATGTTACTGTCTCTAACGAGCTAAATAAAGCCTGTAGAACTAGGTAAATAGAATTAGAGAAAATTGGAAACTTTTTTTCCTCCTTCTTATTTCAATATCTATCAAACCTCAGGAGTTCAGAAATTCTGCTATACCATGTTAGTATTCTTCCAGCAGAAAGTTTTAGCATCCTGGTATACTGAAAGCAATACTTCAGACTCCAATTTGTTCTTAGGTAAGAAGATTAATTTATATGCTGATTAATTTTCTGGGCTGGTTGTCTTCCTCTGCCTTTGTCATATGTATCACTTGTTAGTAATCGATTTTCTTTAACCTCTGTACACCAATTCTGATGGTACATGAATTCATTTGTTTGCTTTATGCCCTTCATTTGTAACACTAACTGATATCTATATTCTGTGATGGAACTTGATCCTGAAAGGTGCCTGAATGCTCCTAATTGTTCCTGTGCTACAAGTGCTGAGCACTTAGCAGAACAAAGCAATTAGGAAATAAATATTCCTGTTTGAACTGTTCCACTAAGTTAAATGTCATTAAACAAGGGCTTATATTTTAAACAAAAACCTATATATTCAGGCTGGTACCAGTCTATCTACTTTACTTGGGGCAGAAATTAATTTAGTAGCCTAGTAGTATGGATCTTTCCATATGGAATTTTTTTTTATTTTGCAAGAAACATACTGTTTCTTATATTGCTGGAAGATGAAAATATCAAACCACTGAGAGTCTCATGGGTCCCCTCTCTCCAATTAGTTTCCTGCAGTGAATCTAATTTAAAATAGCTAACATGGATGTTAGATTTGATTCTGTTCCCAGTCTAGCAAGTGGAATGAAGGAAAGACCTATGTGAACTGACATCGCCCATCAAACTAAAAGAACCCCAAACTTCTCGATCCTGCTGAGGCATGTGCTTATTTGATAAGTTGGGTCATGCCACTGTATGTGGGATTCTGTGAAAAAAGGTGGGTATCAGCTGATTATCCTTTCTGAGGGACAGAGGGAAAAGAAAAAGGAAGGCTAATGGGTTACATTGCATTCCAGAAATTGATGTCTGGCTTAGTTTTCTTATTTCTGCATGCCAGGAAATTCTCGAACTACTTTTCTGAAGATAAGTGAACATACTCATCATAGCTTACTTATGCCTGTTAAGTCTTTGTGTGAAATATTTCATGAGGAAATATGTAAATATTTTGACTGGTTGTGCCTTTATTTTTGGAGTGCATTGCAGATGACACATGAATGTATCAGGATGAAGCTGTGGCAGCAGAGGCATGAAAGAGACTGTTAATGTTTTCAAAATTATTTTTTAATTAATGGAGCCAGCAACAGTAAAAAAAAAAATTACGCAAACGGACTGGAGTAATACGTATCTAGCATAGGCATATTAAGGCTAACAGAACTGTGGTAGAGATATTTTTGAGACATAATTTATAACATGAAGAGAGACATATATGATAACAACTTGTTTTCAAATCTGAAGGGACATTTTGTACTTTTATTTTTCCTTATGGGCAGCAGATGTGTTTTTTAAAAAAAATAATCATGAAGGTTGGCAAACATGAGATACTTACCAAAGGAAAGTGGTAAGTATGGGATTGCATAGCTTTTATCTAAGTTTCTTTCAAAGACACAAAGAAAAATGTGATTTAATCAAATTAGTGTGTGTTTGTGTAAATGTAAAGAGGTATACAAAGAAATGTAAGTAGTAAAGTAGCAGATAATAAATGTATGTAAGTATGTTTAAAGATTTTAAATGTCCACAAGACAGGTCTCATCCAATAGATCACAGAAACTATGAAGAAACTAAAAGTCTTCTAACTGGTTTATAATGATAAATGTTAGCTTTGAAATCTTGGAACATAAAGTTGAAGTTGAATATATTGCAATACAATGTTTGCTCAACGTTGCAGATCCAATAACTAGGGAAATCATTCCTGAAGGGATGGTTAGATCCTTTCTCATAGTCAATTGTAGATGTAGACTTCGTGTGATATATTTTGTTATACAAGCTATAAAGATTTAACCAAGAGAAACATCATGAAATCCTTAGATTTTTTTTGGTGTATGTTTCTTTTAGAATTGATATAAGAACCTTCAGTTATGGAAATGTCTCAGTTGTGTTTAGCTGGCCTGCTCTTTAAAATTTTTTTAATCTAAATATATCTACAATTGGCTTCATATCTTTGGTTTGCACCAATGGGGAGGGGGGCAGAACAAAATTACAATGCTACCAAATCTCTTTGTATACATAATTTATGTGATACTATAAGCATCCCATTACCTTTTTGGCTCTGAAATAAATGGGTTTAACTTTTGGTTTTATGCAGCACATGATTTTCTAGACTTAAGACTATTCTTGTAATTTCCTTCTGAACACTTTCCAGTTTGTCAGAAACCTTTCTGAATCATGGAGAAATGAATCAGTAGAAGCCTCACTAATGCCAGATGTTGCCATTAAATCATTTCCCTACTCCTACTTGATGTTTCCTAGATTTTGCATCCAAGGCCCATGTTAGCCCACTTAGAGGACTGCAGTAAGAATGTGTTTATTTCAGTTGGATTCTTTGCGTTATTCTTGAACTTCTTGTTAGTATTTTCCCCTTTTGTCTTTTAGATTTACAATAGGAATAGGCCAGTCAAATAAAACCTTATGGTAAATAACATAGGAGAGCACTTAAGCACATGCTTAGTTTTCTGTTGACACAAAAGAGATTTGTATGTACCCTTGAACTGCATGCTTATATATTGTTCTGAATACATAATAACTGCTGGGCTGAATTTTGAGGTCAACTGATTAGTATTTTTATTATAATATTTGCATTGTGATATGGCAATGAATTATTAATATAAGGAAATGAAATACAAATTATAGTGATTTTTCTCCCCACCCCCCCAAATATTCATGTGAATCTTAAAATACCCTTTTGAATTGTCTGCATTTAAAACCTTATCCTCGTTTAACTTCCTTACATGTTGCAAGCATTAGTTGGCTGGAAAATTTTAATGAAGAAGCAGTAAACAGCATTTGTCTCTGCAGCAGACAGTATGTGACATTTCTTCGTTTAAAATTCTTTTCATGTGCTATCAGACAAATTCACACATCATATTATTCAGCATGACCTTAGTGAAAGTTCTTTACATTACTTCTCAAATTTTGTTGTCGTCTTTTTGTGGTGTTTGCATATGCATCTGTGAAATAGCACATGTTCATAAATATGTTTTTCACTACTTTGAGAAATAATATAGGAGTGCTTAAGTTTGCAGAGGTCTCATTTGTTCATGACCACTTGAATACTTAAGGCTGTTGTAAGCTATGGTTTTAGTCCAGCCCTCACCCAAGGAAAGGGAAGGCCTTTTTGCTGACGTAGTCTCCTCTCTGTCAGAAACTGCATTGGCTATTCTGAAAACTGATGTTTTATTATTATTTGCTTAAAATAGTGTGTTAACTTCACTTTTTTACTGAATAAAGGAGGAGAGTGAGGTTGCAAGGAATAACTTGACACCGTGGGAGAGGTTTGTGTGCAGCTTCTGCCAGTGGGGAGGGCCAGAATTTGTTTATAAATAAAAGGCTAAAAAAAAAAATCCTCAACCTAAATCCTGAAATGTAAGAAAGAAATACAGAAGTATCTCATGTCACAAATCCCCATTATGAATATATAGGTGTCTTTTGCAAAATGTCAAAGGTTGATGAGTGCATCACTTCAGAGAATTAACAAAAGCCCGCATTACAAATACATAATTAGGATATTAGTAGGTTTTTTTCCCTCCCGCTGAATCCCCTTGTTTACCTTTTCCTTGTTCTGCAGCCTGATTTGTTCCTTTTATCAGTTACATCTGTACTGCACACAGCCACTTGACCTATTGAGTAGGTTTTCTTAGTGTTTAATAACTCTAACAAACATTTTTCTTGCATGTTCTGTCTAAATTTCTCAACTAAGATTTTTTTCTTCACTTGTATCTATTTAAAAGGAGAATATGTGATGAAGGCTCTGAGCTGCTTTTTCTTGTTCATTGGGATCCTTTCCATTGAAAACAGTTCATTATCTCCTTTGAGGAAATTTATTGTTTTTATTAGAACATGTAAATTTACTATGCTAGAGGCATCTTTTTCACTGTAAGTTTGCTCTTTATAGACCAACATTTTCTTTAACAAGAGTACCAAATTATGTTCTGGAATTAACTGCAAAGGAAGAAAAACAATAGCATACTTTCTAAGTATAATTTAGTATGATTAATCCAGGAACTGCATGAGTTGTTGTAGAATGTGCTTGTAATTTCTCAAGTGTGTGTTTTGCTACTTCCTACTCAAAATTGGTTTAGCAATGCATAGATTTAGGTAGAGAAAATCTATTCTAAATTTTTCCGAGTCTGCTGATGTGTACAGGCTTATATGGCTTTTTCATTGAATAAAGGTTCTTGGTGACTTAATCTAGACAAAACCAATAGTTTTCTGTTTGCTGTTGTCTGTGATTCAGTTCCCTGTCTGTAAATGTGACAACAATGCTGCTTTTTTGCTGATTTGTGTTGCATCGGTGGACTACAGCTTAGTTAACTATCTGTGCAGTGACACTCAGAACTGAACTCAGGTCTGTTCTAGGGTCCTGTAATATCTGTCACACAAATAAAGTTATTATAATAAGATTATTACTAGTAATGAATTATTAAGAATCCTTCTTTTAAAAAAGGATTTCAGACTAAGTAAAATGAGGTTTTTGGTATGTTTTCTGCATTCTAAAGGTAGATGGTGCCCCAAAAGTAGTGTAAACAATACATTAAAACTTGTACATATGGGATTTGAAAACAGTCTTGTATCAGCATTTTAAAAGATCACTGTTGTCTTTGTTTTGTTTTCCTATGTAATCATGAACATTTGGGACAGCTTTGCTGGAAATTAGCATTAAGTGGACACCTGTTTCACCTCACAGTAGATGTGGATCTGCAGTAGAAAAAAGTGTGTTCCAAGAGCTAAACCACAAGGAAATGTGGGAGGCCTTGATTATTTACCTGAGGTTCTACATGACTTTGAGCTGTGCTGTAGAAACCATATGTGAAATGGGGATGATGCTTGTGCTTTTTTTTGAAGGATCTGGAAAGACTAGTTGCTTCCTGAACAACTGATTTCTAGGCTGAAGGAGAAACCTCCATGCTAAGTTGTGGTGTTTGCTCTGGGAGTAGAAAGACTGTTCTTGCATTGTACAAGGAAAAAGTCTGGATGAGGGAAGTGCTTACAGCTTAGCAAATCCTGCCGTTGTGTGAGTTTCTCAATCACAGAAGATGCATCTTCTTGGCAAGATTAATGGGGATGTGTGAATAAGCAATCTTTTTGTGGTGAGCATGCATTTCAATTCTTTGTGGTTTAAGAGAAAGGATTTATTTTCCCTTTCTTTTGAGGATGCTAAGCAAGCACCCTGAAGTTCATGTAAACTCAAATTAGATGCAATTATTAGTTTTATTTTTGTTTACTACACAAGTGTACTTTGATGGGTTTTATTATTTTATAAAGCACCGTTGTTGAATTTGTTTGCAGCTTTCATAAAAAAATCTTGCAATGAGTGATTTGAGAGACATGGAGAAAATATTTCATTGAGTCAATCTTTTTTCTAAATGTAAGCTTAAATTTTCTTTGTGGAAACAGAAGCTTTTTGGTTTTCTTTGATCCTTGCTGTAAAACGTATGTCTTGTTTGTATATATAGGTGTATATTCATCAGATGGAATTTCTGAGATAGACTGAATAACACTGAAATGCTATTGGAGGGCAAATATAATTAATAGGAATGTGCTATAGTGACTGCAGTGGGTGAAAGTACAAAAATCTTAAGGAAGAATTAGTAATTGCCTCTGAGAGGATTGTATAAACAGCAATAAAGCTAGGTGGCAGTCTCTTCTCTAGTGTCTTAAAACTGTTCTATCCCATTCCGGGATAAGCTAGAGGTAATATAGACTAATTAATCTTTCTGTTGAAATATTTCCAGTAATTAGAGAATTCTCCATAGTCTTTGGAGTTTTTCACGTAGTTATCTATACTAATGGTTAAAAATTTCAATTCTGTATTTGTCTAGATCCATGTTCTAGTTACTGGTGCTTGTTAAAATAGACTGAAGAACTCCCTTTTATTATATTACTAATCCCCATGTAGCTACTTAACACATTAGATCAAATCACCTCTTAACCTTTTCTTTTCTAAGATAAATAGATTTAAATCCTGGAACCTCTCTCTAAGGCATGTTTACCAATCTTCTAATCGGTCTTGTGGCTCTTTTCCAAACCTCTTATCATTCCTCAGCAGCTTTCTTTTATTGGAATACTAAGACAGGACATGATCTTTTCAATTATATTCCCATAGCTGTCATCAGATATTAGCTTTCCCCTCTTATTCAGAGTTCCAGTTTAGGCATCTTTGGCTCTTATTTGTGTTTTTGATCACAGCTGTATGTTGTAGTTGATGATATTAATGAATGATTACCCAAAAGTTTTTCAGCTGTGGCATGCCCGATAATTACGTGATTTAAATTCTCCAGCTGTATCAAAGCTTTTTTTTTTTCCTTGAACCTGATTAACCCCCAAGATTGCTCTTCATTGGTCCTTTTAATTAACTGTTTCCCAAAGCTTTGTTTCGCCTTTGAGCTTTATCACTCCTGATTTTTTTTCCCCCAAGTCATTGATGAAAATAGTAAAGGCCACAAACACAAGAATGGACTTTTGCAGATGTATAGCCATTTAGCTGCAACGGTGCTTTAAGATTTGAGACCTCTCCACTTAAACACAATGTTAAATATAAATACAGATCTAATCAGTCCCTTTCTCTTTGCTATGCGTTTCATCTCTCCAGCAACTTTTACTTCAAAAGTTTTCCACTTTCTTTCAAATTGTTTGCACTCTTTATCTTTAATAGTAGCCCTAACTAACAGACCAATACAGCTGTAGTCAGGGTACTACATATTTCCAGTTTTCTGTGTATAATAAAACCAGATATATTTCCATGTATATGTCAATCCTTCTTTCCATTTTTTTGTATGGAAACCTCAGCTTTAGTTAAGGCCCTGGAAGTATATTTGCAGGTCTCTTATGATCTTCTGGAAGCATATACTATATAATTCTGGAATAAAGTGTACAACTGAAAGCATATACCACAGGACTCTGACAATTACTATATTTTCACAGAAGTTTGGCTCTGCTGACTACTTCAGAATCAGTTGATTGCTTTGGTGATTGCTTACCATTACAGAAATTTAGGGACAGTATTACTCAAAGTAACTGAAGTAATAGTTGCTTCCAAAAGGTGTTTTATAAGAGCACACTACTCTGTACTATCTGTTTTCAGAGGACTGTTTCAAATCCAGATGAAACACAAAATGGGGGGGGGGGGGGAATCTGATAGTGCCAATTCCCCTAAGTATTGTTATTATATTATCTTTTTACACATTTGTTTTAGCCCCACTGGATCTCAGGCTTGTTGTTCTTTCTAGCTCTAATTCTGGATCTCACAAGTGTCTTTTTTACAGATTTATGTCTCTGATCTCCACTTTGTTTTAAAATGTAGAAGTCCACAAGCTTTTCAAAAGCAGCAGTCTCTAACAGAGGTTTTACAAAATTCTCTTTCGTCACTTGTCATAAAAAAATGAAATCTTACAGAAATTTTAATTGTGCCAAAGACTGTGGTACTCTCTGTATGTCCTTTAGCACAAGCTAATAATTTGCCAGTTAGTTGTTTACTGCTGTTCTGTTGTTCCTCTAGCCTTCAAGAAGAGATACAGCTGTACTCAAAATTAACATTCTTGTCAAATCTGCTCATTTGTGCAAATTTTTTTTGCTGTGAGGGTGTGTCCATCTGCATCTTTTATTCTTCTCTGTTCTCATTCTCCCCTCACTTGAGGTACAAACTAATTTCTGCAGTGATAGTTGGGGAAAATAGCTAGTAACTTGTAGGTTACATTCTTGGAAAAGATCCAAGCACACAGTGTTTGTGTGTTAAAAACAAAAAAGCAATCTGTATTTTGAAGATTATTCTGTAACTGTTAACAAATCAGTATATGCAGAATAAGTTAAACACAGTGCTGCTTGAATTATGAGGACTTGCCTACTTTGGACATCCTAATATACCCACAGCATCACTTGAACAGACATTTTTGTAATAATGGATTCCCTTCCCCTACACTTTAGATAGACAGAAACAATCATTCTATTCTTTACCACAAAAGCAAATTAAACACTGATTAACATTCTACTTCTGGTTTATCTGTCAGGCTGTTTATCCTAGACTATCCAAGGTTCCTTTTATTTTCAACCTGTAGACAAGTGAGAAACATACTTAGAGCCCACATTGCTTTTCATTTTGCTCACTGATTTGTACTTATAAAAAAGAGTGTAAAGATTAATTCTATTTGAATCAGAAAAGTCTTTCCCATGAGGTTTCAATTTAATAAAGAAGCAATTATTTTATAACACATACATGTGAATGTAAAAGATGTATCCCATATTTCTTCCTTGGTTATGTGTAACACAGCCGCCAAGATATAGTTCCAAATGTATTTCTATATAGTGTATGTCGCCACCTTTCCCTCTATGTTGTTGCTGTAAAATCTTCCTGAACAGTCCAGCCAGCTGTCCCTTAATATAGGTTTCTTCTTCTCGTTTCTCTACAGACCCTACATAAATGGTAAATTGTCTATTTTTATCTTGATTCAACAATTTATAGGTCTGTCTCATTACGCTTCACAGTCCAGAGAGTATGTAGGTTGACGCAGATCTTGTTTTGTGTAAATGCATTTTCTTTCCAAATGAAAAAACCATTACATGGATTCTTCTCTGAAGATTTATAAAGTTGCTCATACTTTGTGTGTGAGTGCCACTGACCAGATAGAATCACAGAATGGTTTGGGTTGGAAGGGGCCTTAAAGATCATCCAGTTCCAACCCCCCTGCCATGGGCAGGGACACCTTTCGCTAGACCAGGTTGCTCAAAGCCCCATCCAACCTGGCCTTGAACACTTCCAGGGATGGGGCATCCACAACCTGTCTGGGCAACCTGTTCCAGTGCCTCACCACAGTGAAGAACTTTTTCCTTACATCTAATCTAAATCTACCCTCTTTCAGCTTAAAGCCATTACCCCTTGTCCTATCACTACATGCCCTTGTAAAAAGTCCCTCTCCGGCTTTCTTGTAGGCCCCTTGAGGTACTGGAAGGCTGCTGTAAGGTCTCCCCGGAGCCTTCTCTTCTCCAGGCTGAATAAGCCCAACTCTCTCAGTCTGTCTTGATAGGAGAGGTGCTCCAGCCCCCTGATCATCTTCGTGGCCCTCCTCTGGACTCACTCGAACAGGTCCATGTCTTTCTTATATTGGGGGCCCCAGAGCTGATATATTGCCTAGTTTCCCTGAGTTGACTTGTTATACAGAAGACAGACAGATGTGTAGGCAATATATTGAAATAGACATAGAGACTTCATTGTGACTTTGTATATAAAAAATTCTGTGATAGGTTTTATCTTAGCACTGTTATGACATCAACAGAAAATATTTTTTTTAGTTCAAATACTGTGTAACAGATTCTTTTTAAGTATAGCAGAGACCGCTTTAGAGAGTGTTTTGGTGGGGGATGTGTGTTAGTCTGGGAACCGAGGGATGAGGACCTAAAATTGCTTTGAAGCTGCAGAGATTTAATTGTAGACATCTGTGAGACACTGAAAGAGTTAATGTCTCAAACGCTATGGCGGGGCAAGTTCTGCATAACAACGAACTGCAGGTGAGAAGCCCATCAGCACTGATCAGCACAGGGCATCAGCAACAGGACACGAGGCTGTGCTGTGCAGGAGGATGCACAGCTCCGTGCTCTGATATGCTGAGTGGGGCAGCTCCCCATGTATGGCCAAAGATCAAACAATGGTCATGCCTGCAGGGAAAGAGAAATTATTCCCCAAACGACCCCCAAGCCCACTGACCCATTTCCTGAAGGTTCTGAAAGCACAAACCATGCATGACACCCAATTAGCCTAATGAGTTTGAGTGCCCGCCCGAAGGAGGGGCAAGGAGATGACAAAAGGACAGGAATTGCAGCCCCACAGGTGCGCGCCCTCCGGAACTGGACATTTAGGCTGGCGGGACCAACGCTGGACCCAGAACTGGTGAAATCTTTCTCTTCTCTCTTTTCACTCTCTCTCTCCTTCTCTTTTTCTTCATAACCCCTACACTTCACCCCTTTATGTGTAAAATCGTTGACCAAGTCTGGGACTAGGATTGGATCTAGCTGCCCCTAGGCTTCTCTCTAAGAAGGAGCCTAGAAAGCAAGGGGGTCCACTTTGAACCTCATGACTCAATGGGAGGGCTCTCCTTATTTTCTTCCCTGAATTGATCCCCAAATAAGCAAGGCTTGTAGTATATGTTTGGTGATGTATGGTTAGCACGTGTTATAGGGTTTACTGACAGTTTCATCCCGATTCTTGTGAGAAACCCAGCCAGCTACTGTTATGCATTCCAAGTTCAGGCTGCTTCTACCATAAATAAAACGTTCAACTGATCGTTTGGTGTCACTTCACCTTAATTTAGCTCGAGGGAATTCTGAACTCGCCATGACCCCTCCCTGGTCTGTCCAGCATGGTTTGTGACAATATCCAAAGTACCAAATATTGAGAAATACTCAGGGAAAATTCTGTAATGCAAATAAGACTTTTGGTTATAGTTTTGCAAGTCATTAACTGTGACTGCAAAGCAAGATCTCTGTAGCTTGTAATACAGGCTGAAATCCACTTAAGCTGTCTGTCAGTAAGGAAAGTATATGTCTCATATCTAGGAGTTATTAATAATCTCATGTAACGTCTTCATGTCAAATTAATCAATGAAAGACTGATTTCTTTCACTGTTCTCTCAAAGTTGTATGCTGAAGCTGAAAATATATATGCTTATTTCAAGATGCTGCAAATTTTGAGGCCTACAAGTTTTATACTCCCTAAGTTCTGTTTTATGTTGGTTTTTCTTTTTTTATTTCTGAAAACTATCTGCATAAAAAATATCTGTGAAACTTGGATAATGGAAAGAGCAATATATCCTGAAAGAAAAATAAAACCCAAGACATTTTAAGCTAGTTGCAAAACAAACGTTGAGTGATTTTCCTATTTTGCTTCTCTCACATATTGGAGCCTAAGCTTTTGAATCTGGTTCAAGAGTGAGACTGCTGTTCCATCGTTTCACACAGAATACTAACATAGGTGTAAAGTGAGAGAAGCTTAATGCTTTTAATGTTACTCATATATCATAAAGAATTGTGTGTATGTACCTGAATTTATAAAAATTGTACTCTTTTATGAAATGGGTGGGGCTGTGTGTGTGTATACATATCTATACATAATTGCAGTGTTACTTGAACAAGGCAAAAAAAGGGAATGTTAAGTTTGTGCTGTTGTGGGTAGGGAATTGCATATTTAAACTTGCAACTACCAGGAATCTTAATATGAACTCCAGAGCTAATTTCTAGGAATGATATGTAATGTGCTCCAGACTAACGAAATGAAAGTGAAATATTTTTCTCTGTATGTTGACTTAGCATGATTAAAGTGAGATTTAATAATTTAGGATGTGTGTTTGTGGTTTTCTAGGACTATTATGTAACTCTTTCCTAGCACCTGGAGAGCATGGAGATGGCTAAAACCTCTAGCGTATCAAATGAGGTAATGAAACATAAGGCCTCTTCTAACAGTACCTGGGGCTTTTTTACATTCCAACAAAGTGCATGTTCAACAAGCAGCAGATGTAGATGATATCATCAAACAGGATGCTGATTGAGACTGAATGTTCATATAACAGTTTATTGTTTCAGGGCATTTTTCCTGGTCTGTTATGCGTCTCCTTTTTTAACTGATAGTGGATACCTGGAATTTTGTACCTTTTTGCAACATAATATTGCAAGCAACTTTAAATTTTCTTTATTTTCTCCTGAAATTTCACTTTTTTTTCCCCACTGATAATTTCCAAAACTTCCTGATGTTAAAGAGCCTATAGAATGTGTAGGTGCTTTTCATTTGAGGAGCTGTCTTAAGTTCCATGGTCAGAAAGTCTGCACGACATAATAGAATGTATTTTGAGAGGGTAAAAACTGGCCTAGAAGCTTTAATTGTAAAGTAGCTGAAGTCCTGGTTCAGGTGTCTAAATAGAGAGAATTGTTTGAAAACACTGAAGAAAGTGTTTCATAGCTTTTTATTTCCATGGAAACTGTATCTGATGATATATCTTTTCTTTCCCTTGCCTTTAATTACAATGTGTTTCTTTCCCCTTTCTTCCTGGTTTTCATTATGATCATGTGTAAGTCTGTGGCAACTTCTTATGCAATTAATAGTATATAATAAACATCAACAAATAAGTACAAATGCTCTTTTTGCTTAAAAGGTCAGTGACAAGCTAGCTGTGGCAGTTGTCTAGCTGCAGCATTACAGAATACACCACCTCTATTTTTTTCTTCCATCTCAACAAAACCTCTCTTTGGAAGTAGAGGAGGTGGTACTTGACAACTGCTTCAACAAAACAACAGAAAAAAGGGCTGGGCGCACAAAAAAGGACACCATTATAGTTAGACCTACAGAATTTATGAAGAAATGTATTCTGGGGAAGGAATTCTCAAGAAAAGTAAAAGCTTTCACTGTAAAACAAAGAACATTTGAGTGGATTGGATGTAAAGTTGTAAAAGAGCAATATGGAATAAAAAGGAGAAACTGAGTGTAGCTCCAATGATTGTATTATAATAGAGAGGTGCAAGTAGCTGGCAGATGAGAGCATATGAAAGAGAGTGGTTTAGGCAATGAAGTACTACCTAGGGCTGTATCTAGAAGTAGGATTGGTAGAAATGCCCTCTGGAGTAGCCAGGGAACTATCAATAAGACTGAAAAATCACCTTGTTTTGCTAGGTTGTGATTATGAACCTAAAAAAAAAAAAATCCAAGGTGAGACTGCTTTCTGAATGAGATCTCAAGTTAACTGTCAACTTAGTGACAGTGAAAACCTTGGGCTAAAATACCTTCTTAGCTGTTGAAAGCAAAAATATCTAAAGGGTTTCCTTAAGAAAAAAAAAAAAAAAGAGAATAAGGGAGAAACAGGTTACTCACCTAAAGAGTACATGCTCCAAGGAACTGTGTGTTTGTTAGAACGGTCTGACCTCTTGCCCCTCAAAAAGAATTAATGTATCATGGACGTTAGTAATTGCTAAATCAAGTTGGAGAAAGTTTCTAATCCTGAAGTGTTTCTGGATAATGAATCTGATGGTGTGTATGTTTCATTAAGAATCGAGGCATGTCTAGCTCAGACATTTGAGCCAAGAACACAAACACAAACACCCTGCATTCCCAGGGCGCAGTGACTAATACTTCCAGTGAGATCTCAGCATTCCCTTTATAGATCAGGTGTTAATGTACACTGACATTCCAACTTGCAGCACTGAAAATTAATATCAATATGGTGGGCTAAATAAAGTATAACTCTGGACCTGCAAATACTTTTGGAATGAAGGACAAGTATTTTAAAGCTTTTCTGCTAATGTTGAGTCAAAGTCTTTGATGCTAAAAATAAGAGATTAAAAGCCTTCATGAAATTGCAGATTGTTTATCCTTGTATAGATATGCTCAAGTGAAACAGATCACTATACTACAGTAGCTGAATTACAAAAATGAACCCATAAAACGAGATGGTGGACAGCAAGTTTTGTTCCAATTTTTCTCACTTATAAGACTTCCTCTGTAGTGTGTTCTAGTGTGTTCCTCTGTAGTGTGTCTCTTAAACATTAATGATATTCTACATCTCCAAGTATCTTTCTAAAGAGTAGTTGATGGCAGCATCTCTGAGTAGGTTGAATGTGTAATGACATTACATGGACTGGCTTCCATCTTTTCATGTGGAAACTATTCCAAACTTTTAGTTTATTGCAGTAGTATAGAGACTTCCCCTCTTTTTTCTTTTCCACCTTTTCACCCTCACTACCTCCCTTGACACCTTCATACGTGTGTAAATTACATGCTCAGACGAGAATTTAGTATTTCACCTGAAGTTGTAGGGGAGCTCTATAGTGAGGTTTTCTGTTTTCATTCGTGGAGAATGACTCCTTTACCAATTCCCAAATCAGATTCTTTTTGAAATTAACTTCTCTCCCTCTGCCTGGAACATCACAATGTCTAGCTACTTGTTTGCTCTTGCTTTCAGGTTTCCTCATCTATCGAAGACATGTACATCTTCTCCAGATGTTGTCTTGCATTTTTATATGTTTAGTGAATGTTCATATGTTTCAATACTTTTCTGTTCAGGTATTTAACTTCTTTAGGTTCCCCTGTTTCTTTTCTTCTCCTATATATCTGAAGTTGGTGGGATTCTCCCCCCTAATGATATTTTTAAGGCAAGTGCAGTATTAATCCGACAAGTCAGGAATCAGTATCACCACAGTTACTCAGTTTGTTGCTTGTTATTTTCTTTCATTTTCTCTTAAGTTATTCACATAAAAGCTTAGCTACAAGTGGGTGAGTGACCCATTTATTATTCATATATTTTCTTTTAATTCTTTTAACTTGGTGTTCCTAAATATATTCTTCATAAATCCACACATGTGGTAACATTCCTAGCCCTGATATTTCTTAGACGGCTAATGTTATGTTGCATATCTACTGTAAGATTATGTAAGTCATGTTTCCCATGATCATACTGCTAGGAAACTGGGGTTTATGACTTCTGTAAATATATGAGAACAAAAAGTTCTGGGGCATGTTTGCTGTTTGTATATACAAGTAGTTGAGTTTTAAGTAGTTGTTTTGGATGCTTTATTTGGATTACAGCCCACATCTGAATATCTTTAAAGTAGATATCTTTTTTTTTTTTTTTTTTTTTTTTTTTTTTTTTACAATGCTTTTTGACTACAGAACCCTAAACATTTTAGGAAAAATGTGCAGGGACATGTTAAGAAATTTCACATGCGAACTAGTGTATAGTTGTTTTGCATACTACATACTATAAACACACCCTGCTTTGTCAGGTTTCATGGTTTCCATAAAAAATGAAAAACGGCTGAATTTTGGCAAGTGTAGATAGTCATGTTTCATTGATTCCTTAAGCCAAATTATACCAGCTGAAAACTTGGACATTAGAATGCCAAAAATGATGAAAAATATTTTCATAAATATTTTCTGCTTTAAGTGTATTAAATATAAAGTTATTTATGGCAAATAGGGCTTTACTCTGGCAAATGAATGCAGAAATTGAAATACAAGGTGTGACTGCATATGACACGACTATTTTTAGCCTTTCTAAGCTGGTTTATTAATTGCAGATGTTCTCGGGTTCATGCTCATTGTCTCTCATATGGTTCACCAAATAGGAAGAAACACAAATCTCAATCTAATTGTACATAATGAAATCACAATTTTAAAAAGTTAATGCTCTTGGGTTTTTATTTTTGCAGAATAAACTGTTCATAAATGCATCATGACATCATGTATTTGTACACATCCCATTTGTGGCAGTGAAGCTGCTGAAAAACTATTAAATTTAAGTGTTGTTGGTTTAACGTGATTTAGAAAATCCACTTTGATGGAGCTGGTATCTCAGCAGCTTTTTGATCAATTTGCGATCTATTAAAATTTGCCTTTTTAAAATGGTCCTTCCACCAGTTGAGGGTAAGGGGTTTCATTATCATTAGTCTGCTTGTCTTGTTACAAAGGCCAAAAGGAGGAGGGATATAAAGCCAGTTCTGTTAGTGTGTGAAGCCAATGGTATGCTCTCTTTTTACTAGTTACATGCAGGATATGTGGTAGTGATGGGCTCAACTAGCCTACTGACCATACTTCTGTACGCGAATAGCTTATTAACAAAAACGTAAACCACATTGTGCTTCCAGTTCTATTGGCTTTATATCATACTACTCTGCTGTTTTCAAAGAAGTTTATCTTGAGGATCAGTCACAGGAAATTTGCATTTTCAAAATGGGGAAAAGTTATAATGTTCATTGACTTGCTGAATATTATTCATCCACTTCTAGTGTCTTCAGTAGAGCTACTCCAGATTCCTGCCATGGTCAGTGCAAAACATTGCCCACTTGGTGTAGAGGAGCAGAAATCAGGACTAGTGGCGATTGGTGAAGAGTAGAATTTGGCTTTTCTTTTTGATTTCTCATCTGCCTGGACTTGAAGAAGTAAGTACAGATGTGATACCAATGGAACTTGCAATGTAGTAACTCTTTTCCTCCACTAGCATTGGCCTGTTGAGGCCAATGTTAGTGTAGCTGGTGAACTGGAAATGTAGTGGAGCACTTTAGCACCTAAATTGTAGCAATTGGCGAGGTTATTAATATGGGAAAAACATTGCATTTTAGTTGATGTCAAGAGTGCTATGACAGTTTATATATACCAGCTGCCCATATTGCCTTTCTGAATGTTCTTCCTTAGCACACCCCAAAAATAGAGAGAATTGGTCATTCAGTTCTATTTGTATTTCACTTACGTTTGGAACCTCTTGTCTTTCAACAACTGAAATAATTCCTCTTCTGAATAGCCTCTGGGATATCATAGAATCATAGAACGGTTTAGGTTGGAAGGGACCTTAAAGATCATCCAGTTCCAACCCCCCTGCCATGGGCAGGGACAACTTCCACTAGACCAGGTTGCTCAAAGCCCCATCCAACCTGGCCTTGAACACTTCCAGGGATGGGGCATCCACAACCTCTCTGGGCAACCTGTTCCAATGCCTCACCACCCTCATAATGGTAATTAATTAACAGATATGTCTTGATTTTTTACTCTTTTCCACCTCTGAGTTTTTCCTCATCTCTCTCTCTTTTTTTTTTTCCTTTTTCTTAAATTCCTGATGCTGTCTGTTTCTTTTGTGTTTTTTTCAATGAACTAAGTAAAAGTTGTTACAACAACTTCAGAATGAATATGCATTGGGATTTATGTATTTATTTTGGTGCACACTCTCCTTTAATTGCACTACCTGAAAGAAAAGGGCCTTCTCACTTGTTCCTCTCCCTATGTACTGACATATGCCCTCTCAACAAGGAATTCCAACAAATATATCTTTTTGGCATATACTGTATCTACAGCAACAAACCAGGAGAGAAACAAAGTATGAATCATCAACCAATTAGTGGCTGAAATGCCCCAAGGGTGTAAAGTGGGCCAGAGTTACCTGCCCAGGAAGCTACATAGGTAGCCTTTTAAAACAATTGCTTGGCGGCGCAGACACAAGCCTCCATTTATTATGGAAGATCTCAATTTATTTTCTTCTTGAAGTATTAACTTCCTTTACTTGCACCTAGTTAGAACAATGTGTTTTGAGCATTTATTTATTTATTTAAACAGGCATTAAAAATAAATCTGGTAAATCTGGTTCTGATTTCACTAACAGTAGCATAAATCAGTTTGTGCCAGCTAAAGGTGATAGACCGCATTCTTCTCTCTCTTCTATTAATTTTAGGCAAGCTATGCCTGTTTGTCCCATTTTCCTCTCTTACACTGGTACAAGTTTAAAAGAACTGTACGGAGGGAAATGAGGTTGTTAAAGTTAACAAAGTTTGAGAAGAATAAAAGGTTTCGTTGCACACGTGCACATACACTGTAATACTGCCTCTTTGTTTATAAATAGGTGATACAAGAAAAGGCTGCTGCAATATTTGAACCCATGTGTTGTGTTCTGACTGAACAAAACTACTATCTGTACTGGAAAAATATCTTAATTTTAAAGCAAGGTAGAAAAAACCACACTGTCTTTTATTAACCATAGCATTACTTTTAGTCAACAGAATTTGCTAATTTTGTTGACACTTTGTTATGCACCTAATTCTAACAAATCAAGATCTAGCAACTTTCCTTATGGATTTGTCTCCTTACATGTTTCTTACAGAGTCTTTTAATAAAGAGACAGTCTGGTGCAAAAATCTGAAATAGTTTGAAAAATGCCCTACTCAGCTGAACTTTTATGTATTTCTTTCTTCATAATTTCTTGTTTCAAGGTGCTGACTTGAATTTTTGCCTTTGGAGCCAAGCTATTTTTGAGCACCTGGGACCTTCTGAAAGAAGTTTATATATATTTGTTTATATATTTACATTTTGCAAAGTTGTGTTAGCTCCTCACGTTGCACAGTAAAAGATGTCTTTTATATATAGCTTTCTAACCTGAATGTCCTCTAATGATCTTAATGTTCACTGGCTATGTCCTATGGAAAAGACAAAATATTAACTAAAGTGCTCATGTGTAGAGCCTAGATGCTCTTATTTTTGTTCTTGTAGGAATTCGCATAATAGCAATTCCATGTTCTCGTCAAAGTTCACAAGCATGTATAAAGCAGTATTTGTGTTGCTAGCTGTCATTGTTACAGCTTGTGCAGTAGAATTATTGTTTGGGTTACATCAGAACTTGCATTATGTTGTTTTCCTATGGCCATTATCTTTCTTTCCCCCCCACAAAGATCAGCTGATCCAGTGTGTATGTTCTGTGGGATGATGCTGAGGGAGGAGCAGCAGAGTTCAGCAATTTAAGGTGTGTTTTTTGTTTACACCTGTCTTTTTTTTTTTTTTTTTTGATTAGCACTCATCCACAAAAAGGAAGCAGTAACGGTGGAGAGGCTTCTGGATCTGTTTATGGGGGAAAACAAGGTGTTCATTTTGAGAAGAGAGTGATTGGGTGGTGAATGTGATTGAATCAGGAGTTTTGGGGGTATCTATTTGAAGAATGGTGTTATCTGAAAAAAAAAAGTGAAAAAAATTTGGAGCATGGGGCTAGGGTGTTTAAAAGAAAAAAAAAAAAGAGTGTGTTTATTTAGCCAGAATAATATTTTAGAATAGCAGTGGCTGGACCGCAATGTCAAAATGATGTTTCTTTCCTGTCATGCATGTCTTGAAATTTCTTCTGCTTTTTTATACTAGAAGTGTTGTTCAGCACTTCTGCCAAAACATCAATTTTAATTGAGTTCAAAGTTTCTAATTTTTTCTGGGTGAAACTTGATCTACAAAGTCAGAAAGTCCACTATGAGCTGACATTAGAAAACAAATGATGCTAATCAATTTAGCAATTTCTCAGTAAACTTGGAAGTACGATTATAATCCTCAAATTCTGTTTTGCTTTTCTCTTTCAGACCATTTACCTAAGCTTTGAAACTCATTTTTATTTGTAATAGTCAAAGAAGGTTTGTTATCTTCTTTCTTTATTACTTGTGAGAAAATGCTTTCCATTTCTATCATAATCCAGGGAAAATGTTACCGTTCTGGACAGCTAGCAACAATGGAAGAGATAGGAAGAATGAAGTTTTTGCTTTGGTGACATAAGCAGGCAGGTGACGAAGCAGATCTCTCTTTATACCAAAATATGTAATCTCATGTGAGGTACAGAGATGGTATGAGGCTCATACCAAGGGCGTTAGCCTCGTGCTCAAAGCATGAACCTTGACAAGTCTGCTGAATATATTAAAAATGTACCTATTCAGATTTATATAAATTATTATTTTTGGTGGATGTACCTATGCAAACAGAATTCAGAGTTATGCAGTGTGCAGTGTACTCAAACTAGAGACCTGGTTCTCCTCCATCAACATGAATCGGTTCCCCAGGGTTTAATGTCATCGTGGAGTCTGGAGTCTCCAATAAGAAAGGGTCTCATCTCTTTGAATTGCTTATGCTTTATAATAATGTAACTGATACTGACAGATCAATCTATTTAAACAAAGTAAACCAGAGTAGAATCAAAGCCTATTCCTCTTTTCCCAAACTATTTAGTTGCATATAAACAACTTAAGCAGGTTATTTATTATTTCTAGATTCATTATTCTTGGCAATGGTCTGTACTTGGTACCAGGTAATACATCTGCTTTAAATTGCATTGCTTTTTTCTTATAATAGCTCTTCCTGCCAGAATACTTCCCCCCCGGCCTTGCAGACACTGATTTGATGCTCTTTAATGTAGACAAGTTTGTTATGATGCTTTATCCAGCTTCCATTCGTTTTCAGGAATGCCATCACCATTTTTGTCTGCTTTCATAATAATATGGGTCTGCACATTTAAAACTTGCTCGAGTCTGTAAATTTATGTCAGTCTAAAGCAGTGTCCCAAGGAACTGTAAATATGATGTGCTCAGTTTTCTGTCCACTACACTGTCTCATTGGAGAGGAGGCTGACTGCCTGGGGCGCATTGGTATACTGAGCGAAAATCAGGCTCCACAGCTTTTCAGTGTGAAAGCCTTGGGGATGAACACACTGTTGGGCTATCCCAAAGATATTGTTATCATAACTCCTTAGCTTGAATTCCTAATTTCTTGGCACTCCCTGTAATTACCCAAACCACTAAGTTAGTGTCTCAAAAATCATCTGTGGATATTAACATAGTAGAAATTGAATGTAAGTAAATTTAAAATATATAGCACATGAAAAATTTGCAAAGTGATAGTATGTACAGTAACAGATATTAGAACCTTACACTTGAATGAAAAATAATGTTTGGTATATTCTAGATGCCACTTGTCCTATTCACAGCATTCAGACAATGTACTCAGATATTTTACCTGAACTATATTGTCTATTCCCAGAGAGCATATCTGCCTTAACTATTAACTCCTTCAAGCATTTACAGTTCAGAGAGCATCCCAGAAAGACAAATGCCAACAGTCAACAGCAAAAAGGCAGCTTTTCTTTCTCACAAAACTATAACCTCACATTTACACTGAGGGAAAGAAACCCTCCACCACCGTCTATGTATGTGTAACAGTGCCATCTAGTGAGTCTGGTCCTCACAGTGAACAAAAATTCAGCAGATTTGGTTGAATTGCTATTCAACCCGTTCACTATCCAGCTATTTGGAAACATCACTCCTCTGTGGGTTTTGTATTCTCCAGGTACTATCCTTCTGACAAATATTTGTCCATGAGTATTATATGTGCTTTTTAAGATTCTAATACGAGGTGGGTTTTTTGTACTTTTTAAAATATGGTTTCGGCTCTTTGTCTTTGAAACAGAGTATGTTAGTTTTGCCTTACCTTGACCAGATTTGCTCTTTTATTTATTTTTGAAGTGCAGAGCAACGTAGGTTTGTCAATAGCTGCTGTTTCTCCAAAAGCTAAGCAAATGCATGTGTTAAGCAAGCATCTTCTTTAAAGTATGTTTCTTCCTTCATTCAAACTGAGAAAAAAGCAAATTACTCGAGTAAGATGACTGACAGGTAAAAATGTCATGAATCCACAGAGCACATAATAAGAAAACTGTGAAGAAGAAAGTATGATCAATGCATAGAAACATACAACCACCAGCAGGTTTATCATAGAGCAGAATAGCTGTCATAAATAAGATGTTCCACATACGTGTTGCATTCTCCTCAAAGATGTGGCTATTATTAGATAAATAAGTAGAACAAGCACTAGAGAGTCTAGTACTTCATGTTACTCAAAAAAAAAAAAAAACCAACAGAAGAACATGTTTAGCTATGATACCATTAACAACTTAATGTTAATTTTGATGCTTTCAGTTTACCTCAGCATATATTAAATACTTTCTGAAATCAAAGGGTTGCAGTTAAGATCAGTATTTCTCCTAAGCATTGATGCTAAGTAATCTCACTAGATAAATGGAAAAAATACTGGGAAACCCAAAAGTCTTTTGGCAGGCTGTTATGCATTCAGTGTGTTCTCATAGCCTGTTACCTATCAGTGCTGAGATCACATGAACAAACTCACACAGGTGGAAAGCTAAGTATATCTATTGTAGCACTATGTATTTTCTCAAAAGTGTCTATATTTCAGGAGTATTTGGGCTTCTCAACATATATTTATAACACAGAAAATATTTCATTAGTTAATGGATCAGTTACTTTTATACTAGACTGGACTTCTAAAAAAGTGTTTGGTGCCCACATTCCTAAGAGTTTGTGAGAAATACAGCTATAAAAAACACCAAATATTTTATGATTCTGCATGGCAAATGCTAAAGTAAAAAGGCACTTGCATTTTTTTTTTTTTTTAATGGACTGCCTAAAATAAAGGAACAGATAATTGGAAGTTAGTGGAAAATGAGACTTATTCAGATTGCCACTTAAATCTAAGCAAGCTTGGAACAGTAATCAAAAGATGTTGCTGTGCAATGACTATTTGCTAATGAGTGACATAATTTGATAGTTTGAGGTATCAATTGTCTGAATAAACATCCTATTCACATAGCAATACTGCAATTGAACTAACTGGTAGCTTTTTATATTATTTGAATCTACTAATAACTGATGACGTTCAACAGTTTATGCAGCAAATTTCACAACAAAGAAACTTCTTTCTAACAATTAAACCCACTTAAGTGGTATTTAAGAGCCATCTAAGAATTGGAGGTGCCTCACTGCCAGGTTACTGAAGCAAGAGTAGGGTCCCCTGAAGTTTTCAAATGTTGTCTGTCTGTGTGTCTTACCTCTTCAGTGGTGAAATTTCATTGGTGGTTTTTTTTCCTGCTTCAGAGAGTATGTAGTTGTGGTTTAACTATACATAATGTTTTACTACAGTGCAGACCCAACTAGTTCAGGTGGCTGATTGTCCAATGTCATTGACATGGGTTTCTCGGAGTCTCCTCATTTAATAGCTGGAACAAAGCACTGGAGAAAATCTTTAATAAAATAGTGTAGACAACTATTGTTCATCTAATCTTCAATTTGTCAGAGAGCTAAGTGAAGTGGACTTGTTTCAAAAAGTGGGGGACAAGTGACTGAACTAGCTTGCTTTTTCCTACCCAGCTCTGTCATGCCGTGACTCATTCACATCATATTGAAAAGCTGCTCTTGTTGGTGGGTGCTCTATAGTGTAGTAGTCGCTGGGGGGTTCATAGCCAGTGAGCTGCATTGCTTGTTTGAGTGAATCCGTCAGAGAAATGAATGAGTCTCATGTATCCTGAATTCTACCCTAAGAAACAAGTGAGGTTTTCCCAGCATCTACTGTAGTCTTACCAGAGCACACATTTGAGGACTGAAAAAAACCCTTAATTTTACAGGGATAACCTGTCTGTTCTCCAGGGCTATTTGGATACAACTACAGTGCTGTGAAAACTGTCTTTAGCTGTGTCAACTGTGCCTTACCAGATAGGCTAGCCCTTAGATTAACCTACAGTGTTCTCACTTGAGCATTAAAGTAATTTTTTTAATCAAGGCATTTTTAATAATGAAGATACTTTTCCCATTGTGATGCAAACAGCATATGTGTTGTTACTTCTTTGCTAAAGAAAAGTAAAATCGATTTCTATAGCATCATATATTTATTATAAAATGTACCTTCTGGTGATATGACATTAAGACAACAGTACCATCTGAGACAACTAGTAGGGGAATTTAGTCTTCAGAGTTATTGTCAAGGTTTTGATTGTTAGTTTGTTTGTTTTCTTCTTTCTTTCACTTTTTCTTAATTTTTGTTCCACTATTGGCAAAAATTGGGCTGGAAATCTTCAATGTCAGTTATGTCAGGATTACCCTACCATCAACAGAAGTCAGAAAGTACACATCAGCCCGTAGGAGCTGTGCTTTGGAAAATAGTGATACCATCAGCACTTTATTTACATTCTCTGCCTAAACTGGGAAGCCTAAGTTCTGCTGATAACTGTTGTGAATTTTAAAAAAGCCTTCAGGTTGCTCTAGCAAGTTGAAGTTCAGCGCATACATAAACATAACGAGAGGAATAAAATTGTGTTGGACTTCATTTCCTGTGAATGAGTTGTGTGGTCTAGTCCTTAATCACATCCAAAAATCTGGGAATTAAATCCCACATGGCTGTAGGAATATTTCTCCCTTGATTCAAGGTGTTGGTGGATTATTTGATGAAAACACATTAAACTATGCCACAGATACATCTGAAAGACACTCTAGGTAACCTATTTAGTTTCTTTAATAGACTGGATTTGTATCATGTATTAGTTTATGCAAATTTTGTAAGACAGAAGCAAAAAATGAAGATAGCTATATGTATTTTCTAATCTTGGATGTTGCATGTGTCCCATATTGCTGAATTAAAATTAATTTAATTACCATACTCAGTCACTTTTTGCTGAACTCTGCTCCTTCTGTGTCTGAGTGATGAGAGATAATGTAATAATTACTCTAATTTTCTTTCAGAAATTCTTAAGTGCTTAGAATTAAAAAGCAAAGGTTGTTGCCTTCCACGCAACTAAAAATAGTGAACATTGAGTAGTCAGTCACTGTAATCATCTTTAACTTGTCACCCTGTGAAATCAAGGGAATAAAAAATATCTATTATATTTTAAAGGAGAATAAGAAAAATGTCGAGGTCTTTTGAAATTATCAGTTCTTTGGAGGATTTTCATTGTTAATTTAAAAAAAAATAGACAAATAGAAACAAAATTAGGTGAATGTCCGGGTTCAAATACAAAGCTGAGCAACAAAATTTTTATTTAAAAAAAAAAAACAACAAACAAACTAACTGGACTCTCTCTGAGAGACAGAGAGTGTCAAAGTCAGGTTTTCACTTTGGTGATTTGAATGCCCCTATAACACTATTAGACTTGAGAAATTTGTCTTTGAACTTACACTTTAGCTTTGGTTTGTTTGATAACCATCTTATTTTAGAGTGATCTTATGTCCATGCATTTTTTTGTGTTATGTAGTAGGCCAGATATGTGTTTTCTATGATCAGCCTTTTATTCATTTCAGTGGAGTTTTCCTAGATTTAATTTGAAATAAGTAAGAGGAAATTTAGGCTGTAAATCACTCATTAACTGTATTTGATAATATATTCATTCTGTATGCCTACAGCTACTGTTCATGCTGAAGTTCTTGAAGGTGTAAACTCTATTTATAAGCATAAGGTGCATTTCATTTAACTTCAATTTTTATTTCCATTATTTCTATAATTTTATATTTCTTTCTATTCTATAAATAGAACAGTATACTGTTTACTTTCCAGTCCTGCATTCAATTTTACAAAGGCAAAAGTATTCTAAGTTTTGAGGAATCATTTGTAGAGTTTTTGCAGCATGTCATTATGAACAAAAGTTACCTTTGTAACTTCAGTGTTTGAATTTAAAATTGTACAGGGAAGACTATGACTAGAATTCTTTAAAACATCTACAAATAATTTTCTGATTATGAAAAGTCATACTTTTTGTCCTTGCTAGCCTTTCAAAAAATAATTTTCCCTGTGTGATGTTGCTTTAAGAGACTTGCTCTCTGTGTGTGTGAGAAAGAGAATCAGGATGTTAGTGTTTTCCTAATACCAAGTACTTGAAGTTATTTTTATAAGCCTTTATTTAAATGGTTAAAGGTTTTTTTGTTTGCTCCAAATGCTTGTGGGAAACCATCTTTAAACATTAACAAGAGAAACGCACAACTCAATGATATGGGGAAAAATTTGTGAGCATGAATAATCAGAACTGCTTTTAGTCAGAAAAATGTCTGTATTGGGCAGCTAAGAGTGGTTGAGAACCAAAGCCTTCCTCAGAATATACCCGAGTTTAACAGTCAACATGACATTTACTGTAGATTATAGGTGATGGAAATGTAGAAGCACATATAGGAGATGCATATATACATATAATTCAAAATAATTTCAATATATTCAAACAGCCAACAAACAGATAGGCTGTTAGATATAATTGACAGGCTGACCTTTCTCCTTTCTTGACCTCAGTTTACATCTTATTGAACTTATAATTCAAGTTAGTATTATAATGTCAATACTATTATAGTTGTAGATGAGAGACGAATTAAGAAACTATTGCACAAAAGGGCAAAGATTGTTGGTAAACTATATATGGGAGTTCTCAGTGAAGTGTTATGGATTACCACAAAAATGCAACCATGACAAAAGCAATTTTGTAACAGGTTGCATTGTTTGACTGTTTTATCTCTTCCATCTGCTGTGTTTACTGAATGCCTCTTGCGTGTCTGATATAGAAGGTTGAAAGCAATGGAGTCTGGCCTGGTGACTGCTTGCAAAGGGATCTGGCCCATCCTTGACATCTGAAATAGGCAAGGGTCCCCTTGGCTTCCCTTGTCACTCCAGGATACCTGTGAAGCACCTGAAATCCTCCAAATCCCTAGGTACCTATGGTTATAGAGCCATTTATGGAAATGAAAATCCCTCCTCTGTCATCCATTTTCTGGGCCATGAAGCTTTTACAGTTCTGTGAAGGAGCTAATCCAACTCCCTACGTCGCTCCAGGCCCCTCTGAGGCTAGATTAGCTGTTGGGGATGAAATGTTGGGTGTAAATGTCTGGAATGTCCTCAGTTACGAGTACATCAGTGTGGTAGTACTCTATGTGTCGCACCTCAGCCTTTCCTTCCTCTGTTGGCATTCCCTTCCTACCGCAGACAAAATGCAGCAGCTTTTGGACAGCTGAAAACTCTCCAATCTGTAAGTAATGGTCAGCTGTGCAGGCCCATGTTCTCCTTGATCTCTTTAAAGATGCTTGATGAGTCAGGTTTTAGTAGTCTGGATGCAAGGGAGCCACTCAATGGATCAATTTAGTTAAAAGGTATTAATAAGGAAACTTGGTAAAACAACTTCTCACCCAGATCTTTAGTAGAATTTAGAAATCTAAATGTCTTATTTAGTCCTTCGGAGGAGGTGGGGAAATCACTTTTCAAACTTCTATATTTAGGTCACATGCCTATGCTCAGCTCTCTTTATTAAAATAAAATTTAAAAATCTTATCTATTAATAAATTTGTGTCTGTATATGTTTCTCTATTCTAAATAAATAAAAGCTAAATAAAATTCTAAAATGCTACATATATAAATTCCAAATAATGTGTGTCCATTCTAAAAAATTAGCAATTTTCAGAGTTCCCTGGAAATTATATTAGTTAGGATTTGTTTCTTTGTGAGTTCCAATGATTTGTACTTCCTTTTCATCCTTCAATTTCAGATTGAAAGTTATTAGGGTTAGCTACTCTTCTCTATGAACTTCATATTGTTTCCTTTCTAACATGAATCCAAGCTAGTCTCTGGGGAGTATGTGAAATTTCCTGTATTCTATTTGTGCCAGCAGAAGATGGTGACATTTTTAAAACTTGAAGTAATAGTCTGCTTGCTGCAAGGTAGAAAGCAGCAACATAAAATTACATAATTTGGTATGTAACTTTGGGCCTCATTCAAAATGCACTGGAGACAAAACAGGAAGTTTTTTTGTGGGGGACTCACAATAGTGGGAAAAAAAAGTGTTAGGCGGAATGGGTACCTGACCAAAACTTTGTCCTTGTGTACACATTATATTAAACTGATGGTAAGCTGACATTTTAGAGGTATATGTTTAGTGGAGAGAAAAAAAATAGGGCCAACTTGTATGACTATTTCCAGTGAATTTAGGGTAGTGTTTCATTTTGATCAAAATAAGAAGGAATCTATATTATTTTCTTGGTAACAGGATGTATCCTGTTGACCTTTGGGCATATTCTGTTAAGATAAATCTCCACTGTTTCAAGAACCCACAGATTCCACGGGGAAAGTTCTCTCCCATGATCATTTTATCAAGGCAGCTGAGCTTCTGTTCATTCCACTGCTAAAACCATAAGGCAATACCTATTGAAACAGGATGCTAACCAAGTAAGGATCTTGAAGACCGTCTTAATTTTTTTGCACATTAAAATTACTATTGATTCTGAGTCACAGTGATGTGACTCATCCTGAAAGTTAGATGTGTCCCCAAGATGTTGCTGCATCAGAGGCTCATACTGAAATTAGCAATAGGGTTTCTTGGTTTTCGGGGGGGGTGATGGGAGTTGTGTTGGTTTTGCTTTTTTCCTTTTCTTTGTTAATAAAGGGGGAGGGAAGAAGTGAGAGACCAATATTTACAAGAGAGTATTTTTTTTCTTCAGCTATTTAAATACTTCAGTTGGCACTTCAGCTAATAAACTAGATGTTCTCTGGTGTGGTACTATGGTTACTAATGCTCACTATGCTCACTTCCTTTTTTTTTTTTTTTTTTTTTTTTTGAGCAAATATCTTACTTATTTACAGTATCTGAGAACTATGCATATGGTTTAGATCTCTAAGTGTGTTATCCACACTCCAAAGACTTGGGTGATTCCTGCTGGGAATAGTTATGAATAGTTCTCTGAAAAATTAGCCCAATATTCATAGAATCATAGAATCGGTTAGCTTGGAAAAGACCTTTAAGATCATCAAGTCCAATCGTGGACCTAGCACTGCCCAGTCTACCACTAAACCATGTCCCTAAGCACCACATCCGCATGTCTTTTAAACACCTCCAGGGATGGTGACTCAGCCGCTTCCCTGGGCAGCCTGTTCCAATACATGACAATGCTTTCGGTGAAGAAATTTTTCCTGATATCCTAGAATCTAAACCTCCTCTGGTGCAAGTTGAGGCTGTTTCATCTTGTCCTGTCACTTGTTACTTGATAGAAGACACTGACACCCACCTCGCTACAACTAGAAGAGACTGACACCCACCTCGCTACAACCTTCTTTCAGGTAGTTGTAGAAAGCGATCAGGTCTCCCCTCAGCCTCCTTTTCTCCAGGCTAAACAACCCCAGCTCCCTCAGCCACTCCTCATAAGACTTGTGCTCCAGGCCCCCCTCACCAGCTTTGTTGCCCTTCTCTGGATGCGCTCCAGCACCTCAATGTCTGTCTTGTAGTGAGGGGCTCAAAACTAAATGCAGTACTCAAGGTGCGGCCTCACCAGTGCCTGGTAAAGGGGGTCGATCCCTTCCCTAGTCCTGCTGGCCACACTGTTTCTGATATGGGCCAGGATGCTGTTGGCCTTGTTGGCCACCTGGGCACATTGCAGTCTCATATACAGCTGGCTGTCAACCAGCACCCCCAGGGTCCTTTTCCACCGGGCAGCTTTCCAGCCACTCTTCCCCAAGCCTGTAGCATTGCATGGGGTTGTTGTGACCCAAGTGCATCACTGGTCAAAAAGCAAATAGAATGTAGGGCATTACTAGCAGGGAATTTAAAGCAAATCAGGAAACTAATTTGTGCTGCTGGATAGATCTATTTGTAAAGTTGTGTAATTTCGGAAATTTAAATTTTGGATTCTTTGTGCAATTTTGCTTGATTAATTTAAAAAACGAGGATTTAGTAGAACTAGAAAGTCCTTGATTGATCAAAAGCATGGAATATCTTTCATATGGGTTATAATATGATTTATAATAAATTACAGTTTTGCAGCTTGGAGAAGAGATTAGAGGAAGAAAAGAAGATAGAGGGATATGCAAATATACAAACTGATATACCAAATACAAATTTTAGCTTTTAAATAAATTTATAGCTAATGGAAGAAATTATTTTTTGCACAATTTATGCTTGTAGAACCCATTACCACAGGATGTTGTGGGGACCAGGAATGTAAAGGCATTAGGCAAATTTATGGACTATGTTTCCTGAATTACCTACTAAACCTGATGGTCCAGATAAAACTTCCAGGTTCTGTAAGTCTCTAAGATTCTTAAAGCACAACACAGAGGCAATTATTGTACGCACACTGTGATCTTCAGTTCCTTCAGGAAAGTATATTGGACTAGGCAGGCCTAGACTTAGTAAATTTGTTCATATATTCTGACAAGATGATGATATAATATTCCAAGTATTTCGGATTTATAGTATCTGGCAATTGTTAATATACTTCAGAGACTTCTACGCCTGGTTTGAGAAGACTGGAAATGGATGCAGAAAAGAGATATTGTGGGACATATCTATTTTAGTATTATTTTATAACATAGTTAATGTTTCTTTACAATGTTTTTCCCTTCCACTTTCCAAGAACTTAAAAAAAAAAAAAAAATGTTACTTCATATTTCTGAATGTTTGCAATTATTTAGGTACAATACTACATCAGTGCAAAGTGAATAACCGTCAGCCTCTTTATTTTCATTCACACTATTCAGGTTTATTTTATTAGAGACATCTATGATCTGTTGATACCACTTGAATGTTTCATTTCTTAAGGGAAACATAGTTTTAGAGCAAGAAGCCTCTAGAGCCTGCAAGCAGGAGGCGGAAGTGAGTGGGTTGATATTGAGAAAAGCACTGTTGATTGACATGATATATTGGTTTAGAGTATATTAACTTATCTCACACTTTAAAGAGTCAAAATTAACTCAGGAACGTGTTTAGAATCCTAACACCTCAACAGATGGAAAGCTCCCTTCCTTCCTCCTCCCCCAAAATCACCTGGCAAAGAGCAAGCCAAGGCTAAAGAGCTGTTTTAGAGAATTTTATTTCGTTCTGCAAATTATTTTTTTTACACTTCTCAGAATGGTTTGCAGCTTTCCACAAACCAGAATGCATCTTAATAGCTTTTCTTGTTTCCTCATCAAAAAAAAATTCAGGAGTAGAGTTTATTTTAATTACAGTGCGTACAGTATGTCATGGTCTAGTGCGTCAAGCATTGCTATTTTATGTCTGTGCTTAATTCCAACTTTAGACGGACATACATCATAACTGTAAACACCTGCCTAGCTTCATTAAGGATAGTAAAAATATCCTATTGTGGGAGGATCATAAGCTGTGTTTTAGGCAGTTTGTGTGTGATCTCTGACAAGAACATACCGTGCTACATCTTTCTCACTGTCTGTAGTCTCCTTCAGATGAGAAATATGCAATTCTGTCTCTGTCTTTGGCCCCAACGTGCACACACACATGCACACACGCAGAGTATTCCAGCAGCACATATAGTAACTGAAAATAATTTTGCAATAGTCAGACTTTTTATGGAAAAATGAAACTAAATTTAAAACACCACAAGATTAGTTTAAGGCCTTAATATGTACAGATAGCTTAGAGGTCATTTATAATCATTGTATTGCTGCCATATGTTTAAGAAAGATTAATTAAAAAAAAAAAAAAAAAAAAAAAAAGCTAGGGCAGTCCTGCTTTCATTTAAAAAAAAAAAAAAAGAGAGAGAAAAAAGATGAGGTTGGTGCTTAAAAAAAGGATAGAAGTTTCCGCATAGAGATCCAAACATCAGTAACTTGCAAACAGTCTTATCATCTGTCAAACCAGCTACCACATCAAATTCATAAATAGCAGTGTGTAAAAAGGAAACTAGGAAAACCAAATTCCACTTTAAAGCATCATAGAAATAGGATTTTTTTCAATTAAAGCTGAGCACTACTAGTGATATTATTAAAACTCTTTACATGCTTTGGGTTTTTTTATTTTTGTATTATTTTCCAGAACACTTCCCATCTATTGCAACCATTTACAAACAGATAAACTCAGGCAAAAATAGATCAAGGGCTCCTGACTCCTTTTGGTTTCAAGAGAACACGAGCACACTTCATATACTGTAATGCAGGGACTTATGTACTAGTATGGCTTTCTTCTGGCCCACACTTTTCTCTCCTTAAAGCTGAAAGAAATGTGCGTTACTTGATGTTATTATCATTAGAGTGAATCCAACAGGAAACAACTGTCTACAGTAGAATAATCCCATCACTCCTGGCTCTTTAGTTACCAAACTATTGAACTACTCAAGTTTAAAAATATGTATGGAAATTGAGAAACACAAAATCCATAATTTGGATCTTTCTGTGTTTTTCAGTCGTATGCAGTAGTGATGGGCATAACTCCAGCCTGTCCTGAAGCTATTTAAAGTTGCTTGTCAGTTTTTGTGTGATCTTGGTCACGTAGGCCTTTGTTTCCAGCCCCTATCTCCTTCTACTCAGGACACCGTTCCTGCTGCTAGAAAAGTCATAGCCCCTACTGATTTCTATAGAACAACACTGAACATTTGAAACAGAATGACGTGGATGCTTGTAAGAGGTGTATTGGCATAGCAGATGTGATAATTGGGTTACGCAGACTCTCAGCATCTCTGTCTTCCACTTGCTCCTTTCTAGATGGGCATTAATATCTTTCTGAAGTCTCATCCATATAGTGATCATTTCCCCACAAAACAGGAAGTATAGTGGTGGATATTTTCATTTCCCAAATTACATGGCAGTTGTAATCAAAATGCTAAATAGCTTTGAAAATTGGTCGATGTCTTGCATTTACTGTGAACAATATGGAAAATAATTTCAAAGACAGTAATCTCTTTTTTTTAATCTGCAGTATTACTGTACTATTATGCAGCTCTTGGAATTTTGCCGTTGGTTATGTTAACTCCAGCGTCACATATAATCTTTTTTGGCGAGAGATTTCTTGGTACATGGCAGATTAAAAGATAGCTTTGGGTAGGATATGGGGGTTTTTTGTTGTTATTTTGCTTTTAAGTCTTTGTGTGTGTGTGCGCATGTGTGTAAATAAGTTTTATATAAAAGTTTTTATAAAGAGATATTAATATATAATGAAACTAAACTAAAAAAAACCCACCTGAATTATAACACTGGCAGATGGACCCTAAGAAAGTAGGTGACCCATGAGATGCCCTATTCCAGCAATGTACAGGTTGGGTCACCTCTTCTGCTCCCATAACACATACAATGTTTCGTATCCAGAAAGCTGACACCTGTCCTTCTGACCTATATATTATTGATACATTCAAACACTGTAGTGAAGGTGGATTTCTTGCAGATATTTCAGGTGTTCTGGAACAGGTGAAGCGTTCCAATATCTTTCCACAAAAACAACTTCTAAGCTATCCGCTTTTCTCCAGAATTATCACTTGAATGCTAGTAGCTATCATCTCTGACTGCAATAACACCTACAGCTAAACTGAAGGTGCTGTCAAATCTTTGCTGCATTTATTTACAAATGAACCAGCACAGAGTGGTACACCCCCCCCCCCAAAAAAATTGAGACATTTAACAAAGGAACATGCACCCCTACTTTCACTGGAAAAAAATGGAAGGATTAATTGAAATCTGTGACTTGATTATCCTGCCACTTACATTTGCTTTTCATAAATAAATTGCATGAGAAAAGACAAAGGAGCTATTCTCATGCATCTCAAGGGAATGAGCACACACAATTTAGAGAATTCATTGGTAACTGAATCTGCTAGTAGTGACTGCTCTAGTTTGTCTATGATGAGGTTATACATTTGTAACTTAGAGATATGATACTCGGATATTAGTTTCATAGATCAAATATGAGACTTCATTGTTTTTAAATAATGGTAATTCCTCAGGAGTGTAAAACATGGTAGGCCCCCTAAGTCTCAAAAAATGTAAAAGAAAATCAGGTCTGAGTGAAAGACTTTTCAAATGGTCTGGTGGCCCATTTGACATAGACAGCAGTAATACTAGAGGATTTGACTTAGCTGTTTTTTCAGAGAATGATAGATAGGTATGGTTCAATAGGGAATTATGTCGAGTGAATTTACACCAAGAAAAATCCTTGTACTTTGCAAAAGAACCTGAAGACTTTCTGAGACCTTTTCAGGTCTATCTGTAAATAACCAAAGGCTTTTTTTTTTTCTTTTTCTTTGCTTTTTTTTTTTTTTTTTGGCCATCGTGTCAAAAGATGCCCAGAGGCTGATACATAGTAGTAATTTTCAGTATATGCTTAATATTAAATTATTTTGATAGATCTATGTTGTTGGGTTGTTTTTTAAAACAAGATAGATTTCAAGGAGAGGGAATGATTTTCTTACTTTTTCTTACTGTTTTACCTTTTTTCTAGTACTGCTTTGTTCTCTAGGTCCTAAAGACAGCTGATGTAGTCTTCTAGGGCCTAAGACCCCTCAGCTCTTGTTGAAGCTAATAAGAGGTGAGAACACTCACATTTTTATGGGACCTGACTTTTGCTGATTTCAACATTCTTTGCTCAGCCCCCATTCCCCTTATAATGTGAGTCATACTCTTAAGAGTATTCTTATAACACCTTTGATTCCCACCTCAACCCCCCTTTCCAGGCTGTCAGTTAAAAACTGGAAGATAAATTAACTTTGTCTTCAGCATCCAGTCAGTAAATCTATAAAGTCAAAGAAATATAAAGGCAGCTCTAGGGAGATATACTGTTTTCTAGGTATCTAATCCTAATTTTTCCTTGAGGGCTAAAAACACTGAAGTCCTATCAAAATGTGTTTCCTTTCTTGCCTTTGTACACTGTTAAATGCCTTCTGGGGGCAGAAGGAATCAAGAAGACCTGAGAAATGGAGGTGGCTGTCATGTTTGATTTAGCTTGTGATTAGAGGCTTAGTGGACATGGGGAGTTACAGTAGCAAGGAACATGATTTCAAGCCACAGAACAGCCAGTTCTCAAAAACTAGATTTTTAAATTTTTTTTTTTTTAAAGCAGATATCTCTAAAAGGCAAAAGAAAGATGGGGTGATAATATGTTAAACATGCTTCAAACCCACCTTATTCTTTCTGCCTTGTATTTAAGTTTTCTTTTACTTCAAAATATAGTTTCAGAGTAAGAACAGCATATGCAAAATAGGTAGTTTTTTTATTTCACCGGAATATATATAACTATGGAATGTTATTCACCATGTTCTTCGTTCTTGATGCCTTTTGGGGGAAAAAAAAGTTTTTGTTGTCCTAAACTCCTTTTTTCTTTCCGTCTAATCCTATGCAGCCTCCGTATAAAATTAGCCATCTGTTTTGTTTATGTCTTCATTTAATTCCTCATTAGTCTAATTAAAATTGCCAAATAAACCTACGGTATTACGAAGGTTTTTCATGGAGTGATACTTTGAGACAAATTAAACTAGGCATGGATCTACTTCCTTTTGTCTGTGGACAAAAGGAGTGCCCTGAGCCAAATACTGCCTCTGAAGCAGGCTGTGATCTCCAAGGTGGTTGGTAGAGATGTTAGAGAGTGGAGGCTCTACCTTCGCTCTGGTGAGTGTTCTTGCGAGCATTTAGAAAAAAAGTTTGATAACAAATGATGGTTCCTGGTCTCTTACTGCTGAGTGAGATATTCTTTAACTCTAAGCAGCATGTTATGCTTTAGGCTGTCTGTTGATAGCCTCCTCTTATAAAATTCTGTTTTGTGGGGTGGGTTTTTTTTTTGGTTTGGAGTGTGTTTTGTTTGTTGGGGGCAGGGAGGGGGGGAGTGTTGTTTGTTTGATTTGGTTTGGTTTGGTTTTGTCCAGAACAGGATTAGCATCATAGGTTATCTTGAAAGTCACATAGAGGTTCTAAGTTAGCTTCCCTTATTTCTTATATCAGAAACCTGAAACAGAAAAGGTATCGCTTTCCTTTTTTCCCCTTTTTTCCCTTCCCCTTTCCCTCCCCTTTTTCCCTTTTTTGCACCTCTCCCCCCTTTTATTTTTCTTTACAGCAGGATAAGAAATTACTGTTTTCTTACTTTGTAGTTACTTGAAGTGTTGCAGGATCAAACTTCAGTTGCTGCATGAATTGTCATTAAATTAAAGCTCTTTCTGGGTTTTATGATGCCTCACCTACAAAGGAAGTGACGGTACCACAAAGGCACAAGCTAGAATTAAACTCTTATTAATGGAAGACAAAACTAATGTCAGGCACAGAATCCAGAAAATAGGCACCAAACTTGTAGACTGGTAATCATGGCCTGTGGCAATAATATATTGTGTTGTACAAACACGTAGTCCAGAGACCAACTGGTGCCTGCAAAGAAAGCTGGTGGAAGTACGAATGCTAATAGACTCTTTTTATATTTTATATTAGGTTTTATTGAAATACAAGTTTTATACTTTATAAGTTATGTTTAATAGTGCTTTAGCCTAGTTTAGGACAAAATAAAGCTATCAAATACAGAAGAATAAAGAAGTAATCATAGAAGAGAACCTAAAGAAGCCGTTAACTTTTCAACTCTGAGGCAGAATTTACAAGAGGGTAGAGAGTTAGACTCATTCCGTTACCTTTAAGGTAACAAAATTAGAGGAAAAGCTGTGTGCCATATTTGTGTTAATAGAGATTTATATAAGTGATCAGATGATGAAAGACAGGCTCCTCACAAAAACAGCATGCAACTGCAGTTAACCTCATGTTCATGTGAGGTTCATGCTCACTGATGCAAGAGGATTTTTGTTTCTTTCTGATTTAATATCTAGACCTTGAATAAGATTTATTCCTTGTAAGTTGGCTACCTGTAAATCCTGAGATGTTAAGCAGAACTAATAAAATGTCAGCATTAAGATTCCTTTCTTAGGGCTATTAAAGTTATACAGCAAGTACATTGTTTTTGTATTGAATTGTTTTACTTCTTGTATTACATGGTTTAGTATTTTAACACCAGTCCTTTGAGACGATTGACTTCTCTAAAGCAAATTCCTTTAATTTTTGTTTTCCAGTTCATATACAGAAGCCAGCAATATAGAAATCCACTGTAAGAATGTCATATAGCTTCTATTTTCTCTTTTTACATTATGGTAAATTTTGCTCATCAAATGGTAGACACCTTTTTTTTATTGTTTTGTTAAAGTGTTCTCTCTCTCTTATTTTTAGAGTCTGAAAACAAGCATTTAAGGTATGAGGGCAACCTTGAGCAAAGAGGTAAGAACAAGTTTATTCATATTTAATAATACTTTTTGTTACTAATAATGTTTGACATTTTAAAAATCCATTACAAATACTTTATGTATGTGAAACAATCTTGCCAAAATGGAACACTATGATCGTAAGTGGATTTTTTAGTGCCAAGAGAGAACCTAAAGTAGAGGGGAAAAATTTCAGTAGACTTTATTCAGAGGCCGAAGAAAAACAGTTTCAAACTATTATTGCACTTAAAATAAGAGGATAATTCTGTTGTCCTACCCAGTCTTAGGTAGTATGCTGTCTTTGGCAAAGGAAAACAATGAATTTACTCTTCACTTATGCTAATGTAACTGAGAAATTCTTCCGCGAAGTGTCCCTTGCTTTGAGAAATAATTTACATTAGTCGTAAGAGTTAGAAATGTTTTGCCAGTCATTTGGTGTTGAAAGTGATTTATCTTGGATTTTGGTTACAGTAAAATGCATTTAAGCCCTGAGGGTTAAACTGCATCTTTTAAGAGAAATTACATTAAGAGAAAATAGGAAATGAATTGAAGATTGTCTCTGAATTCTGTCCTGTGGCTTTGGAACTGAAGTCCTACCTTTTTCCATGTGAGTTGGCTTGCTGCACTGCAATGAAAGCAGGATGAGGAGCGTAGCTTTGGCTGATCCTTGACTGGCTTAGCTAGCTTGGATGTGGTGGTCCCAGAGGCTATCTGCACTCTCGGCAGCAGGGAACCATTGCTGCCCTGTGGTGCATGCACCTGTGCTGCTCCCCGGGGGATACAGCGGATACCCAGGTCTCACTTTTAATGGGATTGGGAAACTTCAGTGTACACAACATATGCAGCCAGTAGCAGGTCATTCAGCAAGACAGAACTATGATGCACAGGATAACAGGTCAACAAACTGTGATTTTTTTTTTAACAGGGTAGCCCCTTCTAGACAGCAAAGAAAAAGACTACATGCTAAGAACAATTAAATTTTTCTTAGTTCTCTCTCTAGTAGGGTTAGATTAGATTTGGGGAATGTTTTGATTTGCGAAGGGAGGTAAATCTATCCTATAGTGATTACTCTGGAGTAAACAAAATCGAGTGAGTGATAGTCACCCACTCCCAAGGTAGTCAAACGGAGTTCAATTTTTAAAGAAATTTTACAAATCAATTTGTTTTATTTTTTTAAATGCTGGATATAAGCAAACTTTCTTATAGTGAATTGTGTGGTCTAAACCGATTGTTTTGGCAGAAGTGAGGAGGTAGAACTGTTTCCAGGGATCAAATTGAGATTGTGAGGATAGGAGAGTTGAAAATTCACAAACCAGTTAGCTTTTGAAGCCGTGTATTGTGGAATTGTCTTCCATGTGCAAGTCATCAAATAAAGCCTAATTGTCCAATTATCTTGGTATATTTCTGACTTTCATGTGACTTCTGGTTTGTGTGTTGGGCCTTAAATTTCTCAAAGCTTCAGCTATCTGGTCAGTGAAGGAGTTTATAGATGGCTGTAAAAGGGGGTTAAGTACTTAAATTAAGTGTCTAAACAGACCAGGTTCTTGAAAACTCTGTGCAGTTGCTGCTAACCTACTAGGCAAATACCTTCTAGAGAGGCCTGAGTTCTTTTCCCTCAACTCCAAACCCTGCTAATGCTGTGGCTGCATATGCATATGGCTTCCCATGTACCTCAAGATCTGAGCCTGGGTGTGATTCCCAGACTAATAATTCTTCCACCTATTTCTGTCTCAGTCCTCAGTCTGGAAGTGGTGATGGCCCACCTCTGCTGGGCTGTTTACTACAGTCACCTGGCACATGAGGATCAAGGGGTTAAAGCTTGATTTCATAATACTAAGCAGAGGGCATTATAGACAGCACTTTTTTTTCTCACTTACATGTACTTTGATTACTATTTACAACAGATGAGAACTTTGGTTTTTAATGAAGTGAATGACATTTATTAACTACCCCATGACTAGTTCAAAATAAATCAGCATAGTCTGAACAAAATAAAAATAATTAATCTACAGAGATGGTTGTCTTCTGTGAATCATCTAATGCCACCTACTTCAGACTGGCGTTTCAGGAACCATTAGTGAGGATATTTTGCTTTGTGACATGGCAGAGCAATGGCAGATATGTCCAATTAGTGCTTTTCCCAGTAGACAAGGTATTCTAATTATTTTTAAGGAATAGAAAAGGGGTGTCTGGTAAAGAATCATAGGAAAGAACTCTTGACTTTCTCCCTCTCTTATACATGTCATATTGCACATACAGATATATACATAACTGTGATATTTAAGAAAACACCAAAGGAAAACGTACATCTGTAATAGCCTGATTGAATTTTATTCTGAAGTATGAAAAAAAGCTTCTATTTACAAATAGAAAAAATCTATATTAAAAGAAAAACATCAGCTTCACCTTTAAAAACAATTTCTTTTCAGAAGTACAAAGAATGTATAATTCAGAGATTGGTAATGTTCTTAATTTAGATGGATACTTTTTATGATGCTTGACTTCATGTATGAAAATTAATATTTAGTGGACATGAATATTTATTGGGTGTAACATATTTTACTGTTTAAATATAAAAAAACCCCTTTATTAATGATGTTTTATTTATTGTAGTTGCTTTTCTGTGAAGACAAGATTGTCTCTAAGAAGGTTCAGTTCTGAAATGTGATGTCACAGTGCAAGGAGTTTGATAGAAATTTGGTTTTCAAGAGGCCATATCCTCTATCCATTAGCTTCTTGCACTTGCTCTCGCCTGATAATTTTCTACTTCCCCTCAGTCTAAGTGAGACAGTAGTTTAAAAAGCCATTCAGGTAACAGGATCAATGATTAAATGTTTTGATTTAAAGGGATCTTTTAAGGGGTTGTTTTGGCAAGGCAATTTTTAACCAAAATGTATTTAGTCCAGTGAGTTGCAACCATGCTCCATTAACAGTTGTGTCAGCTGAGGAGAAGGGATAAAAGGAGCAGCTGACTATGGTGGCTTTCTTGCCAGAGTCCAAATATATGTAACTTTGGACATAAAAAGGTATGCAAAATTCTGTAGGGCCTGTGAAGCTCCTGCTAGACTGCACATGCAGCTTATAAATTATGAACTTGCACCTTATGTTCAAATATAATTTTTTTACATGATTGCTTTCTGTGCGTTGGTGGGGTTGCCCCACTAGCAAGGAGCCTGAATTGTTTCCTCTTTCATTTTCCAAAGAATGTGTTACAACCTATGTGTTCCTGCTACCTCCTTTCCCTATCTCCTTTTTGCATCTGAGCTTTCTGTCTCTCCACCCTTCTTTCTTTTGTGTTTGGTTTTTTGTTGTTTTGGGTTTTTTTAGACTAGCTGTCTATCAGCAATTGATAAAATAACTATTTTCCCTGACGTTGCTGTGTTTTGCAGGTACTCTATCTTTTGCCAGACTTAACTCAACTTTATTGGTCTTCAACACAGGATGATATTGTGGGCCATTGTTTTATTTTTTCTGTAACTGTTTACATACTAGTTTGCATGTTAATCCACTGTGGCTAGCTGAGGGCTGCCAAGATCCTATGAGATCACACTCTGAATTCATGCTTTGAATTCACTTGGGTTCTTATCCCCGCCATGAGAATTTGAGCCAAAAAAAGTGGCTATAGGCAAGAGAGAGAAAATCAAAGACGAAGTAGGAGGAAGAAAAGGAAAGAGCCAAAACAACAGAAAGTAAAAAATTGAGAGGAGTATGATGAAACCAAGGTAGAGGGTAGAGACTTTTCACCATGGATTTCTGTGCGTCAGTTCAGGCTGAGATTTTGAAAGACTGTCGCCTTACTTTTAGGAACAAAGCACTTATTTTTTCCATTAAAAAAGGTGCCCAGCACAGCACTCCCCTTCCCCTGTAGTCCAAATGTAAAGTACCAGTTTGCTTGAGGTTGGGAAATTACTAAATTCTGAGACCCTTGTTGAATCAAGAATTTCTTCTGAATTTTAGACTTTTGCTTACTTAGAATGAAAAAAAAAAGGAAAACAATCAAAATTGCTGATTTGTCCTTATATATGGTTGTTTCTTCACATAAAAGCCTAAAAAGAATTATTTAGTAGAGCTTCTTCCCCAAGCCAAAAATTAATCTGAATAGAGAGATTGGGATTGAGTTCTACAAATATGTTGCTTTTGCCAGCTGAAAATACTTTGAAGTACACCCAGCCCTCCTCCATCCCTTCTTTTAAAGGATTGGAGAATCCCTTAAAATGTCTTAGGCAATTATATGAAGAGCAAAATTCACCCCTGAATTATGCCAACACTAATATACGGAGAAAATGTCACCCGAAGAGAATAGATGCCCAGTGTTTAGTATTGTTCCCAGCAACACCCTTGATTCTTCCCTCAGTTCAGTTTTAGGTGGGCAATGTCCTGTTATATCCTTTCTCTCTTCCAACTTGGCTTGTCATTACAGTGCACATCAATTATTTAATAGATCCTTAAGTGTTTCAGACAATATGTCTTTGGCTTGTAAGCAGCTTTGAAACTTTGATACAGTCCAGTCTTGGTGTTAGCCGAAAGGGTCTTTTTTATCTTTTTCTTTTTTTTCCTACAGTACTTTTGATCTAAACCCCAGAATCAGTATTTAGGAAAGAAAATTTGAAGAATAGTCTTAAAATCAATAGGTTTAATGTCAGTTTCTACTAATACAGTACCAACGTTCTGTGGTGACAGACTAGTGATTCTTTATCTGCATGTTTCCTAGTTTGTTTCCAAAATACGAAGTCATGATATCTCCAGTCTTTTCTTTGCAAATACGGTTTTTACAGGCAATCCCTCTGCTTTCAGAAACTCCACTGGTTGAACAGACAGCCTACTTTTGAGGGGGGAAGTGAAGCACATAGACAACACTTACCGCGCTATGAATGCTAACAAATGATACGGTGAAATGAAGGTTAACATGAGAAATGTTGGGCTTAGGTTAGGTAGGATTTTACCAGAACTCATGGTTAAGTTCTGGCTCCACTGAAGCAAATAAAAGCTTTTGTACTGATTTGAATGACATTTTACCTGCAAGTGAAATACTTCTGAATATGTAGGGAAGATATAATATGGTTCTCGCATGAACCTTACCGAACAGCTGGACTGCATCAGAGTTGGAACTTCAGAACGAACATTGTGAACAGCCATCACCAAGACCTACTGCACAAGCCTGGCCTTACCATTCTGATGGTGTTAGTGACTGTTAAGATCGTTACCTCTTTGTTCATCAAGGAGTGGTGTCCCGATCCAATGTCGGGGATAACAATTCAGTCTCTCACAAGTGGTACCTGAATTGTTTGCAATGGGAAGTCCTTAGATGAGTGGTAGTTATACTGGACATGCAATTTTCCAAGTGAAATGCTTTTGTCAACAGATAAAAGCTAGCTTTTCAGGAGTGCAGTTGTCTACACAAATCATATAAATAATTGTAGAGTTTTTGTATTTTGTTGTTGTTAGATAGTTGCACTAAAAATGCAGGAAAACACTGCCAGAAGTTCAGAAGTCACTCTTAGTGTTTGCGGTGCCTTAAACATTGTACTGGGTTTGGCTTGGATGGAGTTAATTTTCTTCATAGCAGTCTGCATGGTGCTGTGTTTCAGATTTGTGACCAAAACAGTGTTGGTAACACACCGGTGTTTTAGCTATTGCTGAACAGTGCTTGCATGGCATTCAGGCCTTCTCTGTTTCTCACTCTGCCCCTGCAGTGGGTAGGCTGGGAGTGGGCAAGAGAATGGGAAGGGACACAGCCGGGACAGCTGACCCCATGTGACCAGAGGAATATTCCGTGCCGTAATAGCATCATGCTTGGCAATAAAATTGGGGGATAGTATTTCCAAGGTAGCCGTTGCTCAGGGGACTGGCTGGGCATCAGTTTGGTGGTGGGACGTGGCGAGTGATTTCCTTTGTGTCACTTGGTGTGGGCTGGGGGTTTTGTTTCCTTTTTTCCTTCACTTATTAAAGTGTCTATTGACCCATGAGTTTTTTCTCACTTTTGTTCTTCCAGTTGACTTCCCTCTTCTGCTGGGGGGAACTGAGTGAGTGGCTGGTGTGTGCCTAATTGCTGGCTGGACCAACCTACTACAAGCATGAAGCTTGATATTTACTCTAACTTCCACCCTACAGACTGAGAATTAGAAGTAGATCATTTAGAAGTTTTTGTGAAACTATTGAAAGCTAGGACTGAAAGAATTTTCCTGTACTTTTACTTTGTGTTCAAAATCTGGTTTATTTCAAGATAAAGCATGAATGATTAATTCTTAAGAGAAACTTACACCCTTTATAAAACTTTACTGAAGCTTTATGTTTTTGCTCAATTTAACACATACCAAATCTCTAGAAGAGCGAAAGCTGGCAGCTCTAACCAGAAAAAAACTAAATCATGACGCAGTCACTACATCATTCTATCATCATATTTTGGCTTCAGGACATTTTCCATGGTTTGTTCATTTTCAGATCTTAAAATTCCTCCCACACCTCAGAAACATATTTTAAGGTGATATTGCATGCTCGGGATTCATTTCCAGCTTAAGAGAAAGGTGCAAGCAAGTGCTGAAGTTTTGGCAACAGATATGGAGAGGCTTACCATGGTAGAAATTGCAGGCTGAAATCTAGTCAGATTCTTGGAAATGGGATAAATTCAATATGTTTGAATCTCCTACTTTTTCAAGTAAGAGGAAAAGGGGTACTATAACTGTTACTGTAAAATCTAGTAGTATGATTCAGAACCTGAAAATGCAGCTCCAGTTCTATGTGATAAACTTATCACCAGCTCCATCAGAAGGTATGAGAAAGAACTCTAGGAGTTTTATTTTGCACGTGTTTGTGAGAAGGATAGGAAAGGGGAAAGAGGAAACTAGCTTCAAATAAAAACAACCTCATTTTGAGATTCCTGCAACAGTTTCGTAGAACTAACTGAGCCTGGAAAAAGATACCAGTCAACAAGATTCCTATCAGCTTTAAAGTAACCTTTTAAAAGAATTTTTATTAAATTTCCTAGCTTGATCAGTTTATGAACAAGGGGTGCTCAGCAATTAAATCAGCAGAAGAGTATTTGAAGCAATGTAAGATAAGGGGAACTGTATTCTTGTCTTGGTTTATTCACTGCTATGAGTTGTATACTGATTCATACCATCTCAGGATCTGACTCTCACTTCATTATGATCACTTGTTCCCCTAGTACAGTACACAGAAACAACAGTGAAGGGAAAAATAACCTCCCTGAGTTCATAGGACACCATAAAACACAATATGCATTGCAGCGTACCTGGGATAGTGTTTTGCCTCCTGTACCTGCTCTACTCCCCAGACCTGTTAAATCTGTGCTGAAAATTGGAGGCTGGGACATATCCAGGAAAGAGACAAGAGGGAGTGCTTGTTTTAGGATTCTTCTTGACTGGCATAACCTTTCTTACACTGCAATAAATTAAACCTTGGCTCCCTACAGTGAGGTTAGGAAAAAGGATCAGAGAGCTGTGAACTACTTTGCCACCTTCTCTCTTTGCTCTGCGTAGCCTGGCAGCAGAAATTTTAGTCTTTAATGCTAAGTCTGCAGCTGAAAGTTGAAAAGGTCTGAGTACTGGGGTGCAAGTCTATTGGTTTTGATGAATTTCTGTCTTTCACTTTACCTCCCCTATACATGAAGATAAGATTATAATGAAGATTCCATGAAGTTAGAGGTCACTGTAGGCATTTCCTGGGAAGAACAGAAAAAGGAAGAAGTTTTTATACTGTACTGAAGTTGCAACTTACATTTCATCAGGTTAATTCAGCAGGTTCAACAGACAGCAATTGCATATTTCCTAAGCAGAGGACTTTAACAATAAGAAAGTTCACAGTGTTTTCCTTTGCCTGCTGTTTTAGGCTCATTGTAGATAAGAACAACTGCCCCTGTATTGTGTTCTCTCATTTTAAAAGTACTTTTTACACAATAGAAACCCCAAACTTATAGAAATCTATTTCAATATAGTAAGAATTTGAAGCAATGAAGAATTTAAAAATGAAACCTGGAGCACTGTTGTCTAGTAAATAGTGAATCTTTTACAATAAATTTGCAATTAAATTTGGGAGTACATTGGCCTAGTTTTTACTAGGGTTCAGTATAAATATATATATTTTAATGAGAAATTTAGAAATTGAATGAAGTCCAAGAAAAAGTGAGGAAATGGTCAAATACAACAGAGGCTATTCAGAAAACTTTTTGCTAGCATATGAACAGTCCTCTTTTGATTTTTGCTTGGCAGAAGGGAGAATTCTGCACTTTCCTCTCACATACTTACGACATTCAGACAGACTAGTTCTCAAGTTTACTAACATAGATCCTTCCAAAGGAACTGCATCTGAGGAGATGACTTCCTTTGCTATATATGGAAGAAGCCATGCTCCTTTTCTCTGGAAAAACTCTAGCATTATGTGTCCTACCATTGGGTTTGATCTACCCTTCAGAAATTTGATGTTTCTTCCTTCTTGACTGCCACTTGGCTTGATCCTCAGAACATTTTGTCATGTATGTTTCCTACATCTCAGTATAACATTATTTTTCATTATTTTTCACAAAGGCAAAAAATGGTCTTGTTCACTTTGTAAAATTGTGCAAATAAGAGCAATGTCTGAATTGTTATTCTAGGTGCCTAAATCGATCATTTTGGAGACATAATATGTAATGCAATTGTCCAAAATACTAGCTAAGCACAATTTGCTGGCTGGCCAGAGAAGCTAAAGGGCTAGCTTTCTACCACAAATATCAGCCAGGATGCCTAAAGTCCACATGCCAGGAGGTATCACTATTTCAGCTGAGCTAACCATTGTGCAGGCCTATTTCCTATTAAAGTCTTATGGTTTCATTTCCACAGAATCACATTTTTTAAGTCTCCAAAGGGTCCTGAACATGTTTCATATGCACCAGAAAATTGAGTTCAGTCTTCAAGTGTGGCTACCTTTTCTCAGAAATTCAGACAAGATGGCTGATACTATCCTGTTTTGAAGGACAGCTTGGAAAGCCTAAGTTCAGTTTCCTCGTTGCCCTGGGATAATACAAGCATGATATTTATTTTTTACTTTCCTGCAGAGTGTTTTTGCTAGCTGGCAGCCAAATTGCCCCAGTTGGGTAATTCTTCATCATCATGATGAACCTGTGCTACTGGCAGAACTTAGTATGAGAGTTATGGGGCAAAAGGGAACACAAGTATAAGAAAACTTAAGCTTGGAGACCGAGCAGCCTTTTCAGTTTTTCTGCAGTCACGTTTCCCAGAGTTAGTGGCTGTGTTGTGGTCTGTGCTATATGGCCCAGCCAAAGGTAACAGAAGGGCTTGGGTGGTAACAGAGGACTTCTCATTCCAGAGGGCTGGAATGGTCCTGTGCAGAGACCTCCCTAGTAGGAGCCAGGGAGATTCCTTACCCTTTCCGCACCATTCAGCTTGTGCCTGAGGGAAAGCAAAGTGGTGTAGTCATTAAGGATACCAATCTGGGATTGCATAGATCAGAATCCCGAGCGAGTATAGCACATTAGGATAATTCAAGAGGAGAAGAATTTTGCCACAACCAGAGACTAATGGTGAAAAAGAGCAAAAAGTTGTGTTTTCTAGTAAAAGAAAAATAATATTGATTAAAAAGTGCAGTGCCAAGATAGTGAGAGAATTATGTGCATAGGTTGTGGATATTTTAAAACAAATGCACAAAATTCAGTGCGCTCTAAAATTACCTTCCCAGTTCGTATATTGCATTATTCTTTCTTTTGATGGTTGGGTATCATTATATACAGGATCATGAAAGTGCTGTATCAAGTTCCATAGTAACAGCAGGCTCTTTGGGAATTCTGTATTTGCAAACTAAAAGAACTGCAAGTTACAAAGATGTAGTTTATTATTACAAATTAACCCTAAATTTGCTACAACTTTGATAATTTCAAAACAGCAACATTATTTTCTGGTTAATTTTAAATTTTATCTTTGTAATCTTAGGGAGAGAGCTATGCAAATTTTGTCTAGGAACCATGATATAGATTATACCTTGGCTTTTTTGCTTCTCTTGATTTTTGCTTTTGATCTCAGCTGGACTATGAATTGTTTGAGACTTTGCATGCAAAACTACCTCTTTACTAGTGTCACCTAGAAATTGAACGGCACGCATATTTTTGAAGGGCCTCGCTCTACTCTCACATAAAATCACCGTAAAACACTTGCGATTCAGTGAGCTTGTTCACTGTCATGCATACAAAAAGAAAGTCCCTGGTGTACTGAGATAGCCACCTGTAATGTTGAATAGCTTTGTTTCACTCCCTCTCCCCTCCAATTCCTTATGTTCTGTTTAATTCCTTTGTTTCTCTTTAAAATTTCAAATACTTTATTTTTTTAAAGAAAAGGAACTCTCTTTCTTACTGTGTACAATACCTAGCAAAATGGTATGTTAGTTTCCTGGCCTAGGTACAGTGACAGTAAGAATAACAAATCATCGGTTAATAATGTAAAAAAAAAAAAAATCTATACTAATAGTCATTGAATTATTTGTAGGTTTTGTTCATGAAATCCAGGTCAAAGCAATACCTAGTCCTACCTTGTTATGTTGGAGAACAGCTCTTTGTGTTGCCTTGTACACGCATAGAAGCAGCTATGTGGAAAACATGTTCTTTAAAATGACCATATATGAGCTCTGCAGAAAAACAAAATAAAAAATCAAGAAACATAAAATCACTTTCACTGCCTCTGAGATCTTTATGAAATATTGTGCACAGAGATTATGAAACTGATGTCAATAGCAGGTATAGCCTTGGGGTCATTCTAATTGACCAAGGACAGCTTTCATGTTAGAGATTTTAATATATGAAGGTCATTAATGTTTGCCTTCAGAGTCTGTGTATGAGACACCATAGACACAGATGTGGAAGCACAGGGAGGATGAATATGTTGGCACATTCTTGTCTTTGGCTACAATCTATCAGCCTCGTTTCTCTCAATGCACCAATATAACAATATGCAGTCACAGTGAGGTCACTGGAACGAATCCTCATATGACTGTTATTAGTAGAATAAGAATTATGAGCCGTTACTTTTACATCCCGGACTTTTTCAAGATTTGAATTAGATTTAATCATTAGATTAGTCTTGTAGATTGTAATCCTCTGCCTCTATTCAGTTTGGAGGTGATATACAACACACTGTGGAAGTTCTTTAATAGTAGTTGAGGCTGCAGGAGAGCTCAGCATCCAACTGTCATTTTGCTGCAGAATCAGCAAGGTTCCCTTATGAATTAGTGGGAATGGAGTAACAAACTTGTGCATATTATGCTCTCAGTTCTGCACAAAATGTTCTGGAGGAGGTAGCACAGTTCTGTGGTGCTACTGTGTTGGTGGTTGGTTGGTTGGTTTCTTCTGCCGTAGTAAGAAACACCATTTATTCCCTTTTCAGAGCATGTATAAAAAAACATGTCTCCTCTAGATGTAAATAGAAGCTGAGGATTTCAGGTAGGTCACAGTCCTCAGCAACTGTAAAGGGAGAGAACACTGTCTTTCCAGACTGTCAGGCAGAGAGTTGAGACAGAGATTTCAATCCCAGCACTTGCTTCATTTTGTGAAAATAAAAGGGGTGCAGAGGTGTATATGTACAGATCTTCAGACTTTCTTTTGCCTTGTCTCTCAGTTTCAGTGATAATGAAAAGCTCTGTGAAACTGTCTTGATTTTGGCAGACTGTAAGCCATATTTGTTATTTGTCCTCCAGTCTTTCTGCTTAGTACAAGAGGTTCTATTGCTCCTGTGTGTGAAGAGGAGAGGTCATGTTTGCTCCTTGAAGTCATTGGCGAAGAATAATAGAATAGATTGGAGAAGCTAAAGAGAGTGGAAGATGAATGGAGCGTATCTGAACCATATTATTTCTGGGTTTTAGATGAGAAGTAAATGAATCAGATGTCCTGTCAGCATACAGTGATGATATAGGTTCCTAGGGGGAAAAATGTGAAGCCAGGCTTTTTTCTCTATGGAAGGACATAGGCCTATGAAAAGTAAGGATCAGATACTATTTAAACAAGTTCATGTAGTCAAAAACTCTCTAAACTTTATTTTTGGCTTATATTTGACATTAGGGACAATGTTGCATGCTCGTCTCACTATCTTGTTATTCAGCCAGTCCAACTGACTCATACATTCATTAACCTCTCCAAAGGAACTGTTGCTATAGACATGGCTGCCTTCCATCTGCAGGGTGAGAGAAAGAGAGATTCCCTATCGTAAGATTAGGGCTGAAACCAAATGACAAGAAAAGGATCAGCTTCAGCAACTCAACTGGGGATGCACTTTGGGTAATTCAGGTAGAACTGTCTGGTATACTAAAACATAATATCCAAAAGTTTGGAACCTACCCCTGTCAGGAAATCTCAGCTAAACTGGGGCAGACAGCTTTCTTGAAATAAGAAATGGTTAACGTATTCAACTGAATTTACTTGGGAAATTGTAGAAGTTTGTCAAATTCTGGCCTCTCCTCATAAGTTCAATTCTTAATAAATACATGCTGTATAAGATAAGATGCATCACTAAAGTTATGATATTTCCATAATAATTTTTTTACTCAAAACTTGTAAAGTTTTAAGAATCTAAATTGATAACTGAAACTGTTGTCTCTCCAAAATTTTTTTTCTAAGTCCTCCCTTTTAAGAATAACATGGCTAAAATTTCATTGTATTTACTAACACTTTAGTTTTTTGAAACTCTGATAGAATCTTTTTGCTTTTTCGCAAATCTCTGGAGAAAAGGGAAAGAACAAATTAGTCTAAACAAAAGCTGAGAAAAAAGAATATATTTAACATTGTGTATTGGTTAAAATAACAGGAAAAAATAATAACTAATAATGTTCTGAATTGAAAACTAGCTCTGAGTCTCATTAAAACCTTAACTGCTTTAGGCTTTCCCTTCTCTCACCTGCCACCCACTGATGACCTATGAGTCACCAACTATTCCAGCCTCATCTGAAATCTTTATTAAATTATTTTAAACCCTAAAGCCCTGTGTGATAAGAAAAACAACATATCAGCTTTTATACTTTTAAATTATAAGATTATCTTTAGATTTCAGAAATCATAGTTTTCCAGGTATGTATCTACATGTATATATGTATTAACAGCTACAATATGCATAACTGTATAGTTTTAAAGCTCATAAATAGAGTAAATTATGAAAAATTATGACGTTTTAGCTCATTACAGTTCACTGTTCATAAACCAACCCTTTCAGAAAATAACTAGAGGACTTTCAGATTGATTCAGAGTATCACCTCTGGGCAGCAAACAAAATGTTAATCAGGAAATACGTTTCTTCCCAACTTTTTTTTTTTTGCTGGTTAGTACAACTCAAAATGGCTATTGATTTAAAATTATTTTTATTCAATAACATACAGTAATACTAAAGGCACTGTTTTATCAATGTTTTTATCTGTTAACAAGAGCTTGGCCTTAGTCATTGCCTAGATGCTTCTCAACAATTACATGTACAAGTAACTACCTGCTGTTTGTCTCACCGAGGCACAAATAACAGCTCTGTGAGTAATTGCGAGGTCATTGAAACTGAAAGTCCCTTATTGACCTGATGCAACTGCTCACAGAAGGCAACTGGACCTGGGTGTGTCAAATGGTGGGTGAGGTTCCTAACCATTATACTATCAGAAAAATTAGAGATGCATTGTAATGCTGCTTGGTTTCTGTTGTGTGTCCTGAAGAGTAGTCATTGTGAGTACCTACCTCCAGGAGAGGTTTTGCAGATGTAGATTCAGTAGTGGGAAGAAATTGCTGTTAGTTATACCATCATGATGGTACAGCTCGAGGGGGACGTATGTACGTCCACACCCCCTTCACATGTACCTTTCACATGTATTCTGCACAACAGGATCTTCTAGTGGATGGCTTAGGTGCCTCCTCATTCAGCATTTCAGATTTTATTAATTTTGCTAGCATTGTTAATTCTTCTTGTGTATCATATAGGAAGTTAAGTAATTTAGCTATTAATTAGGTATAATTTCATTATCCTACCCTGCAGCAAGGTATCTAAAATGTAAAGGCTGCAATATTTGACTGCTTGAAGTCACACTGTGAGTTCGTGATGGAACACAAAACAAATCCAGGCCTCCAGAGCACTGTTCAGTCATTTAACTTTTTGGCCAACCCTTCTCTGCCACCTTCCCTTAGAATATGGGCTGGTATAAGTGCAAATCAAAATTCTTTCCCTAAATTCACAGGATGAAGGAGCAATACTTGAAATATCAACAAAGGACCTGATGAGTTGCAGCAAGTAGTCAAAATAATAATAGCAAAGTGGGATGCTTTACAGTGGCCATAAATAAAGTGATGTGAGGCAGAGAATTATATAGGGGTTTAGGCTTCTCTATGGTGCAGCACTTGCTTAAGTTCAAGCATATGAATAATCTTACAGAAATTATTTCTGATTTGTTAAGTTTCATTTAAGCATGTGACTAATAAATCTCCTAGGTCAGGACATTAATCATGTCTGAATGTCTTGCTCAATAGGTAAGATGATCATCTGAATGTCTTCATCAATAGGTAAGGTAATCATTCAGAGATGGTCATTTTGTGCATATGTTTTTATAACTCATTTAAAATACAGATCTATGTTACTGATGACTCATATGATGGAAAAAGCAATTGAGAAGATCAGTGCTAGTACCAAAATATAACCTCTTTGCCACATGAACTAGACACACGGACATACTAGACTAGTATAACTTCTTCCTCTTGCTTAGTCCGAGATGGAATTCCGTCATGGTACACACTTCTTTTCCCTTTCTTTTCTGTCTTTTTTTTTTTTTTTTTTTGATAATTAAGTGGAACCAAAAGTGATTCAGCTTTGCTTTTTAAGATAACCTCTACTTACGACAAATCTCCACTCTGGTCAGCTGTTAAGGCTGCTTTCAGTAGGTTGATTAAGAGGGAATCAAGTCCACCCATTGTGACTTTTTTATCTCTTTTGTGCTTCTTTTCCAACCTGTTTTCCTCTCGCTTCTCTTCATACAATTATGTACCTCCTCTTTATTTCTTAGTTCTTTTTATACTTCCATTTTATACTCTATCCTGTTTTTATTTCCTATTAATGTATGTAGATATTTTGCCATTTCTCTCTCCTTTTTTTTCTCCCCACTTGACCTATCTTCTTTCCTCTTGAGGAAGTAAAAATATATCACCTCCGTATCTAGAAAACCTCAGAGAGTTCATGCTTATTTCTGGGTCCATTACAGGTCTCTGCTCTGAACCCATTTTGTATTTTTTCATGTTTGCTTGTTATGCTAAAAGCTAAAAATCCCAAAATGTGTCTGTCATAATAACATTTTCATGGAATCCCCAATCTTAGGACTAGTTGGTTTGGTAAAGCTTGATTTTGAAAAAAAAAAAAAAAAAAACCAAAACATAATCACAGAACTGTCTCATCTGTAAAGCTACAGACATTTCTACAAAAAGAAGACACTTAGATCTTATATATCTATATCAGAGAAATATCTTTCAAAAGAATGATTATATATCTGCTTTTACAACCCATGTGCAAAAAAAAGTAGATTTCACTGTATAAGATTATAAATAATTAGAACACAGTGAATAATGGCTGTCGCCTAGTGCTGAGTCATGGATCTCCCTTTCCATGAGGTAGATCACCAAAACATATAGTGTTTTAAAATTAATTATTTATTTGCAAAGGTCAACAAAATAATTTATGAGACATTTTATGCAGATCAAAGAACTTTTGGTCCTTTTCTGAATTTGTAATAATGTAGATCATCTCAACTGCCGACCTTCAAAAAACCATATCTGACCTCATCAAATTCTACTGGAATGACTGCCTGCTCATTATGTTAGTAGCACAATGAATTTTCTAATCCTCACACCTAAGCAGATTACATTGTGGTCTACTAGATGCTGCCCTTTTCGTTTTATGAGTACCTTGTCAGACTCTAAGTATTACTGGGGTAGAAACATCTTTTACAGTTCTTCTGAAAGCCTACTGTAACCTGTCCGTATGAAGTAATAGAGGGGATCAAAAAAGAAAAAACTCTACAGGATTTCTTGAGTAGAAAATGTAAAGGAAGGAAGTGGGTACTGTTCTTCCCACAGAAGGATGAGCATGCAGATAAATGACCAAAAATGAAAAGTTGAGGTTTCCTGCTTTTCTTTGTTTCTGGAAGACAGTAACTTGCCACTGGTCTCTTCTCACTGTGGCTTTTTCTTTATTTGTTTGTGGTTTTTTTGGTTTTGGTTTTTTTTTTTTTAACAGCCTCTATGTTCTACCTCTGTGACTGAGGCAAGATTTGAAAAATTAATGCTCTTTCATCCCATCTCTCCTATTCTGGTGCTCTAGTGCTCTGCAATATCAGGGAAACTCCTGTGTTTCTTTGTTCAAAATGTAGCTCAGTTGCCTAAGAGTGGCCCTTTGGCTTTTACTGTGTTCCCAGGACTCTTTAAAAAATTTAAATCTTGTTCTACAAAGCTCTTTCATTTAGGCTGAGCTTATTCCAATTTAAATAACTCATGCATGCACAAGTCCTAGTAAACATAATTGGAGATGGGGGGAAGTTCTGGATTCATTTTGGCCTAGTGTAACATTCTTTGTAAGACAGTACATTATCCATGTTGAAATCATCTATACAGCTATTTAGATACAAAAATAACAAACCAAATGGGTCTATAGTGATAAATCTGTCTTGTGCTTGTCAGTCAAACTGGCTGTACTTGTCGGTCTTCCAAGAAAAAAAAAAAAATCTTAAAAAGAAAAACATCTTTTAAAATAACAAGGAGAACCAGTACAGTACTTAAATTCATGCAGTCTATCTGAATGACAAGTAATGCAACATTTCCTTAACTATAGTAAAGCTAAACTAGAGACAACCCACAGATACGGGCAGTTGGTGAGTGGGTAGCACTCCAGAACAGTCATGCCTGAGGAGTAATTGCATTGTAATTGGTATTTTTTGCTTTCGCTCTCACTTACCCAGCTTCCAGCAAGTTGATACTCTTGTCCCCCCACACACACCACTTACTTGACATGGACTGGGGGAGTACAGACAACTGAGAGAAATTCTAAAATGCTCCAAAGAAAATTAAACTTTTCTCTCAATATTTTTAACAGGAAGACATATCTGTTTTGTTGTTGTAAAGATGAGTTGTCCCAGTGTGAAGCCTTTATGAATTGTCGAAAATGTACAGTGCTGCACCAAGGTCTCTACAGTCTTCTCCTTCAGATTACTTTTATCCCACAGTAATTGCCTCCTTACCTCTTAGTAACTTTGTACCAAAGGACGGTGGAAATAGATGGTCCTGTGCTATGAGTTAGTGAACAATCATCTCAGGTCCTTCTCATATGTATATCGGGGAATATTGTTTCCAAAACAGATGACCTTTTTTTCTGAAAACATCCTACTCACCAGCCCCTAGGGTCATGTTCACAGTCTTACTCAACTGTTACACAGTAGGTAGGAAGAATCATGTGGAATACATTTGACTTTTATGTGGAAAGGCTTGGCGTAGTGGCCAGGGAACACCATAAAACTTCTAGGTTTGAAACTCTTGTGAAGCCTTCAACATTTTGCCTTGAACTCCCCATAAAAGTAATTTTTTTCACCCACACTCTCTATTCTGCTGTTACATCAATGAATCTGCCTGGCTGATATTTTGCAGGGGAAGAGTCTGGGGGAAACTGTGTGTTCTTATGGCTTTATTATGGCCTGTTCTTCAAGGCTCTGAAAACAAAACTTATATCCAATATTAGTTATCCTAAAGTTGTGGAAGTTGCTATTCTGAACTCAGACTAGATTCAGTTTTGCTCACCTTTCCACATTTAAAACTGAATCTATGTACAAGACCAGTTAACCTTTGATAGTAAGTCTGATTTGACTTTTTTGTGTTTGTAACACAGCCAACTTTGACCACTTTTAGGTGCAGATCAGAAATTTCCCGACATTTAAATATGCAGCTATGCTTTCTGTATTAGAGCTGCTCTCAGCAGCACGCTTGCAGAAAATGGGAGTGGCAGTCAAGGCCATCTGTTAAGCACTGCTATTTTGTATATCTGTACCAATATTTTATGGGAGCAGAGTTTGCGATGCACAGATTAATTAAAGCACTACAAAAAAGTCAATAGTATAGATTGACGCTAACCAGGGAAAATGTCAGCTTCTTATCGAATGAAACAATGCAGTTAGGCTAGCAATTGCAGAGATTGTATGACTAGAGTAAAATAAATAGCATGCTGCAGAAAATACAGCCAGCCTTACTTCAATGCAGTAGTAAGCATTAGAGGCGTTAAGAGTAGTGTTGCCCCCAAGGCATATATATGCAGTACTGTGTCTTTTAGTGAACATATTGGCGACATTGTGAAGAGCATTACAGAAAGCAGACAGGACTGTTATTCTTGGGTTTGCCTATGCAAAATGGAATCCTAGTGAAATCTACTTAGTGACATCTAGAAATTTAGAAAAAATACATGTATTATAGTTATATATATATATATATATATATAAAAAGCCAATGAAGCTGGCCAGACAAACATAAAACTGCAGCAAAGGTGATGATAGAAAATTGCATCTGAATATTTCTCTGACTAAGCCAGTAAGGCATTGGTTGAAGAAATAGAAAAGTAGACAAATCCATGGGAGAAAATGTGAATAGACCAAACACCTTACCAGGATGTGTTACATTTCATAACTGTCAGTTAAGTTTTCTAGGAAAGACCATGGTACCAAATATGTCCACAATCAGAATGATAAGACACATGAATGCAACCTTTCCTAGCAACTGAGCTGTTATGTAGGTAGTGGTTCAAAAATTTGGTATGTGTACATATTTTTGAAGAAAATAAAACCCCAAATATATCCTGCCCCTCCAACTCTTCAAAAGACAAATACAGACCTACTGTAAAACTTAAGACACAAAGACACAAAATAAATCAGTTTATTATGTGGTTTTATTTGACATCAGATACTGCTTGCTGCTGGGAATATTCTTTGACAAAAGATTGATTATAGAAGAAATGAAAGATATATCTTGAAAACTAATGAGATGATATTTAAATGCCATCCTTTAATTAAGAAATAGAATACTGAAGACTATTTCAGTATCAATGAGGTAGAGAAGTAAAAATACCTATAGTGTGAATAAAAAATGTATCTGTAACAATCCAAATATGATCACTAGATTATTAGATTTCTATTAGATTATTTCTATTAGATTTCTCTTAAGTATTCAGTGCTGGCAAACTCTGATCCTGTTGGTTTCAGGAATACAGTAAGGCCAATACTTTGTTCTTTAGAAATGTATGCCTACAAATTTTATCCATGCAAGTTTGTCCCATTGTTAGGGAATTTCATACTTTATCTCAAGATCTCATGATAGTAGGAGAGTTTGTGACTCTACCCAGTTTGTAAATATTTTGCAGCAAAGTCACTGCTGCCACCAAAAAAAAGCCTCCACTTTTGCTATTGCGACGTGTTATTTTTATTAGCATCCAAATCTGAAATAGTTGTCAAGAATGGAAATCAGTTACATAAACTGTATTTTAAGAGTTTTGTTGAAGTTCTGTGTTGAATTTTTTTGAAATTTCAAATTTACAGCAATCATTTGCAAATTTCTAAATATTATGGTTATGGTTTCAAAGTACCAGTTATAACATATTAGTCTCTTGTGTGCAGTGAGCAAGTGTCACAGCTTTAAATGGTAATTTTCAAAAACAATTGTTGTCTTCTATTATCATGTGTTGCAACAAATAAGTGTGTACATACAAAGTATGCCAGTTGATCCTTACATATTAAAATATTAAAGTTCTGTCATGCTGCAGTATGCTTTCAAAGTTGTAGTAGATGCAGCAGTAGCAAGCTCTAATCTATGAAAAGCATAGAATAAATATATTTTTACAGTTTTAGTCTGACAACCATTTTGAGTCTTCAAGAAGCAGCAACAGGAAAAGCAAAATTTAAATATATATATATATTAAACAATATTTAAGTCTTAGTACTTGCACCAGTGTAAAGCAAAATGGTTGCAGGCATGCATCTATTACTAGGAGCAAACTAACAAATTGAAAACTTGTTGAAATGTTAACTTCTAAATTACAGTTCACTTTGTGCTTCATTTTAAACAATGGTGTTAAACTTGGTAGGATTATGTGAGATAAGGTACAAAAAATATTATGGGATCTAATGAATGGAGCAAGATTAATTCAAATAATATACACAAGGATTTAATTATAAAATTGGTCAATGAATGGAACTAGCTATCAAGACATCAGTTCTTTTTATTTTTGATAAGACGAGGTGATTTTTCTGTGCATGTATATGTGTATCAGCCTAGTGGACCATTAGTGAAAAGGTCATAACGCTTTATAGTCAGGTAATGATGATATGTTAAGAGTCTCTGATGTTGACTTCTGTATTACTTGTTGAAGTTGACTTGTGTATTACTGTATATTTACACATCTGGCGTGAACTCTCTCACTCCACACAGATCTGTATTTGACAGCAGAGGCTTCAGGAGAGGGAACATGGCACCTGCTAGATTTGTGGAATTGCAGGCTGTGAGATTATTTTTCAGCTTTTTGTGGCTTTTAAACGACAAGAGATTCCTGAGACAGCTTATTAACTGCAGCAATTGGATGTCTTTGAGAATTGTAGGATAGCTTATTCTTCCTTTGAGAAGGGACTACTGCTGAAAGCAACAAACGAGCAATAATGTGTGATTAATCATGAAATATGTTGTTTCTGAGCCCCATTGTATCTGTTGCGTACATGAGTCTCTTGATTTGTTAGAGTTCAGGAGATTCACAGAGAACTGGTCAGGTTTGGGTAGATGATTCTGACATGCTGGGCTTTTTCCATTTCTTTCCCTCAGATAAGCCCATCTAAATTAGTATTGGCTTTTTAAAGGTCATAAGATGTAAAGGATATTGAATCCAACATGCTATCTGTCTCCAACACAGGTGAGGAACAAATCCATGTTTTTCTGCATTTTATTGATCTCTCAGTATCCTATCGTTTGGCTTTCAGTCTTTCTACCACACAAGGAACTCCTCGTTCTATACTACATGTCTAAATTTCCTATAAAGTGTACTGAGAAAGTAAATATTGAAGAATAGCATTCACAGAAGTTCATAATCTTAATAGACATTTCCCAAACTCATCTGTGGGACACTGAAAAAGGGAGCGGGCTAGATGTCTAGCTCTGGATGACAAGGAAACAACAATTTCTCCATGAATTCTCATGGAGGTTAGGCAACCAAGCCATGTGACTTTCCTCTCATCTATAAATAGATACTTGTATTCCTACCCCACTGAAACTAATAGTTCAGTGAAGAAGGTGCCCAGCCAGGAGACAGAATAATTTCCATTTACGTGAAAGCAGTCAAGTACCCTTGCCCCACTTGGAGAAAGTTTTGGGTCCTGATTCCTATACCATTTTCCAAGATAATGCCCTAAGGATGTAGGATTTAGTCTGTCTTCTAGCCTCCTTTGAAGCTTTTCCACTTTGAATAAATAACCAGCAATACACCGGAGAAAGGACCTACACCTGACTGTCATCTTATTCTAGGTGAGTGCTTTATCACAGGATTTGTAGAGTCAATCTCTCATTCATTCTTCTGATAGGACTAGAGCAAAAGGACAGGAACATGTGAGCAGCATAAGGTCAATGCAGAGAGAGACAGAATTTTAATGCAGAGAGACTCAAAATGTAGGGAAGCTAGCTAGGGTGCAGGCTGCAGTCTAGTTGCAGCAGCCAGGGGTGCTGCTCAGGCTAATATTTTCAGTTAATTAGCAGGGTGAGCATCTTCCACAAAACACTCTCTAAAACCAACTCACTTCACTGGAGAGATGATGATCACTTACTTCAAAAGCTCAGCCTTTCTTTCATAATCAGTCTAGGAAGCCAATCTGCACACAACCCAATACTCCTTTGAGAGACTGGCTGGGTACCCTGGAAGATCCCAGAGCTGGTGAGCTGTGGACATTTTGATGTCTTATTAAACTAATAAGCTGATGTCTAAATTGACCCAGAAGTCAATTATGAAGTGAAAAACACACCTGTTGTATCACTTGCCACCAAACTAAGGGCAATTATATTAATCAAATTTAATAAAAACTTGTAATCAGTGAGCAGCAATCAGTTGACACCGAAAATTGAGACTTGGTGTTTGAGTGACTCATACAGTAACTTTAGCATTTTGCTCTGTGCTTTAGGAACTAATGACATAATCATATATAATTATTTTAAATATTTTATAAACTGCAGTGAATTTCCCAATGCTGTTTGCTAATTATGCAATATAATTTTAGGAAAATTTCATGGATGTTGTAGTATAGCTAGGATGAGTCATTTGTCACCACACGATTGTAGAGAAATCCTCACTGCTATAAATAGAGCCATAGGCATTATGTGTACACAGTGTCTTTTTATTTAATGTTTTTTTTAAATACCTATATCTCTAGTTACTATTGCTATTTTGATATATAATAGTATAAATGTTACTTTATCTAAATACTAAATAGTACTGACAACAGTTAGAAACATCATGCTTGGGCTACAGCAGAATAATGAGCCTTCTAAAACAGTGTGGCTAGATTATTTTAGGAAAAAATCTAAAGCACCAGCTCCTAGGTATTATAGAGTCATAGAATGAAAGAGTTCACCTTCTAAACAGACTGGATCAAAGAACAGGGAATGAAAAAATGTGTGAAGAGATTGGAAATTTTTATGCAGAAAGTCAATGATAGTACTCAGAACAGAATTATTAGAAGCTTTATACTGTTATTAAAAACTACTAATAATAATTACAGCACTGAGTGAGAGCTTTAGTTAGGATCAAATTATCACTGAGTACAAGATTGGCAGACAGAAAAGACTTTCTGAAATGATTCCGAATATTTCCTCTCTCTAATGTAAGAAAAGACACAGATTATTATGAAAAGCTATAGATGAGGCAATATGGGAAAAGCTGTGAAAACAAGAGGTAGACGAGGCTACATATTATCATCTTGGCTACATCTTATTAATATGCTTCATTCTATACAAGATGTAAAATAAATTCCCCATTCAGAATGTTTTTATTCTGTGCTACTAGGAAATAGATGTCAAATACCTGCCTAAATCTGTGCTCTTATATTCATCTTGAGACACCTGCATAACAACCTTGTTCTTTAAAGTGCTGAGCTTTCAGTTATAGCCAGTGATACCTAATTGTGATCCAAAATGAAAGTAATTTGCTGTTTTTTTCTAGAAAGATAGCCATAAGCTATAATTAAAAGAAAGGAAAAAAAAAAGGCAGCTATGATATTGCCTTTAAACAATCTTGAGCACTGGTTGGATTTGGAAAGGATGAAACAAAAACCCTGATAAATCTGTAAGTGCCAGAACACACATATTGGTCACAAATGACAATGCTTACAGAACCCTTGATCTGACAAAGACATGCAGTAATGTGTGGGATAACATGTAAAGATATCTCCCTGAAGGTGGTAATACTTCTTATGAAGTTAGTTTTGAAAACTTTAGATGAGAAACTCAGAATTTTATTCCCATAACAGGCATAGCAGAGGACAGATTTGCTTCTGCTCCCCAGTAGTGTTCCCCAAACTTGTTCTCATGATGGCAATCCAGCTAGGACTATCCTCCCATAATTTACATGCTCCTGAGTTGTCTCCATAGCATCTCAGTTTTATCCACCCTGCCTGCCAACAGACAGCTTCAATGGATGGCGTAACGTTTCGATTTGTCAGTGTCAGCCTGATAATCAGGTCAGTCACTCTGGCTACTTGCACAATCTTTTAGGACTTGTAATCACACTGAACAAACTGGCAGTTTCTGTCCATCTGCTAACATGAATAAAAGTGTGAGTGTCTCCAGCTGCACTGCGTTTAGTAACTAGGATTACCTTGGATGTGGTCTCAGCAACCATGTTTCCTGTGGGGGAAGAGCTATACTTTACATCATGTGAACACATCCTGCTCAACGAGGGAGAAGGTGCCTCTTCACAGAGTATTATCTCCCCCCGCCCCCAGACTATTCCTCTGTGTCTCTATTAGTCCAGACAGAAACTACGTTCCCTAGGGCATCTCATGAAAAGCAGATGACTTTTTTTAATACATAAGTGTCTATGAAAAAGATGGGCATTTTCTTTGCAGATAACTTGCATTTCTGTGGTGTGGCTAAACTAGTATATGAGAGAGGCCCCAGAGAGTTCTGAAGAACTTACAGGGAGATAGATATTGCTGACACCTGGATGTGGCATGAGGGCATCTTTGTACGGACCATAGAATGAGGTATGATGGAATATCTGTTTCAGACCTGCTTCTATCTAGATGGCAGCAGTCTCCAAGACTTGTCATTCCCATTTCACGTACAATTTCCTGAGGGAGTGTTCTGATACTTGGCCATGGAAAAGGACTTTCAAGCAGGTCTTCCTGCTGAGGCGTTCAACCACATCCTCATGTGCTTCTGCAGCGAGACAGCATGCACAGCCCATGAATTTGACTTGTAGGCTATTATTGGAGGTACTCTGGTAAGCTTTTATAGACACAATAGTTAAATTGAAAAGGCTCTTCAGGGGTATCAAAGGAGAAGTTGCAAAGAGTTACAATGCCTTAATCTAGAGCTTGAGCTAAATATCACAGCTCTTTCAGGCAGGTAATTGAAGTATAGGGAAGAACTTTGACTCATCATGCAGGTAGAGTACTTTGAGTTACTTCACAAAAGAAAGATCAACCTGATTCTTCCTGACAGTTTAACAAATGAGTCATGCCATCTGTTTTTAATAGTGGTTCAGATCTCCCCAAACTTTCTGTAGATTAATTTCAGCAAAATATTTCCTGAGAAATTACAAATTATTGTTCTGCATGCTCATGGGTCTACTAATTCTTTAGTTAATGGGCACTGAATAAATACCTGTATGCTAATTGTCTGTTCTTTAAACAATTACCATTGTCGTAGTCACTAGCTGGCACAGGACAACAAAGGAATTCCTTCTATAGCATTAATTATGCAGACAGGAATCTGAAGGAATATTCACAGAGCTATAGGTTTTCTGTTTTGCATAAAGAAATTAAAGGCATCATAATTAAGCATTTTCTAAGCACTACTGATAAAAAAAAGGAGCTGGCTAGTATGAATGAAGTATGCCATGCATAGATACTGTGTTTTTCTTTCTAATGTAACATTTTCTTCCTGTTTTACTTAGTGGCTGAGAAACTAACACTTGCAAGACTACTGCTATATGCTGATAGCATGCTCTGAAATATGATTTTCTAATTTTCATTTTTAGGTTGTTGCTCAAGAAATGTATGAAATGAACAATTATGGTAAATAGCTTGAATAGAGTGAGGCCACATAGATTAGTACACTAAAAGATGTAATCTACTAATCACTAACATGGACTACTGAGACAGTAACAAGAAAAAGAATCTGGGAATACTTTTGAAAATTACTTAGTTTACAGGCAACAATTGCAAAGAAAAAGGGGAAGAAAATAGAGAATTTTATTTGAATAACTTAGAAAATGCCCAAGGGTGGTAGGGTATAGTGGATAAGACTTGGATTCAAGCAAGATCTCTTGAAAGAAAATGCAGTAACCTTGCATATAAAAGGTCTTAAAAATAGTTGTCACTAAAATCAGTAAATAAACCACTTATCTGCTACTTCTCAGATCAATGCACGTGTTCAAAAAAATTAGCAAATAACACCTGACAAATTTGCAGATATTTCTAGCAAAAATGTCAATAATAAAGAAGCAGTAAAGATGAAAGAGAACAACTATGAGTATATGAAAACATTCAGGATTCTAAGAGTTTCTTGAGAGCCAAAAATCTAAAGTTTGACTTTATTGAGAGCTGAGACCATCAAGTGTTTCATAGAGTTGGTCCTGTACAATGTTCAATATTTCAAATAAAAGATGATCACACTGTAGTGATTACCTGCTACACTGAGCATATTAGTTTTCCTGTAGAATGCATTCCTCTCCTTCACTGTTGACAGCGTAGTCAGGAGAAAATAAGTTTTATAAGCAGCTGCACTGGGGGGAGGAGTGGGGGGAACTTATAACCACTGCTGCCCATCACATGAATGTCCTGGAAATGGGCAACAGCTGCATTGTACCATGGTGTTCCATAGCCAGATGCTGCAATACTGCAGGAAATCCTTGTAGAACTTGATGTTGCTTAATGAAGCATTAGTTTTTATCCTTTTCTCTTCTCTGCCTTCCTGTCTCTAGGGGTGGGAAGATTACATTTCTGGGCAGCAGGAAGATCAGAAACAGAGAGTACTTTGCAGTTCAGGTCAGGTAATGAGTTCAAGGATTAATTGCAGAAGTTAGTGCACAGGAAGCTAGGGAGTCAAAGTACGCTGCACCGGCTACCCTATGTTACATCTACAGCCACGTGCTGTTGAGATACAGAGATACAATAAGGGAGCTTTGTTTTCAAAAGTGATTCTGCTATTCAAAGGTGCGTACCTCCCCAAGTGTAAGTGATTCTGCTATTCAAAGGTAATTGGTGTGTACCTCCCCAAGTGTAAGTGATTCTGCTATTCAAAGGTAATTGGTGTGTACCTCCCCAAGTGTAAGTGAAAGCTGTTTTTAACGTCTTAGTACACACTAACCTTCTCTATAGCCAAGCACCATAAAGGGTCTGTTACCGAGTGGATGCCCAAAGCTCCCCAGCAGTGTCAGGAGGTTGCCCCAGTTTCCTCAGTCTAGGCCTCTCCATGCTTCAGAGCAGTGAACTGAAGTGCCTAGTAAATATGCTGCAGGTAATAATCATCGTGGTAATGGGTAGATGGGAAGATACTGCTTCAGCTGTCTCCATTAATTATTCATTTATTAGTGCTTTTGTTAGGATGAGAGCCTCAGCTCTGAGGCTGGATATCTGGGATAATCTTATTGTCTGTCTTTGGCCAGGAAGTGCACCTGGACACTAATTTACAGTGAAATAATGTAACCTCCAGCTCCCCAGAACTGACACAACTGTGTCATATTTCATCATTGTTCAAGTGTGAAACAGCTGTCCCTCTCCGTCCACCCTGAACTTTTAGCCAGAAGAATTGCTGACATACTTCTTCCTGTAAGTTTACAAGACTTCTTGAAACATGCATAAGGTTTGGACATGGAATGTTGCTTTATGATTTTATAGGTACCTTCACAGCCTGCTCTGAAAAGACATATCAAATGGCTGTTTTTAGAAAGTAGCTAAGGTCTTTGCATAACCTTAAAAAGTGGAGTTCATTGCATCTCTTGTTTGGTAGTATGCGTGTTTTGCCACAGAACTCTCATAGCTTTCATTACTCTTTGCTATAATTTGTTCTTAAAATAAGCTTAACAAACAAATGTTTTACATTGACCTATATGGAACAAACAGTTTAGTAGGAGGCTAAATTATTAGTCTAAGCTGTTCGAAAGCAGTGAAAGGGAGGTGAAATTATTTTTGTCCAAAATAGATGGTAAGAATTTAGGCTACATTTTCTCAGTGAAGTCAGTAGGAGCTATGACTTAATGAAATTAATTTGTTGAGTAAAACAGTTGGTGCTGAGGATCCAGAGTTCATGCTGTACCCTTTTGGGGTTGGGGTGGGTTGCTACAGATGAGCTCTATGCTGTTTCTGTAGGCAGAACACCACTAGAAGCTGGTGTGCATCTTCTGGTTTAGTTTTACTTTGCACACCCTAACATTGCTCTCCTATGTGAGCCACATGGGTTACATGGGGACAGTTGAAAGGATTCACTTCACAGAAAAGAAAAAAGCTTCCAGGTTGCATCTACATTAGTGTTTTAGTTTGTTGTGTGATTCTGGATCTGATGGAAGGGTGCCCACCAAACCCCCCCCCAATAATCCAGTGTATTCTAACCATTGGATGAGTGGGAAGATGCTGCTAAGGTAGCTTTTCCATTGGCTGTACTACTAGCATGTATCTCAGGCTGCTCTCTGAGGTGAGACCACCAAGAAGAATGGTGATCTAAGTACACCAAATAATTTCCTTCAGGTATACTGGACCATCTGTTGTGGGACAACTTTCTTAAAATCCCCCAGGTGTAATCCTTCATGTTAGAATTCAGAAGGTAGAGGGGAAGTCCTAACTTTGAAAGTGTCTCCAACAGGAAACAGAACATCTTTTGTTTTACTTTGTAGGTACTGTTTTTGTGGTACAGAAATATACCCCATCATCTCTGTATTTGTTTGGGTTTGTTTCCATGTTTGTTGCATCAATAAAATCTGCACCTGTTTGTTTTGGCACCAGGAACAGTTAGTTGTCTAGCCTGTATAAACATTTCCCACCTGCCTTGCTTATCTCTCTTCCAGTGATAAATACCCACTATACTTGCTGTGGGTAATTAGCAGGCCAGTTAATCCAGGAGAGGCAAATACTTTCTTTTGGACATCTGCAGCCACTTTTTTTTTCCCTACATGCACTTTTGTATTAGAAATTATGAGACACATTTTTTTTTTCTTTTAAGGTATACGGGGAGAAAACAGAAAGCATTTCTAGATGATGTGTTGTTATGATGAACAGGCATTAATAATTGACATTCATGGTGAGAGAGAAGGCAGTACACACTCTGAGGGATTGTGATGATATCATGGTAACCATGAGAGCAAAGCCCGAGTGGTCTGTGATGACGACAGATATGTGCATTGCTTTATACAAGCTGTTCCTCTGTTGGACGGTTTATATTTGATGGAAATCCGTTTATTAAATTCATACGTAAAATAGCTACACATGCTCCTGAAAGTTTGCTGGGGACAAGATTAGGTCAGCTCAGTTGCACAAACATGGGGAGAACAAACTGCTACGAACTTGAAGCATTACCCAAGTGAAATGAAGCAGAATTTCCATCCTTGTGTTACAAGGGGAATAGCTGTGCTGCGAGGGAGGAACCTGCAGATGGGCAAGCCTGCTTCCCGGGAGCGATCGGTGAGATTTTCATCCTGCATGCCCAGGGCACAGGCTGGTGTATCAGGGATTATAGTTAGCACCTATGAATTGTTGTAGTTACAATTTCCTTTCGTAATCTCCTCTGTATTTCTATCCCAAGCCCTCCAAATATAGTGCAAAGTTGTATCTCTTCTGTGATTACAAACATGCATCCTATTGCCTTTAGATAACTTAAAAAACTTTATGATCATAAAACAGCAGCTATAGCTTGTCTTCTTCACACCCTCACAAACCAGTTTACAGTAACTCCCAAGAAAAAGATTCTTTTTTCAGACCTTTTTTTTGCCTTGGTAATTAATACAGTTATCAAAATCCAAATATTGTTTTCACTCTAATCATTTAGCAACTCAGTTAACTAACTTGGTGACAACCATTGCAAAAGGCAGCATTTTGGCTGCCAAAGCGTAATGTGGGAGGGCATTCTCAGGCCCCACCATTTTAGAATGGTGAAAACAGGCAGCTTCCGAGCGAAGTCCGGTAGAGAACAGCCGGCCTCCAACCCACTTTTAGCTGAGGTCTTACTGCCTCAGTTTCCTGCTGCCTTTCCTTTTCCGTAAGGGAAGGCTGCACGCTAGCAGTGATACAAAGCTGTTGGTTGTTTCAACATGCTTCACTAAGGCTATACTAATACACTATTAGTTTTTCCTTGTGTTCAGCCTTTCTGTTTAGCTGCATGAGCTGGCAAAGCAACTGAGTTCTGACATTAGCGAATCCCTCTGGTATGAGAATTTCTTTGCTGGCAGACAGCTCTCTGCCTTCGCAACACCAATGGTGACAAGGGACCAGTCATCATTATGTATTGTTATGCTGTAGTTCCTAAATATATGTTTCTGGGAAGATGATAAACATGTAGCACATGGTTGCAGAGCACTTGACATACAACGTGTTCTTGGTCTCCTTCCTGGTATACAACTCTGCTGCATAAACCTTTGTTTTGGGTAGTACTTGTTTGGCAGTAATATTGCTTCAGGCTAAGTATGAGCAAGTATATCTTGGTCATCTTGTCCTTTATGTAAAGGATGATAAAATCCTAAAAACTATAAAACGTAGAGTTCATGGTTTTGTCCTCAGCCTTCCAAGATAGGAACTGGGCCCTCACAAGCGGCTGTTACATTGAGTGATTTTGTTTGTTTGTTATTTCCTATTCTGCCTGAATACACTGGTTGGGCAGGTTTAAAAGTCTTGTTCTTTAGTGATGGCTTAGTTTTATGGAAATACACTCACATAACCTAGGACTGCATACAGCAATTATAAGAAGTATTTGCTCTAAACTCAAATAAGCATGTGCTAAGACTTAGAGACAAAGAAATGGTGGCTGCAAAAAAGAAAATCTCTTCAGTGTTGGAGTTTTAGTTACCATTGCAATGTAAGATGATACCTAGTAATGGCACATCTGGGTAGTACCTTGTACTAATACATGATCGGTTTAGTATGGCTTGTGGCACCTCAGCCATCACTTTCCTTCAAAATGATTTTCAAGACTGCAGGAATGCCCATGAACTGCTGTCTTAAGAGAAGAGCAGGTTCTTTGGCATTTAGTTATACCTTTATTGTCATGATTTCAGGTGGGAAGAGCAGGGCACTCTCCTGAGCAAATGAAGTGTCCCAGTCCCAAATGAAGGATAAAAGGTAAATATTAGGCCTTTGAAAAATGTTCTAGAGAATTTTCCCCTTTTCTTTAGTTCTTATGTATTACCCTTCTTAAAAACACATGGACACTTAACAAATGTATTTCAAATATAATAAAATCTGGGATAGAATTAGAGTTGAATTCATAAATGTGTTCTTTATCACTCCTCGCTGTCCAGAGGGATGCATAAGGATCGCTGACTGAGTTCCTCTCTTTTCCCCCCACAATTTCTGTAGCCTAGTTATCTGAATTCTCTCTTATACTTCCCTGTTTTCATCTATATTAGTATTATTTCCACAAAACTTAAAATATTTTTCATTTCTCCTACCCACTAAAATATCAGGAAAGCTTTTATTAACCTTGGTGTCAGCATTTTTTTATTTCAGTAAGCATTTTGTTGGCAAATCCCCAAACATTTCACAGAATAAAGTGTTGCAGTTGTTGATCGCTGCTTACAGGAGGTCCCACAGTTTTTTGAGTTTAGTGTGCAGACATATAAAATTTTAGAAGAAAGTCTTTAGAAATGGATAACAAAAAAGAAATATAATGAAAATGCACCTCATTTGTTTTTGTCCCCCTGAGAAGTAGAAAACAAGAGGAATACTCAACTGTTCTGTGTAAAGGCAAAATACTTGCACGTCCTGGGGGAATGAGAAGGAAGGTTCAGTGACAGGTAATTTTGTACTCCATCTTTATGAATTACAAACACGTTTGAAGTAAGCACAAACTTTTCTGGTGTCTGTCTGGAGGACCTATGTTGCTTATTGATTGTCCTTTTTCACTTGCGCTTACTCTTCAGACTTTCATTGCCACAAAGTAGGTTAAAAGACTAGTTTCTACAGGTTCTGAGGATCAGCCATCAGGGTTGAATAATTTTCATTCTAGTTTCACCCTGTTTTTTCCCTCAGGGTTGAAGAACTAATAGGTGTGTGATTTAGCAACCAAAATGAACGTATTTTGTTCCTATTAACATTCAGATTTAGCTCAGGAGAAAGTACTCATCCATTTCAAATATCCACTTTGTGCCAGACCAGCTTATTGCAGACCTGGAAGGCCAATGTAAAAATTGGCATTAGTTTCCCAATTGAAAAAAGTAGGAAACATACAGTATTGGCACAAACCCAGTATTTCCTGTTTTAGAACAACAGGTGTTAAGTATACACTATGTTTGTAGTCTAATAAATGAGATCTGTTCCAAGGAAGCTAAACTAAATGGCTTTTTCTGTTTGCTTTGTATAGGAATTGTTCATTGAGGACTGAGCGCTTATATTTGAATAGCACATGAAAAAATTATTTGCCCATTTAGGCCACACTTTTTCATCTGTTTCTCTCAGTAAGACTGCCAGGTCAGGCTGTTACCGCCACATTATCAACAATTCATTCTTGTCCCATGTAGGTATTTTCTGCAGGCTTATTTTTAGACTGGATGAGTTCCCTGATGCAGTTTACGTAGCTTCATAAGCAGTTCCAAGAGAGCAATGTGGGGGGAAACAAGGAAAGGAGAAGAGAAGCGTACATGGAGAAGCGTACATGGGAAAAGATGCTATTGAGCTAAGACGAATGTCTGTGGAATCATGACTTTAAAAGTGTCCTTGCTAGGATGATCTTGCTGCCTCCTATCTGAGTCTTACGCCGTGTCTAAGTAAAAAGCTTTATCTTAGAATTCAGCTCAGGTGGTTTGCTACACATAGGCTCTATGTTCTCTGTTTGACAGTCTGTGCTCAATATTGATTCCTCATCTCACTTGGTTTCCTAAGATGACTTAATAATTCCTTTTCAAATTTTAGATGGTTGCACTGATTTGTTTTGCTTTATAAGAAACATTTTAGACTATTCTTTAATCTACTTCTGTGTATTGATTTTCTTGACTGATGTTTCAGTTGTAACAAGAATGTTGTTTTAGTTTCAGAAAGAATATAACTCAACTATTTGTCCATTATTTTCAATACTACATTGTGGCTGATTACATATTTTTCCAGGTTGTTTGAAATAACAGTTATATACTTTTATATACAGATACTGTGAGTAGTCTAACATATTTCACCCTCCAAAACCAGATACGAACACATTTTATGTCTCTGTTTTGCTTTGAGATTACATTATTTTATTCACATTTTAGAATTACTTATGGCTAGCAGATTTACATATATAATATTAAAAATTAAATTTTAAATGGGAATTATGAATTGAGGCTATGAATCTCTCTTTCTACCAAGCAAGCAATATAACAGAATTCTTAATGTGGGATAGTTTCACAAATTGTACTGTATTAGCAGAGGATGGACTAGAAATTTGACTCAAGTTCCACGGAAGTTGATGAAAGTCTCTGGATTGGTACTTAAGGGGAATGCACACTGGCTAATTGTAGCTTAGGCTAAATCTCCCTAACTTCTCACTGTAGTCAGTGAAGAGAGATGAGCTCCTCCAAGGGGCAGTTTAGAGCAGAAGCCTAGCATAGCTGTTCTTATTCAAGCCCTGGAGTATCATGTGGTAGAGTCCTCTTCAGTCTCTAATTATCTGTATAACCTGAGGTTTCTATAGCATCCAATGCCGTAACAGGTAATCTTTTCACGTGCTAATTAGATCAGTATTATGGTATAAAATGACAATATTCATTTTAACTTTACTTGTTGGTAGGTTTTATAAAAATATCTGTTATAAAATTATATAAAGCACACTGTTATTTTCTATAAACATACACAAAGACAATAAAATTAGCAGCAGAATGTTTAAACTTTCATTTATGCAGGTTTCTTAAAGATAAATAAGGGCTCAGTGAAAGAAGAATGTCCCCCATTATTCAGTAGTTAATAGGTATCATTACTTGCTAACCCTGATTAGTAAAACTATGTCTCTTGGTTCAGGCATGCACACTACACATACATACCATTTTGTGGAAAAAAAGTCTGCAAGGTTTATTGCATCTTGCCTTTGAGCTTTAAAAAGAAAAGATTAAAAAATGTAATAACTCTGGTTCAAGGCATTTCATGTTGTAAAATACATGAGGTGTCATGCAAGTATCACAAGTCCCAGAGTCAACAGGGAAAACAGTTCCAACGGTTTCATCCTAAGTCCCTGAAAACGTAAGCTTTTAGTTACCTTTAGTCAAATCAGGACACTATGTATTCTTGTTAGGCCAATTCTTTCTTTCTTTTTTTTTTTTTTTTTTTTTTTCTTCCCCCACCAATAATTATGTAGTTCACTTCCTTGGCTCAGCTGGGCTGTATAAGAATCTTATACTTCCTACATCCTGGGGCATTCTCAACTTTGCTCTCAGTACAGTTATCAGTTCCACATGTCATCAAAGGAATACGCAGGTTTGGGGTGACTGTTGAATATTCTCCTTTTTGTTTCTCTTTCTCAGTTTACTGAGCAGCTGCACAGAAAAAACCCCAACATAGTTGTGTTTAAACCATGCAGACATGTAAATAGTTTGCCTGTTAAAACATCAGCATCTAAACTATTAATTTAATTAAGGCCTATATAATCCTGTGGCAAATACCACAACATTGTAAAAATTACAAGGTTCACCACTGTCCACAACCTGAAAACAGTGTTGAAAGATGTACATTGGAATCTAGCTATCTACTAAAAAAAATTAAATCAAAGTAAACTACATCACTCGTATCGATTAGTGTTAGACTGACATTCAAGATGACTCAGGCTGTACTGGAATGCACCTATTTTTCAGCAGCAGTGCTGGTTTAATTAGTCTGCACCTCCAGCTGTTAATTCCTCCCCTTTCCTTTCAGTGTGCTGGGGCAGCTAGTTGTGCAGCTGTGAAGCTCAACCAACTCAAAACCATTATTTTCTTTGCTGGGTTACTTGTCAGTAAGATCAGTTGCCCAATTTGGTTCACCAGTGTGGATGAGTAAACACTTATGCCAGGACAGCAGAAGACATTAAAATGGTAGGGATGAGAAGCGAGGATGCTTTAACTGGCCAAAGGTTGTCGAAAGTTTTAAGAGACAGTAAAGAAACCTTCCAGACTTTCCCATGTTGGTAAAGCTCAAAGAATCCATACTTTCCCTCACGTATACAGCAAGAACTCTTTATTATATATTTATATTTTAAATGACTGTGAAGGAGTGGGCTAATGAAAACCAGACATGGCAAAAAACAAATGATCCATTCTGAAGAGCAGAGTTAATTTTGTCAGTGTAACTTCAGTTCACACATTGCTTTATCTACCATATGTATATCGAGAGAGGTCTTTTTTTTCCATAGTGCATTATTTTGTTCTATAAATATAACTTTGCAGATGTCCTTTCACACATCAAAAGGGGGGGGAATCTATTATCTCTGCTCTCTGAGTGATGTTCAAAGCAAATAAATTCTAAGAATTGAAGGGCATTCTTTCTTTTGTTTATTCACTTCTATGCATAAGAAAGGGATTTTAAGAGCCGTATTAGATGTTCATTGGTGACGTTATAAAAGAAGAATTTTTTTCTTTTTTTCCCCAGTATTTCTGTGACATTCCATAGATTCTTTTTTTTATTTCAGTTGAGTGAGTTATGCTGGCATTTTAGGCCCGCTTACAGATTGTATTAGAGCATGAGTATCATAGTGCTTTTTCAACACCTCTGTTTAAGAAAGCCTTCCTACCTGCACACTTAGATAGGATTCTTTTTTCTTTTAAGCCAGACAGCCAATATTACAGGTTTCTGTTCCTGCGCACTTGTTCCTGACCCTGTGCTGCACTTTTGGTCATGCCAACACTCCTGCATATGGAATTACCTGGGTAAGAAAAAACTCTTCCAGGGTTTTCCAATTTGTTATTTAACCTGAAAAGTTTATTGAATGAATCTACAGCATATTTCTGTAAATGCTTTAGATTGCCACAACTCAAGTGACAGTAGATTTTGTCACAAGGGCAGGAAACATTGGTGAGGTTGAAGAGTGATACATGAAATTCAGGAGTGTATTTTGTCAGATAGTTTATGATTAATATGACATTTTTAATAAAGTTGTGTTTCTGAGGAGACTAAAATTTAAATCCATATTGCAAAAGTCAGAAAAAAATGTTTTGTAGTCATAAGTCCTCTTTTTCAGCACTACACACTTTTAGACATACACTTAATTTTATTCCTGTTATTTCTGTTGCATGCAGAAGTGAAACACCTGCTCAGGTTTGCTGCTTTCGTCTACCCAATTTCTTTAGCTTTTGATAATGTTTATTATCTGCAAAAGTTTGTTTCTCTGTTGTCAATGGCCTGGGTCACAATTTCCATTGCAGTTTCTGCTCTTTCTATAGGTCATGAAATTGGTAGCTGGAATAATAATAACAAAAACCCAACAGATAAAACATGTAAAATAGAGCATTTAAAAGTAGTCGTGTCACCAAAGAATTTGTTTCATATGGATAACACATGCCTGAAATAGCTCTCTTAAATGAAATAATCTAATACTTCAGTTCTCCAAAACTTCCACATGTGGAACCCCGTGAAGGTTATAAATTCATGCTCAAAGACGTTTGGATTAGCATCCATGCTGAGTGTACATTAGCTTCTCATCATCACAGCATCGTAATTGTTCTTCATCTGCAGACCAGTGAATTAAAAGAGCTATTGTTTCTGCCTAAAAGTTGGCAAACTGCAGTACAGAAAGGATAACTCTTTCAAAATCACACAAAAAGTCTGTAGAATATCTGGGAATAATCTGAGATTTTTCCTAATTTGTAAGATAGTGTGAAGCTGCAGGTTCATCCTTCCTCCACCCACAAATAAAAATTACCAAAATAAAATGAAACTTGCATTGGCAAAAGATGACAAAATAATCTGTGACAAACAGAAAGTAGAAGGATCATATCACTTGGAGGAGAGCTACAGTCCTATTTGTGCACTAGACAGAGATAGACTTTCTGCCATAGAAAATTCCACATGTGGAATCTGGATTTGGTCCCTTGCTCTTGGCCCACTGGGGGCTGGAGGTTTATGAGACACCATATTTCTTCTTGTAGATATGCTGCTTATTAAATTGTTCTTCAGAAATATTCAGCATAGGATAGTATTAAGTAATAATGCGATTGCCTGGACTGTAGAGCTAAGAGCTGTCACACAACTACATTTTCCACTTCCCTGTCCGCTGCTAAGTGTGAGAAAGGGGAGGGGACCTACTAGAATCAGTGACTTTCTCTATACAAATCACCCTGCTCCCCCCAAAAAGGTTTACATTTTTCATGATTTATTTTGCATTGATTGCATTTGCATCAATTGCCAGTTGTATATCCTTGCAGGCAGCTGCTCTCTTTACACTTTGAAATCGGAGCAAGCACTTTTTTTTTTTTTTTCATATTCACAAAATAACTTGCTTGAATATTTTCGGAAATGTTTTCCCCAAATTTATCTTCATATCAGTACAGGCACTTCACAATCTCAATAATTCCAGTGTTTATTCTATGATACTTAAAATAGTTATTTCTTTACCTTTCACCTGCATCTTTTGGAAGTATAGCAGGTTTCTTTCTCATTACATTCCTTTCTATTATTTAATGTCAGCCATTTTCCTCTTGTTCTTTGTAATTTTCTTTTCAGTTACATGTCTTATTAAGATACTCATATGATAGCTTTCCTAATCATCATCAATCATTTTTATTTGTTTGACATTTTTGCCTTTGATGTCTTTTAATTTAACATAGTCTGACTTTTTTTTTTTTCTTTAATTCTTTGGTTTTCTAGTAACCTATTCTTTCATCTTTTCCTATATAATAAAATTCAAATAATTGTATGGTTTAGCTACTCATTCCTCAATTATGAACTGTAGAGACTGTGAGGAGATGAATAGGCTTTGTGTGATATATTCTAGAAGCAGCTCTTTGGTTAGATTTAAAATAAACAGGAATTTAAAAATTGATCAGAATTTAAATGAAGTGGAAACCTAAATCCATATACCAAGCAAAGAACCTGATTTGGTTTACCCATATTTAACATGGATTTTTCTTTAAATAGCCAGTCACCAAGAAAAATAAAATCTTATGCCTATTTACTATTCTTAGCTCTCCCAGAGAATTTGCAGAAATGGCTTACACTTAAGACTATATTACTGTCTCTCCTTGTGTAGAGACATATTAATAATATCTTACAGGACTGCTTCAAGGCACAACTAGCTAATGTTCAGAGAAATCATTACCAACTTTCAGGTCGTAAGAAAGATAGCTCAGTACTATATAATAAATAAGTTCATTCAGCGATGTCACTGAAAATTGACAAAATTAAATCGGAAACATTAATATGATGGTATGTTAAGCAAAAGTTTTACTCTGTTTTGAATCCTTTGTTCTACAGAGCCATTCTACTACTTGGTGAGGCTAGTGGACTGTATGAGCTGTGATGATGGTACAGCTGCTCTGGTAAATTGTATTGATACTACACTGCTGGACTTGAGGCACTTATGTAATACCCGATGGTACTATCTGTCGCTCCCTTGACCTGACTGAAGAATTTCAAAATGTTCCCTACCCATTACAACCACCACTTTTAAAGTTTTTGTTCCTGCCTTTCCCTTACTTACATTTTGCATGCCATAGCCTCGATGTATATAGTGACTGTTTAGGCTTTTCAATAGCATGAACGTGAAAGAAGCGCAATACAAATATTTTACATCATGTATAATTTTCTCTATTTCAATAACTGTTTCTTCTCTACTTGATTATATTACATCAGTTACTGCCTACTGTGGTTTGTATCTCCCTGTACAAATGAGCAGTCAGTCAGATGTTTTGCTTCAGATATGAGAAATTTTTATGAAAAAACAGATCCATTATTCCAACAGGCTTCTTAACTTAGAGACAGATAATTTACAATATAAGATTTTTAAAGTATGGCTTGATTTATGGCAGTTAAAATATTTTAAATTTGACAAATGTCTTGGATATCCAATGTTCTTATGTGAAACATGACTTTAAATTTTTCCTTATACTGATTTCACAGGAAATGTTCAATACTACACATTTAATTTTACTGATAAAGCTATGTCTGAAATCATGTCAACTCATTATAAACTTATATTTTCCTTCATTTAAAAACAATTCTCCTCCTATTTCTGCCCCTTTCCACAAATAAAAACCATCCTTTGGTAGAAACAGGACAAAACAAGGCTCCCAAGATTACCTTTTCCTCTTCTACTTTCAAGAGAAATGTAGAGGTTTAAACATGGAGCCTGACATAAGGGTAATTCAGTGGTGTGGGTAAAAGAGAAACTTCTCCAAACCTTTTTTGTACAATTGGGAATATCTCTCATCTAGTGTTTTTCTGATGCCTGGAAAGAAAAATATCTTTTTTCCTCCCTCTGTATAGTTTGCATTTCGTGTAATTATACATTCTGGATATTTTCTTCTGGTCACCTCACTGACTTCAGTGGGCATTGCCTCAGGCCTTACTAGCAAAAACCCTTAGGCCGGATCTCTAGCAAGTATAAATACATGTAGCTTTGTTAACTTGAGTGGGATTTTCCAGCTGAGGTGGTTTGATTGTGTTTTGATGAGATTGCAAGCCTCTGTACATGCATGAACTTAAACAGATTGATATGAAAGCTTACAATGTACCCATAGAGCAAATTCTTGTCAATTGTGGTAGTCAAGCACTATAGTATTCTGTATTACAAAGGACTGTTTCTTGTGAACCAAAAATGTATATGTTTGTGTAAGGTTGCAAAGCTGCCATTGCATGTTCTTTAGTTTTAACAAAATCAAAATCCAGGATTCAGTAGCTAAATGAATACTGAGATCAGTGAGTGTTTTGCAATTTGATGCGAGCATGAGATAGGCCTCGAGTTCTGTGGCTGAGTTGGTTTTTTAGAGTCTGGTTTCAAATGGTGCGATGTATCTTCAGTTTTACTTTGAGATATGAGGGTACGTACTCAGCTTCTTGTTGATCTGGAAAAAGGTACAAAAGAAAGGTACAGAAGCCTGATGTTTTCACTGAAACCATGGGAAATCAAGGGCCCTCAGCATCTTTGCAAATCGTGTGTTAAGTGCCTCAAGCTGATGACAAAAATTGGAGTTCCCTGAACGGAACTCCAGAGTGCATTTTACATAGTGTGAAATCTCCATTGAAAATACTCTGGTCTATGTTGTTAAAATCAATACAAACTAAAAATTAAATTAAACCAAAAAAAGTAGTACCAAAACGGATAACCCCAAATCTTCTGACTCATTACTGCCTTCAACCCAAACTGAGTATATCCTTCAGCTGATACTAAAATACTTGGCATTAATCTATTGTTATGAAGGTCACTGTTCTCTACAATTTGCCTAAGATTATATTTTTTGGAGTATTATAATTGGCAATTTGGCAGAGCATAAAGTATGAGCTAATGAGTTGAAAGAACAGACTGTACTTGCAAATTCAAGCATTTACATATGAACTGTCTGCAGTTCCTTCTGAAAATTTGTGTTCTGAGTACCAGGTTCTGACCTCACTTGCAACTGCATTACCCCATGTTTGCCACAGAGTAAAATTTTCTCATATAGTAGTTTCCCCCGTGTAAAGAATTATCTTCTATTTTGAGCATGTAACTAACTCAAACACAACCTTAAAGTAACTGATGCTCCGCAACTTTCTCAGCACTGTTGAAGGTTAGAAAGTAAAGGCAAACATGCCCCTTTGCTTCCTCCTCTGATCTTTGTACATTTGACACTACTTAAAACACTTTCTAAAAAGTTCAAGATCATTATTTTGGCCCCACTTTTCTGTGGAGGACTGCTGGAGTACACTGTACCTGGCTTGCACTTCATTCATTCATTGGAAAGTCCCCTCCTATCCAGCCACTCAGATTCTATGATGATAGACAGCAATATAAAAGCCTAAAAGAGATCAAGTCAAATGAGCAACGAAGCTGGTGAAGGGTCTAGAGCACAAGTCTTATGAGGAGCGGCTGAGGGAACTGGGGTTGTTTAGCCCGGAGAAAAGGAGGCTGAGGAGAGACCTTATCCTTCTCTACAACTACGTGAAAGGAGGTTGTAGCAAGGTGGGTGTTGGTCTCTTCTCCGAAGTAACAAGGGATAGGACAAGAGGAAATGGCCTCAAGTTGCACCAGGGGAGGTTTAGATTGGATATTAGGAAAAAATTTCTTCACCGAAAGGGTTGTCAAGCATTGGAACAGGCTGCCCAGGGAAGTGGTTGAGTCACCATCCCTGGAGGTGTTTAAAAGACGTGTGAATGCGGTGCTTAGGGACATGGATATGGATGTGGATGTGGCAGTGTTGGGTTTGGGGTTGGACTCGATGATCTCAAAGGTCTTTTTCCAATTTAAATGATTCTATAATTCAATGAATATGCTCCTTATACCAAAAAATAGAGCTCTCCCTTCTATCAACTGTTAACAGGGAAATTTTGGCCATACCTTATAGTCCACCTTCTAAATTTTTATATGATTTTTTATATATATATATATATATAATATATATATATACACACTTCAAAATATGGAAGTCAAACCTATAAGGATCATAAGCAGAATTTATACTTGAATTAATTAAATACCTCTGAATTGCCCTTGGTACTCTTTTTAAGTGATGAAGCAGTCCTAGTTTCAAGTTTGTCTCCATAGCAGCAAACGAAGGAATTTCTGTGAGATCCCTGCATCCAGTCCCCTAGTGCAGCTAGCAGCTATGCCATACAGTCTGTTATACACCCTGCTCAAGCATCATCATCATCATCATCAGGCATTTTCTGGCTCCAGGACTTTTTTACTGAAAACTGTTCCAGAAACCCTGATGATTGTAAACCACTTCCTAATTGCCAGTCCAGGTATCTTAACTCTGTTTTAATAACCGTCGCATCCCTTCACTTTATAGAAAGAATGGCATCTCTGTTGAAACATTTTTAATTGTACGCTCCAAATTCATCAAAGAGAAGAAAAATTAAGCCCTTTCAAAGAGGCCTTGCTCATACACTTAAAGGGATGGTCAATAAGAACATTTAATTGGCCTTGGAAAGTGAAATTCATGTTCTACAGGCCAGTTGTATGACCAAGATAAAAAGGGGCTCTAACTTGCCACATCTTTGTAGGCTGACAGGCTAATTTGGTAGCAAGCTAGTAGACATATTACCTGCTTTAAAACTCCACAGAAAAGGTCCAAAAGAACATTTCAGTCCATACCACTTCTTATTAGCTATGTATTTTTGTAAAAATGTTATCAAGCATTTAAGATCCATTTTCTGAAGCAAAAATCCCAAGTGAAATTTCCTTCACAAAAGCTGAATTTCACATAACTTGAGTTTTTGTGTCTTTGAGAATCAGGGATCAAATTTTAAAGGCCAAAGCCACAAGTGCCTATATATATTTTAGAATGGGGAATAGGGTGCTTCAAATATTTTGCCCTCTAATGCCATGACAGATGATAGCACTGTATGACTGGTGTCATGATTTTTAAAAAGCTTATGATTTGTCTTTTAATATTGCTGCACACACATACACATCAAAGCATTGGGTTTTAAACATGGGCCAATGCTGTCTGTAAAATATTATAATCTGACATCCACGTATCCAGGCTTTGTTTAACTTTCAGGGAAAATTTAGATTATTTAGAATCACCTTAAAAAGCATTATACAAATGTGCATAAGGCTCTCCTTAGTAATTTACAAAATCCTGTCACCAAAAGAAGTTAGTTTTCATTTGGTTTGGAATATTTTTAATAGTGTCAATTAATGTTGTAATAACAGTAAACTATTTTACTTCACCACTGAAAAGTGACCATATAGACATTAAAATAAAATGCCAAACTTTTTTGATTAGAAGTTTTCATATTATTAAAACAGCAAACAATTAAAACAGTTTGTTTTCATGTCTTTTAGTATTGTCTTTGTAGAAAATCATTACATGCACTCAATTGATTTTTAACCGAAGATTTCTAAATCCCATGGCTGGATTAGTCAGGTAGATAACTGAGCTGATTACCTTGCTAATTGCATGTGATAATTTTAACTATAGAAAAATTCATCACAGGACAATTTTTAGGACACACAATATTTAGCTACTTTTTTGCAGAGGCAGCTTCAAAGATGAGTAAATAATGGCACTGAGGTACGAGAGGAGCAGAAATAGGGGGATGTTCAGATCCTAACAGTGAAAATAAGTGCAAACATAAAATATTCTATATGCAGAGAAACAAAATACTGTGTATCTTTGATAGACGATGTCTATCTAAGAAGGGGTATGGTAATGGTATACAAAACTATGAAGGACACAAAGATTCACAATTCTTATCCAACCCATTTTTAAACTCAAGCAGAAGGACACATCTCATTATATGATTGGAGTTTTAAGGTAATAAAAATATTTGTTTATATCATAACTAATAAGCCTCTCTAGAGGCCTGTGTAGAGGTTAAACAGCCTCTATACGGGGAGTTAACACAGATCAAGAACTTCATGACAACTAAAAACCATCAGCTGTTTAATGGATAACGATACTACCTATTTTTTAACTGTAGGATAGGCTTTGGACTGCTCTACAAAGGCAAACTGATTCACAAAAGCCTAAGCACAGATTTTGCTATAAGCCAGCAACACTAACTCCCTGGATAAAGTAAGACATAATCTTTTTGTATCAAAGTATCATCTAAGAGTGATATATTAATAAAGCAGCTTGCTTAACCATTCTACTGTAGCTTACTCCACTTTAATTTCCCTCTGTAAACAAGTCCTGGAATTCATAGGGAGAAAAAAATTATAAAGAGAATATAAATCTCTTATAGTGAAGGGTTTACATTTACAGATGTTGGTGATTATGAAAGTTATGAAACTGTACTTGGCAAATGACAAATTGGGTACAGTTTAGTGGTCTTTGTGTTCCTCAAGCTAGCCTTGTCTTAGAAGCATAAACACTAATAGGCCAATACCCTTTCCCTGAAGCTACTGGCATCTATACAAATGCTCTATTTTCTCCAATCCTTCTCAAGATATGGCATTACTCTATATTTCCTCCTCATAAATTTTCTGGAATTGTTAACCTGTAACTTAGCTTGGATTCCACAAGTGCTGCATTTCACTTTTTCAAGGAACCAATGTGAGTTCCTGTAAAACAATATGAACCTGTTACGCATGATTGTGTTTCCATTCTAATTGTAAGATGGGCTAAATTTCTGGTCAGGCAAAACTAATGGAATGCAGCCAAATTCCTAACATTGCTTACAAGTGTAAAGAATAACAATGCCTTTAGCAATCTCTGTTCATTAAAGGTTTGAGGATGGCTCCTTTAAATTTATGTTAACATTGCTTTCCAATTTACTAGAAGGAGGAAACTTATGCTGACAAGGAGACAGTGTTATGGGGGTGGAAAATATACATGATCCAATCAGTGAAGCCGAAGGTGGGAGGAACAGCTGCTTCTTAAGTAATGACATATAAGTAATATTAGTCCCATTGGTTTAATTACATTGTAACCTTAAACAACAAACATCTGTTTTCCATGTTTTCTTCCCAAAGGCCCTGACATTTCCAACATAACCAAACCTTCTTATATTTTTCATGATAAAATAGTTGAAGCAGTCAATAGTAGGAATGTTATTAGTATTAAAAAAAAAAAAACCCACACCCAAACCCAAAGACAAGATCCACAGGAAAAACATATCACAATTGTTCTCATAGTTTTCTTGCCTCCTGTATTCTACTTGATTGTACACTACAAAATGCAGAGATGAAGGATGGGGGAAATAGTGGATTAAAATGTCAGTATTTTTTTCTCCTTTTCTCTGTCCTCATGAATGTTTGCAAAGAACATGTACCTGTGATCTATGAGACATACTTAACTTTCAGATCAATTCTGTTTCCAATATAAAAATAACTGGTGAATCACTGTGCAGATCTCAAGCATGTTTTTAAATTCCGTTGTGTTTTCCTTTCTCTCTTTGGTGCATCTACAAAAATAATCCATTTTTAGGTCTTGTATACTTGGGGTATGATGTACTGCTGTGATAAAGGGTGAGGGAATCTGCGTAAGTCCATGTGCCATACAGGAGGTCTGAATGAATCACAGAAAAAGGGAAAAATCCTACAGGGCAAAGATTTGTTTTATAGTAAAAGTCAATGTCCTGAAACATTGTGTTTGCAAGTAGATGCTTCTACATATCAAGTGACGGGTCCCTAGAAACACGTAAAATGAGACAGCTAGGTAGGAAGGTGTGGGAATGTAAGCAGGCTGGATAGTCTTGCAAATATGGTTATGTGCTTGTCTTTCGGAGAAACTTACCTAAAATCAGGAGCTTAATAGTGTTCAGTGGAATTTATCTTCAGTGGAATTATGGTGTAGGAAATAATTTTTGAAGGAGGATTACAATGCAGAAATGTAGACAGAAATAACTACTTCAGGATGCTGTAAATTGCATTATATTCCTATATTTCAAGAAAGATACAGTATGTACTAAAGATTAATTCAGATTTAGAATGCATTTTAATAATTAATGAAAAAATCTTTAGACTAATATTGTAAATTTTATAGATTGCATGTATGGTACATACCAGATTAGCTGTGTTTATGAAATTTTATAAATCTGTAGGGTGTGGAAATTTACAATTAGAGCTATGACCCAACCCCTGAAACTCTGATAATGCACTAACCACACACTTAAAAGAGACTTTGTTATTTTAAGTCTCATATTAGAATGTATTGATTGTTAAAGATGTATTAACATAGTTGCAAAATAACTGCTTTTCACTTGTCAAAAAATATTTGCAAATACATCATATTCCACAAATACTCTGATTGGAAAAATACAAAAATATGCATTTGAAATATTTTTATATATATTCTGAACATAATAACCTTGTGGTTTGTTATAAAATGTGCCTGAACTTAATTTAAAAGGGGCAAAACCTAATTGGAATCTACAAAAAAAATTAATTTCAGAATTAGATCTTTGCATGACATACTTTTTTGTTTTCCAAGAAGACTGGGCTGTCTTGCATGCAAAAATGGGTAATTCCCAGCTACTTTCAGTCTACCTAGCAGTTATTTTTACAGACCTACAATAGATTTTGCTTTTAAAATGCTCCTTCTATGGTATCAGAATAGAATACCTTTACTCACTTGCTACTTCTATGACACAAGTTGAGGATCATACCAGAGTAACTGACAAGTCTTGCCTCAGATCTTCAAGCCATTACCAGTGCCCGCTATTCACCGTGATACTTTTTTTGAGGGCTTTGCTCTCAGCTAAAGAGTCAGTTAATGGAATTTGCATCCCTACCTTAGCCAGTGTAATCTGAACTGGCATTTTAGCTTGAGCAACTCATAAAAGTAGATTTTTAAACTAAGATCCCGAATTATGAACTGAAAATGCAGGGGCAATAGCAGACATTGTGTTCTACAGGCTCTGCTGCAGGGAAATAACCTGAAGCAGAACAACAGGGGTGCAACAAAAAATAAATTGTCGTAGTAAAATTTCTGAGTTCATTTATCTGTATCCTGTCTACCACATCAGCAATATTAAGCGTAGGAGTACTTATGAACCAGGATGAAGTTCTCCAGTCTTCTCAGTGTAGTGCCTTTAATCTGTGATGGAAGGCCGTATTTTTAAACTGTAACATCATTCTTGTGGTTTCCTTTTAATTTGCAATTGATTTGAAAAGTGACCATCAAAATTAAATGCAGTAATCCTCTAATCTCACAAGATACTACATCAATGATCTTAATCAGTTGTCTTCATATTATGAATGCCAGCATTAAATTAGATATCTTAGTAAAGCATCCCTTTGGGAGTAATGATAACCCCAGGTGTGTTTATATACAGACTCACATCTTGAAAAGACATCCGCATGCATTCTGAGAATAAGGTGCACAAAAGTAGCTCCTGCATGCATCCTCTTGCATTTAGTCGTGTTAAAATGCAAGTTTGTTAAACAGCCATGGAAGTTTTCAATTTTAAACTGGGCTAATGAGATAAACATTGAAAAGAAGTCATCCGAGTCCACTGGAAAAACTCCAGTTAATAAGGTTCCCCATAAATACAGTAGCTTGCGATCTGTCAGCATCGTCTGTTTTCTATTCATTTTTCCATACATTTTCCTCAATGCTAAATGAAATGCCCAAAATCTAGAAATTTTACGTGAACAACAAACTAACCTGCTCAAAACTTCTACATAGTTTGTCTGATGACATTTAATTCCATAAAATTGGAACTGATTTGCAATGCTCTGATTTTTATGTTTCAGTCCTCATTTATTTTTCGTTTTGTAGTATCTGTTTCTATACTTTCTGTGGGCCGGATTCAAAGCTGTTGCTCTTAATACTGCAAGATTTTTTTGGAGCTAGATGTTGTTTCACAGTGTATGCTAAGGATATAAATAGGAAGTAAAAATTGCTGAACTGAGATATGTGTTATTTGTGGTTTAGATCCCATTACGCAGGGCATGTCTAAACTGCTAACAATGGCCAGGAAGCAGGCTCAAGCACTGGATCCCTGGTCATCCACTCAGTTCCTTGGTTTACTTTGGATCATTCCAAAGCTGGAATTGGAGTGCTCCCAAAAAGCAGGATGAATCAAAGCAGTGCATCAAATTTAGCTTCCTCTACCTACGCAGTCTTTTAAAAAACTACCTCAGAATGTTTAGCACCCTCAAATGGACCCTCATGCCACTCCCTCGGTCCTTTCTGTCACCTCAGTTTTGTGCTAGGAAATCAACCTCTCTGGCAGGCTGCAATGAAACCATTGCATTATTACAGACACCTTGAAATTTTAAAAGTGTACAAGAGTCATAACGCATTAGGGCAACAGAGCACCACATGGGAACCAGAAGACAGTGAGGTCCAAAGGCTAGGTACCCTGGATGTGGGCAATCTACCCCAAAAGAGGCTACCCTTAAGTAGTGCGGATACTAATCAATCCTCTCCACTTGGAGTTGCTCAGGTATTTGAAATTGGTAGCATTGAGAATGTGAGAAAAAACATTCACGGTTCTTTTTCTGCTCTACCTAAATGATTTTGCATGGGAAGAAGTAGTTTAAATTAGAAATTTTGTTTTGGTCCCATTCCTAGTTAAGGACGATTTTTTTAGAAAAAGAAAAAGATGTACTATCCTAAAGCTCTTGGGAAGAAAAAGAAGTTTTTGTCAGTAATGAAAGGTGTGGTAGGACCCACTCACACATCATGTCTACACCAGGCCAGTCAAATGACAGGTAGTGTTGCATTAAGATAGCATGAAGGTTTTCCCTTTCAGGATTTAAAAGGTGTATGTGGCGTGTCATTTCTGGTGACATTAACTTTAAGAAAAACATGTAATTGCAGATTTCAGTGAGAAAGAGTATTTGTTGGCTTCTCTAGATTTTCTATCTTCACTTCAACACAAGAAGTCAAATGTAAAAAGTTAAATCAGCCCTTCTTGCATTGAGTTGACAGTATCACCTGGGTTGTAGAAGGTGACATTTCCTATTTGTTAAATTTTAACAGGTTCTTGTTCTCTGTGCAATTTTTATCTGATGGATCTTGGTTTTGAGCTGTTATAGTAGGGAATTAGGGACTCAGAAATAAAGTAAGTCCCTAATTGTAGGAAAACCGTATCCATGCCAAATTAATGGGTATTTTTCACGGTTAAAGTGCAGAGGCTTGGCTGCAAAATCTAAAATCTCTTGACATATAGTGGAAGAGTTTTCTTCTATCATTTCCAGTAACTTGAATATATGGACAGGAATAATTCTAGTATCTTGTCTGTATCACTAATGCTGTATGTTGAACACATTGGAACCTCACTGTCTTAATTTCTGTACGCAGCTTGAACCGTCACTGCCATCCATACTAACTCTTGTGCATAGTGAATCTTCCCACCAAACTCAACGTGTGTGGAAGGGACTTCGTTATCTTACATAGCTGCTATGCTGTGGGTCTTAAAATGCAAAGGTTATTAATAGAGGATACATGTAAATCAATCTGCAAAGACTGAGAGGAGATAATGAAAAAGATTGAAATAAACAGTAAGGTGGCATCAGCAGTGATTGGATCTACTGTGTGCAAATAACCTTTGAGGAGCAGGGCTGAGAAGGAGCCAAGTTTGGGGAACTCACTGGCACATCTATAAAACTCAGTTTCCTTGGACGTTAGCCTCTCCTTGGTCTTCAGGTTTTAAGAACCTTTCAATTTGTGAGCTCTAGAGTAAAAAAAAAAACACAAAACAAACAAACAAAAAACCCCACCAAAACCCATCCAAAATAATACAAGCTTTCCAGAAGACCACATAGGATGTTTTAGTCTGGCAAATAATGCAATGCAACCTAGGCTTTTCCTATGTATGCTCAAATAAAACCTATTTCCTTTAAAAATAAACTCACACGCTCACACACAGTGCTGGAATCCTTACTCTAAATCAAACAATTATAGAAAAACAGTAGCAGAGGGGGCAGTGAGAGATCATGTGCTGAGGCGTGATCCATCCTGTTGCTCCTCAACCTCTATTTGTACAGTTGATATTTAAATGTACTTAAAATCTGCTATTTTTCTAACCGAGAATTTTCTGTAGGGCCTCATGAGTGGACCACAGATATTGGCCATTTTTTTATCCTAGGATAATGTATGCATTTCCAACCAGAGGACTTAACTGTCTTCATTATATAATGCCAAATATTCAGACAATAGAAGCTAAGCCTGTTGTCAAATTGCATTTCCAATTGACATTCTGTGAGACATTAGAAGTCACTACATATATCTTCAGTGCATGTGGGAGTCATGACATTAAAAATGACATAAAACTTATTATGCAGACAGAAAATAAACATTTTCTTGCCTTAAAGAATTTAAGATTGATGGATAATTACTTTGCTTGCCAAGGAGAGACTTCCATAATCAGTATAAATCATAAGGTCATTAAATTGGTAGGGCAATGAGAAATAAATCAATGCCCTGAAGATGACTTGTAATTGCTTGTTGCAGGATACATGGCTGAATGATATTTTGTAAAGACCATACTGTGCATCTATCTAATTGGGTTGGATGTGTTAGAGTCTATAACAGAGCTAGCTGAATAAGTCAAAGACCACCCACATATGAACCAAATGACTTACGTGTCTGTGGGACACTCAGGAAAATCTGTACTTATTGCTCCATCTCAACTCTATCAGGACACTCCTGGGCTGCCTTGAAAAAGGATAGAAAAAGAAACAAAAGGTTGATTCAATTCATTTTGTGTAATATTTCTAAAACCAACGATAAGGAGACAAAAGTGACATGCAGTCATAGCGACAGCAATGCTATTTTGGAATGTTGTGCGTGTACATATTTCATAATTGGATTCAAATGACCAGAAAGTGACGCTTCTCCCACAAGCAGCCAGCTCTTTCTTGTAGCCAAATCTGATAAATAGTTCGGAATCAAAATCTCAAGAAATTAAGTCTTTGCAGTTCGTGACCTTTTAGTACTGTGGGTTTATAAATAATATATTCATCAAAATCAACTTAATTAACATGTGCATCTGCAGAAAGGCAGTAAATAACTATTCTAAAATTGAAGTAAATTGTGGTACAGGATTATCAGCGGGCTTCACATGCTAGAGAATTGCCTTGAGTCTCTTTCACAACCTGGGCAAAATAAATGTGCATAACTAACACCCATTTATTCTATTGTTTTCCCTGTGGATTCTGGACATTTTTGTTCTCAGTTAACATCTGTATGAGTCTGGATTAACTCCACTAAAAATAATAGGATCATTCCAGATTTATATCAGTGTCATTTTGTCTTAACATGTCTGTTACTTGTGAAGTAAAAGGCAGGGATTTATTAAATGTTGTTGCTTATTCGACATGGTTAGTTTCAAGCAAATATATTTGTTTAGTACAGATGACAATGATAAAGTAGTTGTATGACATTAGGGCTTAATCAGTGTCTAATTCCTGTTGTGCTGGGAGCTGTACAAATACAGAAAAAGACATGTTCCTGTTCCTTACCTCTAGATGTCTTAAGATTACAAAAGCAAATAATAGGCTTGGCAAAGTGATGCATCGTGCAAACAAATGAAAAAAAGTACAGTTAACGTAGTCTTGTCAGATATGTATTGTAGCTGGGTTTTTAGGTTTTGTCTGTTTGGTTTTTTTTTTTTTTTTTTTTTTTTTACCTGGGAGAAGACATATTGGAAAGAGGACACATGAGGAATAACCAGATTAGTTACAGCAAAAAAGCTGCAAAGGCATAAAAAGTGAGGACTACGTATTTGCCCAGTAAGTTGCTAAGAAGAGTAAAGCAAGTCTGAAATGATTATTTAATCTGAATTCCTCAGTTTTATTGTTTGTTAACTGAGAATAGGCAGACACACAAGTGTTGGAGACTCTTCAGAGTGATTATTAAAGCAGTTCACTATCAGCAGATTGCCGTGGCTACTATCCAAGCACGTAATTCAAAGAGCAGTGAATATGACATCATTCAAAATTCCAAGCATTATTCTAGATTAAAAATTTGTATATTTCCCCAATCTTTATAAGGACCCAAAGCAAAAACTGCATCAGAACTCCAAAGCATACAGGCTGTTCAAAATTAAGATTCATCTTTCTGAATGAAGCTGGTCAATATCTTTCTAAAACCAAATTAGATGAGTAAAGGAAAAATAGTATTTTACACATTTTTCTAATGGTTGAATCCAATTTTAAATTTCATTTATGTTTATATTTAACGTTAAAGCTTTGATGGCAAATGAGTAAGAAAACAGCAAAATAGTTTCCAGTCTGTCAAATTACAGCTAAATCTATTTAGCTGGTTTAGGGGATTTCATGGCTATCACTACTTGCCCGAATTATGTTGAGCTAGCTTTCAGAAGAAAATCTGAAAGTTTTAAATTATGTGATAACAGGAGCAATTAGAAAATACACTGCAGTGTCAAGCATGATCAGTTTTAACATGGATATTTCGCTCCAGTAGTCACAATCTTCCAGTAAAATGAGTTTGCTGAACATAATAGAATGGTGGTATTCCTTTTATTGCTTGATTGTATTCTACTTTCACTTTCATCCTGTCTGAACCCTTTTCTGAATCATGACAATTTCTTTTTTCTGGTGAGATTTAAACCATTGTCCTTTTCTGTTATCCATGAGTAACAATGAGAGAAAGAGTTCATACTTTTCTGAAAAGATGAAGTTGTTATGTTTCTGCAGTGGATTCCTAGAGAAGCTGTTGGGCCAGATTTTCAGGTGTAACAGTTCAGTGCTGTTCCAACAAATCTGGTTCTTTTAATATAAGCAAACTATACAGTCAGGAAGACAGTACACAGGAGAGGTGAACAGAATCGGCCTCTGAGCCATATAAAGTTTGAACTTTGTTAAATACCAACAAATAAATTTATGAAAAAAAGAGATTTAAAGATTTCAAGGCTTCAGTCGGATAAACTAGAGCCATAGTATCTGCTGCTGTTTGTTGCTCTGTTGCCATATCTCTGTATAGAGAAGGGATAAAGAAGTCTTTGAAGCCTTTTTCAAATAATGACCTTGAGTAGCTATCTTGGACTTGAACCCTTTCAAAGAAGTTTATATCCTACCAGAAATGGGGAGCATATTCTTTTTTCAGCACCACCAGTGGACATTTTCATTTTCACCAGTACTGTCTGAATACAGAAGAGGAAGACCATAGGGCACTGAATTGCCACAGACTGGCGGTTGTACTTAATCTTCATGATTGCGTGGTCTATGCTTCCCATGTTAGATAAAAAGGAGCTGGTCCTCCTGTTAAGCATCTGAACTTGGATGCTTACATGAAAAGGGTATAGAAGATTAGGTAATTTTTTCGAGTTTCCATGACTAAATGTCTCTGAGAACAAATCAGACAAACATTTAGGTGGGGAAGTAGACTAAAAGATCTTTTCTACCACCGTTTTCTATAGTTCTGTGATAGCCCCATGCATTCCTTTTCACTTTCCCTACACTTCCACAATGACCCGGAAAAAGAATTGCAAACATGGTAGATGCAATTTCAGTATTACCTGGAGAAGCAGATGGAAAGAGGGAAGCTGAAACCAATTCTTATTTTGGGAATTAAAATTGAGGATAAGAGGTGTTTTCCCTTGGCCAGGGAGGTGGAGGGAAGAGAGGGATAATGCCAGCTGCTCTGTTACTCACGAAAGGAAGATCTCACTAATTCGATGTTCTTCTCCACCTACACACAGAGAATAATCATCTCCTAAAAATATTTATACATCCATACTGATTTCAAATAGAACACATGCTTCCAAAAATGTAATAAAGAGATGTATGTTCCAATAATGAAGGTTATAAAATATTTAAATACTTCCTCCGCTTCTTTCAAGAGGAAATGCCAAATAGCAAAGAGGAAGGAGATTCCAACTTCTCTTGTTTTTAGTGTGAGGTTCTTATTCCCCTTTGCTTTATCACTCTCTTCTCCCAGAATAAAAACCTATTACTATTTTGTGATGCATATCCTGATCCAAACTTCATACATATGCATTGCCATATGTTTCACACATCATATGCTTTCCTTAGTTTCATTTCAGGTTCAACATCAACACTCTTTACCCATCATGCTTATATACACATACTTTGTTCATTTCACACATCTTCCTCTGTTTGCAGAGTGCAATAGAGAAAGAAGTTGAATTGACTATATATCTTATGGGGAAGAAGAGACTCCAGCCCATATCTAGGCCATTCTATGTCATCCTTACTCACTGCTTACTTGAAAAGAATAACATAAGATATTCACTGACTATACGAATCCAATCTAAACTCCCTTGCTTGTGCAGGAGTAGAATTTCAGTGAAATTAAGAAAAACAATTATTTTATGTAAAGCATCAAGAGGAGAAATTGCAAGCAGATTTGGGTATCTCTAGGCAGCATTCCAAAATAAAATTTTAGATTCCTTGTCACCTAGTGGAATCCCTTCCTTAGTTTAATGCCCAGGTTATCCTGGGAACAGGTAGTTGCTTGGGTAGGGAAGGGATCGTCAGAGGCCAACCTCCTGGTACAACCTAGAGTGAAGATGTAGCTCGCTGCCTGCAGACTGCAGGGAGAGCCCTGCTGCAGCTCAGGATGCTCAAGACAGGAGACCTAGACATACGTTTTAGACTCCAAAGAAAGAGGGTATCATCGTTTTTCAGACAATGAAGTCCCAGCAATATAAAAGGTATCCTCCTTCTAATGAGTGAATGGCAAAGAAAATAGGACAGAAAGGAAAGGCTTGAGGTGGTGGTTCCCAGCTCTAAATCTCCTAAGAAACTGCTAAGGCACTGCCTGTGGAGGACTTTTCACGTTTGAAGCATTCTTCTAGGATATTGCACTGGATAGGTGAAATGACAGCTACAGAGGGCACACAACAGATGTTCCCCCGGAATTTTGTTTTTTCCTGGAAGTCTTGTTGAAGTCTGGGATTATTTTTTTTTGGGGGGGGGGGGGCGGGGGGGGGGGGGGGGGGGGGGGGGGGGGGGGGGGGGGGGGGGGGGGGGGCGGGTTTTTTTTTTTTTTATTTTTTTTGTTGTTGTTAGTCCTTGCAGCTACTGTGATTTGCCCCTGCCAGGTAGCTGAGGAAGGAATTGTAAGGATTTTTTTTCTTTTTTTCCCCAGTGGAAATGAGATTATATAGCAGCCCTTTTCCTAAATTCTGCTTTAAGACCATAATTATATCATTGCAGTATGCTAATATACTTGAAACAGGTGTTGTAAAATAGCTTTTCTTATTATGTTTATATTTTACAGTCTGCACTTAAAATGTATAAGAGAATCAGCATTTGGAATTGTGAATCTCGATATTTCCAGATTTATAATAGCATTAGGCATTCCACCAATATATTTAGGATCTTACATGGGAATACTATATGCATTTCTAGACAATGATCCTTTTGATTTGTTTTCTACTTAGCATTTTAGTTATGGCTATGGATAGGAAGTATTTATGTTGTGGATGCTTACAAATGGATACCAAAATTAAGAGTTCTTTTATGTTTTAGAGGAAGAATTTGTTTGCTTGGTTAATTGACCTGTACGGTAATCTTTTGGTTCCCAAGCTGAGAGATCTAGTGCTGTTTGGTGTTATTCATGGACAAACTGACTTTTGGACCTATTTAGATATCAAAGAACAAATTTTCAATTACTTTCAAGATCCTTATAGTTATTAATGTAATAATTTTAGATTACTCATATTGCAGTCAATGTTCTTACGTATGGGGTGGCTAACCAAAATTTTACTTGGGTAGTAATTCTGTTCTGCTGATACCTGAGAAAAAGCAGATGGGTTTCACGAAGTACAAATGTTATGGTTCTTAGTCTAAGGGGCATACACAATCTGGATGTTTTCATTTCTGTCTGTACTGTCCCTATTCAAACATGCTTCATTTTTAAACGTGTTTTGCAGTTCTGTTTCAGCAAGTGTGGAAATGAGATATCCTATAAAATAACTAATAATTTAGTGACTTGAGTGCTCACCTGGCAGGTGGAATACCTGAGTTCATCTTCCTTCTCCAAATCACGTCATGTACAAGCAGCATTTGGCGAAGGAGATAGGAATTAAGTGTTGTGTTGGCTAAGGGTACAGCTGCCTTAGAAGGATCCTGTTCCTAAGTCACTAACTTGAGCTGCTCAGGGCAACAAACCCCAGGGTACGGGTGTGAGCTACTGCTTTAGAATTCTGCAATATCCCAGTTCATCACTGCCATTAACCTTTGTCAGGGGAGGCACCTCACTTGACCTCTACCCTTTCAGAACCCTAAATATCAGAGGAAACCACCATTCATTTGATATTTATACAGATAAGAATACAGCTTTATTCTCATTTGACATTTATATACAGTTACATTATGGTTTTTCAGATAAATGTCAAATGAAAGGTTTCCAAATCTGACATTTTTTAATAGTATGCCTAAAAATGTTGCGGTCAAATGAAGGACTGTGATTCATGTGGCACTTAGAATGGTCTACCTGTCTTCTGCGCACAACTTGAAGGCTAATTCCAGCTAAACAGAGATCAGTATGGTAGCACCTAACCAAAAAGGAGAACAGGAGAGTTCTCTGTGGAATTAATCAAGTAGAAGCAAAACCCCTCATTTTCAGGTAATAGACACTCTGAGTCTTATTATCAAAGAAGTGAATAACCATTTTAACTCTGTCAGACTCCAATACTCTCTAACCAGGCTCTTCTAGATATTTCATACATGGAGAGCTTAATGTTTAATACCAAATTTACTTATTTGTAGATACTTGACATTATACAGAATTTTGATTTAGCAGAATGATACCACAAGGTACTGAAATCACAATACATGTGCAAATTACACTTCACAGAATACAGGAATTGCACTATACAGTTGAACCACAATACAAGTGTGATTCTCATTACTGGTCTTTACAATACGCTCACTGTCAAGACACTGGGCATCCCCAGTTGCCAGGAAGGTATATGTGGTTTGAAACTAGCTCAAGCCTATTGCTCTCTTCAAAGTTCATTTTGTTGTTTTTTCAGCTTTCATACTCTGTGTTGGCTTAAGCCACGTATACACTCCCCCCTGTGTTAGTCTGGCTGACTCAGGAAGACACTCACACTCTTTTGATAAACTCAGGCAGAAACATTTACACAACCAGTTCATCCACCTAATTGATCTAAGGCCACCCTCCGGTCCCCTTTGTGTTGAGCTAAGTTCAATTTCCTTTGTAACAGCTATGGTCAGTCACTCCCTCCATTCTTCCCTGAGCTTCATGAGCGTATCACCTTCACCCGTATCCTGTGAGTCTTCTCCCATTGTAGAGGTTTATTGATCAGTCACAAACTCATAGACTAGTCCAGTTCTTTCCAAGAACTGATAGGATGGGCATTACATCAGAAAAAAAGGATAATGGCAAATCAAAACCGAAGTGACTCTTAATATAAGCAAGTCAACCACCATATTTCAGGGATTTTTAACTATCTGGCTAATAGATTAAATTAAATTTTCTCTTCCAAATATATGCAAAGTTCACTTGTGATCAGAGAGAGTTGTTCTTGAGTTGGCCCAGCAAAGAAATATGCTATTCCATTGAGATTACTTGAGAGGAAGAGTTTGTCAAAGGCACATGGGATTTCTGGCAGCATTTCTTCAATGCTGTTGAACTCTGCCATTGATACTATATTCCATGTATAAGACCTTGAAAAGATGTGAGTAAATACTAACAAGTTTTTGGATTTTTCAATAAGCAACTTTGCAATCTATTTTACAGGCTATAAACCCTTTTAAAAAAGTTTCAGTGAGATTTTATTGCCTTACAGGATTTTCTTTTGCTCTTTTACAGGAGAAAGGGACCTAGCCCCACATTGGTTCATATATTTACATTTATCTGGTACACAATTTACTGCCTAATGATTAATAGATCAATAGATCTTCTAAGAATGCTGTATTTTATAGACACAGTTGCTTCTGCTGTCACTAAAAGTTATTGGCCAACAAGATGTTACCATCAACTTTTTGATTTGTATCAATATCTCGTAAGTGACCATTAATTAAAAAAAAAAAAAACCATATATTAACATTTTATATTTTATGTATACTCTGCAGTGAATCAAGAAAATCTGAGGGCTACAGTACATTTCAGCCTTACATAAAAGTGTTTAGGAGGCACCCTTACACTCTCGTGGAAACTACCAAGACTTGAGGCACAGGCCCATAGCAGTAATTGCCAGCTGCCCAGAAAGAAAGTGGTCTGGGAGCGAACAGCCTCTTGTTCTCCTGCTTTGGCTCTGTTCTGCTCGCAGTCTTAGGGAGGGACAGGAGTAATTTGTTCCTAGTGCAGGGCCTATCAGCAGATATCATTAACATAACACCTCCTTGGTGCAGAGAGTTATAAAAGAGAACAAAGGAGCAAGCCATCAGGAATGCTCCTGGTACAGACCATGAATGCATGGTCTGTATAAACTTTAAATAAATAGCATGTGTGTGTGTGAGAGAGAGAGAGAGACAAAAGGACCTGTGAGAGTGCAGATGCAGATATATTTTTAGTTTTCGAGTATGTTTGTTTAGGTATAGCAAAGGTGGTATTTACAGTCAGTCCTTAAGAGTCACAACAAAATCTTACAAAATAAAATAATTGAGAATGTTGTTTCTTCGATTACCTTTAGCTCAAACACGTCTATGAAGCTATAGAATATCCTCAAGTAAAATTTGTCATGGACAGTAGTTTAACATGAACAGTAATAGCTGGCAGGAAAAGAGATTCTCTGCTTCAGCTGCATCTCTTTGTTCCACCTCTTTTCTTACAAGTAATTATGTTGTTTGTAATAATACAAAGAAATTTTGCTTATTTGAGACAAGGGAGCTTCTTTTCTGCAATTTTATTTATAAACTTTAGTCCAAAGATGCAATTGATGTTGTGAGCTCTAGACCTATCTTTTCAACAGCAACGTGTATTTCCTTGTCAGGTATTGTTGTACTGAATCTCTGCCTTTTTTTCCCCCATATTTCTATGAAATCAAGTATATAGAGTTATTTCAGCTGTTCATAGGGCATTTTATTCAGTTATACATACCACCATTATTCTGGCAGCATGCCCAGAATTATCTCACTGTAGTTCAGACAATGATCATTAAATGTCATTAATAACCTCCATGGAACAAGACAGTGAAGAAAATCCAGAGTGAGCTAGTTTTTGTTTTCACCTAGTTCCACATGCTTTTGTCTCTACATGTGGAATTCTTCACTAAAAGAAAAAGGGCTGCTCACCACTGCTGCCTATTCCCTCCACTGTTATTATCAACCACACTCATTAAATGGCCATAAGCCAAAAGTTCAATCCTTTAAGCTCTGTACACAAATAACTGTATACAGTTGAAGCTGGCTTGGGCCCAGTTTTCATCTGAAGCATGTGCTGGTTTTTAGGGTTATATGTCCACCCTCCCCGCCCCCCCAGAAGAGGAAACTGAAGTCAGAATTTGACTGTTAGCTTTTGAAATAAGAATATACTTTGAAAATAAGTTATTATGAATTGTAAAAAGGTACTTTTGCTTTAAATCATAAGTTTGAGGATGAATCACATAACGTCTTGAGACAGGCAAAACTCCTATTACTTCATTTGTATTTTGTTCATGAAAAGGAGTTTCACCCATCAAGAATTTTTAATTATATTGGCTGATCATTACAACACTGCAGATGTGAGCAAGCATAATGTTTAAAGGCAGAAAGAAAATCTGTATAGTGAGGACTCTTTTCATCATTTTGATGTATGTGCAGATGAATAATGGCAAGGTAGAAGGGAAAGAACTAGAAAAATGCTGGAATATAGAATTATGAAACTCCATGTTTACCAACTGGTATCTCTTCGATATTTTTTCTTGGAGTTGCAGATGGTGAGGGAGGCAAACAAACATTAAACCCATTCTTTCATGTTATTTACCCCATAATATATGAAAATGTGTCTTACCATCACAGACTAATCACCAGGAGAGAAATCTGTCATAATTTCAATACAAAACATTCCCAGCGTGGCCCCTGATCACTATGGCACTGCAAAGAACAAAACGAAACCAGCTACGTCAAAATATCGTGTTTGTCATTTTTAGATGGAGAGTTCTGAACTAGATAGAAAGGTTTGTCTGAGGTTTGTCACATATGGGAAGTCTGTGGGAAAGACACAAACTGAACTTGGATCCAGATTAGAGTTAACCATTAGACTGTTCTTTTAAGTCCCAGAGCATTCACAGGACATCCCTAAGGACATGATTATTAAATTGAAACCTCACTAAAAATATTAGGCCTGATTTTCTTAATAAATATGACTTTAACTCTATTAGATGAAACATGCATGTTATTGAATGAGGTATTTAATTCTTCGTCCTTAAATGCATGGACTTTTTATGCCTCTCTAGTTATTTTGTTTCATTCTGTTGTCACAGAAAAAAAAAAAAGAAAAATCACCCAAATTTCCTTACGGGTTTGGATTTTCAGTATAATTTTACCACTTTTGGCTAAAAGAGCTATCATGGGGGAATGGGCATATTCAAACCTTATGAAAAACATTTGAATTTTACTAAGAATAATAAACATAACCATTCTTTTTTGTCATATGATTAAATAAACACCAGAATTGGAAACATGGATTTGGTGCTAATCAACATGGTATCGGTTTGGTATTCTTCCTTTAAGATAGCAAACGTTCCCATGGAAGGTGCTACACGTTGATGACTTTACATTGCACTACTCAGCTGTTCAGCTGGATAGCCCTGGCCAGCTCTTCAGGAATTGTTTGAGGCATTTTTTGCTTTCTGAATGCCATGAAGGCAATTAAGTTTTTTTCCCCTCCACAAACTACTTGTAATAAAAATTTACTTCACCAAAATGTCTAAGTTAGGTGCCAGATAGGAAATCGACAACTTTCATATATAATTTAGGTAAATTCAGATTGAACATATCCTTGCGTAACTGGGTAGTTTAACATTAGTGCAATTAAGAGGACTAATGAGTTAGATCTCTGTCTTTACTGTATCTGTTTATCCTTATCTCCTTTTCAGAATGTATTTCTAAACTGACATTACAGAATAACATATAAAGTAACCTGGAAAACAGAAAAATAATTGCTTATTCTGTCATCAGAAAAAAATGGGAAAAAACAGAGAAAGAAAACAATAAGAGATATTAAAGAATGAGCTGTACTTAACTGAACTGTTCAAAGATACTCCACAGACCTTTAAAACCCTATTTTATGTCGTATGCCATCAACTAAAGTATTTTTTTTACATTTTATTCATTACCTATCCCTATACAAAGAAACATCTTAACATCGATTGGAACAAATTAGTCTATGCTACTTCAAAAGTGTGTACTTCCAATGAGTTTAAAAGAGAATGTAAACAAAACAAAACAAAACATCCCTTTTGAACATCAGATGGACCAGTTAGAAAAGAATGGCCATTGCCACACTTGGAATTTTGTTATTCGATGTCTGGGCCAGGTTTGCCTTCTCACCATGAAAACAAAATTCACATCTGCTTAAGTTTTTTTAGTAATTTACAATCCCAACCGCTGAAATTAGAAACAGGTGCCAGTTAAATGAAAAGACGATGTAAAAACCCCTACACAATATGTTTTCCATAAGATGGGGGAAGTGTAAGAATGAGGAGAAAAAGATTGTTTCAAGTCACACAGTCAGAGAATCAAGGAATCCAAATAAAAAAATTATCGTGAAGATAGAATCTTTAACATGTTTTCATCCTTACATGTTAAGATCTGAAAGAAATTGCATGGCTAACAACATCGCTACTTTTCCATCACTTACATCTGTATCAGAGAATCTGAGGTAAGAGTGTGTTCTCTATTCTGGATGTATTTTATTTTGGGGTTTTCCGGGGGGGGGGGGGGGGGGGGGGGGGGGGAGTCCCCTTTCTCCATTAAAGGTGTGTTCTCTCCCTGAGAGAACAACTGATCATACATCGGCACCTACTATACAAAATAATCAAGTCAGCAGATAAGCAAACTACCGACACTAAAGAACATCTAAAAAGATGATCAAAAGATAGACAGCACTAAAATTTTAAATAGGCAACTGGACTGACTAGATCTGGAGAAGGGAGGACCAGATTTGAAATGGTACCAATGTGTCTGTTTTCACACAAGTTATGGAATAGCTTATTGGCTAAAATTTGTTGGCGGGAAGTTATTAAAATAATACCTATTAAAGTAAACATATATGAGATTACATCATTTAAAAAAGCCTGTATTAGAGGTACAATTTGTTCAGATAAAGGGGACCATCCAGTTCCTTACAATAACTAGGCTCCAAAAAGACAGGTTGGGTAGGAGACAATCTACATAGCATGTCATTCATTTAAGGCTATGCTGGAATAATAAAACCTGATTTTTTCTTGCTAGGAAAGAGCCAGGTTTATAACCAGAATGTTAGGGGAAATTATACTGTCAAAGCAGACGAAACAACTAATAGAGCATTTGATAGCTGTTTTGCTTTCCAATGGATCCTTTACATTCATAGCTTGAAAGTCACAGTCTGTCAAATGACTTCAAAACTACAGGAATAATTTTGTGAAACCCCAAAGTCTGAACTAGATATTTCATCTTTTCTTTCTCTCAAGGTCTTCTATTCAAATGACAGAACTCAAGACTTTAAATTTAGGGATATAAGAGAAGTCATAACATAAAACTAAATAGAGGAAGACAGATTTTAAATCATTTGAAAAGTGTAAGGTTATGAAATACTATTACTTTTTAATTACAATGATGTAAATCTTGAGGAAATGTGAGAATTAAAGTCATAGTTCTCTTTGACCTCATAGAAATCAGAATCAAGTAATTTGTTGAGACTCCCAAGCTCTTAAAGCTGCCTTATTTTACAAGAAAAAAAGTTATGAATTTACCACATGGAAATTGCATGGAAAAGGAGATTGACTTCTAATTCCCCCTGTTGCAAGTGAACAACAGAAATTGAAACAAAACTTGTTTTGCATACTGTAACCTAAATATTGAACTTCTATATTACTTTTATTACCATTTATTAAAAAAAAAACAGATGGAAGAAAACCATATTTATTTTTTCATATTATTTTAAAATAGTATTACACTATTAACAAAAGTGAGCATTTCTGATTTGTGTCCAAGAATGTTAAAAAAACCATGCTGTTGGAAATAAATGCCGAAACAATTAAAATTGTGTTACCAAAGAAACTTTTAGCTCCGTTAAATTAATCTAAACTTGGAAGAATTTTCTATTCTCCTCTATGTATGAACAGTTTTGAGTGCTCAGGAACTTTTTAGTGAAACTAAGCTTTAATACAATACTAATGTTTGAAATCAAACAGTGTTGACTTTAATTTTTAGCAACTCAAGGAAAACTTTGGTTTCATTAGGCAGGTTGAAGGGACAAGGAACATGTTTTGCTTCAGAATTTTTCTAACATTTCTTTTTTCTATTTCTAGTAGGAATATGGAATTGTCACATATTTTTGTAGGAAATTATCAGAATGTCTAATTTTGGAACAAACCAAATTACAATTTTTTCTTGAACTTAAAAAACTTTTTTTTTTTTTTTTACAGTCTCTTATTAGACTCTTGACTTTTTCACAACATGGTCCCAAACCTACATATTCATGTGTAGTCAAGTGCCTACAACTTTCATCTGCCAGAGGCTGGGAGTGGGGTTTACTCCTTTATTTAACAATATTATAAGAGCTAGTGGTCAGGACATTCTGACAGTGGGAGTCTTGGATTTTTATCCTTGATTTTGTATTTTCTCCAATGATTCTATAATGCAAAATGCATATACGAACTTAGGAATACACGGTAGAGTCAAAGTTTATTTCCTCTCAGATTTGCTGTGAGCCACAATACAATGGGCATCTCCGATCCTTATGAGTTTAAGCATTTCCAGGAGCTGATGTCAGCACATAAGCAGTGGTTTTAGACTTGGGCATCTAAAGTCTCATTTATGTCCTAGACAGATAAGCCCTTTACTCAATTTTGCTCTAAATACCTAGATCGTGTGCATAAAGGTTGAATTTAAGGGGGCTGGGAAATAGGGAAGGGTAAAACATAGAAATTGATTCCAGTGGTAGGGTCAGGAACCATCAGGGCAGGGCAGACTACCAAGCTCTTTCCTGATGAAACAAGAAACTATTGCGTTCAAGCCAAAGCATATGGTGTGAGGAAGAGGAGGAGCTGCTTGCCAAGCCAAATATAAAGAGGCACTGCTCCTGAATTTAAGGAGCAGCAGTAGATGGGAGAAGATCTAAAATGAGTTTTTCTCTGATGATTTAAGAAATATTTATGATAGATCTTTCTCAGAGAGAAGGGGATTATTGGAAGATCACACTACTGCTCAGTGTTTCTTAAGAATAATTACTTTTTTCCCTATTCTGCCCACATGCTTGATACTATGTCAGCATAAAAGAAGGCATAGCTCATGTTTCAAGTAGGTAATTTTTCATTAACAGAGTCATGAATCTTGTGACAAGTAGCAGTGATCTTCAAACTGCCCAAAACACAGTTTCTAACTATCACTTATTCAAGATTCTTAATTATCTACAGTAGGTTCTGAAAACAATACCATAACATACGACTGAATTTGAAGATAAGAGATCATAATTTTATTTTAAGGAATTTGGGTGTACAACAGTGATACTATATTTTGAAATCTGCTTTCTATTACATTTTATTGTGCTTGGCCTTTTAGCATATGGATTTTGGCGAGATCTTAAGGATTTTTAGACATATGGTGAGGTAACTTTGTTGATAGTTAGATATTCTGAAATTAAGTTGGTCTCAATGATTTTCACAAAATCTAATATATGGCATTTTTGTGGAAAGTATAAAAACAGAATATCCTTTACCTGAGATAACTTAATGATCCCCACATTGTGTTAAAAATGTTCTCTTTATGAATGAAAATGTAACAGTAGTTCTTCATTTTCAGCACATCTAAATTAGCATGTTAAAAAAGATGACCCATGGAAAATTTTGACTTTTTTAACTCTGCATATCATTGTCTGTTGTGATACCAATTGTGGAAGAATGTCAAATTTTAAGAAGACGTCTGCCACCCATGAATCTCATAAAATTGACCTACCATTTTACTTGCTGATGCAGCATCATGAAACAGCAGTACGCCATGAAAATCATGTCCCTCCAGTAAAGAAACAAATGCACTTTTAAGTCATTGTGGGGAAGTCTGCATTTTGGTTTACTGCCATTCACTGTCTAAACAAGATTCATTTTTTTGTTAAACTTCTGCATTAATCTTGAGCATCAGATTCAATCCCTCTCCCCCATGCTCTGTTCTGTTACTCTATATTACTTGGGCTTTTCTTCCAAGAGAACTTTGGCAGTAAAATGAATGTTTTCAGCACCTGAATTATAATGCAATTACAGGAATTTCCCGAGTTGAGCCCCTGTTTGGTTACCTCTGGGGAAGATCTGCCAGTCGGGGTTGTGACCGGAGTCAGCAGAACTCTCCATGACCAAGGAGGGAGCAGAAAGTTCAGCTCCTTGGGAAGACCGTCTCCTGCAGTGTCCCTTCAGTACTCACCTTCTTTTCATTACCAGCTCTAACGAACGCAGCCGTGATGGGAGTGTTCAGAGCGAGACGGCCCTCCAGTGATGCAGGCAGAACACAGTAAGGGCAGATAGCTCTGAGACAGGAAGGGGGGTAAAGCTGTTGTGTAATTCACTGTGGAGCATAAGACAAGACAAGACAAAAAAAATAGGGCAAAAATGGAAAATTTAACTAAGTGTATACATTTGGAGGAATTCCCAACTTTAAGACTGGCATATTAGAACAAGGTCTATATGCACAGTTGGGAATAAAAGCCACAAGATAGTGATTTTTAAATCTTAATTTTTAGGGTTTTATGTGGTATTTTTTTCTTTGGCTGAAGCTTTTTTTTTTTTGGATTTACTGCTCTCAACATATGACTGAAATATGCGTGTACTATCTAATATGCTGCTTCTCTCAAAACAGTAATTTAAGATGAATCTCATTAAAAACCTTCTTTCTGAACAGATAAACAAAGCGGTAATGTATTTTTAATGAGGTAAGGTGATTTCTTGCTGTGCAAATGTGCCTAGACCTGTAAAAACACCGTTTTCTTTCTACCCAGTGAAAATAATGATGAGTGTTTATCAATGCATCATTGTCCTATTTGCTGGTAAGACTGACCTAGTGAGCTACATGTAAGAACTAGGGACTTCTCTGCCAGTAAGAAGGTCAGCATTGCTGTTCTGAAAATGCATTGTTTCATTGTTTGGATTGTTATAATGTCATTGTCATAAACTTCTACAGTCTTGTCTGAATTACAGCTCTGGTTGAATTTGTCATGCCTTTTTTGTTTTGTTTTGTTTGTTTGTTTGTTTGTTTGTTTTAAACTTAGGCTTCCCTGTTACTGCTGCTGATCACATTCAAAATGGCACCCATCAGAACTTTGGGGGATTTTCTTGGGTTTCACCATGCTCTGAATAGTTTCTCGTGGTCGGAACAAAATCAGACTCTTCCTTTCCAAAAAAACTTTGCTGTCATGTTGAAAAAGCTTCTTAGGAAATACAGAATTGTTTGCTTAGTAATTGTTATTTCTCTTTTATTCAAAATCTTTGTTTTTGAGGGATGTATGGAAAGGATTGAAAAAGAACAGGAAAGGTGTTCTCAAAGCACAACATGACAGTATTTTTAGAAAACAAACCTAGAAAGGAGGCTGAAAAAATACCTGAAATGCAGCTTCTGAGATACAGAAGCTTCCCCACCACTGATTCACAAAAAAATGACAGGTAACAAATTCCCCCCAAATGAAAGTAAATTGTACTCTTTATCCAAACTCATCTGAACCTCTCTGATTCCACTTAACATAGAGCACTCTGGATACCTTGGGAAATTTCAGTTATCATTATATATTAGACACTTCAGATCGTATTAGAGTAAGACGATGACAAAAAAATGCATGATTTTGTGTATTTTTACATTATGCTGAGGTATTTCTTTTTTTTTTTCTTAGTGTTATCTAAATTGTTTTCTGACATTTACATATGATTATTACAATGATTATTACTGGTTTGGGTTTGGCTTTTGTTTTCTTTTTATGTTTTACTCATGGTAACTGGTAGAAGTTGTAATCTAGACCACAGTTCTATTACAAATATATTTTGTAATTTTGCTGTGGGCGCTATATTGTATTTTACACTAAATAAATTCTATTAATTTCTTATTGTCTTCCTGATTTTTAATTTATGCTAGTCATGGGATTATTACTTATACCTAAATTTAGCAAAGCCCTAAAGTACAGAGTTAACTAATTTGATATAAGGCATTGGAAAAGTTCAAATTTGTGTAAAATCTCTGCTTTTGGGTACAGGCGTAATGTAAGCAGAAACTTTCAAGGAAAAGGCATACTTCAATCAACAGACATTTGAATTAATATCTAAATGGTTAATGTGTATTGCATACAAAAAGATAGATCTGAGAGAATCTTGGAAACTATTTTCCTTTCATTTCCTATTTTTTGAAAAACTGCTTCCATAAAATAATGATTAATTCTAAATTGAGCTCCAAGAGGTTTTTAACGCTGCTAAATTTGCAAGAGTATTTTATGAATTATTGGCACTTAGTTTTCTCCTGTTGGGACTTCTTCTGGAAACATACAACTTCTTTTAAACATCTAAGGCCAACTTGTTAGCTAATCGGTAATAACAAATAGTGATCTCAATGTGCAGATTCTAGACAAAGACAAGGGAACTGTTTTAGGAGCATTTAATTTCAACGAATGGACATTAGTTTTGAAGAAAACTGAGCACTGCCATCTTTTGTTGGAAGAGACTAACTGCAACTTTCAAATGTCAGAATATTTGGATCAGTTCTGATTTGCACACACTACTTTCTGTCAGAAGGTTTGTTTACCACTAATAAGACAGACGTTTTTCTCTTACTAAACACAAGAAAAAACATTTTCTGTATTTGGTGAATATTAGTTGAGTGAGAAGACTTCAAGCATGAACACAGTTACGAACACGAGTCAGGACCTACCATTCTACTAGACTGCTATACTTTTATAAATGAAAACACTTCAGGGCAAATCCATAAGGACAGATATTGTCTTTTTTTATGATAAAGGCAATGCAGTCAAGTTTGGTTTGTTAATGTAGCTGATTGATGTTTTTAAGAACGAACAAAAATAAAGTACCTACCTTTAACCTGTACTGCTGCTGAATCACAATTTATTTTCTGAGGAGAGAGATCAAGTCTAGGGTGTTCAGAAGGTCTTTGCTTCCTGTTGTGTAGCTCAGGGAGGAAAGGGCGAAATGAAAAATGGAAGGTAATGTACACAAAAATGCAGAAACTTCTACATCTCTAATTTTACTCATTGTGTATTATGGCAGCTTTGCAAGGCCTGGTGCTTCATGATCAAAGGAGTTTGTAAAGAAGTAGCTTAGTGAAATTTCATAGTACCTTTCAAAACTGGGAATTCTATGGTTTTAAAATGGTTATCAATTCTTCATTTTCCTAAGTAGAAAGATATGTCAGATCCATACCTACCATTTTTGTATGCATATGCTCATTTATATCTGTTACTTCTTATTTGAATTCTTTCTGACATTTTTGTAATAGGGCAAATCAAGACTCTTAAATCTGCATTTGACTGTCAGTCTTTTGCTGAAGATGTACAGTAGATTACTTACGGGCAACTGCAGTTTGATGCCAGTCCATCAGTAAGAGTTAAAAAAAAAAGAAAAGAAAAAAAATGTTGTGTATTTACATAATGTAATAAATGGGCTTATAATACAATCACTGCACTCCTCCTGTTCTTCCTTCCCACCATACAGTAGATTCCCACCTGGAAGTTCAAGATGGTAGAAAATGTTTATGGCAGAGGGAAAGGAGTGAATATGCCAGGTGATGGAAGAATGCTCATTAATGTGAGTGCTGGGCTTAAACCATCCTTTCACCTGAACATTCCTGTTTACAAAAATTTGTCCTGAGCATGTAGAACTGCCACCAGCCATCATAAACTGCAGTAGGGAGTGTGAAACCTGAATTCTCCTCCACATCTGTGGCTGTAAAGACTTCTTTATATTCCCCATTCAGATGCCATCCGAATTTGAACACTGGGCATATCTGAAAGAGTAACCACTATATTCTTGCTCTATCCAAGCCCCAGATGATCTAAGCTCAATAGGCAGTCCTTTTTTTTTTTTTTTTTTTTTTTTTTTTTTTTTTTCTGGGAATATCCAATTCTATACTATAAATGTGTCACTTGGCTTTACAACCAAAATTTTTTTCTAAACCACTATCAATACTTTAATATAAAATGTCTTTTCCTTTGGCATCTCTAAATTTAGTTTCTAGCTTACAGCGCTTGACCAGACATTGGGAAATCTGATTTATTTAGTTCTTAAATTTTCAAATGGTCCATTTCCTTTAAAAAGGATTGAATCAAAACATTATTTTGTATTATTTATATTTTACATGTACAGGAAATTAACCAGCTTGTACAAGACAAGTAACAAACACTATCAGATCTTAGTCTTTTTATCTGTCAAGAGCCCAAATTTAGTAATATTCCAGTAGCTTATATGAAGGAGCTTTGGAAAGTGCATTAATTGCCACACAGCTCATCTTGTAAAAAAATCAAGTGGGAAAGAAGTCCACTCAGGATTAAGAAAAGACATAAGCCTTTCCTTCCAGTTACCAGGACCTCTGTGTTTCAGGTAGTTGTGCCTTCCACAAGTCTGAAGCTAAACAGAGCACTGTCACTGATGGCTTTGGCAAGTCTCTGAGTAAGTAGACTAATTATACGACCTCATGTGTATATTTGGAAGTGTGGGGCATGACTGGTGTGAGCCTGCACTTAGGAAAGAAGAGACCTGCAACCTCCTGTTACTCATCTACGGAATGGCCTACAGACCTCTGCCTTGTCCTGATAAAATAAAGATTCTCGTAACCCTTAGAATTATATCATTCTCACTTCTTTCAAAATCCAAAATCCAATTTGTGGAATAAAAAGCGCTCTCTCTGTAATCCATTTTGATAAATAATTAGGCTCTAAATGCATTAATATATATTTAATACATTAATATGTTTAATCAATGGGCTTATCATGCAATTTTTGTTCTTAGTTTTCCCAACAGGCTATGGTAATGATCATTTCACAGCCTCAAAAAATGAACTGCAAAAATCTCATTTGGTTCTATGAGTAAAAACTATTTGTTCAAACAGCAAAATGTTAATGAGCACACCCCTATTACTCTCCATGTCTTTTGTTGACATAACTTGTTAACAAGGTTTCACGTGAAAATTGTTGAGCAATCTCATTCTATGTCCTTAGCTTTCTTTGGCATGTAAGCACTGAATTTTGAAAGACATAAATGCCACTTATTTAAGTCATCTTTATTTAACCTCTCTTAGAGGCTTGGACATGCCAATGCTTTTATGAATATTAGCACAATTACACATTAACAGAATGCCCAAATACCCTAATTATTTGTTTACCAGAGGTACAGTTCAATACACTTACTGGAAGTACAGTTTAATATACTCCTTCTGTCTGAGCCATTTTTGCATAAAATTGGGTGGTGGTGGGGTTTTTTTAACCTAATACTGTAAACAGATTTGAGTGACTCCTATAGGAAAGGAAAAGTGTCAACCCACCACACCCAGTCAAGGCTACAGTCAGTTGTCAACTGATTAAAATAAAAGCAAGTTTGTGCACTGAATTCACTCTTAGCTGCCTTTACAGATCAGGTAGAGTTACTTTTCTCTTCTGTAAAAGAATAAAAATTCTAGAAAAAAAAATATGCATGGTAAGAGCAAGGGCTCCTCAAAAGTAATGCGCACAGGTAGGGTTAAAATGAGAACAGCGATGCTCTTCCTGGATAAGAAGGGTTCTCTGACTTCTGCTAAGTGAGGGACAATGGGCACTGCCTTATTTGCATTGCTAGCTCTCAGTTCAGTTCTTCATGCAACAAAATTTACATTACAATTGCCAGCTCTAACATGTTAAAAGTTTGCACAGTAAAATCGTAAACTAAGGGTGTGATTTGGGGGAAATTTTTTGCCTTTTTTTTAGTAATAAGAAAGCGTGATTTTTGAAAACCAAATATGATGAGCTGCTTATTGGCAAAAAACTCATAGTAACAACAAATATATAAGCAATACGAATCACTTGTTCAACAATCATAATGCATTTCCTTCCAAGACTGGGATTTTCAAGCTATTCTCCCACATACTGCAGAATGGCAGTAAGGCAGCCACCTGCTGCTGGAAGTGAAATTACTAGATTGGAGAAGTCAGGCATATCCTAGAGTGCTTCCAGTTCATTCATGATCTTGCACTTTCCTTACTAAGTTCTGCTTCCCAAGTAATTAGGTGGTATCTACTTACATGCTGTAGACTAACCTCTGTCTCACGCATTCATGCTTCATTTCCTCATTTAATGCTCTTTTCAGTCTTGTTATTTATTTTCTTTAATATTACACTTCCAGCTCTATAGCCAGATGAGTCACACTCATTGCCATCCACAACAGCACTCTCCAAGGCCTGTGAAACAATAAAGTAATTTATAAAAGCTTTTCCACTGAAGTTACATACAGTCAGAGAAGCTAACCTTTATTTTAGTCGCACTTGAATTAGGATGATGTTCCATTCAGAAAAGATTATTCATAATAAAATACAGAAGAACATCATGTATTTCATATTATTTTAAAAAATAAAAAAAAATTTAAAAAAAAAGAAAATAAAAGAAGAGAACCCACAACACCACAACCACAACATACCAAGATAGTGATGTGAGACACGGTGGCTTACACTTAGAGATTTTTTTTCATTCAGAAACATAAAAAATAAAAATAGACTGAAAATTCCAAAGCACTTTTCTTCTTTGCCATAGAAGAGGGGAGATCAAGTTCTCAGAAATTCCTACATTAAATACAGAATGACTGATTTATTTTCCTTACAACAGAAGAGTAATTTCTCATTTCAAAACATTGTTTCCTCTGAGTTGTATACTGTTCCCTGTTCAGCTATCATTATCCACCTACGATCATTACATTTTACAATTAGAATTTGGGATAAGAAAGTAATTGTTACTTTCCTGAAGGTGACATTGACAGAGAGACAATAAAATGCCTATGAGATAAAAGAGAGGTAATCCCTTCTGGAATAAAGACATCCAGAACCCAAACCCAGAAGAATCTATTTACCTATAACAGAGGGGGAACGCCTATACTTCTTCCATGAAGGAAACTACCATTGTTTCAATTACATCAATAGAAACTTGACCTGCGAAAGTATAGCACTTTCCTCTTTCTGTCATTTTAATCACAAGTTTCAGTTTATTGATTAGGATAAGAATATACTGAATGAGGAGATGGAAGAATTGTTGTTATTACTCTCTTTTCCTTAAGGTATCTCGCTCCATTGACTTCCACTAGAATTAGCATCAGTACACCCAAACGCATGTACTGCTTATCTGTACTTACGTTGCCCAAACCGATCTGTAAAATTTAAGCAAGCTTCAGAATGCTGGCCTCCTGTGATAGTTTATAAAAATCACCTGCTGAAGACATTTAGTCAAATCTTCGGTGAGGTACAAGTCAGAATACAGCACTGCCAATTTCAACGTGACTGTGCCATTTCTACAGGCATCATGGTCTGCCATGTTTATTTCTCCAAGTCTGTAAAGCATAAGATGAGTTGTCCTATTTACAGTTGTTGATGTGAGTAGGGCACAAATAGTTAACAGCATTCCCATATTAAGAAAGATATCTCTTAGCTTGCTAGGAAAAGAAAAAAATATTTAACAATATATGCATACAGAATTCAGAGTCTAATGTTGTGTAGCTTATGAATTCTGTTAACTTGAGTCAAGATGACAAATACAACCTTGGACAGACAAATATTGCTGAAATAGAGGAAATATTAGGGTTTTGTTGGGTTTTTTTTGTCTTAAAAATAAATACATAAATTTACCTTTATATGGTAGAGGAGCTGGAAATGAAATTAAGGATCTAGACTCCTACAATTCTAATCTGAAGTTCAGAACATAAACAAAATGAAAATATTTTGCCAGAGCAAAAAGTTGACTAGTCAAACAACACAAAACCACCAACAGAATTACAAACTGGCATTTGTGTCACTGTAAAGAGTATTCCATTCCCATTTAAGGAATATTTATTTCCTTCAAAATTAATCAAGTGTTACTTGACACATTCAAATATTGTAAGCTTTCACTAGTTTAAAAAAAAAAAAAAGAAAAAAACCACAGCAAAACATAAAATGTATCATTTTAATACCGTTGCAATGCTATTAAAAATCAGAGCATAAAATTTCATGCTTGCAGATGATGAAGAGGCACACATATTTTATACCACCTTAAAAATCTACTTTTCTCATAAATTGTGCCATGAGATTTATGTAATAAAGTTTAATTAAAATAATGTTTCTCACCCGCATACTTCTGCAGACCATGGCATGTTACAGGTCTATGTAAATGTCACATACACAATTTTCAAACTTCCTGCATAGGAAAAGTTATATTTCTGTAATATTCTGCAAGAAACATAATCGTCTTTGGCTGTACACTGACATTGTTAAGCAGAGTCTTCACAACAATAGAGTACATTCTGTAATTTTCCCCAGAGCTGAAAACTCTTTCAAATGAACATGAGTCAGGCAGTACTTTCGGGAATAATGTTGCAAAGTTATAAATGCTGCTTACCATTCCCATGAATACTGCCTTTTGGAGGAAGTACATCAAGTGTCAGGCATGATGTGAACTCTAGTTTGTTGGAGTACCTGTTAGCATACCGATATTTTTAAAGACATTGCTGTATGTTGCCTTGCTAACTTTGAAGAGAAACAGGTATTTAGGTTGACAAACAAAACAAGGGTTGCACAAACCAAATACATGAAATTGATAATGTCTTGTTGAATGATTTAAATATGGGCCTAGATTCAAAGCTCCTTGGTACTTTTTGATCCAGGACAATTTTATATTGAAAATTCGTTATTCAAACTCTAACACCAGCCTGTTTATTGGAGAAGCAGTAACAATAAATAGCTTGATTTTCAGCACTCTGATGATAGTTCTGAGACCTCTTTTAAACTTACAGACACATGCTCAGCTCTTCCGCTTTCCTTTAGGAGCCTGCCCTGCTATAATTGTGCCCTCTATTTGGATGTCTAGCCATGTGACAGGAGTCAATATGATTACTTTAGTAATTAAACTCTTATCAGAAGCGGGAGAGAGCACAAGGTGATACAAAAAGAATTATATAAATCTGACTTCAGTGCAAATCATATACTTCTTTCTGCAAATATTACTGCCCTTCCAGGAGAAGCTTTCTTATTGATAATGATATCACTATTGTTTATTTCAGTTCACGCTTCACAAAGGTATGTCTTCTCAGGGTAGGTTCTGTCTCAGATTTCTGATGGTTTTGCTAATTTTTTCAATATTGAACTTACTTTTAAAAAAAAGAAAAAAGTTGTACAATAATACTTTCAAAATTGTCATGTTTCAAATGAGTATTTCACTGTGTGACAAGATTAATATTTCACAGAAATAAACTTCTTGAAGATGTGCACAATTTTCATAGAACGGGTGAATATATAGACTTGATTTATTATAACAAATGTTCTAAGTAACTTTTTTTAAAGGGCTTGATACAAAGCTGGGATTTCCAAAGTTGTCTATGGTTAAAGTTTTCAAAATCTCTTGCCCTGTACGTCCTTATGCCATACATAGTATTACTAGTCTGTGTTTAATGAATGATACATGAAGGGCTGTTAGGAAGTTGTGCTGTAGGGAAAGACTTTATTCTGAGTCATGAACAGTGCTGAACTGTAGACTCATTAATTTGATTAAAAGCATGGCTCATTATAACCCAACTGGTTATTCAATTTTTAAGTAATACATAGTTTGTCTGAGATCTCATCAATTGAAGTTATGTATTTTATTTATTTTTATGACTTTTTGATCAAAACTGTTGTATTATTATGCTGTTTACATCATCAAATTTGCCACTGGCCATGCATATGCAACACCTGCATGTTTGCAAAATAATCTTCTAATGCTTACTAGATATTCAGTTGAGTTTTCAGCTTTTTGGTATGGTTTAGAATTATGAATCACTCGAAAGATGAATATATTGCATAGCTTAGGTGCTTGGCCTGTCTCTGCATCCATTTTGGAAAATAATTATATAATCCAAAAGTACTGCTAATAAAGAAGCTTATAACAGAATATAAACAATGCTTTGAAAGAAACTTCCTTTCTGTTTGTTTGGTTTTTTTAAATTCAAATAGTATATAGTTAACAAAATAATCTACTGAAAAATTAGTTCTATAACTGCTTTCAGGCACGTACTTCTTTCCCTGGTGGACAAAGTTATTAAGGGCACAGTGATAAGATTATTCTTTCTATGAATTTTTCAGTATTACATACCACAAGGCAATCAGCAATAAATGAAATATTATTCTCAATCACCTCAATAGATGCCAAGTCAGTAGGTAGCAAATAGACAGTAACAGCTGAAAAAAAAAAAAAAAAAAAAAAAGTTGAAAGAAATTCTACAGCACAAGGAAAAATGTTAACACTGCAAAGCCAACTCAGTTAAAAGCTTGGGTTCATATTATCCTTAGATGAACTATCAACGCCATTTTTAGTAGGAATATGTGATGATTCGAGTCATATCCAATCTACTGTCTCTAGTGAATGCAGAAAGTTGATCTGTGTCATAAAAGATGCAGGAAACATCCTGGAATCTGTCTCTATGTGGAGAGAACAGTAATGAAAAATTTCCTTCAAGACCTAAGATTTCTTGTTTGTGGAGCCCTTGCTGACAGGCTTGTTTGACATGACATGTCTGGAAAGCTTGTAATTGTCTGGCTCTCATACAATGTACTCTGATTCTGCAAAGAACTGCTTCATAACTCAATTATAGTTCAGTGGGAATATAACATTTACTAATAAGGAACTGTGAATGACAGAAATTCTTAGAACTGGGGTGGGCTCTAGACCTTTTTATCAGAATTGCATGTACTTCTCTCTCATAGACAAACACACCTTTTTCAGAGATGGCAAATGCTGTTTCAAAGCTTGCCACTTTTTCCAGGCACTGCAAAGATGTATCCTGAAGGTCAAATAAAAAAATTATTGAGATTTTCACTTTCTGTATGTAACTTTCAAAGAAATTCTGAAAATTTATACAGACAAAACTTCTAGTAGTGTTGAATAAGAACAAATAAAGCTAAAAAATCCCATATTAACTAAGTCCAGAGAAGCTTAAGTAGAAAGTAACTGTTAAGGTTCTTTTCCGAACATCGAACTTACTTCAGTGGATTCATCTAAATTATGCCAGATGGGACTTAACCAAAGGAAACTTAGTTTTCTGGGAAGTGACTATTACGCTAGCTAAGAATCTATCAGAACCATAATCAGAACTGTTTACCCAGGGCTTTCTTGTGAAACATGATAAACTCCTTTTTTCAGAACCTGGGCCGTACATCCCCCTACCTAGGGACTCAGCTCCCAAGAAATACCACCACATGGAAGAGAGAGTTAATGCATCTTTCCAGGATTGTGGCATTTCTGGCTTTCTAGTACACACACATTCTTCTATCTGATCAGTGCTCAACTTACACAAAGGACAAGAGAAAGTCCTATCAAAGAATGTATGAGAAATTTGGCACGTGCTATATTACGGCAAAAGCCTTACTGAGATGCATCTGAAAAAGGAAGTACAGTCATATAGTGATAGAACATCTAAATCACAGAGTGATTGTATTTGAATGTAAGATAGCATACAAATGAACTAGTGTAATTCAACACAGTGCTATTACTCCTCTATCCTGCCTCACAACATGCTGTTGAAACTTCATCCAAATTAACTTGCACCTTTCTTTGACATTGTCATGGTCCTTTCATCTACAGTTTCTCTGTATTTTAACAAGATACAATCTTGTCGTTAAATGAGGATGAGTTAAGCAGGCAAGGTTTGAAAGATTCATACTCATGGATCTTTGAGCTGAAAAGCATACAAAATCATGCACAAGATTGACCAAATAATTAGTATTTGAAAATGTTAGTGGTTTGGAAGTGTTTTATTAGGTGTTTCAATATACAACTAAAAAATATTTTGACTCTCAGGATTTTTTTTTAAAACCAGACAACACCACCAAAAAATAAAAAAACCTATTCATGAAGGAAAAATTTATATTCTTTTGTTTTTTCCCCTTTAATACACATGGTAATCTCTCTGTAATACACATGGTAATTAAGTGGATAATCTCTCCATTATTTAGTGCTTTTATTTAAAACAGACCCTGTCTATGGAATCATGAATTATAATTCCATGGACTATGGAATGGTTCCAGTAGTAGGCCCCTCACTTGTATGCTCATTGTGATTTTACATCTGTAAATCACCACAAGTTATGTAAATATACTACTTATTAACTGATCAGAATTTACACGTAGTTCTAGATTTGCTCCAGAGATCTCAGCTGGTGTACCTACTGAGTTGTCTGACATCAGGTGTTTTGGTTTTGAATCTGTTTTTCCACTAGGCAGATTTTAATTTTTTTTTTCCTACTGTTACTACACTCATAGGGAATCATATAGTCAACTTCTTTATCCAAAAAACCCTAGAGATTTACTTGTTCACCACTACTTGCAGTTGGACTAGACGGTTGTTGAAGGTCCCTTCCAACTGGAACTATGCTATTCTATTCTATTCAAATAACTTATGGAGTTTAGGAAATAACTGACGTCCTTATCTAGAAAGATGTCTGGTTTGGCCAGTTTCACTGACACTACAACTGCAGTGCTGAAAAAAGAAGTTTTCCTTACATCAAGTCTTACCCAAGTCTTACCTTGTAGTAGCACATGAAGTTCCCAGCTCTAAGTACAACATCCGCTCTTTGCATTCATCTTAATCACTAAAGACTTCCCAAGCAGAGAAATGTATATTGCTTGTGTGAACAAATTGGATTTTCTGGAAGAAGAAAACCAAAGTGAGTAAAGAGCCTAGGTTTACTTTACAGGACATCTAATAGCATAATATTCCTTTAAAATCCCTGTCCAGTTACTATAATTGTGCATTTTACCCATCACTCAGATAAATCAGACACAGGATTTACCCCAGAAAAAACCACAAATATAATTTCACAGTTCTATAGGAAATAACAGGAAAACGAACAGTTTATTGATTGATAAAGAACTAGTTCTTTCAAAACAAATTTCTAGAAGACAGCAATTCTGTAGCCTAAAGCTGGTGTAGTGAGTTAGTGAACCACAAATAATCACTTTTCACTGTCTCTGTGGCTGTCCTGTTTCTCAACAGAAGCTTGGATGCCTTTTTTTTTCTGAAAACAATTAAAATGTAAAGTAGTAATCAGAACATAGACGTTTACAATTTTTTAATTGTTTTTTTTTTTAAAGTGAAAATTCAAAGTGTCTGTTTGAGAAGAAAAAAATCTTGAACTTACTTTTTAGCAAAGTTCGTATATCAAGAGAAAAAACTGTCCTTAGCTGCTGCATGAAAAATGGACCATCCAAACAAAAAACATCCCAAGAGAAAAATCTCACAAATGAAAAGAACTGTGGAAGACACTTAGCTATGTTTGAGATGAAATATTTTGTTGAGATGGAGATCACTGAACTTACTTGGGTGGAAAGACATAAAAAAAGGAAAACTGGCTGGGATCAAAAACCATAGCTCAGTATTTATTTGGGTTTTTAGAATAGGCTTATTTGGGGTGCGTTGTTTGTGCTTAGCACACTTACATCCTTCTGGGCAAATTGCTATACAAAACACATCTTTAGAACAGACACAGAATTTTTGTGGAAAGAGATAGATGACATATAGCAGGCACAAGTATTTGTCTTCACTGGGAGTCTTATCTTCCCAGATAATGGCAGATTTTGCCTCATGGTCTCTAGGCATAATTCTACAAATAATGATGATTTTTTTATAGAATACATTTATTCGTGAACACTCAGAACTACAAGAAATAGTTATGTTTTCTAAAGAAATGACAAAGTAGTTAATGTTCATGTGTTAATAGATAGGTCATACAAACTTTTTGGGGAACCGTATATGCTTTGGACAGCTTATTTATATAAAGCATAAGATAAATCGTAAGATCGCAAAAAGATAACAATAATACAGATATTTGTTATCTGTACAGCATTTTTCCTTCCAGAGTATCTCTGATCTTTTCAATATTATGAGACTTGACTTTTGGGCGAAAGAAGAACCTTGTAACCAAAGACACCAGAGAATTCTTACTTTCTGGGTACATGCAGAGCCTCTATTTAAAGTCTCATACAAAAGGTTTCTATAGAAACCTGAAGGACTCAGCCAACCAGTGCTAAAAAGCTGAACCCTGGGGCCTATACAAAACCCACAAAAACATTTATCTGTCCTAATAGCTCCTGAAGTCACTGATCTCTGTCATGCTTCAGCATACCTTCTTAATATATGATGTTATACCTTACATTAGCATATGCGATCTTTGAAAAGAAAACACTCTGATAACTGTTAAAAACATGGCTTTAACTCAGGTCCTTAACTGATCCCAAAGCTAGTGAACTGAAAATTAACTCTGATCTCCTTTCTGGCATATACTATCTCCTAGGACATGTAATATGAGTTTTACCTTTTTTTAAGGAGCTGTTTGCCCTATATATAGCTATGTTTCAAATTGTTACTCACTAAAAGAGCAAGTATTTTTGGTTCCTTCTGAAAGTCATATTTCCATAGTGATGCCGAGCTGACAAAAATATGCAATACATCATGAAAACTGAAAATTAACTCACTACCACAGATACTGCTCCCAGATACCATTTTAAACTCAGTCTGGAATATTATATTGGTGCAAAACTCAGTTTTTTTCCTGAACCTTATTTTAATATATATTCAGTACAAAGCACTCACTCTTCCTAATTTTCAGTGTCTTCCTTGTTTCTGTTTTGGTTTGTTTCAGTTTGTTATCTGAGGCGAAACTAGGGGTAATGACTCATTTCAGGGTCCACTCCTAAACAGCAGCTTGGATGAGGCTGCGCTAAGTTTGGCTTCCTCTTCCCTGTGCAGGGAAACACTCTCCTAACACTGCTGCAGCACTGCACAGTCCTCCAGCAGTCCTCGCAGAAGACTAACATCCCTAATCTCCGCAGCATCTTTTTCCATCATGCTCATTTTCATACTATAGAACCACCATTCTCATCATTCCTGAGACGGTATTTCTCCCTGTCTGTCTCCTAGAATGTTGGCAAATGTTCACGTTCTGTTGGTTGGCAGGGCTATGCAGAAATCCAGAGAGAGACACACATCCATTGGGTTGCCAAAGTTGAAAACTTTCGCTGAGCACAGGGTGTATAGCACAAGAAAGATGGAAAGCAACTCAACTCTGTCACTTACTTTGGGCAGTGCTTTCAGTGTGCCAGAAAGGACAGACCACATATTTCTCATATCTGTTTAGTGCAAGGTTTTTCTTGTATAGAATCTTTTTGTTTTCTTGACAATAGTCTTTGAAATACAGATTCATTTTACTACTTCTGATGTTTCATTAGGGCTCAATTTCTGTTAAAATAACATCTCAAATAGAATTTCAGTCCATAAATACAGTAATATTTCCTTTCCGCTACACCAAGAACCTGCAAGAATGACAGAACTCCAAAGCTCAAGAGCATGCCAATGCTTAACAAAGAAATGGCTCTCCAAGAGAAATGGAGCATTCATTTCTCTCTGAGTTTGAAGAGCTACGATAATAGGACATACCACAGATACCAATTCCAAAGATAATTATTCATACCGTCTATGAACAACTCTCACAAATGTTATGGAGTTTGGGGCAAGTTTATCTTTATAAAGAATTCATGACATACCTCCTTTCAATCATCTCGCATCCACCCACACTGACATTTCACAAACCAAACTTATCCGTAATACCCCTCAGCACAAGGCATTTTCTACACATTTGTTCAGGTCAGCACACAAATGTTCTCACTTGCCAGCCTTAAAAAAAAAAAAAAAAAAAAAAAAAAAAAAAGAGAGAGAGAGAGAAAGAAAAATAGAAAAAAAACACATACTCTTACATCCTTGTACAAAAGACTACTCAAGGTCAAGATCAAGAAAAAAGGCCTTTGTCCTCCTCTTTCGTCCTCCCCTTAGTTTGTGCAATAACTTCTTTCACACAATGCATAATAAATTTCCAGTCAGAACTTTGCAATTCTTGCAAGTTCTTTCTCCCAGGGATAACAAGATCAGACAGAAGCAAAACGACAAATATTAAACAGCTTTGTCTAGTTCCCCTGGCAAAAATAAGGAGCTACTATCATAAAAATTAACTCTGAAAAATTGTGATGGAAAACAAAACACAGTCTTCTATTCCTCAGTAAAATCCTCACTGTACCTTATTTATGCCAAGAACTATATCACGATTTCTTCTTGTATGGTTATTGGAAATATCTGTGACGCACTTTACAGCGGATTTTCTTCCTATATCTTAATCACCTACTAAGATGTCGAGACCAGGTTGTGGTTTTTTCAAAGATGTAAAAACTGCTGAACAGTCCTTTTTTCTAATTCTGAGGCAACAATTGTGCTTTTCTCTTGGATGGACCTCGATGACATACTTCACCTATGAAAAAAATGACAAAAAAACCAACCAACCAGAGATTTCTTTCTATGGCAAGGCAATACATGTCTCAGCTGAAGACAAACTTCTGTGTGTGATAGTTCTTACATTTGATGAACTGCATTCAAAGTTGGAAGACTACTCATAGAAAGTAGTGTGGTATTTATGCAAAGGAATGGTGCAAAATCATTAAACATACAAAAAAATATATCCATACTCTTGATGACTTAACATGATGTAAAGACAGAAAATGCCAACTCACACTTACTGGTTCACCAAGAGTTATTCTACAAAATTCTTTAAGTACTAAACATTATTATTCTCTGATGTACAGATTTTTGTTGTGGAAGTAAAGTCACTTGCTCACAGCTTGCTAGTGTGTCATGGCACCGGCTGTATTAGAATGAATCTATTTCTGACCCCAAATAGCATCAATGAACTATTATGCCTGAATGAAGTAAGGAACCATTACTGCAGTTTCAGAGAAAAGTCCTCATCAGCTTCTGAGTTTTATTACTGTACCAGTTCAGTGCCATGCAGACTCATTCATGAAAACAGCTTTCAAAAACCCGTGTCAAAGGATGCTGAACAGAGTTTTCAGAGGCTTTTAATTCATTTTAAATCTTTGTTCCTAAATATGGAGCTGATGCCAATAAAATGGCCAGAAAAACTTTATTTTATTTTAAGAAAAAATAGTCAGGTTTATGCCAGTATTGCTGTCAGGTATGGCTTTCATCTTAAACTCCCCAAAAAGGTCAGCTTCAGGCAACTCATCTCAAATTAAAAATATCAGCTTTAGGACTGAACTACAGTAAAGCAAATGAAAAGGGCCTGGCAGCTGGAAGTGTCAGTAAAGCTTCACTATAGAGGACACTGTCAGTTCCCTGTGCAGTACAGGTATTATAACGCATGTATGGTAAATGGTGGGTTTTGTGATCTGGATGTACTTCTTAATGATTTCCACCACTTCGTAAGTGTTAGACATGTGATGTGAATCTCTATTCACATTACCACTTTAGTGTATAATCCTGAATAATCACTGTAATTTGTTCTTAGCAACTGTGGTCATGATAGGGGATGTACGTCTCCTTCCTTAACGTTCTCATCAGAAATCATTGCCAGTTCTCACAGTAAACTTCCAGAGACAAGAAAATGAGACTGAAACAAAAGAAAAACCTTTATTCAAGATTCTACAACTTCAGTATGATTTGTGACCTATTCTCACAAAGCCCTTGAACACATGTATAATTAAGAGCTTAATTAATTCCACTGAAGGAAATAAAGCTGCTTTAATATGCATCACTGTTTTGAAGGAGTACAGTATTGTTCTCACAGCAGTAAGATTTCATGGGATGCCATTGAAAATGATGAATTGTAATTTTTTAATTACATGCAATAAGAATCACCACCACCACCCCAAAAAAACCAAACCAAAAATGAAACTTAGCCAGACATGAATAAAGGGTATTCTTTTACAACTTAAAATATATTTAAGATGTAAATAAATGGACCACATTTAGATCTCAGTCAGAGAAACTAGTTAGATTTAGTTAGAGAATCGAGTCAGATTTTTCTAAACTATCAGTCTATACTTTGAGGAAAGGCACTTTTATGCATTCAGAGGAGATATTGCTTACATTTCTTTGCTAAATATCAGCACAAGTACTACAGACTGAAGAATGACTGCTGCTGATGAAAAAAAATCTCAAAAAGGGGTCATAAAGGGAACGGGCACCAGATTTGATTTAAGGACAAAACGTACTAAAAATAATGTGCCTGCATACAAGATAGCTGCAACACAGAAGCAGCAGACTAGTATAATCAATGCAAATTAAGGTCCCCAAAAAGAAATAATAGTAAGCACAAATTTGACATACTAGAAAAAAGGAAGAAAAATAAACTCAAAAGTAACACATACCACAAATATTTTAGACTTTTCATCTGAATATTCTACTAGGGAGAGTATTTATTACTTTGCATTATAAAGGTATGAATGAATTGATTAATGACATTATTTTCATAATTAATACATTTTAAATGTATTAATTTTAAAATTAATTTATTTGCTGAGCACAGGTTAGACTGAAGTTAAAACCCTTTTAATTGTTGAGAACAATCAAAATAATTGAATTAAACTGAAACCAAACCAATTTATTTAATATAAATCTTGATATTTTGTGGCCAAAATACTCTATCATAAAGATTAATATGGTCTTTAAAGTTCCATAAAACTGAATACTCTGACAATGTTCTGATCTCTCTAAGATTCAAAAGAAGGCTTCTACTGAAGACTGAAGTAGACTAGAAACAGTATTTCCATCTTGACTATCTTGGTAAAGGAGCTTATCAGAACAGGCTTCTCAAGAAGGAATAACAAACTCCAGCAAAGCAGGATTTCTACAGAGTCTTGCTGGAAAAAAAGTTATCATTCCTCACAGAGGAGCAGCAGATAGAAGGCTGTGACTAAGGACAACAAATTTTAGATGCGAAAAATTAATTTTGTAATTTTCTAATAGTCCTCTAGCAAGAGACAAAATAACATTTGAAAGCATCACTAATAAGACTGTCTTAAGAGAGATTTTAGGGAGGTAGGACTATAGACAAGAATTAACAAAGGTATAGACTACAGAAGAAAATGAAGTAAAAAGCTTCATGGCACATCTGACTTTTGATACAAGAATATAGGAGAAATTGAAAAATACTCATTTACATTTGAAGGTATTCTTATGAGCAAAGACAAAACAAATCATAAAAGGAAGGAGGAAGCTGAGCTTTTTTGTTCTAAGTTGACAAAGAAAACCACATAAACACCCAGACTAAAGAAGGCTCTGGTGTTTGTTTTAATTTCTAGGACTCAGCAGGCTATAAAAGTCAAGGATCTGTTCTCATCTTAGGCTATGTCCAAAAAAAATACCCCCGCTTGAAGACGGGTACAGCTTCTGCAGTAATAAAATTACTTTCTTCAGATGGTCAGATCCAGCCCAATATGTTCTCCTATGTCTTGCTGCAGCGTGCAACAACCAAATCCCATTTTATGGGTAACAGACAGGACAGTGAGCAGACTACTGTCCCTCAATATCGCTGACGCAGAAGCCTTTCCTAAACTTTTTCTGAACCTTCAATTTACTAGAAGTCAAACTAATCATTTACCCAGTATACATCTTGCAAAACATCTACATTTTCACGAAGATAAGTTTTGCAAAATTAACTTCTTCAAAACAATGTAATGCCACACATACACCAGAATAACCATTTCCAAACAGAATATTAACATTCTAGATGTGGACTTCTAGATATTAGAGGAAGATCAGTATTCAAATAAATGAAATAAGCAAGGTCTGGGTTATTTTGTTCTTCTGTTCCCCAAGACAGGAACCTCACGGTTTTCTGTCACAGAGCTTTTGCTTCTCTTTGTTTAAAGAGCCAAGTGTCAGACTATAAGTCTTTTTCACTGACCAGCTAATTTACTCTTTTTATTTATTTATTTAATTATTTATTTTGTGGTCAGTATTTTAGACATGTAAAATTAATCTTATAATTTGTCCAACTAACCTCTAACGAGATCAAATAACAGTTGAAAACAATTCTAATAAGACTGCCTCGGGACACAGATTTCAGAAGGGTAGGACCCAACTCTTTCCCGCTGAGTATGGTGCACCCTACGTACAGCAGGGTGCCCGCCGGTAGAAAGCTGTAACAACAAAACCTTCAGCTCCAGACTCAGAAGGACGTACCCTCGGAGTATACTCCCTCTCTTTTCCTCTCTGACCAACAGTTGCATAATCTCTTTTGCCAGCCAGCTGTCATGTTTCAGTCATACTGCTATATCTGAACAAAGAATCCTTTTGTAACAAAGATATTGTTAGTTGACTGAGTAAATTTACTTCCCATGACGATAGAACAAAGTAGCTGTGTTACACCTATTCTTTGGGTGCTGATACATCTTTCGTAGGTCTAATTAATATACTTCTATTGAACAAGGACTGAGTTAGGAGACCGAAACTATTCCAATATAGTTCTAAAAATGTATAATGAACTGCATGTCCTAATACCAAGCAGGGAAAGTAGAAAGCAGAAACAGACCACACAGACAGGAAACAGTGCAGCTTTCCAGTTTTCTCATGTGACTTCAGCCCATTACACAGGTAAAAACCTGTAAGTGATATCTAATAGGTAAAATTCATATTATAATTAAAAAAAAATTGACTTTTAGGATGGGACAGCATGGAAGGCACTATGATAAGAAGTCTGAAGGTGAACAGGACTGTGTGTTAAGCCACCAAAATAGAATTCTACGACGGAAAATAACATAGTCCCCAGCCACTCCTTTCAAGTATCAATGGCAACATCTTCTAAACGCAATTGAGTATTGCAAATTAATTAGAAGAAAATTATTAATGTATTACACTTACATTGCAAGAAAGACTAAATAGTTTGTCAGTGAATAATACATACTGCATACAGACCTACACAAATGAAACAGAAGTGTATCAAATGAGTAACTGTTGACTTTGACACTAGACTAGCAATTAATTTTCTGTCTAATCCTTCAAAATTTACTTACATAAATAATCCATTCTCTTGAATGGATTATTTGCTAAACAGAACTGCTCACAAGTGAAAACTGTTGTCCTTATGCTCCTCTGAGAAGCTGCATTCACTATATGTCTGCACCACTCTGCTCTTCATGATTTTCTGCAGTTGACAGATCATATCCTCCAACAGCATTATAAAAGAAGGTTGAACCAGCAGAGGTTTGCTAACCCATACGAGCCGAGGTACTAGTCTTTCCCTTTACTAGAATACGTTATAACTAGATAGATACGAAAATATTGCTGCTTTGGCCTGTGACTTAAACCTGTATTTCTGCAAAGTGAGTTACTAAACCAAGCTGTACTTGACTAGGTTTCAAGGAAGCTGTTGAAAGAACTGTTGATCCTAAAAACATCAAAGGCTTAACAATGCCCTCCAAGTCAGCAGTGCTCTTCAAGGAAATGATAAATAAAGCATTAAGAGGCCTTAAATTTCATTCCAGATAAAAATATTCTCCCTTAAGTAGTAAGTCTCAGTAGATGACGTAGGTGCATGAAGTTCAGTCAGAGTTTTTTCTATTTTTGATGAGCATCAGCTATAACGCAACTACTGCCCTTGGTTCATGGAGGTATATAAGTATTACTTGTTTGCATTACAACACTAGCAGTCAAAAATACCTCAGAGAAAGGGAATCATAATCAGCATGTCTAGACAGGGCAGGTAAAATTCACAGACAAAGTATCATTGTTTTCAAATGAAGTCTTGTACAAGATACTGTGTACTGCCATGTCCAAATGGCATATTAGGCAGAGAGACAGCATTTGAGTTTCCAAGGACATGAATTATTTGACTGTTAAATCATTTCCAGCAGTCTCAACAGCAATATTAGTTTCCAAACTGTTCTGCATCAGATTTGCCTCAGGAAAGATAAAAGGCTCGCTTAAATCCTGATGTGAGACTGGCACTGCTCCCTTCACTTTTCTTGTTTAACTTTATCTACCTTTGCTAAAGCTACTCTCTGTAAGTCTAACACCTCCTTTTTACCATTCCACTTTACAGTCTACTTTTGGAGTTCTCCTGGCATTGGTGTCTAGAAAGGAGGAAGAGTAATAATTAGAGCCAGGACTCAAAACCTTTTTAAACAGGTTGAATTGCCCACTGACAAGCCATCAGTTTTTGCCCTTTTTTACGTCGTGAGTTAATGCCTTCTCAACTCTGTGTAGATCAGACTAAGCATCCTCTTTCAGGCCATTCTGCTTTAACAGTTACATAGGATTCTGGTTACAGAAGTTTATGTATATACAGTTATATACAGTTCATGTATATAAAGATATTATTCAGAGAAAATCCATCATCCATCTCACTAGGACAAGATTCTCTCTTCCTTTATAAAATTTGTCTTGAGATAGACACTAACCAACAGACAATATCTGTGAGGGAAGCAAAATAATAGGGACATGACCTATGAATATATTTGAAGCTATACTGTCATGTCTGTAAGCTAATTGGGGGGAAAAATACAACTTGCTTTTCAAATTACAACTTACCATTCAAATTCTGGTATCAGCTGATATAAGTGGACTGACTCTCCTCTTGAACTACTTCAAAACAGAATTGGAAGCATTTTATGCATGGTTTTGAACTTGGTTTGGAGGGAGATTCAGGTCCATAATTTTGGACTAGAAAGCATTAATATCTGTTTATATACACAACTTGCTGAAGATGGCCAAGTACCAGGATAAAGACATTCCTCCCCAAGCAAAGACTTAAAAATATGCTCTGTTTTAGGGAGTGGAAAAAATTTTGACTGCTGGCAAAGGATATCATCCTGTATGCCAACTTAAGTGTCGGTGTTTGCAAAAGCAGACCTTTTATTTGCTAAATATCCACTGATGTTTGGTTTAGTCTCTCTGAAACTAAGAAGGAAATCAATTCTATATCATATCAGCACTGGCTGAATTTTAAGCATGAGATTCTCAAAAGGTAAAGTCTTACCTGGAATACTCCATGCATTTATCCATCATTAATAAGAACAACTTTACCAGAGCAAGGAAACTGAAGATTTGATAGAATAATTAAGAGAAAGATGAGACGAAAATGATCTTGGCTTAGTTTGCTCAACAGACTAAAAGCTTTGGGAAGACTGAGAAGCAAAGGAAGGAGATAATTTTTTTTCCCTAGAAACTTACCAGAGAACAGAAAGAAGTCAGGAGAAATGCTGCGTGAAAGGTCAATGTGTCAACAGAACAAGCACACATGAGCTGTCCGTAAATAAGTTTAAAAGAAGCCTCCTATGCATCAAAGGAGTGAGGGTCTGGAAGAGATCCTCAGTGGGTGCAAAAATATTTATTTTAAGATGGGGTTTCATTAACTTAATGGAGCCAGATGATGTAAGCATCTACAACAGGAAGGATTTGGATTGGATGGCCCAGATCTTCCATAATACTGTGTTCCAGTTCTGGCCTTGGCTTCACAGTTCCTTCCCTTTGTCCATCTCATGCAGGTTACCTTTGTTTGGGTGAGAAGCTGGTGTCCAAGCCAACGATATTTCATTACAACACAGATATGGCATCAAAGCTTGGATTTAAATAAACGAAAGTCAAGCTGTGACAGATATGATTCAGGAAAGAATTAAATTCTCCAGTTTCAGACTGACAATAGGTCATAGGGTTTCATCGTTTCCACTCATTTAGGAGGTGAAAGTGGGAAGAATGAATAGACAGTGAAGCTTCCTTTATGTTTGCTTCCTTTTAGCTATATTTTCACCTCCCATCAGGAAAGAACAGAACAGTGAAGATCCCCAGGCATCAGTTCCCCAAGCTATGGAATCTGAGTTCTATTTCTTTTGGGATCCTTTATGTCCAAGGATAGGACAGAGATTACTTCTAACTCTGGAAATGTCCAATACGAGATCACAATGCCAAAAATTTCTTACACAAGGTACACTATGCTACTATCTGCACAGGATGATTTCAATCAATTTATTCTCTACAATTTCATTTAAGTTTATTTTGAAAACATTAACATAATAGGGAAGTAAGCAAACCATGTGAAGCACATCCAAACCCACCAAAATGAAATGTTTCCAGAGACAGCCAAAAAAGAATCTTTTGATATATGATAGAAATAGAAGGCTAAGAAAGAAACCTTTATGATGATGTATGCATAAAACAATGAATTGTTTCGGTTGTACTTTCCCAACATTTCCTCTTCAGTTCCATTCAGCTTACTGCCTGATCAACAAATACACAAGTTTTCTGGCCATAATGAAACCTATTAGGGGAAAAGACTGAAGCTGACGTAGGGCCAATGCCTTCACGTACAATTCTTTCAGCTTACCAATTCACCAAAATTGCTCATCGCAGTGCATACCTCCCTGCTTACCCAACACCAGTGATGCTTTTACAAAGTTCATGATTCAGACGGTGAAAAGAACAACTGCCTTTTTCATATAACGAGATGAGAAACATTCTCAATGCAAAGAGCAATCACTACTGTGAAGTACCAACAGAATAAGAGGGAAAATAAGATGTGTGGTTTTCTACAAACCTGATGATGCAAACTCTATTTCTTCAGCGGTTTTTTTGGTGATACTGGGAAATGGATAGGGGAAAACTGTCTCCCATCTGTAAAATCCAGTTTACGCCCTTGCAGTGGAATTACTAGGATGAAATAACTAAATTTAATGCAAAACTGAGTAAGACATCTATAATACTAGCCCCTAAACGTAATGGGAGTTAAAAGACAGGTGTAACTGGAAGGAGGGGGGGGGGGGGGGGGGGGGGAAGAGAGGAAGAGTTTCTTTTAGAATTGATAAAATATTCAAAACCCAAATAAACAGTTTAATATATTTGAACAGAATATTTAACCCCCAACCCCTCCCCCACCTCCCCAGGTAAATATTTTGCTCCACATCAAAGTTTGGGAAATTGCTATGCACTTAAAATTGAGAGAGGCCTTTCTGCATTATTTCTAGGGCTTACTTTAGATTTGGAGAATTTTAATAACTTGGCTAAATCTTATTTCTCTTAATACAAGACAACAATTCTCCCATCTATCACCAAATGGAAAGGATATTTCCCAGAGGATATAGAGCACCAAAAGATAAGAATCAAGTCTGCATTTCCATAACAAATACTTGCATAATTAAATTTTCTCTGTTTTTAAAGCTGTGTAGTGCAATACAAACATGTACAAGTGTAGGTGGCTTGCTTTGGTTTTGGGATACAGAACTGAACTTTGCAATATGAAAAAAATTTAATGAGTTCAATTTCACCTTTATTACAAGCGCTTCTATACATGACCAGAACAGGTGGTTAACCATTTAATAATATTTTTCATACATTTATGTTTGAAATGCACTGTTTTATGCTTTTAAATTTTCCTTTGTTACAATGAAAGTGACTTAAAATTAAGAGTGTGGGAGGCATAAAAAAAAATCTACCCTATCCAAATTCAAAAAGAATATCAAATTATTGATCTGCAGACGGGAGGAAATTAAATATGGGATCCGCTTCTCATTTAAAAGAAAATAACGGCAACAACTCTGCAAAAGTTCACAGAAGAAATAGATTGAGAATGTAGGCATAAAATCAAGTACTTTCTTGAATGTATCTTCTGCAGTTTTATTTACAGAACACCACAAATATAGGGATTTATCAGAAGAGTATAGACTTAACTTTCTTTGCTGACCTTAACTCTTGTGCATACACAGCCACAGAGAGATTTCATAGTTGTGACAGCCAAAATTATTACTTTATCTCTGAAAACAGAATTCTTTTCAGTGACATATCATCTGAAGATATTTTGCTTCTGAAAGTTTTTTCTTCTTCCCGGATTTCTTGAAAACATCTTTGTATTTTATCAGAATTCAGTCTAATTGGACAAAATCAATCAAAACTTTTTCCATGGAGAGTTACAAAATCATTTTTGCAGCTCTGAGGCCTGAGTTGTATTAATCTGACACATTTTATCTCCATTAAATATTCATGAAGGGTAAATCCAAAGTTGTCACTTAACTGTAAGCTATTTATATCTGTGTAACTGTATCTTTACCTGCATTTAGTGTCATTCCACATACAGCTTGGTCTACAAAGAAAACAAAGAATGAGATAAAAGAGACAAGTGCCTTACAGGTGTTCAAGTATCAAGAAATTCACAGGTAGAGACTTGAGATGTAATAGTAAAGACTTAGCTTTAGCTTAACACATCTAACTTCAGTACTGTCCATGTACCAGTCTCTGCCAGAAAGCAGGACTCTTTCTTTCCTCTCATTGACAGTGGATAGAAGCAGAGATGACCACCCTTTAGCTAAAGTTTTCCTTTCTAAATATTTACTGTCCCTATATGATTTAGGCAAGTGGCAACAGTACCACAGGCACGGATCACCATGCTCCCAGAACATAGGTTCAGGTATTCAGTTCATTACTAAAAGACAATACAGCCTGTGTTCTAAGACCTATATAAAATTCTGTTTTCTTAGATAGCAGTAATTTCCACTCAGTTCTCAATTTTTGTGCGTACACACTGTAAGTGGTGTATTTCTTGATAATTTGAAAGAAAAGAGGAGAGTCTTAAAAGGATTGTGGATATTCCGACAATAAAAGCTTGAACACAGGATCTTAAAGACATGCAATAACCCTGTTTGGAAGGCATGTTGGCAGTTCATCTAGTCCAAACTTCCAGTCAAAGCAGGGTCAGCCATGTGATTAGACACAGTTGCTCCAGACTTGAACTAGTCAGGTCTTGAAAAATCTCTAAAGATGGAGAATATACAATTCCTCTGCACAACCTGTTCCACTATTCTAATGCCCTAAGGTGAAAAAGGCTCTCCTTGAATCAAAGGTGGAACCTCTCATGTTTCAATTTATATCTGTCGCCTCTTGCCCTCCCAGGGCATACAAGGCTTCCTTCATGCTCAAATATTTTTCAATTCCAATATAGCTTAAACTTTAAATTACTACTAAATCTATTGAGAAGAAGAAGTTATAAGTTCCACTCTAACTTATTTACAAAGCCTCTTTTTTATCCAAGAATTTTCTTGCATCTGCAGAATTGCTTGGAACTCAGAACCCTTATTCATTTATTTGATGAGAAGTGCTGGGAAAAAAGCTCTTGTACAGTTCCTCTACTCACCTTGATTACTAGCAAAGAAAATCAAAACACAAAGAAATTCACAAAATATAAGAAATAATTTGAATATAAGATACTGCATCAATGTTGGTTCTGTTAACTATGACAGATATTTGGACAGAATATTTTGTTAGTTGAACAGATTTATGACAGAATAATTTCTAGGCAAAGGCTAACATTTTCAAATGTCAGTATCCAAAAATCAATCTCCAGGCACGCAATTAAGCACGGCATAATTTTCAACTGTACATCTGTGTAATTTTAACTTTCCACTGAAAATTTCATAAGTCCCAAACAAGATTATGTTTATATTGTGTGTATATGTAAATAACTCTCAACTAGCTTCGTACCAGTTTACATCCTTCTGTGCTTCACAAGGGAGGAGACAATAAATGGTTGAGAATTGCTGAGAAATAAATATGTTAAAGAGATGATCAGAAAGTTTGGTTTTATGGATAGTGGCTAACATATTAGGGAAAGTAGGCTTAGCATATATAAAAAAAAACCACATTTGTTTCAAACTATCTTTTCTTATACAAACTGCTAAGGGTATAAGAAAATTTGTTCTTCCTTATTTCTACAGAAAATAGATACTCTTGTCTTCTATTTTGTTTCCATCCATGCAGATCCAGGTAGTATTAGAAATATCACGCAGACAGTTGGAAGCAATGGACTTGGTTTTTATATTAAACTGTTTTACTTATATGCAACGATGTTTTGGACAACATTAGAACACATTTTAGTAGACACATGCAAGTCCCCACTTTTACAAAAGGGAAAGAGAGATATTAAATGTACATCACAAATTTAGAACTAAGCAGCTGGCTGACAAATCTTTCCTTTGATGATTTTTGTCTTGTTAGCTTTTTTGTAAGTCTCCCAAGAGTTTCTTTAGCTGCACCATGTGATATTTCACTACTGCTATTTTCTACTCTTGCAGCAAAACCTAGTATTTCATCGTAAACAAATAGTGTTAACACTTGTGATGCTTAATGTTTTGTCAGTTTGCTCAGCAAGTGTGAAGAAAATGCAAACACTTCCAAGCCTTTTTTCATGCTGTCAGACTTCACTAAGTCGAGGAGATATCCCAAATGGATGGTCTTCTATGCTGCATTTAGATCATTTGCTGAAAAATTAAGAGTTGCAACTCATGCGATTCTTAAAATAGGCAATACCTGGTTAGTAAAACATGTTTTTTCCACCTGGAACAAGTAAACGTTTTTCTCCACAAGAAGCTTATAGGCTATGGACATATGTCTTAGCTACAACAGGCTTGCTTCCCAGAATGGCTTGCCTTCCTTGCATTTCTGTGAATGCCTTCCTAGACATTCCTATGCATAATTTCTTATACAAATGCTTTATTTTACATTTTGATATAAAAATCTGCACATTATCTACCCAAGTAGATATGCTTTTCAAAACCTAAATTTTTCATCAATATTTATACCTTTCACCACTTCGTGTAATTAGTCCTCTTTTTTGGGGGTGGAGGGGGGTGAAAAACTATGTTAGAATGAAGTGTTTTGTAAAATATGGAGTTTAATTTTCTTTCTTCCATTAGTTCTATTCGTACATCACTCTTAAAACAAGAAAGAGCTAGCTGTGTCACATAAATCATTAACAGCAGATACATCATCCAATCACAATAACTAATGTTAACTTTAGCAAACGTGGGTAACCTTAGGAAAAGTTGATATGCACAATTCCTACTATGCAAACTGACACAGTTTTAGGGGTTTATATAAAGTACTCAAAGAAGTAATCCTGAAGCTTACTGTCCCTTTGATTTCAAAAGGTGTTTGAGATGCATTAAAACCTTAAAAACATAAAGTTCACTGTATTTAACAGGTATCTTTTTTACAAGGCCTATGATATTCACAATGGCCACTAACTGCTAATCCAGAAGGTTACGGGTTTCCATAGATCATAATCTGCAAGCCCCATGCAGCTGTCTCAGATACTCCACTGCATCTCAAATGCCAAGGGATGGTTATTTTAAAGCAACTGAATCAAGCCAGTAATAATCATCTGATACATCTCTTATCTTCTAATTTATTTAAAGCTGTAAATGAGATGCAAGATACCATGTTGCTCTTTTTAGTATGATAGACAAAAGAAATACTCATTCTTGGGGTTGTCCACCTGTGAATGGCTGAGTGTAGTGTTTGGGCCTTGGGTGGGGGTGGTGGTGTTTGTTTCTTTTTTTAAGTCTGTTCGGCTTTTTTTAACAATTCTTCACATATTGCACTGGTGTCATCCAGTCAAAAGTATTGTAGATGTGGTCAGAATTGTACTTAAGAAAAGCACATATACAATCCTCTTCCCTGAACTGATCACAAAATTTTCACCAAAATTCTACAACATCCTTCATAATCCTATGCTAATATTCAAGGCAGCATAATCAGGACAATGGCCCAACTGTTACAGCATGTTTATATCAGAAGCAGAAGATGAGGCTTAAAATCCTATATAATTCATTCTGTGTTAACTAGCTATTGATTTTCTTACAAATACCTTAAATGAAAGCATTTAAGCTGTCTGTCTTCTCTTTCAGCTATAGATCAACACAGTTTACATTTCACTTGATGAAATGAATTTACAACACATCACAAATGTTCTAATATTTTATCCTGTAACAGCTAAAAGTGGGCTCAGAGGTGATGAGCAGCAGAGTGCTGGAGGGCACAGCACTCAATGCTCCATTGTTTTGCTGCCAGCAGGAAGAGAAGGTGGAGAGGTAAATAAATTGTTGGTGGTATCAGTTAGCGACTAAACATTACTCTACCCATGCAGAACAGGCAAAAGGTATGAAAAAAGTGAGGTAAAAAAAATGTCTCCATAAGCCACTAAGTCTTACTTAGGATGTAACAAGGACATGACTAGAAAATTAAGAAAGGACCTTTTCTTAGGAATCACCTAATCCTGGAGGCAGGTTTTATTACCTACATTACTACATTACATGTACAATGCAGATTATTTAGACCAAAAAAATTCAGTATCTCCTTTGCTGTTTTGAACTATGGAGTAACAAATTTTATCACATGTGCCCATTAATCTTAAAACGAGAAATGAAGAGCATCTGGAATTTTAACTCACACTTGAGTGCATCACCCAGGAATCCCTTCCTGAGAAACAAGAACAGCTCTACCAGATACAGTCTGTTTAGCTCAGATTTGACACTTTTTGAATGTAGCAAAACAAACTTAAGAAAAGACTGACCTGTGAGATTTAAAGAAAATCTCTCATCCTAGATACTTTATTTTTAAAACATTTCTACAGTTGCCATGAACGTTTTATATGTGACTGTTTCATACATCAATTTATTTCTGGTTAAACTTCTATAATATTTGCATCACGAGAAATTAGTTTCACCAGACTAAAGACAACAAACATGGTCTCTGCAGGACACAGAGAGAAATGAAGAAAGCGTATCTGAGAGAAGTAAAAAATCAATGTTACCTAACACATTAGACAAAACCAGGCAATTACAACAACTTGTAGGAAAAAAACCTATCATTAACTCTGATTACAGGTCTCAATTACTTAAGGACACACAGAATTTTATTACCTGAACTATGTAATAAACTGCTCCTAGTAACCTCCTTGACTTAACAGACTAACCCAACAGTATAAAAATATAGAAAATAAGGGCAGGCATCAAAATCAAGCCTACAAATTGCAAAGTATCTGAGGTAAGCACCAACTCAATCTTGGCTGAGGTCTCAGAACACTACTGTGACTTAGTGATAAATTTCTTTTCCTGAAGGACCTAATTCCAAATCCAAGAACCCACTGCCATTCCTACAACTCGTATGAAACCCTTCAAGCACATACTAGAATAACCTGGTGGGGAGAGGGAAATAAAAAATATCTGTAGCAATCTACTTCCAGGCCATTTACCCAGGTTGATGGCAACTAAACTGGAAGCAGGCCCATGCAGGATTTAGTACAGAGAGAGCATTCAGCATCCTCTGATGCCACCGAAAGTTTCCAAACATCTAACTTATTAACGGATAGAAAACATTGTAGGAAAACAAAAACAAAAACAATTATATTCCAGTTCTTGTAACTAAAACACTTCTTTTCATATGTATAATAAACTGCTACAACAGGAGCTGCCCAGTTGTGTCAGACATCTTGTTATGTAAAATATTTTTAAAATAAAAGACTAAAAGTTTTTACAAGAGAAACAACAAAAAAAATTAATGCACAGGCAAATTTAATTTCTTGCTTCCTGCTGGACTTTTGGTTTGTATGTTTTTGTTCTGCTTCAAAATTATTTTTAAACAGACTTGGACATCCCTTTACATAACATTGTCAGTTTGAACCAGATTTATTTGTCCAATGAAGTATGTTTTATCAGAACATTCATTACCCTTTTTGAACATAGTGGAGTCAAGGATCAGAAAGCAATTTTCCTTCTTTCCTGTTCTCAAAAGTATGATTTTTTTTACTGAGGTTAAGCAGTGCTTTTTCAAATTCCCTGTGCTTGATGTGTCATCTGTCGATGAGTCAAGCCTGTTATGCTGGAACTCCGAATACAAGAATGGTCCCTCACTTTGAAAACTTTTAAAAGGAATGCTTTATTGTTTCTATAGGGGAATTTGAAATATACTCCCCTTTTATTTGTAGATGTCATGGCCACAGCCATTGATACAAGGTGTTGACTTTGTACACAGACTCTTCAAATATTCATACTTCCACCATGACTGCATTGCCTAGCTAGTTCTGTTTTGAAAGACTAAAGCTACTACATCAATATGAGCAGACTGGAATTTCTTTACATTTTTAGAAACATCTGCTCTATGTGTCACTATGTAATATATCTATGTATTTACTGTAAAAGAAATTAAGGTGTTACTTTGCTGCCAAAAACTTAAGCATGTACAGGACATTACTATTTTTGACACACTGCAGATGGAGTGCTTCAAAAAGGACAGTTTAGCCTTTGCAGCCACATGTAATGGATGCATACCCATTCTGCAGATAAAAACAACTCTATGAAGTAAATGTTTAGTCTGCCTTTCTGCTTTTCACTGAATTTTACTTCTAACAGCTGCTTTCTAGTTCACATAAAAATACTACTGATAATTGAGGGAAGAGCTTTGCATCTAAAACTTGACTTATGTTTTTCTTACTGATCAGTTTATTGCCTTCCTTAATTTAAGGGTGTTCGAATTCAGAGGTCCAGACTCCCAGGTGAATAATCTGATTAGAAAATGATAGGCTGGATAGGGGTACCCGTTATGACTCCTACTATGAAACTGTGCCATTATGTAAAGAAGTATATAATATTCACAGGGAGAGAAGAAAAAAGCAGGACTATGAGACCCTTAGTAGTCATTACAACTTTTAGCCACAGCATTTGTAATTTCTAAAAGCTCTTACATCCTTTACCTTGCTTAAAGCATAAAAGAACAATGAAGAAAATTGGAAAGCCTATGGAAAATGCTCAAGTATTGGCATGCATTAGGAGATTTTGATGGGGTAGAGAAGCAGGAGGGGAAGATTTGTCAGTCTCCCAAGATACCCATTTCATTGCTACAGGTGAGGCAGCAGTGAAAGGGGGGGGGGGGTGTGCCCAATCCATCTTTTAATTTCTCAAACTCTGCCTCTTCTCAGTGAACAGTCTTTGCTGGACATTTTTGTTCTTGGGATACTCCAATTGCAAAAGGAAATGCTGGTCCCATTTAAACTTTATGTTGTTATTTTTAATTAATCTGTTAAACTAAATTGTCACTTGAGAGAACACATCTACTTTGTATCATCTGAAAAGTTGAATTGATTCAGGAGATAGTCCACAATATCGAAAAAAACCCTTTATCTCAAAGCTTCAGAATATATATGTAGCCACCACTCTGAAGTATTTTACAGTAAGTAGATAAATACCTCCATGACTGTTATGTGGAGGGGAATTCGTAAAAAGGAAAGGGTGATATCTCAGCATGGAGATTCTCCTGTGCTCTTCTACTTTCATAGCTATGTGTAAGAGCCAAACAATAATCCAGCTTTAAACATTCTTTTCCTAAAAGCTTTTTCTGCAGTGTTCAGGTTCACGTACGGTGCCCAGTACACAGAAAGTGAGAGTGAAGATCTATTCATTTTTCAAGCACAGGTTAGAAAAATCCTTCTGAGGTGAGTCTCTGACCATTCCCCTTTACTGTGCTTTGGTTCGCACGGTGGAGTGCTCTCGCTGACCACGAACTGGATTCTGTCTGGAGGATACGCTGCGGGAGCTCACTTACCCCACTCCAGCTGCAGAGGGGCAAGCAGCAGCCCATGGGACTAGACTAGAGCTAGGCTGAAGAAAAACCGCTTCAACACAGGCATAATGGGGATGTCAGGTCCTCAGCACCAGCTGTTTTACTCTGCAAATCCATTCCTATTTATCCACCTGCTAACGTAGAAGTAGCTCAACTGCCTGCCAACTGTATGTTAAGCACCATGACTAGCATTTCTTGCATATGCTCATTGTTTCTTTTTGTCTCTTTCTCACAAAATCAGGCAGAGAGGTTGCTGCTAAAGAGCACAAGACATTCTCTCTTTTCAGTGCCTGAGCAATCTGTCTCTGTGGTCTTCCCAGTCTTTATGAGCCCAAGGATTGGAAAATAAAACTATTAACTAAACCCAACTAAATCATATTGTACAGAACAAAGCAGAGACAGAACTCTGGCTGGCCCTCACCATTCAAAAACACAGTACTGTGCTTATACCACTGATACGTGGAAAAATAAATGCTTCTTTCAACTGACAATTTTTTACTTTCATTTTTCTTTCAATAAATAATACTGAGTTAGTGTAGATGCTTTTAAGCTGGAGAAGAATGAAGCAAAATTAAGTGGTATTGAACATCAAAACATCACTTTAGCTAAGCAGCAGGATGTTTAGATCTTTGCTGAAAGCTTATCTGAACTACTGGAAGTTCCTTGACCCTGCAAAATCATGCAATACATTTTAAAGCAGGTCAAATATTAGGTACTTCAGCTGCCAGGAACTTCCCATCAGCAAAAAAAGTGGACAGGGAGGAAAGAAGCTCTTCCATCATTACAGAACCTAGGAAAGGCTGATGCTACAGTCAGGTGACAGTTAGGGGTATTGGATGTTGTTTTATCTAAATTTTCTTTCTATCAAATTTGATTGTATATCACTAATGTTTTTTAATACAACTAGATTTGTTCTTTTTAAGCAGGACTGTTGTCTAGATTCAAAAGTATTCTGAAAATGCAATTTCATGCATGCTTATGAAAATCATTATGGACAATTATGTGTATAGAATATTTAATTGCATGTACACACGTGGATAATTTCCACCATTTGCATGTACACATCCCGAAGTGTTTGCAAGAGCAATCATAATGTTTGGACATAATTTATTAGCTGGACAATTACACAAATTACATATTTGTATTTTAAATAAGTCCCTTATTTTTTCTACATTCTGTGTAATATTTGATCAACTCATTAAGAAACATGAAGATTAAAATTCAGGAGTGTCTGGATGCATGCCTGTTACACTTAATTAGTGATTGCTGAAAAAAAGATCTGAGAATTATCATACTGCATAATGGCAAAGATCTACATAGCAAGAAAAATATTCTGCACAATGTTTTAATTCGATTCACTGTCTTCGGTAAACTTAAACAGGTGAAGTAAAATACAGTATTTTGCATTATGTCAGGGTTTAATTTTAGAGTTTTATTTACAAATGCTACAAGTCATTTAAAGAAAGGAATAAATGTCATAGTAGGAAGGTGTAGTATTACAGATTTTTTTTTTTACAGCCATGCTGTAATGGCTTCAGTGTGTATTAAATATTTAAACATGTATACCATACATTAAAAAATTGACAGAGCAGCAGAGGATAAAAATGCAGCACTTTTGGTATAAAGATTTCAGATATAATACAGGGCATGAAAGCAAAGTAACTGAGTAAGTGTGAATCATCCTGCTAAGATGCTGAAAATGTTCAAAGGGTTAAGGATGGCAAATCACATTTTGTTGCTATGTGCAGCAAGGATAAAAATCTACTGGAACCCCCTTTAATAGGTGAAAGGTGGTCTGAGCCAAAACGCACATACTGACGTCCAACCCTTCCCCAGAGAATCAATGATGTTTTTTTGTGTGTGATCAATGTAATATTCCACAGCTAAATTTAGGGACCCTGCATCCTATGAAAATGGCACCTCTCTATGACTAATTAACAATAAAAAATTGTGGTTATCTACAGGTTTAATTATTTAATCTCCAAGGTTTTGATTAACTTAAATCTTTTTAGTAAGGACAAAAGAGTATATGGAAAAAAAAAGCATTTCTAATGTTGTTTATTCAGAAGGGATTCTGTAATTTTCCCTAGTCAGCTTGTAGGATTACACCATCTTTGCTGTTAACTCCCCTAACCCAAGCAACATACAGTGTGAGACAGACTGCTAATAAACCTGTTTCACTGTGTCTGTGCATTATTTGGCTAAATCATAAACTATGCCTACATAACTTCTTTTTATTTTGGAATGGTAAAGACTTTTAGTAATACAGAGATCATAAGACACAGTGTTTGATTTTGATGTGTTAAAAGAAAGCTGAAAAGTTAAAAATAGATGTCTTTAGCCACAGTGACAGTAACTGATTTCAGGCATATTTTATAAAGCAAACAAATCTTTACGCCCAGGTCCACTCTCTTTTCAGTACTGGCACTGCATCTGTATGTTTACAAGTCACAGGGTGATACACGTTGGTCCACCAAAGTCATAAGGAGTTTTGTCTGATATCAGTGGGGCCAGATTTCACTTTTAATAATTCATTTAGCACACAGGCTGAAGTATGTGCAGTGATACAGTGGGTGGGTATTGTGCAAAGGATGAAATAGGAAAGAGACACTCTCACCACAGAAACTCTTCCAGAAACCAGCACCATTGTACATCCTGTTTTCTCTGAGCACTCTGAAGATTCTTGCTTATATGTTATTGCTCTGCGCAAAATTGCATAACAAAAGTCATTTAAATGAAGATTTAAAGGAAGAAACAGACCTGAAACTCAGGGAATAAGAGTTCAGTTCTCAGCTCTGACACCAGCTTGCTCTAAAACCATAAGCAAACCCATATGGCTTGATTTAGAAATATTAATAAGATAAATTAGCACATGAGGAGGTATTTGAGAGTCTTAAAATTCATATCACATTGAGGAAAAAAACCATGAAAGTCTGCTTTTGGAAATATACTCTGCACTCTTCCTGGTTTTTTTCCCCTTAACCTTATCCCCATTTGTAAAATGGAAAAATGAAAGTACACTATAAAAAAATGAATATTTTAATATCAAGTATTGTTCTTAGTACCGTGAATATTTAATCTATTTCTGTAGGACTTACCTTATCAAGCAGAAGTTCATTAGGGATAAACTTTGTATGATGTAGGCATTATTTTGAAATAATTTTTATGTTAAGCTTACATTCAGATGCATTTCTGCAGGAAGAAGCCTATGCTAGCAAATAGAACAAATTTTCAAGAACCAATTAACCTATGGGGAGGATGACAGTTTGTCCAAATACCTGTAAAAAATTTTTATTTGTATGATTTCAGGGTGCCCTTGTGATTCAGACAGACATGATCTCCCTAGACAGAGAAGTTGCGTAGCATTATCATTAAATCAACAGGAAAGAAAAATGTACTGGTCAACAAAAGTCAGGCTTACAGTTTTCACTATGGGCAAGTTAGCAACACATGGACAACTCAGCTAGAAAGTTCCATACTTTAAATTAGTTGTTCAAAATAAATGCAAAATTTTGACCAATGATTAGAACAGCCTACATATGGATTCCCAGACACACAGTAAGCATAGCAGCACTCCAGTCATATTTTTATAGTTCCAGTGCTGACAATACTTTCTGGTTCATCCACAATTATAGGCCAAGTTCTGATACCATCATCCTACAGCATAAGAGATACATACAGACCTCTCCAGCTGTTACATGCACGCCTCTACCCGTTGAGTTTTGTATTAAATACAGAGCTTTTGTAAATGTTTATATTATCACAAAAATATGGATCGTGTGATCTTATCGGGTAAGTGTAAAGAAAAAAAACATTGAAAACATTTTTCCTATTGCAATGGACATGTAAACAAACAAATCAAATGTCGTCTTAGACCATTCAGCTCTGCCTTGCCTAGATAAGGCAAGAGACATAGCCGTCAGGATGATTGCAATCCTATCTAATCTATGCTGAAAAGCATGAGGACTCATTTTCACTAGCTTTCTCCACAGTCTCCCTTCACAGACAGACTCCAGATGCCAACATTTCTCTAAAAATAAAGTTCCAGGGCCATTTTACAACCACATGGCCTTCTGATAGGAAAAAGAGAGCCATTCAAATATTCCCCCTCATACAGATAAATAAAAAAGAATTGTGGTTTTTTCCATAGAGAAAGAAGATCCACATAACTCCGTTCAGCCTTTCTCTCTGTAGAGTGTTTTCTATTAAACATTAAAGGCATGGAAGCCTCAGTCCTTAGGGGGAGCAAACTCCTGTGAATGCTACTATTTCCAACAGATTACTGATCATTATGAACTCTTGACTATCACACAGTAAAATAAGGAAGCCATCTCTAGTCCACTTGAGTCTGTACAGTTGGTTTGGTTTTTTGAAATTCTGTAAATCATCTGTGCACAGAATAGGGATACACTTGAATTTTAGCAATGCTCAGGTATGTCTAATTGGGAATGCCAGCCACTGCAATTTTACCTATTAAAGAGATGTATCCTATCAACATGCCTGTCAAAAAACAACAACAAACCAAAACCACAAGCAAAACACCCAAACCCAATGCCTCAAAACTCCCAAACCATTAAAAATATACTAAAAATCTTGCCAGGCCCATTATAATCCCAGGTCACAAGCTAGGAAAGTTAGACACTTCTCTATCTCTAACAGAGTTAATATGATGGAAAGAACGAAGACCAGAAGGACAGATGAAAAACTCATTTGGGAGGTATTCAAACATCTGAGAAACTAAGTAACAGATTTGGCTCCATTCCAACAAAATGAGAAGGGGGTGTGTGGTAGACCTTCCGGAACACCCACAGTTGAAGCACTGGAAGACAGCACCTTCATTGGATAATTTGCTGAAAGTTTCTAGCTGGCAGGATTCGTAGCTGTACTTTGTTTGCTCTCAACCATGGTTCTTGCTATATACAATGATAAAGGCTGACATAATGAAAGCAAAATTAAGTAAACTACAAATCTTGTGTGCAGTTTTTTTCAGGTCTTTACTCATTTAATCCCCCCATAGGCCCAAATGTTAGCTGATTATTCCCGATAGTGCTCCATTTCTAATCAACGACACAGACACAGAGAAAGGTTACTTGAACTATCCAGAACCTGGTTTCGGAGCAAATTATTCTTCCATATGTTCAATATTTTTGGAATAAAATACTCCAGGCAGCCCTATCTATTTATGTTTAACATTTCTGAAACAATTTTGAATCCAACTGAAGTAACAGGTGACTACACTAAGAGAAGAAAAAAACCAAACACCTAAGCATGATCATAAGCTATTTTTCAGATCACTGTCACATTCCTGACAAAGAATAGGCAGCTTTCAGGGTATGTATTATCTCTGTACAGTGAACAAGGCTGTTGTCCATTGGAATTCTGCTTTATTTGAAGCAAAAAGGAAAATATATGGGCTGAAAATGGAAGAAATTGCAGAAGGGTGGAAAACTGAAGGACATCAGGATTAGGTAATTTCCAAGGTCACATACAACAAGCTTCTGGCACAGGTGGAAGATTCTCTTTTTAGTCTCCTCTTTCAATCACTGAACAACAGGCAGAATGGAAAAAACCTGTCCACGTAGTCTGAGGAAATATTTGTTTTGCCCTCACAGCCCAGCTTTTTGTCTGTGCAGTGCTGTGGGCTCACTGCTCTACCCTGGGCTTCCACACTACTAAAGGGAAAAATCAGACATGAAAACAGACCAGGTGTTGGAACAAAACTGATTACACTTCCACTCTTTTCACAGGTGATACAATCCACTCTCCCTTTTCTCAGCTTAGTTTCTCTAAATGCATTCCATTTCCATTTAATAGATTCACTGGAAAACTACATAAGTCTTACATAAACAATACTTTTAAACAGTCACGTCACATTTATTTTTCCCTCAAGATAAATTCTTTCCCTGTTGTGCATAAGGTTTCTAAAAGATGGACTTCAGACTTGCTTTTAGGATCTCTGAAGAAAAGTGAAAAGGCACTCTTGAACGTCAGGGATGTTTAGTCACATGATTAGAAACAGCCAGGAAAATTTCATATGAACTGTTTCCTGACCGAGAGCTGAAATTAATGTGTCCGTGGAAGGCGAGAGTACAACACCACATCCAGAAATTAATCTGGCTCTGCAATTCTCAGGAATATCCTTACCTAATGTGATTTAGAGCAGTCACCAGGCAGCTAAGATTTGGGGCACCTTACAGCAACCACACAGCACCTATGTGAATACCTGATGCATCTTTGCTCTGATATTCTGAGAATCCCTTTTCCACCCTACCTCAACATTTCCTTCCCTGAAAGACTGAGAGGCAGAAGGAATTCTGTGCAACATTTTTGGCCATGGGGTCACAATGAATTTGGCCCTGTACCTGTGCCATTCTACTAACACAAAAAACACTGTTACTGACCAAACATCATTTGTGGCTTGCAACGTGCAACTCCACATTAACAATACACAATTACTTGTTCCTGGCTTCATTATCTGTGGATGCTAACAATATATAGATTGACCAGTGTATCACAGTTCTGCCCTTGAAGGGTATCTGTGGTTGTCGTGTAAATAAATAAAGTAAAATACAAATTAAAAAAAAATAACTAAACCAGTTTGCGAAAGACTGCTTATAAGTGTTCTATTACTACTTTTGTCACTGCAGGCAGAGCGTGAAGCTGGTAAGAAGTCAAGCAAGCTCTTGACGTCAGTTATTCCTCATTTAGAACAATTTTAAATAATCTTTGACTTTATGTTCATGTGCTGATCATTGATTAAGCCACAGGGATGTTTCCTCTGGTGTGTCTTTTCCTTTGTTACTATAAACAATGTAGTACTTTTCCAAACCACTTAGTTTCAGACTCTGGGTATGGTCTATTAACAAATGCACTCTTATATTACTTGTTTTTCATTAATACCTAGAAGACAGCTAATTTTCTGACAAGCTCTAGATCTCCGAAACACTCATAATTATCAGCAATAAGTTATGTTTATTTCTTAGTTGTACTTGAACGTTAGAATTTATGTACAAATAAATCATTCATCTAACAGAATGATCAATTTTTTTATTTCTCCATGTAGTTACATATTAGTCACTTGGCATTTTCAGTTAAATGAATATGTTCACTTTAAATAAATAGAAAGGAAAAAACAATAGCAGACATACAGGCTTAATAAGCAAGCAGCTTGCTTATTGCTGTAACTAAGGGACTTTTGATGTTATAAGAAACCACTGATGCCTGCTTTCATTCACATACACACAGTGATTTTAGACAGAATTAATTTCTTTCAGTGTCTTTTATTAAAAGCAAAGGAAGGCTCTAGTTCACAGATTAATAATCTGTGAGTTATTTCAGCTCTGTTCAGTGAATATTCCATGTGTATGCCTGGATTTCATGTTTCTTCACAGCATGGAATACAGTAATAGAACTCCACAAGTTTTCTTCTCAGCCTTTCTCCATGCCATTCTCAAAAGCCATTGCTATTTCTTGCTAGCACCCATTAAAAGCCTTAAGTTGCCTTATGACAATTGTTTTTCAAGGCAGAGTCACTGAAATGGGTGCTGCAGCTCAACAGATGAAGTCTGAGAGCTTTTTCAGAGGAGCTGTGGGCACTGCAACTACTAAACATAAGAAAGTCTGGCAGGTCAGCTATGAATTGTACATGAGATACCTTGTACTGTGTGCTGAAGCTAAACTTGCAGGTGTCAACTCAGCGAAGATGGGAAACCAACGCAATGACTGATATGAAAGAACACACCAAGAATTGCTGTTGATGGGAAAACTGTTCTCCTCTCTTTCCCATCCCTGGCTACCATCAGGAATGGCTCATCTTTCAGGCTAGCACTACTCTGGAGCGTGGAAGAGCAGAGATGCTTAGCCTCTGAGGGAAGGTGGGAAAGGGAGTATTCCCAAAGCAGGAGGTGGCAGGAATGGAGTAAGTCTGAAAGAGCAGGTGTGCAAAAGTACAGGAGAATGGGTTTGCCTCTCTGTTTGCAAGCTGCTACTCTATTGACCTCGTTCTTCTGATTTCCAAGTTATTACCTATCTTCACAGAAAGCATGTAATGTTTTTTTCTGGCTGATTATAATTTCAATGCATCTTTAGCTGAGAATGGCCCAGCAGAATAAACCAATTATGAAAATCTTAAGATCAATTGCCTGGCTCTGCCATTTCCATCCATAGAAAAACCATTTGATCCCTCCCTCTCTTTTACGAGTATGTGAAATAACTCCCATTTTTTTATTCAGCTACTAATTCATAAGCTACCAGAAGCACCAATCAAGACTAGTATAGTGCAGAGCACCGCACAACTATAAGCTAGCAGACTAGTAGTTACATATTTCTGTGGTCAGGTCATATAGTAACATGATCAGCCTACTATCAGCTAGACCTGAACCTTTCAGCAGGACCATGAAGCACAACGATGTTTATATTCAGTCATTTTCTGCTATTGTTTCTTGTTTCTCTCAGACATGTTCTAAACTGTGACAAGAAGGAAACCCCTTAAGCTTCTTCACACATCCTTTTCTGCCTAAAAGGTGTTGAAGCGTGAAGTAACTACTACTAGCATGGATCAGGATAAGTATTTTTGTGTACATGACAACAGTAATTATTACTGGTTCTGAATATTGCATTCACAGTGCTATGGCCTATTAGGTCTTTTTTCCTCCTTCTGTTGGATATTTGGAACTCCTTGGATAATTAAAACGATCATTGTATTGGGTTTGCATGGCAAGGTTGTGGTAGCGGGGGGGTCTACAGAGGTGGCTACTGTGAGAAGCTGCTAGAAGCTTCCCCCATGTCCGACAGAGCCAACGCCAGCCGGCTCCAAAATGGACCCACCGCTGGCCAAGGCCGAGCCCATGAGCGACGGTGGTAGTGCCTCTGGGAGAACAGATTTAAGAAGGGGGAGAAAAAAAAACCCAACTGCACACCTGCAGCTGGAGAGAGGAGTGAGAATATGTGAGAGAAAGTACTGTGCAGACGGAGGGGGAGGAGGTGCTCCAGGCGCCGGAGCAGAGATTCCCCTGCAGCCCCTGGGGAAGACCCCGGTGAGGCAGGCTGTCCCCCTGCAGCCCAGGGAGGTCCACGGGGGAGCAGATCTCCACCTGCAGCCCGGGGAGGACCCCACGCCGGAGCAGGGGGATGCCCGAAGGAGGCTGGGACCCTGTGGGAAGCCCACGCTGGAGCAGGCTCCTGGCAGGACCTGCGGCCCCATGGAGAGAGGAGCCCAGGCTGGAGCAGGTTTGCTGGCAGGACTTGTGACCCCGCGGGGGACCCATGCTGGAGCAGGCTGTGCCTGAAGGACTGCACGCTGTGGAAAGGACCTATGCTGGAACAGTTTGCGAAGAACTGCAGCCCACGGGAAGGACCCACACTGGAGAAGTTCATGAAGGACTGTCTCCCATGGGAGAGACCTCACGCTGGAGCAGAGGAAGAGTGTGAGGAGGAAGGAGCAGCAGAGACAACGCATAACGAACTGACCCCACCCCTGTGCTGCTCAGGGGGAGGAGGCAGAGAAGACTGGAGTGAAGTTGAGCCCAGGAAGAAGGGAAGGATGCGGGCAAAGTGTTTTAAGATTTGGTTTTATTTCTCATCCTACTCTGATTTTATTGGTAATAAATTAACTGCCCCCAGTCAAGTCTGTTTTGCCTGTGATGGTAACTGCTGAGCGATCTCCCTGTCCTTATCTCGACCCAGGAGACTTTCATCATATTTTCTCCTCCCTATCCTGCTGAGAAGGGGGTGTGATAGAGCGGCTTGGTAGGCACGTGGCAGCTAGCCAAGGAAAATCCACTACATGATTTACCTATTAAGGTATCATCAATTACAGGAGCACAGCTTTGGAATAAATTCAGCTTCCCTTGATGCTAGTAACAGTTTTGCTATTTTTTCCGAAGTTACAAAGTCCATGCTAGTCATATGCCAATGCTAGCTGCTATTAAGGTGAAGAGATCAACATACTCAAAGTGTATGCTGAATGATACTATAGGCACTAAAAGCTTTCTTTGTGACTGTTTATATGTCATCTCCCCCCACCCTTCCATGGCCCTGCGCCCTTAAGGGTGGAACAAACTCCATAAAAACAACAAAAAGGCCTGGAAGAACTGGGAGAATTAAAACATAACTACCAAGTTTTTCCAATGGAAAAACTAACATTTTTAATCACTCCTTCAAGGAAGCCTGCTTCTCTCAACTCTTATTGCAGTACTCCTAAGTAAGGGCCTTACAGTTCTTCCACTTGGCCTTGTTCAAATCATTATTCCTGCTGCAGGAAGGACAGTGAAATTATTGCTGTAAAATAAAAGGCCATAGATAAGGAATGGAAATAGACCTAGAAAGAAAATATCTTTCTTTAAGAGCCCTACCACTGTAAATGAAGCTTGGTCTACCAAGAGCTGCTAGATGCCTGCCTTCCTTGCTGCTCCCCCTTTCTGTTCCTCACCTCTTGATACTTATTCAAAATATTCTTCTCTGAACATCCTGAGTTTTGTCCTGTGATATATGGTGTGTAAATTCCAGCCCACCAAATAAAAACATGATCAAACTCTAAACTGACTTAAGCCAACACATCTGAGGAGGTTTTTCTGACAAACAGATTTTTATTTTATTTTTTAATTCAGTGGACCTGCAAAGCATAAAGGGCTAGAAGTTGTTATTTTAACAAACACATTAAAGTAATAACAGTGTTCCTGAACAAACTTGAGAGGACTACAGTCTTCTTCAACACTATGTAAATTCAAATCTGTCATAGTTTAGTGTTGGGTGTGTAGGTACCTGAAGGCTCGTCTCCCCCACCCTACTGCCCAATACAATCTCCAAAAATACTGCTGTGTGTACAGCTAAGCAAACACTCAGATTAAACTCACTGAAGGCAGCAACAGAGGTTAAAAGAGAAATACTATTAACATGCAGTGCTACTCCTACACCAACGGCTGGTAAGCCCTCAGAAAAGCATAAATAAACTAATTAGACACAGAAAAATCTTCAGCGTAAGGATGTTCATCCATGTATTGTACCATCCTCTTTGATAAACAAGGGGAAAAGGAAATCAATACATTTTCACTTGCAGGCATATGACCTATGCACCAGTGACCTTTATCTAAGTAGCAGGGTACCTTTACATATAGCTATGTGCTGATGTACACAAGCATGCCTGGCTACCCCATTAACTGGATACAAATTCCATCACAGCCTTTCAAGACAATCCCCCCCCCTTTTTTTTTTTTTTTTTTTTTTTTTTCATTCTTAAGAGCTGCAGCAGTCTAAAAATTCCCAAAGGAATGTGTGGGAGCTCATGTTACCTGTGTAATACTACTCTGAGTGTAAAGTTTTCAATACCTATAATGGAATACTGAAGACAAGTCATTGTACAAAGTGAGAGCATCTATTAAAATTTAATTACAGTGTTTCTACTGTTGTTTCCAAAAACCTGCAATGCTGTGTACATTTCCTGGCACGTATGCAAGAATACTATCCAACTTTTAGCTAGAAGAGTGAAAATTCTTACTTTACAACTTAATGCATCAAATTTGGGAGAAGGTGAGAAGGTAAAAGAATAATTCTACAAGATCTCATAGATGACTATTGAAAGATGCCCAACTTTGTCAGCAACAGTGCATACGGATGTATTAACCTGTGTCTACTTCTTTCTGGTTATTATATTTAATTGTGTTCAGATAGAGGTTAACATGTTCACCTCAGTTTCTTCCTTTTCCATTTCAACAAACATACCACAACACAGGCAGGGACCAAATTGGGGTGTTTCATTAGATTTGGTGCTATATAAGGCTTTTTACAGAATGATTTTATCCCTCTCCAAATAACATTTATTTACTTTTCAACTCAAAGGTACATGCATGAATTGCACAATCATATCCACAGAAGATCTGGTTTTCAAAATAAGACACAATACCAAAGCATCCAGTAAGCATGGCTGCCGGCTTCAGTAAAAGCAGAATCGGAACATAAATGCTGCACATTAGATCCTATGCAGTGATGAAGTTCAGTTTTAATCACCTTATTAACAGTGGCTTCAGTTTAGGTCAGGATGTCCTCTGACACAGATTTTAATGACATATGGATAGTAGTATCAAGAACAGTTTTCCAAATTGTGCAAAAGTGAAAAGAGTGAGAATCTAAAGCAAACAAGAAGTGGGCTTGGAGTGAATTCAGTGCTGATGAAATAGCCAAGATTTTCTCCCAGCCATAGATTCTAAACTTAGAGATCTGCAGTCATAATTGTATTTTCTTCTTGTTCATTTAAGAAATATCTTGTATGTTCTTAGTGATGTGTAAAAAGTACTTATTAATGACTTGCAACTTTTCCATTGACTGTGAGGCACTGGCATTTTGCCCCAATGCCAAAATCTACTTCAATTGTTTTGCAGAGTCACTTACTGTTCAATGAAATTAAAACAAATGGAGGGTTTTAAATTTCACAATACTTCATGCAGACAAGATTTCAAACCAGAGAGAACTCTGAAAGCCTTGGTGGATTACAGAGAACAATACTACAGGCAGGGGGTCTTTTACATATACGCCATCAATGATTACACAACTGTGGAGGGAAATAAAGTATGCTAGCACTATTAATCTGCCTCCCATCAATGGCACAAATCAGCATAAATCTCGCCACAGCAGAGGAAGAGCACTGATTTACATGAAATATTGGACCAACTCTGTTGTCCACATTGGACCACTCACCAACTCTCGAGGTATGAGGTTAGGGTATATATTCTACCATTTACTGGCAGAAGTTGGAATATTCCCTTCATCCTAAAAAAGCTCTTAGGCACCCACTACTGTAATCTTTACATTTATAGTAACCTGCCAGCTTCTGCTTTTATTTAAAGTAAGTTCTAATTGTACATGGGATTTTAAGTCTCAGTTTATATTTGTAATATGAAACAGTATTCTCCTACAGATTTCTCAAGAAAAGCTGAGAAAACATTATTTTTTAAGAATGCAAGCAAAGAGGTGGAAAAAATTTCTTTTTTTTTTTTAAGCCTGGGGGAACAATAATTTAAAACAGAGACGATGATGAGCAGTACTTGAAAAGAGACATTTTCATTCATATACTTGTGATTGTATTTCCACCAGAGTCAGAATTATAAAATTTGCCCCATGAACTCCATCACTTAATTTTTATCATTCAATACTTTATTTTCATACTAAAGATTTTCACTAATACATAATTCCTGTAGGAATATTATAGGATTATTTACAAAAGACTTTTTTTTTTTTTCCCCTCCCCTTGAGTTTTCCATTCTAAGCAGGAAATGATGCTGCTAGTATTTGGATGAGCTCCAGGAAGAGGAGTACACTAATAGCTTGTGTGCTGGATGAGAAAGGATTATAGACAATGGAATACACTATATGCATATGCTTACTTCAAAAAAGATACCTGCTCTTGCAATACACACATTTTTACTGTTGCTCCCTGCTGCACTCTGATGAACAAGTTATGCTCTTCATCTTTATAGATCCTGTCTTATAACAGAATTGTGCAGTGAAAGTATTAATTGCAGCAACATGCCATACTAACAGAAAGATTTATCCATACCCCTACTTACACTGTTACTCAGTGATTTAGCATGCCAGTGAATTTGTAAATTTAACTTACTGCAGATTTCATTTCCTGTAAAAGAGAACATCAGATGTTTTCCTCATTCCAGTAGGCTACACTTACACTGCTAGCTCATGTGAGAACCTTGTAAACAGCACACAGTACGCTAGCAGTAGCTTACGTCTATAAAGATCCCATAGAGCCCATAAAAAAAAAAAAAAAAAAAAAAATCCAGGTTTTTACATTACTGAAATACCCCAGTTTGGGGTAAATGAATGGTGTTCTCTCCTCTTTTTCATTTCCCGCTCTTTAACAAAATTAATCAGCTTGCAGTGCGTGGTATTTTCACTCTTCCACCTGCCTATGGAGCAGGAGGTCTGGGAGCTGGAGCCCAACTCATAGTCAGGATGCAAGGGAAAGCATTTAATAGCCTAGGAAGTGGAGACGCCTTTAAGAAAAAAAAAAAAAAGACGAAAATAAACCCAACAGGCTGGGGTGAGGGAAAGTGAGCTCCACATGCCAGGCAAAAAGCCTCTATCCTATCCCCCAGTGTTCTGTGGGGTTCATGGAGATATGAGTTCTGCCCCCCATCCTTTCACCTGATGGGAGCAGAGGCCCAGAAAGTAGCACATTCTCTTATGCCATGAGGGTTTCACTCATTAATGGAATATGTAGTTTTTCAGATATATATCATATTTGATTGTGATCATCTGACCACAAAAGTATATCAGGGCAACAATAGAAGAAATTGCAATTTTTAAGTTCTGAGTTTATTGCCTCAGAACTTAACCCCGTGGTCTACAAAATACACAAGGCAAATAATATATATGTTATATTGCATTATATGCCTCAGTTGCTCTTCCAGTCAACAGGCAAGTAAGCACTCACATGTACTTTACTGTGTGGCTCTTGTCTATATTTTGGGTCAAATTTTGCTGAAGATTTTATGGTTATTGAATACCATCTAGCATTATGGGTTTCTACACATTACACTTCTTTGCTTGTCCAGCAAAATGAATGTATCACATAAAACATTGCCAACTCTTTATCCTCATATTCCTAAATAAATTTTATAAACTTAGTTTCAGCATCATCTTTTGCAAGTTTCATCAGTGGAACTTACTAAAAAACCCACAATGTAATACCCAAAACTGAAGAGGCTAAATCTCAGTTTAAAGAACATGAAAAGACACGAAAGAAAGATTGGGTAAAGTTTAAGCCAATGGAAGTATGAGTCATTATTATATAACAAGCAAGTTGGGTATGTTCTGATATTTTAAGCTGAAGAAGAGATAGGTTGAGAGGGGAAGAGAGCACAGAAGTGGGAGTCAACAGGGGAACTGAGGTAAAGTAAGTGGGTATGTAAAAGTTTAGGAGCACTAATAGGAACTTATATGTTCTCGTAATTCTTGTTTTCCTACATTTTTTAAGAGCTCTACCTGAGGTTTAAAAAAATGTTAACTGTTTTCATCCCAAGGGATGAAGTATCCATTTAAACCGTATCAATGTAATTAATTTTCACTAGGTAGCTATTAGGCAACTTCTAGGTAACTTTGACAAACTTATTCCATTCATAGAAGACACAGCTGGGTAGAAATTAGTCTCTAAAAATACTTTCACACAACCTGCTTGTTTTCTAGTCACTGTCTTCTTATGTTATGCTCATTCCATCTGTCAATAGATATGAGTCACACATTCGACCTTTCAGTTTCACTTGCGCACATAAATTTCTTCCAATTTCCTGTGAAACAAACACTTTTAACTCTTTAGGGGCTAGCAATTTGCACATATAGCATGCTAGAATGGTTAAGGTAGAAGCAAGCTATTGTGCTGATATTCTTAGCTTTTGAGTCTGCACTACCTTTTGAAAGCAGATTGTCCCTTCATTTTGCTGACCACCCTTCTACCCACCCTACCACTAACAACTTTCACTGAAAAACTAGCAAATATGTGGAGCTCCAGTTTAAAAAAACACAGTCTAACTATATTTTCAAAGAAACCTAACAGCAGAGAAGCAGATACAAGTCGATCCTGACATTACCAACCATGATCAGCAGATTCACTGAAGGAAAGCTATAATTTTACCATTTTTAAATCTGAAGCAGGCAACATTTGGTTCAAAGCTAACTTAAAAATAAAGACTCATGCTTGCCCGAATGCTACCCACAGACATAAATCATGATGTCTTTACCAATAGATCCTATTTTTTTTCTCCGTAAACACAATAAACACCTCTAATACAAACAAAGAAGCAACGTGGCCACAAAGAAAACAGCAAAATGTGAAAGGTAGAGCATTATTCTGTGATTTGGGAGTATATTGCCTTACTCTTTCTTTCAGGCATAGTACACAATTTAATTTAATCTTTCAGGGAGCTTTCAAGACAAAGGGAAAAAAAATTTATCAGCTTTAATAAGAACCACAAAGCTGGACTACTGAAAAAGAGACCAAATTCTGCACAGTGATCTGGTAAAGAACTGTACTTGACATGTACAGACCTCATCTGCGAGCAAATTTTACTCATTATTGTTGAAACAGCAGCTAAGCAGCAAGATGCTTTAACAGAACAGCAGATTTGCAGTCTGTTTCAATTCAGCATTACAATGGCATACAAGGGTCTGTAGTTTGGCCTTATGGTTCCCTTCCAAATACACCAGACTTGGACCCACTGTAATATTGTCCCATGAAAACTGCTTGAACCATCTAAGCAAAGTCCCTTTTCCACTAGTGACTGAGATTTCTCCATCTATAGTAATAAGATAACACTTTTAATGGAGAAAACAGGATGTCAGGCCTGAAGTTCAAAGCCCACAGTTGCTGGAAGGGATGAATGGATGAACTATGGCTGAGAAGACACTGGACACTGGAACTGCTCAGGCCTCTATGCCTATACACCAATGTGACAGCCTAAAGGGACCAGTGAGCTTTCAGCACCGTCATGTGAGACAAGTGCTTTAGGTAACACTGTAAAATGTGGACGTGCCCAGAAAACCTATTGACTTATGAAGACCGAGTTTTTTGACCTTTGGTCTTTGTTACGTTAGCACTGAAATAATAAAACAGAATGCATGATCTGTTGATATAATGGACATATGCTCCCAGTCACTTATTTAAGTACAGACTAGTCAAATTAACAAACCCAAGATGACATCATAAATACACATATGTGGTCTTTGTGTTAAAAATCCTTTCCTTTCTTAAAGGCAACACACACTCAAAGGATTAATTTTACTTTTGGTGACTTACCCTCACTGCCAACTTAAGGAAATCAACTAAAGAAAAAAAAAAAATTTCAAGTAGTACTGAGGTCACTGGCAGACAGCAGCTTGTACATTGTTTCCTGAACTGAAGAAAAGGAAAGAAGACCATATATGGACAACACCAAAAAGAGAGCCTAAAGTTAGCAATAAGCAATATTAGTCACCGGGGGCTTTTTGTTTATTTTGTTAAGTGGGGGTAGGGTGGACTGGGGGGGGTTGTTGGCAGTTTTTGTGGGTTTTTGTTTGTTTGATTTTTTACAGTGTCAAAAACCATACAAGCTGCATTTGTTTGCTGATATTTTGGTCATTAGGTGCCTTTAGACTAAATTAAAATTATCATTCTTCATATTCATTAGTTCAGATAAACACTTGCCATCGGCACACAGTTAGCTGATAGTAACACCTACAGTGTTAAAAAAAGCAGGAAAAAAAAAATCTGTTAAGTGATGGCTCTGATTTAACAGGCAGCTTTTCTGTGTCAAACAGTCTTTCAAAAACATTATCATACATGGTCCATTTACAGATCTATACACTGTCTACTATTGCTTTCTTAAGGCCTCAAATCTCTCAGCATTTTTCCCTCAACTTCCAAAAACATAAGTGTCCATTATTGCTCAAACTTCTTCTCATGGAAGTCAACTGAATTTAGAAAATGACTGTCAGAACACGTGTGATGACACAGCAACCTAACCAGACTGTTCTGAAATCAGTGTGTTATTTGCTCCTCCACAAAAAACTGATCTTATTTTTGACAAGACCAGATTTTTATTTCACAAATCAGGCAGAGAAAAGAACAGAAGGACTTAAATACATTCATAGTATAAATTAACAAAGAAAAGTTAATATAAAGATTTCAAATAAATGTTTCACAGGAGACTATCACTGTCCAAATTTATTGAGTGTTAATTACGAAACTATGACCGAAAATACAGACTCTGATTTAAGGCTAGTTTAAAATACAAATAAATACTTTCTATGTTTTAACCTGACCCAAAATTAGTTGAAGTCAATGGGGTTTAGACTAAAATCAATTAAAAGTAAATATGTATTTTAAGAGCCTGATTTAATGATTTTCTTTAGTTACCAGTAAAACCCAAGATGACCAGTACAAGTAGAATGAAGGAAAGAATCAAAGTCTGCACCAAGTTTCTCTTTAAGAGTCCTTCACAAAAACCAAGTGGTCCATATACTGATAACAGGGACATTAAGAATGAGAAATTCAAGGGGTTAGATTCTTTACCAGATATGTATTTGCAGCAGGTGACTCGCCCTATGATACAACTTTTGCAGCAAATCTGTAGAGGTCTGGTGACTAGAGTCGTCTTTTATTTGTATTGGATAATTTCTAACTAGGGAAGGTAAAATTTGCCAGCAGTCTTTTGGGTTGAAATTCTTATCTGAAGCAATGTTAATAACACAAGCCTTTAACCCCATAATTGGGAGTTAGAAAACTATTTTGCTATTAAAAGCAGAAACATCCTACATTATTGTCATTTTTCATGAAGTTTCTAAAAAGGTTAAAGTTTAAAAACAAAACCAAAAAATGCAGGACTCTGTGTGTGTTCATTCTTTCCTGATAGTCACTTAACAGATAGAACTGGTCCAAAATAATCAATAATTGACCAAGTGTTGTTTTCAGCAATATTTTCCAACCACAGCTACTAGGACATTTATTAACTGATTGCAAACAGTCAAGGAAGAACTTGATCAAAGTATCCAGACAGCAACAAATTTCATACATTGTTCACTTTCTGCAGGTTGTTCTGGAACCTTAAGTTTAACCAAATGATGCAGAATGGGAATAGACAGCTTATGATTTGGCATACCAATATGCCCAGACACCTTCATCTGTATGCTGGCAGAGTTTTACAGCTAGAAGCTGTATTAAAATTGATGAAAGACAACGTAACTTCTGTTGGATTATTCTGTGCATCTTTGAGTTCACAAAACAATGCAGCATTCCTAGTTTTTGTTCACAAGCGTCCCCCAAACATTTTTCTTGTTTTATTTAATTAAATGCTTTTGCTCTAAGTAACTTGATTTCCTGTTTTGATGCTGTTTCACTATTTCCACTCTTAGCTTTTTGCATATTGCAACCATAGACCTAGTGATTAAGCCACTGTTAATAGCAGGTTAGTGAAACAAAATTATTTGCTAAAATTAAAGGGCATGGGAGAAATTTAAAATCCTTCAAGTCAGATCATTGTAGGAGTCCTAGAATGAGTGAAGGTTTAAAAAAAACATACACTAAAATAAACTAGTACCTTTAGTGATTAATTATTACATATAGAAGACAACGTTAGACTTGTGTGCTTGATATATGTGTACAGGTGCACTGCAGAATAGGAGGGTAACATGCATGACTGCATGGGATGGCAGAAAGGTTTTGTTTTGGGTTGGGGGGGTTGTAACTGCTCTGGATCATTACACAGCAAAGGCAGTTGTTCTGTCAGCGCTAATTAAGCCTTGGGGAACAATTTGTTGAGGTAGTTGGAGAAAATTTGGATGAGAGCAAAAAGAGGAATTTTAATGTTTTAATCCCAAGCAGAAGCAGAAACTTTCAAGTTCCAAACTTCTGGGATTCCAGCATAGGAGCTAAATAACGGATCCTGCAAAAAGCAAGAAACCCCAGCTTTTCACTGAAGCTTACAGATGACTGCAGCACATTACACGATTGAGTCCTTTTAATGCAGGTCCATTACTACATTAAAATAGTTTTAATTAACTGCAGCTTTTTATACAGTTGTACTATCACAGAAAACTCTTCTGTTTGTCAGGGTCACATTCAGGAGTTTATGGTTATATACAAGAAGTACCCCAGGTAGTGGTTTTTAATCACTAAAGATTTTTCTGTTCATTTTTCAAATGCTCATTAGCAAATGAAGGAACCATCACACTTCCAGCAAAGAAGTTCCTATGACGACTATTTGATTTCATTAATGACAGCCCTCCCAGCAAGAGCACTGAAGGCTGTACCCTCATGCTGTCACGTGAGCTTGTATCAAAATGGACTGCTAGCACAGGTAATGTCTGCTCTTTCACCTGCATGTGAATTTAGGTGATGCCTGTTTTTTCTTCTAGGTCATAACTTAGAGAGCTGAGAACAGATAAAAGGCAAACAAGATAAAAGAGACTGCTTGTTTCTTTGCTGACAGAAAAAGTGGCAAAGTGGGAGGCTGTCTAGGGATCAAGAAAAAAAGCTAGCAACAGTTCCCCGCCAAGGGAGGCGGAGGGGAAAAAAAGGTGGGGGAGAAGGTGTTTTCTAGATTGGCTACGCGATTTAGAGCTGAGAGAAACAGAATAAACAGCTGTGAGATACAAACACTACCAACTTTGTTACGGATTTGCAAGGGGTAAAACCAGAGAAGTATAGTGAATCATCTGAGGGCAGGCAAGAGAGATGCAAATATACACAGATTTGTGTATTTGGGGACAGCTTTTTGCTCAGATAATATTTTAGAACACTGGAAATGAAAAGCATTCCCTTCTTAGAGTCCCAAGAGTCTCAACACTTCATAATCCAGAGAAAGACATACTTAGAAAAATAATAAAGTTGGATTCTTTGCTGGGCAACACAACAGAAGCAGATTAAAAAAAAAATTATTTCCTTTTTTCAAACACAGACGTCCCTCCCCATTTTGACTTCTCAGACGCCTTTAGTTGCAAAAGAACAGTTCAACACAAATACAGGTATCTTACCAAATCCCATTCTTCTGTTAAAGTATTCTCTCCCAGGATTCCATGAGTTTTCCATCATTTATAATTTTGCAAGTTTCCGACAATTCTCCATTTCTCTTCGTTACTTTCTTTCCTACATCCCGATATCCTTCACTCCCATCTGACCAACATCCCTGCTTCTATGTCTCTCTGCAATTCTGTCATTCCTTGACCTAGCTTACAGTCATTGATGTTCTTTGCTCTCAATTTGCATTCCTACACACATCTCCTGTGCATTAACCCTCTCCCCTCAGCTTCCTCCTGCTATCACAAATTGCAGCCATCTCTCCTTGAACTAGCTTCTCTCTGTTCCTTCAGGGAACAACACAAGAAAGTCACCATCTTGTCCAAGGACAACACAAGCTTCTCTTCTCACAGGATGAAGTGCCATAGTAATCATTTTAACAGCATGTTGGAAAAGGTACAAGTTTGTTACTGCAGTAAGACTTTTCTGTCTTAACCCACAGCATGTACATTTGGAATTAAGAAGAAATTTTTAAATAATGGATGTGCATGTTGAAATAACACATACGTTTTATTGGTTTTGAAGAAGAGGAAAAAAACCAACAAACCACACACCAAAACCCAAACACAATCTTGAATAAGTGATGTTCAACACTGAAATCTTCAGGAGCTTAGTAGCTGCTTAATGATTGGATCCACAGAATAGTTTTCTTTATGCAAAAGGAAACCACCTAACCCTAAATATTTTTCCTTTAATGTGTTTGAAAAGTACCCAGATACATTTAGGGATTCTGCTGTTAGCACCTAGAGGCCACAGTCTGCCTAGGCACCAGGCAGAAGGAAACAGCTTTCGTTTCAGGCAACAAAAGGCTGTCAGACTAATGGGTACATTTTTAAAGTCTAGAGTTTTAGTAAAAAAAAAACTGTACCCCCTCTCCAATACCCCCCCAAAACCTCCTCAGTGCCTCAAGAGTGTAAGAGGTGACTCACTGAAATGTCTAGAGGATCTACTTTCAAATAATTTCAACTCAAACAATTATCCAAGGACTTGTTCTTAAATTTATTTTTAAACACAGATTGCGCTCAAAGTTTGGGAAGCGTGATATCTGTTATGCAGAAGAGAAGCTGAATCCTTTTGTCAAAGGAAGGAATTGATACACTCTTGACCATGAATCTGTCTTCTGAACTTCTGGGATGTGAACTGCCTTTTAGTTGTCATCTTCCATAGAGCCCAGGCTCAGAAAACCCAAAGGCAAAAATGGCAATAAAAATAAATTTTCAGCTGCCTCAGAAAGCAAGGAAGAGATAGTTTAGAACTTCAGCATTGAAATAGCAGTAGTGTTATTCCTCTAAGCAGAAAAAATACAGCCAATGCGGGGTGGGGGGAACAACCCAACTGGTTAATCAATGTTTCTTGACAAATCAGTTTTATACTGTGTCAAAGTTTTGCATATGACTTTTATGCCATGTAAACCTTTCTTTGAACATTCAAATGACCCTAATTATTCACAGCCTTCTACACAAAGAGAAACAGTAACTCGGGCACAGTCCAAGGGATAAAGTGTTTTAAACCAACATTTAAGATCTTAACTAATACTCATGGAAATCATTTATCTGTTTCAACAGATCAAGGATAACAGAAGAATATGGAACAAATTAACAACCCAACAGATAACTGAAAAACATCACTAAAGTTGGATAAGTTATGAAAGTTTACCCAAAAGAAGTTGGCAAAAATGCCCATTCTCTTCCCAGAGTTAGAATTCAATAGTTCAAGCCCATTTCAAGTCCAGCACTATCCTATCATGCATGTTTTGTTTGTGTCATTAAAGAGATGAAGTAACTGGAAAAGTATTAAATATTTTTTTACATCTTGGTTTGGGTCTATAATCCTCTTTCATAAGACTTTTTCTCCCTTAAGTACCTTGTAGTGGCCTTCTTCGAGCACTAGGTATTTTTTTTCTTTAAAAGTCAGTGTTACACACATGATTTGGGTAAAAGTCCAAGGATTAAGCCTGAGCTTTAACATCATGGCTTATATATAGCTGAACACTTGTCCGCTTGCTTAGAGTAAGAAAGTCTGAAAGAAGAGGTGGTAAAGATGAAAGAAAATAAATGATTGATGATTAAGCCTGACATAAGGGTTAGAGTGCTGGCTCAGGTTCAAGGTTGCAGAGATTCAGAATGTGATGTACTGAAGATGTACGAGGGTCTAGAAAATCTGCAGTGAGGGACAGGTGAACCAGAATACAACTGCATATCTAACACCAGTTAGATTTACCTTGTCATCCTCCCTTTTAAATTTAGAGGTCTTAAAGAGGAAAAGCTGGTACCACCAGAAGTTAAAGCTAGAGCTCATTGCAGGGATAGGATCAGCTGAAGGACTGTGTTTATAGAAAAGCCTTTTGAATCACTGCAAAGGCCATGTGCAGTAGATAAGCGAGTTAAGACACAATACAGAGACAGGCAAGAAGTGTGGATAAGATTTGCTGTTTAGGAGAGTGCAGACTGAGAGGAGAGCTGAATTGCTTGGAGGCCCTGGGCAGCTTAGATAGATACTAGAACTAGAACAGGCTTCATGGTATAGTCTGGCATTTGGAGGTGTTAAAATTGGATTTCAGGCTGATTTAGAGTTAAAGCACCTTGATCCCCAAACTGAAGTAATTACTTCATCCTACAGGGATCTTAAAGGAGATGGAAGACTAAAACTGGTGCAAGTTTTTAGGGTTAGGCCTGGAATCTGGAAGCTTAAAATTAACAAAAATCAAAATGCACGGACAAGACCAATGCTATCTACTCAATCCCACAGAATAAACAAGGGTAATAAGGAAATATTTAGAAGGAAAGTTCAGTTCAGACATAGTTGAAAAAAAATTTTAGAAGTGTCAAGAGATTATGATGAAGGCTGTGAATCACTTGGGATTTGGATTATGTCCCATGCAGGCAGAAGTTCCTAGATTACTAACTAGGCTGTACAGTTTAGGGTGGGAATAGAGATAAGGTTGTGAAATTCAGTGATTAAGAGCTAGATTTATACCACGTTGCTGAAAAGGCCACAGGTCTAGGACAAGAATTTATGCTGGTAGAGACCAGAATTAAGTTTGAGATAGGCAGAAACCCCAGAGTTTTGCTAAGAAAAAAAAGTGGCAGCTTCCTTAAGGGATTTAAGGCACATACAAGATTGTAAACCGGTAAAGTAATAGTGTAATAGAGATTTGAAAGTGTCACAAAGACCAAATATTTTGGTGGAAGACTTAAGAACAGTGTGGTACATCTCATTAGCCAGGGTAAAAGATCAGTCAACGTTCAAGAGAATTATGTGAGCACCTAAAAGAATGAGAGTAAAAACATTCTTACTATCTCCATTTAACAGTACTTATTCTGTAGGTGTCCTAATTCCCAAAGATAACACTTTGTAAGTGGAAAATAAATACAGAAGTCGTAACAGCACTGTGCAAGCTATGACCCAGAGCTCAGTAATTGCTGTAATTAAATCCCAAGTCTTGATTTCTGCATTCTCATGTCCCAGTCAATGACTAGAAGCACTAAGATATGTGAAAGACTCTTTTCATGAACCATTTATATTAAAATAAACACGGAAAAGTAAACAGCGTTATAGCCAAAAGTAACAAGACAAGTTTCTCCCTTTGTCTAGATTAGGGGACTGGAAATAATACAAGTAAAAATGGTAAAAAGAAGCAATGCAGGCAAAATTATATGTTCATTTTAAGGTTAGTTTGGGGGTTTTTCTGTGTGTGTGTGTTTTGTTGTTTTTTTTTTGTTTTTTTTTTAACTGAGGGGAAGTGAAAACAATATGCATCATATTTTCCTTTCTCCTGAAAGAAGTTATGGATTCTTCCCACTGCCATTAAACATTTTTTCTGTATTTTATAACTCAATTTCGTATGAGTAAGCAAACGTCATTATCTAAATGCTCTTAAAAACTAAAACACAAACTTGACTTTGTATTTAAGTCAATGCTAACAGAAAGGAAGCATTTAGAAATAAATCCCAGTTTAAAAAAAATGAAGTCAATTTTATTCAAATGCCTTAACATGCAGAAAAGATTTTATTAGTGTTCCAGTAGTTTGTGTTCTCCATATCATTTAGAAATTGTTTATTGAGGAATGTTACTATTGAGAACTTTTAAAGGCATAATTCTTGATTTGACAAGTTCTGTGATAAGCACTAAACAAAAGATTTGCACCACCTGAAGTTTAGTAAGACCATAACTGAATAATTAAAATATTAATCTTTTAAAGATTGTACAATCAGCAAGATGAATTATTTTAAAGAAAGGAGGAATTAAAAGAACATGAAGTTTCCCACAACCATGGTAGGATATTTTTTCCATTTAAAGACCCAGTCCGAAAGTAAAGCATTTAGAATTTGTCATATATCAGCAGACAGGTACTAAGTGTTTTACTTCATCTGGATGATAGTATAAACAGCTACATTTTCCGTGTCTTCTGTTCAGGCAGCCTTTCTTTGTGAATTCATTTTGTTTACCTACATCATGCAGGTGGCTGAAGATTGTTTCAATTACATAAGCTGCATACAGCAATCATACAGGTCTCAGCACAAAGGCAGGCTAGTTTTTGATGAAATGTTTTTGTCCCAGAATTCTGCTGTCTTAGAGCTTTGTCCCCCACGTCACCGTTTCTCCACCTACATAACATTTAGACAACCGATGAATCACTAGCTCTTGTCACCCTGTGGTTGGCAACATCTTCCAGGCACACTGCACAGTGGTAAATGGCTACTCAGGCCACACAGCTGGTGAAAGAGAGTTCAGACTTATTTCCTCCTAATGCCTTTGGGCTAGGTTACAAGCCACAGAGACCAGCACAGAAGTCATCCAGACATAACTTCAGGTGAGTGGGAACATATAACCACTCCAGCAGCAGCAGCAGCAGCAGACATAGGACATCCCAGATAGCACTTTTTGAAGCCACTTCACTGTTTCTTCCTCTTTCTTCTAGGCATCTACTTAGGAGTTTGGTAGAAAAGCCAGCAGTGCTGAAGACCACATGTCCCCCTGCATACTCCTATAATGAAACAGGCAGCTGGGATGGATCAAGGAGTAAGGGAAGGAAATGCAGAGAAAGTCCCATTTTGTGTATTTTATGAACTGTTTTACTATGTTCCAGGGGAAGGAGGGAAAAAAAAAGAGTAAAAAATATCAAGCTGACAGCCTAGCCTTTTTAAAATTAAATATATGAAGTTGCAGAAACACCATGCTGCTTCTGTCAAGAGGTTTCCTGGGTAAGCCAGACAATCTTGCTTTTCAATGCCCATGACAGAACCTGGGCAGTTCATGGCATTGCTCCATTAACATCTGGCTGATGGATAATCTGTGCAATGAAAGGCAAGCTGACTGACATGCCTCATTGATATTCATTGACTGCAGCCAGTATAGGACACCATTCCTTGTCCTCGTTTTCCCCATACCCAGTCAACCATAGCCTTCTGTAAGTAGCAGTTCAGAGGAGTGTTTTGTTATTTGAGGAGTTGAGACTTTATAGTCTGTGGCTATTCAACAAACAATAGACACCCCAAGAACTTTTGAGCAACATGTGACTTTTAAGCTTTGCTAGAAATAAGCATTTGAGCACTAGCTTAGGTGCTTAAAGCACGGTACCTGTGTGTCCATGGTGAAACATTGTTACCGCTAGAGCTGACTAAAACGGAACAAACTACATGTAAGAGGGTCAGTAACTAAGCAAGTTCTCCATGACTGACTCATTTACACAGAGTGTTTTTTTGCTATTCTGCAGTCAGTGCAGAAAATTGAGAAGTAGTTATGACTGTACACTATGCATACAGCTGCATGAAAAATAATTCTTTCTTTAAAATGGGGAGATTAATAGGACAGTTTGGATACGAAGGGTAAGGTGAGGGTTTGTGAAGATCAGGTTTAAGCCAGCTTGGCATCTGCCTCACTTCAGAGGAAGATTTCTGTATGTTTTAATACAGGGGCAGACAGAGTTTATGCCTTACAATTTTTCTCTTTTGACAGAGATAAATACAACTGACATCACCCACTCCTAAATCCTGGCTTACTAGCAAGTCCATGAACCACTTAAACTAGCACTGTGTAGTCTTATTCATAAGCACAGGGACTTGTTTCTGCATAGGACTGAATTTCACTCCAGTTGACTATAACAAGTAACTGTTTATTACTTGACTAACATCTCAGATGAGACACTGGGTACATCTTGAATAACTCCAGAGCATTCCTTCAAGTAACAAATTGTTTGGCTGTTTATATTCCATGGTTTGTCTCTATTTTCAAAGTGGGAGCTTTGAAAGGGTGCTACCACCCAAGTGAATTCTCAGTGCCAGAAATCCAACGTTTATAACATGCAATTATCCTCTCATCTGGAAACAGAAGGAGAAACAACTGCAAGGTCATGTATTGGCACAAAGTAGCACAGAAAATGTATGAAATCTGAAAAGACAGCCTAAGCCATCTGACCTTTTCTTTCACGGTGACAAACATCTCTCTTACTACTCTGTCTCTGAAGGAAGCGTTGCTGGAGAAGCCACTTCACACCTGCAGAAATAGCTTTGTTGAATAATGGGATGGGTAAAAGCATAAAATATTTTTATTGCTGAAGTGTCCTCATAGAACCAGTATCTGGCTGCAGGGCACTTCCACCTACAGATCAACATAAAAAAGATCCTGCTGTATATATGCTGTCCTCCCCCACTAGGCAGGAGTAATGGGAGAGGGGAATTCTTTAGTTACTACTCTGCCTAACTGGAAGACAGACATTCCCGTAAAACTGTGTGTGGGAGCATTTCACAGTGAAACCAAAACACTGTTAAAAGTAAATTCAGTGAAATTCTCATGCAGTGCTGCTATATGAAAAGACAAGGGTATTTTATTATACACACACAAACTGCCAGACACCAACACCACTGCAGTGTCAGGTTGCCACCAGAGAGCTAGCACTCTTTTTGTCCACAGGATCCCATTATTAAGGCTGTGGACCAAGTCATGCCTTCACATGCCAGTCCCAATCTACCCCTTATCAACCCAGGAGCTGAGGGCAACATGTACCTTGTTGCTTCAGATTCTATGTATCTATTTTAGTCCAATCAAATTCTTGTTTGGAGATTACACAATCAGCAAGCATAAATCAACGTGGCACCCTTGACTTCCAAATTATACCAGATTTATGCTGCTAAAAGAATGAACATGGGTTGGCCTTACAACATTGCCATACAATTAATGAACTTCTGTGCCAAATCTGTTTCATGAGAAAAATTCATTGCATCTAGTTGCTTCATCAGCATCAGTCCAAGGACATACTGAAGTGAAAAAAAGGTCTTACTACAACTATGAGGCACTGCATTTTTAATAGAGCTATATTGTTATGATGGTTAGGTACCTGAATAACACCATGAGTAACATGATATTGTTTTGTTTTGCAAGTTTTATCCTCAATACAACAAAATAATGATTTACTCTCTGTCTTATACTCAGACCAAGTTGACAAAATTGAAATACTTGATGTTTAATATAATTGATTTTCCACCCACCAAGAGCAATAGTTAAACAGTAAAAATCAATGCCAATCTCTAAACTCCTACTTTTTTTGATCATATTTGACTCGTGTAACAAGTTATATTGAAAAGTGTCGAAGTGAAGGGAAAAAGGTAGCAAAGGAAATAATGTGGCCAAGACTATGACACTCTTCATAATAAACACTTAGAGCATCAAAATATTAATGACAAAATAATTCTGCTTGGCAGTAAAACTACACTGGCTGTTTAGGACACTGGTATCCTAGAGTTGGCATGTATTCCCACTTCATACCAAAGGGAAACAAAAATTTACAACACTGCGATTCTGTGAATATCAATGGACTAGAATTGAAGCTTCATACTTGGCCTGAGCAAGTCCAGCTACTGCTTATCTGTAATTTCTGGAAGAGCTACCCCTGAAAACATACTCTTCCATAAAGCCTCAATGTGACTTCATGTCTCAAACATTTGCAGCTACTCCCACTCAGATTTCTGTGTCCTTGAAGGGATACAGATTAATATTTGCAGAAAAGTATTTAACGAAATGTTGATTTTTAAACTCTGGTACCATTACCACACTATATTCTTAGGGCAATCTAAGACAATGACAACTACATGCATTACGTATGCACTCAGGTATTGTTTATAAGGGATGCTCACTTGTTGGGATCCAGTTTCAGAAGTTACATTCAAGATGCTGTTACAAAGGTAAAAATACTAAAGAAATGACAAATAGGTATTAACTGTTAACATTACAGCAATCCTTTAAAAATACTAGGTCACACACAAAGTGATAAGCTTTGTGTAAGAAAACGCTACACTCTACCCAAGTGCATGCCACTATTTCATCTAGCCAAACCAAGAGAAACTTCAGCTTCTACTATTTCAATTTACAATTTTACAGTGTTATTTCTATAGGGAGTTATTCACTGTTTCCATAAAGAAAACTAATGCTCTCATCACACACTGGACACATTGGCCAAGAAATATTCCTGGAGTCAGCACAGCCAAGTAGAAAAAGTCAGGCTTTTACATTATTATCAGTGTTGGATAAAGATGCTTTTCATTTATATTAGATGTTTGAGACTTCTTTACTAATTCATAACTGGACACAGTTAATTGACCTACTAACTGTTCTTTGTTGACCTGTGTATTAACTAAACAGCTTTTGTCTAGCAAAAAAACAATCCAAATTCTCTCTTTAATCTTCATCTGGAATGTAGCAAGTGTTCTTTGTCCCTCAAGAAGACTTCTCCTCCAAAGCAGTAAGTGCAGTTCTGATGAGACCACACTTAATCAGACAGTGTGCTCACACAACTCTTCTGGTTTCTTACCAGTAAATAAATTGTTCCTTAAAGTTGAATGAAACTCCTGAGGGACTGTGCAGCAGAACTTTCACACTTTTCGGTTTTAGAGTTTTAGTTCAGCCCAGTTTTATGGAAACCACCACAGCGTTGGTGTTTTGCACAGTGCCTTACATTGCAGCAATTGCAGTAGTGATTAGGCTATGGGCACACAGTCACTTTTTAACTGGCTACAAGGATACTATAGGCTGTCTAGCCTACGATAGCTTGAGAAACTATGCTAGCTATGTTTTTCTCTGTGAAACTGCAGTTCAATTGGTATTTGAGTTCAAGTGCGAGTTCAATTTAAACTAGTTAAAAACATGATAATGAGCTTTTCTTAACTAAGGAAGACTCCTCTAAGTGATGAGTAGACTTGAAGGAGTCAGTGGTTGGAGCAGGGTCAGTGGAACTGAAAATTGGCTTTACTCTACACTTTCCATTCTGAATCACCTTAACTTCATCACTAAAACAAACATACAAAGTTAATATTCATATCCATTAGAATGAAGACATCATCTTTATGCTGCTACTTAGCCAGGAGTTAGTTAATTTTTTGTGCATGAGGTGCACTAGAATTTTTAATCATGAAATTATATTATAAATTATAAAATTTAGATATAATACTGTACTCTGTGATCCACAGTGAACTCAGTGTATGCAACACTGAAGTAGAAACAATTCATGTTGATCAGTTATCAGATTTTATGTATGAAAAATGCTGCTCAGAATAACTATTGTGTTATCTGAATTGACATAGGGAAAAAAAAAAAAAGGCTTTAGTGCTACAGACATCCTGCCATTCTGCACTATATTACATAGAATTAGTTGGTGCCATAATGAAACTTGTGCCATCATCTCCAGCATTAAGCACTTCCGTCCTAAAGGTCTTACCACTGACAGCAAGGGGATGGTCCAATCTGTCATTTTCTCCATGCCAAGACCTCCAAAGTCAGATCTCTCCACTGTGCTAGTGAAAACTATAAACAAAGGCACTCTTTGAGCCCAAGAGCAGTACTCCCATTAATCTATACAGGGAACTAGGTCAAAGAAGCCCCAAGGCCTCTCTGAACTACAGAAGCAAGCAGAGGCCCATAAAGGGATATTTCTGCAGCCGATAATCCCTTGTGCAAAATAACAGCCAATTAATAGTCTCTTTTCAAGACACACCCGTGCTCTGGATGACGGGAGAAAGGACAATGTCCAAGTTACTCCTTAGTCCAAGAAACATCCTGTTGACTTGCTAAGCTAGTTTGGGGCGGGGGAGTCTATACAAAAGAAATCCCAGTAGATGCAAGAAGAGAGCCCCAGGCTACCCTTTACCACCAGCTGTAGCAATAGCCAAGCATTTTACCCGCTGGGGACTGGAAGGAGACCAAACCAATCTTTCAGAATTGTTACAGTCCAATTACTGTTTGGTTGCAATGTACTACACAGAATTTTAAACAGCAGCTTGCAGTTAGAAGGTTCTATAACCCACTGTCAAAGTCATGGGCTAGCCAGTAATCTCCAACTATGTCTTCTTACAGCAGGTTATAACAAATTAGGAATTTTATCAGGCAGTTTATCAGAGAGATAGAGGATGAAATTTATTTCAGATGCAACACAGAATCCAATTGCTTAAATACTATTAATGGTAAGAGTGCATATGTACAGGAAAACAAACAAGAAAGAAAACAAAATACAACCTGGCACAAAGGAAGAAACAATTCTCTTGGAGCTCAGCATCTAGGAGTGCTTCAGCCTGAATAAATCGTGTAAGGAAACAAGACTGCAACTTGGGTATCAGACTACATTTATGGAAATTATACAGAGGTGCTCAAATACCTGACCATTTTCTCTAGGAGCACTGCCTCCTACATACTAGAAAGCTGTATCAATAAACAAATCTTTTCCAGCCTCCACTGAAATATTTAGGAAATATTAGCACCAGGGCTAACTCTGCCTTCTTAATTACCTTCAAACACCTTGTTTCCAAAATTAGTTGTTTCAGCTTCCCCCATGCATCCCCAGTTTTGGAAGACTTCTTGTTCACAGTTTTATGTCCAAGTTAATTTACAAGAGCATAGCAGGGTGCTAAGAGAACCAATCCTCAAAACAATGGGGTTTCTCCTAAAAGCAATGGTTTTGCTTTAAATAAGAAAGAAACTTTCATATACATTGTAGTATATAGGCATAAATATGTAGAACATATAGGCATAAATACTTGATTCCGCGGTTCCATAAAAATGAAGAATGTACTCCGAGAAGTTAATTTTCAGGGATGGTGATAAATAGTGATTTCAATATCAGCATAATTCATGCAAACATTTGCTGATCAAATTAATTTTTTCATAAATTAGCCCCGTGAAGTACATCTTCCCACATTCCCGAACAGCAAATTGCCATAGGACCCTGTCTTTCATAATTTTGGAGAGCACATAATTGCAAATCACAGATGAAGATGTAGCAATGACAAAGCTCATGCCGGGCTTGTACCCAGATCTATCCAGCCCGTGTGCCACCTTGATACAATTCGCATCCCTCTGCCGCATCTTCTCCCCAGGAGTTCTAGGTAGCACAACTGCTTTCTCTGCCAGGCTTGTACCAAACTGCTCCCTCTGAGCAACCCTGATAGCTCTTTCTAGAGACATCAAAGTTGAATCTTCCTCCATATATTTCTGCTGGTCTCTTGTTTTTCCAGCATTGGCAAGCAATCTAGAGGACATCTGGTAATGACATCCTTACCATTAATAGGCATACCACCCACTCTAGAGGTGACACGCCTAAAGCTGGTGTCTTTCCTTTATGCTGGTTTCCAAATATTTCAGCTGTTTAACTTCAGGCTACGTAGACTCACAATAAATACAACAGTAGCACTTTTTGGGTTTACAGTCATCTTAATACCAAAATATTGCATAGTAAACTGATCAGCCCTCTATTCTTAGCACAAAATACGCTGGTTTATAGGAGTAGCTATTGCTTTGCACCAGTACTACATTCTGCAAGTACTAAAGCTAGCTTTACACCTTGAAAGTACTTTTAAAGACCCTAGAGCAAAATGCACTTCCCCCAAAATAATACAAAGAATTAGCTTAATAATGATGCCTTAGAGTCTCATCAGCTACATAATTTTTCCCCCCAAAAACTAAATCTGTACCTTAAAACATTATTTCATGCTATGCCCAGCAATCGTACACCAAGCTCAAACAGGTACAGGGCCTCCCTATGCCTTCTCACATTATTATTAGTTAGTATACAAAATCTGCCCCAGTTTGGGGACAAGGCACAGGAAGTAATCAGGCAGTAGGAATCACAAATCAAGGACCTTGGACATTCTGAAAACTCTACATATTTTTTAAACTTAATTTTTTAAACTTTAATTTCAGCAATGTTTTGAATGTGTAGGAAATAAAGAGCCAGCTTGCTCTCCTCAGCCTCTCTTCCCTCCAGTCTAACACATCCCCTTTTCCCTCATATTTATTTTCCTGGAACACTTGTCCTCTACCCCCATCCCAAGATGCTATGCCACTATGCTTGTTTGCAGAACTCTTATTTTTCTACCTAGTTTTTGGTGGGAGTTGTACTTGAATTTGGGTTTTTTTTCCCCATGTTAATCTCTTCAAGGAAGACATCTCCTATTCTTCATACGAACAGGGCCTAGCACAGGGGACTCTAGTCTTGGATAATCTCTGTATTCTACTAAATAGCACATTTTAAATGGGTTAAATTAACGGGAAAACTTCCTTATGGAATAATAGCTAGTATAGTAAAATGAGCGAGAGTAATGGCAGTTAAATAGTCTTGTCTGACCACACAGAGGAGTATACTGGTGGCCAATTGAGATTATTTCCTTATACAAGAGGTGGAGTGTGGGAGGAGAAAAATAACACATTTATGCAGTTTTGATAGGCAATTTCTAGAAGTAAGTGTTATTTGTAGGCTACCCACCGAGAAGAAAGTGAGATATTCCAAATGGAGATTATTGCAGATATGAGATGAGTAAGGGTAAAACAAAATGAATGTTTGTCCAAATCTATAGGAATTATGTAATCAGAAAACTCCCTAGACACTGAAGATATCAGGACTTCTCCCATTAATAGCACCAGTCCTACATGGACAGAGCAATGAGTGAGTTACCACAGTAACATTTGGTGTTTTATTTTTAGGTATATCTTGAGTAGTAACTCCAAACATATGGGGATATAGCATGCCACAATAAGTTCCTACGTACCTGCAGAGCATAAACCATGAGGGCAAGGACTCACCTAGCACGTTACATATAGTAGCAAGTAGAAAAGATGCATTATAAGAAGATACGTTAGCCATGGTATGTCTTACAGTGAGCCATATAGGAACTAGAGTAATTATCCCTAGGATCTGAGAAATATAAACTTCAACTACAATAAGCAAAGGTAGCAACGGATTACTCACTCAGGTATTTTAGCTGCTTCAGTTCCCATTTTTTTAGCTTCACATCTGCAAGTACATATCATACAACAGTTCTCCAGACATATCATGAAGTCCAAGTTTTTCAGGCAATAAAGCCGCACAAGAAAAAACAGTACTGCCCCAATTCCTCATTTATACAATATCAAGGAAAAGAAGGGTAAAATCACATCTGTTAAGACTGAACTCAAAGTTACAGAAAACAAGGAAAAAGAAAAAAAGAGTGCTGCCTGTGCTCACATGTTCTGTAACCTGATCCAGGAGGTAAATTGGTCACAGGTGACACTCATCTGAGAGCCTAATCAAAGGAACCTGTTGAGCTTCACAGATGCCTCTTATTTTATGCATTTGAGCTGAATTGAATATCTGTTTCTAGTTCCCTATTTTTGCTGTTGAAAACACGAAGTTCTACTCTTGTCTTTTTCTTATCTAATCTTGGCATCAAAAAATTTTGAGGTTTAAAATTAAGTCTACTAGACTTTTAAATTACAGCACACAGAAAATTAAAAAAATAGCATGTGCTTACAGATATGTCAAAGCTTAGAAAAGGAAGTGTTTTGATTTAGGTTTGGTTTTGGTTTGGTTTTTTTTTTTTTCCTTTTCCTTTTTAACTTTATAACCTTTATCTGTGACTACTGGCAATGTTCTCTGATTCCACCCAGTAAGCACATGCAGACCCCACACACTCTCAAACTCCCTTGATTCAACTTACAAATAGATGAAGAGCTTGACAGATTCAATAGATTTTGTTCCTGATCATAATCCTTCTGAAGTAATGCTAAACTTTTTGCAGCTAGTACCTCAATAGTCTGTGTGTTTAGACTTTCTGTACTCTTACCACAGATTAAACACTTAGCATCTAGCTACCATTGCAGCCTCGTAACTCCAGTTCTGCACTTACAAAACTGATGCCAGGGAGTGGTAATTATACTTCAATGACTTTATTGACTGCAAATGATTAAGCCAAGCATGACTGACAAAGCTTTACTGACCACTTCTATTTATAACACAGCATCATTCCATACCCATTCAGAGTTAGCTACTTGTGGTTCTTGCATGAAGCAGTGCTTTACTGCCTCTTAAGTCTTGGGGGCTTTTACAAAAAGGGGGAGTAATCCTTTCATAACTGGTCATAAGGCCTTTTGGAAACTTCTCATAGCTTCTCAGATTTTTGGGAAGTGCAACAGAACTTTGTTGTTGAAAAGCTATAATTTTTTTTTTTAATTTATTTTCTTGGTTTGGATTAACATATACTGCCATCATGTGGGCAGAAATAACAAGAAAAAATAATTATTCAGCAAAAGCCTCTCACCTTGAAAGCCTTACCTTCATTTTAAAACATTCTTACTACCAATATGAGGACTAACTCAAGATTATTGAAACAGAAGGAAGAGAAACCTGGGGGTTTTTGCTTTTGTTGTCACACCACAGAAAATGTGCCAGTGCTCGAGGACTCAGTGGAAGGACCACAAATCTATGTTGCAGCTGGCAGTAACTGACTAGCACAAGTGGTAAATATCCTAGGTTCAACACAATGCTTTAGCAACTCTTTCTCTTACTCCTTGACTGCACATCTAGACACAAGTCATACAGGGCCAGAGATCAGAGTGACTAGAAAATGACAGAGCAAGCAAAAGACAGGCCATGATGCAGCAGTGCAAATGCACAGTTTGTATGGGAGCGCCAATATTGCCAGTCTTTCAACCCATGCATAAGACTCAAGAAATCCATCAGACGAACAACCAGTTCTTTCTACTTGTCACTCCCCCACTCTTCCCTGGGCATTGCAAGAATGTATTTACCTCTTTCAGCATTAGGAACTTCAACTGCAGTACTGTTGCAAGAGATCCAGAGAATAAAGGATTAAAAGAAAAAAGAACAACCCACAAGCATAAATGTTCTGGGTTTTACAAACATATTTTGAAAGACAGCATTTAAATATATCATAAATATCTTATTATTTCAAGGGCCTTATCATTGGAAAAAAAGTTCAGTTGTCAAGTTGTGGGTATTTTTATGGACTAATGCTATTTAAAAAAATATTTTATAAGACCTGTACAGTTTTAAAAAATAATATAAGCATCTGATATTGCCGAGAACACCAGACCCCACACTGAAATAAGAATATGCTTAAATTCTAGAAATTATTCTTGAAATACCAGCAGTTTTCAAGTTTAACTACACAGTAGAAAAATGGGGGGAGTGTGTGTTTAAATCCTTATATTAAATGTAGCTTATCAAAAACTAGTACTTAAGTTTTCACTAGAATACTAAAATGTCAAAGTTAAGGCTGAATTTGCCAGCTTCATGGTCTCTTTCTGCATAGCCATTATAAGCTGCTTTTCAAGGTTCATCACGTGGAACCAATTAGTGGCATCCGCCTTCACAATGAGTAGCACTGTTTCCAGAAGGATCCCACTGAGTAACTTGCTACTCATATTGAGCTCAGTACATCAGGATCTAACAATTGGATAGTAAAATATAAATAATACATTATTTCCCTAGTGTAGCAGCTTAGCAGGAAGAATGCCTCAAAATCCATGAAATATGATTTTTATTCAAGAATCTTACCTATTGCAGAAAATAACCTTTAACACAAGAAAACTACATCCATACTGCATAGAATCTGAGTCTGTATGCTATAATCGCTGTATAAGAAATATTTATACTGTCTAATGTAAGCAACTTACACAAAAATATGCATATACTGCCACATAGATGTTACTGGAGAAATCAATATTCACCAAGAAGACTGAAAGTATATTTCCCCCCACATTTAGGTACAACAGTTACCATTGGTTTTTTGCTTTGCAATAACTATTAATAACCATTTTGTTAGGAAATATGGATTCTAAAAACTTGGTCAGTATAACAGTTTCAGTATTAAGCTTTTTAATTATTTAGTATATAGAACTAACTTTTCATTCATTCATTTTCTGGGTGCCATTTTCCTCTTGCGTTAAAATCAGATCTGTTCCTACAGCAGCCTTTTAATACAGTTATTTAGGTGCTTCAGAACTTGTCATGTCATAGCTTACTATTTTACAAGTTATAGCTAGAGGTAATAGATAATTGAATTTATATCAAGCGTAATTGTTACTGTAACAATAATTCTTTCAATTTAATAGCATTAACTTAGATTAAGATCAGGTTACTTCTCCTTTTCATTAAAAGTAACAGCATTGTTCTCTCATTTGCCTTTAGACACAAGCTTGACAAACTAGACTAGTGGAAAAGAAATTTTAAATAGGTTAACATTAAAACAAAAAGATGGGAATGTTGCAAAAACATAAGAGAACAAAGGAAAAAGGAAGAGGTATGTCATGACCCAGACTGGACAGACCAGGGAGTCCTGTTTAATTCGAAATTCCCTCGAGCTAAATTAAGGTGAAAGGACACCAAACGATCAGTTAAAGATTTTATTTATGACAGAAGCAAACTGAACTGGGGAGGCGTGGTAGTAGGTGACAGGGTTTCCCACAACAGGAATTGGCATAAGACTACTTCTGTAAACCGTGTAACCATATACATCAATTCAGGGAATAAGGAGAACCCTCCCGTTGAGTCAGGAGGTTCAGAGCAGACCCCCTTGCTTTCCAGACTCCTCCTCACAGAAGGGCCCAGGGGCGGCTGGATCCGCTCTTAGTCTCAGACTTGGTCAACGGTTTATATCTTGAAACGGATGAGGTGTAGGGATTGTGGAAAAGGAAAGAGAGAAGACAGAGAGAGAAAAGGGAAGAGAGAAAGATTTCACCGGCCCTGGGTCCAGCGTTGGTCCAGTCAGCCAAGGGGTCCAGTCCCGGTGGGCTTGCGTGCCCGGGGCTTCAGTTTGTGTCCTTTTTTAATCCTTGCCCCTCCTTCGGGCGGGCACCCAAACTCAGGTTAATGAACAGTTTGTGAGCCTTTGGGCTTGGGGTTCGTTTGTGGAGTAACTTCTCCTTCCCTGCAGACACGGCCACTGTCTGATCTTTGTATCAGAACAGGGAGCTGGGCACCCTCCAGCACACCCTCCCCCTCCTGTTGCTGATGTCTGAGCTGATGGGCTTTTCACTTGCCCCACCACAATGTTTGAGACATTAACTCTTTCAGTCTCTCACAAGGTATAAACTCTAAAGCAGGAGTTCCATCAAATAAACTGACAAATGAGCTATCTCCAATATATAACTATGCTTCATGACATTTCTGTCACTAAGACCGAGGTTCAAGTTTGACAGAAAATTCAGGACTCCCCCTAACTCATGGATCAAGCCTATGTACAATACAATAAAAAGAAATGGGGAAAAAAAGAGAGCAGGCAGCATTTATTTCTGCCATTCAATTCAGAGTCACTCAGTCTTACTACATTTCATCAACATCCTATATTCTCCAACAGAAAATATCTTGATAAAAAGTATTTTTAACAGTGGTGCTGGAGGGAGTCCAACAGATGTTGCTCATTTACCAGTAAAAAGTTCATCAGCTTTAGTTGTAGCTCCTCATCTTGCTCACCATTTCCACTGTGAGCAGAAATAATTCCCATGAAGCAGTGTATGAAGTTCAAGGAAAACAAATACTAAGCCAAATGTATCATACCCCTTTCCTCATATAATTTCTATAATACAGAAAGTTAAGAAACTCTTCTGACTTGTGTTGGAAGGAGCCATATAGATAATCACATAATGCATTTTCACACCAACAAATATACTTTTATCCAGATTAAGAAGGATTTATGTAAAGACAGGACAGAAAGGGTGTTTGTAAAATACTTAAAATTGCTAACTGGAGTTCTGGGTTTACAGTTGAAAGACTACAGAAATTATTCTGCAGTTTCAGTGAGACTCATTCTTTCCAGTTACTTCCAAGAAAAATATATGACAGGATAGCTTGTTAATTATCTAGCGATTCCGTCACAAAAGCTGATAGAATATCTGATCTCTGACACACAATTTCATAACATTTATGTCACTATGACTTGGACCTACACTGAAATATAGGCCCTCCAGTGAGCTACAGACCAGACAAAACCCACTGCAACCTCAAAACAAAAGAACAACTTTACCAACATACAGCGAAGCACCAAGTGTTCAGTATTCCTAAGCAAACTGCTACCTAGATAAAACATGTAACAAAGAAAATATAACTCTGCAGACCCTTTTTCTACATTTCGTTATAAGATAGCAGTCTGTGAGGGTCTAAAGAAGTTTGGGGTCAATATCTTCTTACCTTGCCTTAACTTGTAACAGACATTAAAAGTATTCTTTTTTTTTTTCCTCAGTCAGACCACCACATGCAACAATGGTGGGATAAACATATGATGTTGGCTAATCAAATCTAACAAAGTATTTCCCCTTCTTTCCATAAGGAAATAGATACATTTCCGTTCTTGTTCCCTAACCCTCCTAGATGTAAGCCTGTATTTCATACAGTGTTTCTCGGGACTGTCTGGCCAGTTCCAGTTAATAGCTGAAAAACAGGCAAAAGCTTAACAAATCCAGAGGATTCATTGTAGCCCTGGGAACTACAACAAAGGTTGAGCCGAAGCACCACCTGCAAGGGCTGTTCAAATTGGGCTGTGGCTGCACCTGCTCTCCGGCCTACAGCTGAATCCCTCAGCAGGAAATTTCTCCACAGTTACAGGAAAGCAAGGAGTTAATATTTTATAATCTTTACATATTTTAACTTTGACCCACAGAGTTTGGCTGCTTGCCAACTGACCACTTACACAAAACTGAGAGTTCCAGGCAATGTGCTGTGCTCCCACTCAAGCCATTTATGTTCCTGTATATAGGGCCCCCTCAGGGTAGAATTTAGACCAAAAGCCGAGGTAAGCGAAGTTTGCCAAACTCAGACTGGGATTAGCATTACGGTAAAGACAGGTAGATTCAACAAGCTGACTGTTCAAAAAGCTTGGCGTTAGACACCACTGTTTTACCATACATTTCAGGGATGTTTCAAGGATCGGGAGCTATATCCACATCTGAAACTTTATACAGTAAAACTAATCCTCTGAAGCCTTAGTTAGACAAACAAATCCTAGGGCAGATGGTACAGTCCTGCAAATACATGAAGAGTTGCAAAGGTACAGAAAATATGGCTGTCAATAAAAATACAAGTCCATTCTCTACTCTTGCTTTCTCCTGAATCCTGTACTTAACTCCCTCTCACCCCCAAACAACTTGGGTCTAACTGATTAATCTGTTTCCTGAGGTGATGGAAGAGAATCACAGGTGCTTATGTTATAAACAACTAAGAATTTTATTGAGTTGCATACACGAGGCTAAAACTGAAAAGACTGATGAAGAAAACATTTTTTTCAAGGCTCCTGAAATTCGACCTGGAGGATAATGTTAGTTCTAAGAGGACATGCCATACTGGGTCTCCTTTATTTAAATTGTATCTAACCAATTGTAGCCAATAATTAACTTTTGAAAATCCGTGTTATTCTTTATCTTGTTATTAATCACCTAGAGGTCAAGATCTAAGGACAGTTAACAAAACATGAGTGAAAATCTATTGTCTACACTTGAATACATAGAATATACACACTAATCCATAGAAAGGCTATTTAAAAGCCAGAGATCTGAACAAAACCTTAAATTCTGTAGCATACCACTAGAGGGGGCACAAGGCTACTCCAATGTAACCACTCTGTATATACAAGTATTTGTTCTCACAAGGCTCCACGTAGACTTGTAATCACCGTTACTCAAGTTGTAAAGGGTGTGAGCCTGGACTCCAGAGGAATTAACATTGTTCACATGAGTAAGGACAGCGCTAGTTCAGAATCAGGCACAACGTCAAATTTGACTTTCTGATCTTAATATCCAGCTCCTCCAATGTATTATGAGATAAGTTTTGGTTGAGGGCACTGTTTTGTGGAAGTTTTGGCTTTTATACTGTTTCTCCGCGTCCAGTGAAGAAGTCATCCCTAGCAAAACTTTTAATTCTAAAGTAAAAACTCTAAGCTCTGCTCTGCTCCCATTAAAGACAGCCCCCTCTGGAGGAAACAACACAGCCACAAGCAAATTACTGCAAAAAGCTCGTCTTTCAAAACCAAGTCAGGATTCATTTGCTCACTCTCTTGGAGTCCCTGGGACAAAAATGTAAGCTGAATCAGTCCACAATATTCTCCCTGTGGCCTGTGCTTTCTTCTAGGTTCTGTAGACTTTAGCCCAGTGGAAGGCTTTATGAGGGATGGGTAGGGAAAGGGTTTCTGCATTATTTCTAACGTGACTGGAATGGAATACGGAAGTCATAGTAAGAGTGGGTGAGGAAACTCCAGTTTCATGAAAACGTTTGACATAGGGCTTCCCTTCTTGTCCTTTCCCTGCTTCGAATTGCATTAAGTACTGCTGAGTTTATCCTGCTTGCTTGCACTGGTTATGAAGAAACAAGACCCTACCCCAGTGAAAGTAAGTGGACAAAACTGTGGCTCTGTGATTATTTTTCATGACTGTGGAAAAGTCCTTTCTACTCTTCTGCCCTAGCCTAGCCAAAATATTCAGTTGCCCTGCTAGACAGGTGGTGTCACGAAACACTGGAAATCAAAAAAGCATCAGAACTAAGGGTGTCTAGGTCATGGTTTGGGCTGAGAACCACATGTTGCTGGCTTGGGATCAGACCTAAGGCTAGACAAGGTTGGGGGCACCAGGCTACCATAGATCCTGTAGAGAACATGAGACTGGAGTACATGACACAGACAGCATTAGCAGCCAAACTGGGTTAGGTTTTGGAGGATATTACGTTCTTCGTTTGTAGATTACCATCGGAAAAGACACACCAGGGCAGATGAAACAGAGATTAGCAGATTGTATATGGACAAATAATAGTTCCTGTTTGCTATTTTAATAGCAATTATTAATTGCATTTAGAAAACAGCATAACCTAAGACTTAAAGGCCATTAAATTGTCTAACAACAGGCAACAGTTTTTTGTTAGGACAGACAAGAGAACAGGGAAGATGCAGAATAAAATAAGCCCATCCTTACTGTTCCAGAAGATGGGAGGGCAAATTATTGTTAAGGGAATTTGCAAATGAAGATTTCATATGAGCTACTGCATTTAGTAGTCCTTTGAAAGAGATCTCTTCTGTTCCCTTTTTCATCCTTTATACTTTGGGCCTGCCTACTTCCCTATCTACTGTTATTTTTTTAAGACAAAATTTTATTCAGCCTCTTCTTTAAGAACCCTTTCCAAGACTATCTTTATTGTCTTTCTCTGTTATTTTTACTTCCACTAGGAGTGTGGGAGTTGTCAGTGACCACACTCTGGACTTTATAAAGTAGCATAGTAATGTTTTCCACTTTTCACAACTCCTTCCCAAAAATGCCTAGCCTTTTATATATTTTGATTACCACAAAGTATTGAGCTTATGATTCCTGAGAACTATGAGAATTACTTTGACACTTTCTTCCTGTGGTAAAAGAGACCTCAACACTTTGTTAAGGTTTGCATCATCAGAACTCTCTCATCTTACTATTCATCTGTTTTTATAGTTCGTTTATGTGTAATGGGCATTTTTGTTCAACATTCTCTAAGGGGAAAACTATTTATTACTATGCTTCATATGCTATTGTTTAAGCTTAATGTTTTCCACTCTACAGCAAGAGATGATCTCTTTTCTTTGGTTAGGAACTTTATCAAACATCCATGAGGTATCTAAAGATACTGTTAATTATTTATCCGTATTCACATGGTCACTGATTTCTTCAAAGACTTCTAATAGATTTTGAAGGTAAGATCTCCCTCTGCAGAAGTTCTGTTTTGTTTTTCCCTACATCACTGTTATCTAGGTATCTACTAATTAATTCCATTTTATTATAGTTTCCTATCTTTTCACACTGCATAGATCTGTAGTTCCTTAGACCCACTGTCTTCCTCCTGTTCTTCAAATCCTTGTTAAAAGTTAGCATAATCCCTTTACTAACATGCTAATACCTACTCCTTTAAGCAGCCTCCAAGAGAAGTGACCACACAAATGGAAGCAGCAATTTCATATTTGGTTGCCTTGGAAGTCTTGGGCATACATCATTGGTCCTACCATTTTTCTAGCGGTGATTTCATCAGTTTGTCCTAGGACAAACTGATTCTTCAAATGAAGACTGTTCCTTCAGACCCATGCTTATAACGGATGATTCTAAAGACAAGAATATCCTTATATTTCTAACTGCTTACAGCTGTGAAGTTATGCAGAAAAGCTACATTAATTTTTCCAACACAGTAATCTTCTTTGAGTCCTCCCTTTGCACTTCCTTCAGAATAAAGCAACTCATCCTCAATAAATGCAACAAATTTGTGCCCACAGATTCAGACAAAGGTAGATTTAAGACTGTGTTCAATGACCTTCTGCAATCAAATCTACAATGAGAAGGTTTTTCATGCAGTTAAGGATCACAACCATCCAAAAATCATGAAGATTGTTCTTTTTTCCTGGCTGGCTGACTTATTGCATAATTGATATTGCTAATATCACCACCCTGTTTATAATCCCTCGGGGGAACAACAGTTTACCACAAGAGCAGATGTTGTAACCTTTTCTTTTGCAGCCTGTTACAGATGCTTTTAAGTCAACTGTCAGGTCCTTCAGCCTTTTTTTTTTTTTTTAAATAGATGCATCTCCTGGGCAATTAATTTCTCTAATCACACTCATGCTTTGATCCAGCTGTAAGTAGAGCTCTGCTCAGTTATAACATGTATTTATTGTTCATACAGTAAAACATTACTCTTGCTGCAACTCCTTTGTTTTGCTGGGCATCATTATATGACATAAACACTAAAAAGAGGAACAAGGCCTTTATTAGACACTTAAAAGCATGGTTGCTTAAGACTCCTGTGATCGTTAGTTACTGTTTAACTCCCTTACAGCCTGGCAACACAGGCTTCCCTCCTTACCACATTGGTAAGTGTCCTGGTTTCAGCTGGGATAGAGTTAACTGTCTTCCTAGTAGCTGGTACGGTGCGATGTTTTGAGTTCAGTATGTGAAGAATGTTGATAACACTGATGTTTTCAGTTGTTGCTAGTAGTGTTTAGACTAATGTCAAGGATTTTTCAGCTTCTCATCCCCAGCCAGCGAGAAAGCTGGAGGGGCAGAAGAAGTTGGCACAGGACACAGCCAGGGCACCTGACCCAAACTGGCCAACAGGGTATTCCATACCATGGGACGTCCCATCTAGTATAGGAACTGGGAAGTGGGGGCGGGGAATCGCCGCTCGGGGACTGGCTGGGTGCCGGTTGGCGGGTGGTGAGCAATTGCACTGCGCATCATTTGTACATTCCAAACCTTTCATCATTGCTGTTGTCATTCTATTAGTGTTATCACTATCATTATTAGTTTCTTCTTTTCTGTTCTATTAAACCGTTCTTATCTCAACCCACGAGTTTTACTTCTTTTCCCAATTTTCTCCCCCACCCCACTGGGTGGGGGGGAGTGAGTGAGCGGCTGCGTGGTGCTTAGTTGCTGGCTGGGGTTAAACCACGACAGTAAGGTATATCCCCTACCTGTTTTCCAGTCAGTCTACTTCACGTCTCCTCAAATCTCTTAGAGGTAGACCCAAAAAGGCACACAGTCTCACCCCACACTGCTCAAGCCACTGCTTGGCCTTTTTAGCACTCAGTTTTTTAGGAACAGTCTGTTAGCTAACTTCTTTGCAGTTATTATTACATAGGATTTGTATCCTCCATCGCAACCTGTCTTTACTACATTTTTAGAGCCCATCATCACAGGAAAGCTCTTATCTTTGCTATTTTACAGCTACAGTGCTCCAAAAGGAATCAGCACTACCTCTTGCACAAAACCCTTGGGGATTATATGAAAATTTGGCCCACTAGCAGTCATGAGTTCTTGTAAGATCCTCACTTGATATCAATTTCCTCTATGAGAGCACCAGAAACACTGAGCAAAAGTCTTTGCCTACAGATATGGCAGATTCCAAGTTCAACAAGTACTGGATTTCTCCTGATGACATTATTTATGAGGAGATAATAATGAAGAGTTATGTCTTTCTTACAAATTTGTTTTCCATCTCAGACTTCTCTTTTCTTTTTCTGGACCAAGAATTGCTTGGACCTCTTCCAAATACTTAAACCAGTATCTTATGACATCCCAGCTGTTGTTATCTCTAGAAATAAAGTAATTGTTGCTATCAATTATGATCACAGAACATATAAATAACTACTGATGGCAGTCTAGATGCTTAGGAGATATCCACTTGGGCACTTCTGTCTGAAGTGACCTTTTCCTTCCATACTGCTTGCAAATTCATTTATCCTGGGAATGAGTTTGGAAATAGCATCTCAAATTATTGTCAACAATTCTTAATTTGTCTACTTTTTTGGCAATCATTTATTGAGATAGTGTACCTGATGTAAAGGAAATTATTTCATCAGCCTGCCTTTTGAGATTTCTCTTGCAGTAAAAATTGGGAGAAATGGACCCATCCTTTTATGTTACTGAGATGTGATTTGGGTTATAATTGCCACTCTTACAGTACAGTCTGAGAAGGATGAGAGGCAAAGCAATTAAGTACACATCAACTGATGAAACATGAGATTCCCAAAGTAAAACATGCTATACTTTCAGGTTTTAGAAAGGAATATTTCCTGTTTTAATTCCTGTCCTTAATACTGGATACATTTATCCCTTAGGCAGAGAGGAGATAAGTACTTAGCATGACAGAATGGCACAATGAGCTCCAGAAAGGCATACGCATGCCTAAATGCTGTTTCCAGAGAACATAACATTTTATGCATGTTGAAGGACATTACCTAATGTATTGCATATAGAAAAGAACAAACTGGTTGCCATTAAGTGTATTTTCACTCAACTAGGACTATTTAAACTAAAGAGTGAATTGTTATTCTCTTCATGATATACATCTGGAGTAATTTTACTGAAGGGTCTGGGCCCATGCCAAAATTAAGTGTTCATGAAGTATGAGCCAATTATGCTTACTTAGAGCAGAAGTTTGGCCTTTCATGTCTGTATTTAAAAAAAAAACAGGTAGAAGGTAAAATCTGATCTTTTGAAGATACACTGAACTAATGATTCCCATAGAACTAATTCAAACATTTAATATACTGTGAAGAATTGAGATCTCAAAAGAATTGTCAGGTAAATTAAGGCAATTATTTCAGTTTGGTTGAGAATGCAGACTAGATAGTGACAGATCAACACAAAAACAATAATGTAAAAGATCTTGTGACAAATCCTCAGGGAGGCAGAAGCATTAAATTTAGGTGGTGGACAAAAGAATTAGTTAAATGACAGTAATTGAGATCAATTGGAACACCATGTCCTTGCCTGAGTCACACTTTCCCTTGTAGTGTCTCAGAACAATTACTGTTTTATCACCACAGGGATTAAGAGCTTCAGAGCTGTATGTGCTTAATTGAGCTGATATACAGTTTGTACTGTAACGTTTCTTCATGGAAAAAAATTGAGTTTCGTGATGCATCACTTTAACTGGTCATGAAAGAAAATACTTGTTTAAAACCTAAGTCTCCATTCAAAATCATATAAAAGAACACCAGGCAGGCTAAAGTTTAGTTAAGAATAGAAATTCTTCAAAACTTGGTTTTTCATCATGATGCTTTCCCCTTACACAATCCCAATAAAATATTCTCAGCCCCACAGTCCAAATCAAATATTTTCAAATTTAATTCATTGCATTTTTTATATGTGTGACCTTCCCCATGGACCTGGCCAGAGAATGAATTCACCAAAAAAAATTTTCAAGGGAAATTGAAGGTTTTGGTTAAGCTTTGGCAAAAAAAGTTGAAAGAATTAGAAAGAAGTTTTGAAATTGTTGAGCAAATTCACCTTGTTGAGTAGTAGGGGGGTTTATTTCCCCTAAATAAATGTTTTATGTAACAATTTTTTTAAAAAAAAGCCTATGTTATTTATTTGACCTAAACCACAATTTTATGGCTTGTATTTAATTCAGTAGTTTTACTTCAATGAGAAAATAAAAAGTTTTCTTTTCTCTATTTCTCAGCATGTATGTATGTCTATTGGAAGCACAAAAAGTCTCACACATAGCTTAGTTTTCTAAACTGTCTATTGTAAGAACTTATTTTTAATGACTTATACTTTGTCTGACATTGTCTGAACCACAACTGTAACCCTCAGAATGTCAGAGACTTGTTTGTATCTTCCACTGCTTTGTGGGCACTAACAATGAGAAAAAAGCATCAGCAGAGGAAAAGCTGAGATGCAGGGAAAAAGAGCTTCAGCAGGTACAATCTAGGAGATGATGAGGTAAATGAAGAAGACAAGGAGAAATGAAGGCGAGTAAAAGAGTGGCTGATGGGAGAGAACAACTGCAAGAGAGCTAGGAGCAAGAGGAAAACATCTGAGCAGCATAAGACATGCATGAACTTGGAGGATGCAGTTGGCAGAAACAATGGAGGCATGAAACAGCTGAAAAATAAGAGAAGCTGAAGGTAGCAAGAGGAAAGTGGGGAAGGAAGGATGTATAACCTTTTCTCTACTTCCACATGCTGTTAATTCAGGGTAAAAGGTGAAACATGGACTGTGGTACAGACAACTTTATGATGACAAAAGGCTTTCTCCCTGCCTGTCTCTGTTGAGTGACCTGCTGTAGGAGTAAACACAACCTTCAGAAACTTGATGCTGTTTTGATAAGAGACAACCAAAAAAAAAAAAAAAAAAAGGCCTAGAAGTATGGTCAGCCCAATATTTATCTGCTCTTGCCTGTCACTCCTCATTCACTAAAATACCTCATCCAGGAAAACAAACATGGCAGTATCTGTGCCTGGATTGAAAGAGACAGATAAACTCTCTAGAAAAGCAGAAATTGGTGAAGAAAGGTCTAGTATAGTTGATCTAGAGAAGAAAATATGTGAAAAGTGAAGAAAAAAAAGAAATAAACCTAGTTCAAAAGAACATGCACTTTACAAAATCAAGTAAAAGTAAGGAAATTTCAGGTGTAAACTTTCTGATGTGATCTTAATTTGACTTTGCCACGTACAGGCCAAAATTACTTTTAAACTTAGTTTATTTTTAAATTAAAGTTCAAGAGTGAAATTGGAGTTCAAGCCCTTCTTTGCTATCAGTTGTATAATTAATTAAATCCACATTAACAAGCCAGCAGTGAACAACATTTTAAAATTTGCTATTTTAGAGTAAGTGAAGCATGAATATGATTTTGTTGCCTCTAGACTAGTGAACAATAAATAGTTGCTCCCATCAATGAGAGTCATTTGAATGTGGAGTAAATATTTATATCTGAATGATGAATCTCTGAAAAACAGATTTATCACAGTAAGTATTATAGACTGTTAATTGCAGCACTATTCAAGTTGTCACAGAAGTAACATAAATTACACAAATGTAAATTACTACTTTCAAAATGAAAGGACAGGCATTTTTTTATGCTTCTTTCAGATTACTTTACTATAAATATCAACATTTTCTGACAGTAAAGTAACATGGAAAAAGAAATGTGATGGATGTGATTGATTATCATAAAATTACCAGTGGACAGTACCTCACAGAAAATAAAATTCTTTCCTTGCTGATGAAATGAAGTCAAACTGTTAGCATTTGTAAACAAACCTATTTCTTTATGCCTAGGATGGAGACAGATAGGCTGAAAATGATGAAGACACATTGCAGATGGTTCAGTGCTTCAGAACAGAAATGTCGAAGTCCTTTTGTTTTCCAAATACTCTTGCCATTATATAAAAAGAACACAGATGAAGAAAACTGTATTATTCATCTACTTAAAGTAAAATCAAATCTAAAAGTTCTTGCCCCTTATATTAATCATGGTTTCCCCAACCTTATGTTAGGGACTTTCCTGAATACCTTGTGTCCTAGGCTGCATTCATTGGAGAGAACCTTTCACTGGTAAAACACTCCAGATTTTATATCCCAATTCTTTGCTGGGATCCTCTAAAGCTTCTACTTAGAATCAAGTATTTTCCAGATCAGTCATTTAATTTTATTCACCCAAGTAGAAATATGTTGAGGCCTTCTTTTCTTCAAAATCTATATTGCCTTTTTCTGGAAGAACTGTAGTTTTAGTGCATTTGGTAATATTAATGTAGCTTTGGAAGGTATGATGCCATGATCTCAATTTGGCCTATTAACTTTTCATATTCTTACTGGTTTTTTTGCACCTGGTAGCGGAGCTTAAAGGTCACTTTCAACTCACTGAACTCTCATTTTATCTCGACCCTTACACTAACCACAAATAGTTAATGTACCTACTAAATACAGATGGGGTTAATGCTCACACCTGGCTCCTTACTGATAACAGACATATTAATTAACCACTGTGAGGAGCATGGTC